>NC_084537.1:24753191-25953191 GCF_024500275.1 Phycodurus eques | reverse complement strand
TGAGAGGAGCTTCTTCTGCGTGATGTATGCTCTCATAGATGGCTTTGGCCTCCTCTTGGGGCAAAACGTGGATGACAAATGAGTACACGTCATCTGGGTCATCACCGGGAGATGCAGACGTAGCAGAGTCTATCTCCGGCTCATCGTGTGCCTGTTCCAATTCTTGTACTCCTTGTTTCTTTTCTTGTTGTTTGTCTTCCAAGGAGGTGGATTTGGCCTCTGGCAAAGGAGCCTCAGCTCCCGCAGGTCCCGATGGCGTAAGCGCTTCTGGTAGTCGTGCATGATGCAGGAAGTTCCTCTCAAAGCCGAACTCCTTATCGATGTCATCGAGCTGTCGGTTGATGTTCCGCCAGAACGATGAGTATGGCATTTCGGAGTAGACCTCACCGTCTTGCAGCACCTGAAGGCTACAAATGTTCAAGTCACACTTGGCTTCTGTCAGCACTAGAGTGTCTGGTGCCAAGTGCTCATCACAAAACATATAAGCTTCGTTCATGACGTCCTTGTACCAGCCTGTGCAGAGTTTATTCAGCAATATTTTGGGATCTTTCCAGAACATGTTGATTATATATTCAGAATTAAATAGGACAGAAGACTCAGGAGAGTTCATCTGGGCTTGATGGTAGTCTCTGACGAGTACCGCTAAATCTGCTTGAGTCCACATCCGTGTCAAAAGAGACTGGAGTCTAACACTGGCTGGTCTCTGACTTTGAATCTTATGCTCTTCTGGCTGAAGAGGTGGTGGAGCATTGTGGTCCTGATGTTTCCTAACTGGGCTCGCCGTCTGACCCCCTGTATCGCCTGCTGACGGGTCCTTCTGGGCAGAAGCACCACGTGCACTTGCCGAAAGCAGGCCAGCGAGCTCCAGACATTCCCCCGAAACAGGCTGCATGACGGCAACTGTTCGCAGAGCTGAGCAACTGGGTGACGAGGGGTTGACGGTGGGGAGTTCGAGTGCTTCAGGGTTTTGCATCTGCGCAACATCAAGCATTGGCGTCTGGTTCTGGCAGCGGCTTCTGTTGTCCGGTTTGCTTAGCTGTGACAACTCTCCGGGAACACGCACCGCTTCCGGCTCTGGTGGCTTTGGTGCCCGCACTCCATGAAGTGATGAAGACTGACAGTATTGTCTGACGTGCACCCTCGTTGGCATCCTCACTGGTGTCCTCACCGGCAGACTTTCTGGTATCCTCTCTGGCATCCTTGCTTGTGCCCTTGCTTTCATCGCTATACTTTTTTGAGTGCGATGGCGTATAATCTGCCATTTCATTTCTGGAACTTTTTGGACAATCTTGCTGCCGCGCAACTCCAACGCGTTTAATAACGTGACCCCCGCGTCCGGCTGTTGCCGAGGTGTCCGATTGGTGTTGCCGCCGGAAAAAAACTGCCCACGTGTTGGGACGCAGTTGTGTGGATATGGCGGTGGCACTTTCTGGTAGACTCCACTACTGTGCACGTGGTGTTCAGGTACAACACCGTGGCCGTGGCCCACTCCTGATGGGCCCCACGAGGTAGGGAGCAGGTTCTGGTAGGCCGGCATGTCTCTCTGGGCGCAGGAAGTGGGTTCTGTGCTCCACGTCGACGACTCCTGCCCCGTGTTGTAATGACAAACTCTAGAGGAGACAAAGTGGTGTCCGTTGTTTGCACCTTGTGGACCAGTGGAGAAGTTGGTCTGAGAGACACGCGACACATTCTGGTAGCCTCTGCCGTCCTGACCAGGAAATGTGGTTGGCCAATTGGCACCGCCACCTGTCTGGTAAGGGCACAGGTTCTGTGCGCCGGAATAGTTCCACATTCTGTCTGCTGAGGCCTGCATTGTGTCCTCAGCTGGAGCCTGGAGGCGACGTCCCTGAAAGAGGTCCAAACAGGCGACACAATCAGTGGAGGAGTAACGACATTTGAATGCCCGTCAAAGTTCCAAAACTTGCAAACATTCCTTCATTTTATTCTTTTCATCATCTTCCTTCTATGTCTGAGGTGGACCTTCACCACACTTTCATGCACCCATCTTTTTCTTTTTCTTTTTTTTGTCAATGGAAAATCTGTATCCCTTTTATGCCGGAACAGGTTTACTGTATCGCAGTGGAGGTTTGAAGCTTCCGCTGTGGTATTCCAATTGAGGTTTATTGAGAATCAGAATTGATCAGTCAAACAGAGCAAAGTTTCGAGAAGGGAGAGTGAAACAAAGACAAAAGACAAAGCACTAATTGTAAACAGGATGAGAGAAGTAAATCATTACATTATTTACAACACTGAAACATTAAATATGACCCCGTGCCACTCCCCCAGCCAACCGCCCCACACGCCCCGCCCTGCCACCCCCAGAGGAGCCAGACGCCCCCCCAGCCCGAGGGAGGGAGGGAGGAAGAGTGTCTCTTGTTTGTCGGAAAGGAGCGCGGATAGGGGCGCCTGACAAGGGAACGATAAGGGGGGAACCCAAGGAGCAGCCGCGGCCCATGAGAGGTCAGCCCCAAACACCGAGCGGTCATCCGGCCCAGGGGGGCCCCGTCGGGAGCACCGCCACGCGAGTGAGTGAGACCCATCTCCCCCCCCGTTACTATGACTGCCAGGTCCCCGACTGGCAGTCATTGGCCCTACCCCGTGTATCAGCGCCCCCCCCCCCCCCCCCCCGCGTGGTGTGGTACACTAAAATCTGGAGAGGTCAGTGAGCCGAGGGGGTGGAGGCAGGGCGGACAGGCACTACTGCCTAAAAGCACAACCCCCCCGCCCGCCCCCAAACTCACCACCACCCAGAGATAGGTGTATGTGGTGCATTAAAACATGGGGAGTGTGTGTGATGCATTTCAATTCTAGGGGACGGACGGACCGGGAAACAGCACAGACGTGCTGTCAGAGAAGTTTCTGCAAAACAACCGAGGCAAGCGTCGAAGTGAACTCACACCAACCAAGATTGTCCTTCTCTGCTCGCGAGGGACAGCAGAGCAACTCACTGGGAAAGTGCTCACCAAGTCTGTCCAAGAATTGCTGCCCTCGTCCGCGATTTAGTTGAAGCGAAGCGGGATGCGACACAATGGAACTTGACCGAAATGCGCAGCTGCGCCGGAAAAATGCTCCGATCGTTTCCTCTTATTCTAACAGACAGCATAGTTGCGTAAGTGTGAAACAGACAGCTTCATTGTCTCGTCCCCAAATCCGCGCGGGCCAATTTCTACAAAGTGTGAATATGCTTTAAACACGATAACTATAATAGTAACGAATTCTTTCACACGTGCCGGAACCCGATATGTTTTCACCCAAATAAGACATTTGCAAACATCGGATTTTACTTAGGAAAACAATCATCAACATATTTGCCCATTTTTCTAACAGATGTTCCGAACCAAACCATTAACTGAATCTTCATCTACTTATGTTTGTGTATTTTCTACAGTTTCAATTTGTAATAACGGCCTGTTTCAATAAAGGGGTGGAAAAAAAATTATTCATCAATTAATCAAATGATCGGCAGATAAATGGATTATTAGACTTATTGTTAGTTGCGGCCCTAAAGTCACTTCCTCGACGTCTCCCGAGAGCCTCCGGGCAATCCGCAAGACAAAAGAGAACTTCAACAGATGCTCCTCATGACGGTGGCAACAAAAAGGGGGAAGCAATAAAAGAAAAAAGGAAAAACAACTGCTCGTAAAATTCAGGTGACTACTTGTTAACCCCCATTTTTACAAAACAAAGTCAGTAGCTTTGTCTTCATGACGTGTGTGTTGACGTTTACCACCAAACTCAACAGAAAACAAAGTATGACTTCAGGACACCTTAGGTATTTAAAACAAACCACATAGACTCTTAACATTTCAGTCCACTAACGCTAACTAGCATCTCTGTTGCGTTGCTTTAACCATTTAAGAAAGCGATTGGAAACCGCAACAACATGTACACTGACAGAAACACTCACATTCCGATATCCTTCATCCTTTGCGTAGAATGACTAATATTGGCGCTGTACCGATGAGCCGAGAGAGGAGTTTCGATGTTATTATGAATCCCACTTGCGTTCTAGGCAGGACATGACCCGCTGCAATATGACTGGCAGGCCCGCGGAGAAGTCGAGTGAGATTCATAACGCCTCAAGGAGAAGCATTCAGTGGATGCAACATGAAAAAAAGTATTTTATTTAGTTATTTTTTATTTCGTTTCATGATGCCATTACTATATGTTTTTATAAAGTACAATGTTTTCCACACTACAACTTTTTTTGAGAGGCTGGAACAGATTAACGGCATTTGCATTCATTCCAATGAGGAAAGAGGATTTGAGATAGCATTGTGGTCACAGAATGAAACTTTCAAGGCGCCACCCTACACTCCACCATAAAGTTTGCAATGTGGGGGTTAAGGGTGATGTTCTAGGAAAACCTAAAATGTTTTACGGGGGAAACTTAATTTGACCTTTTCAATGCACATGCGCGATTGTTTCAAGAAACCTTTTGCACAACTTGCGGCAAAATTCTCAGCTGGTGTGTGCCAGTTTGATTTGTGACTGTGAGGCCGGCGTCGGTCGGGGCGGGGGGAGTAGAAACAGGCCAAATTCCTTCCTTCGTGCCCTTGGGCTGCAAGTCATAACTCAGCAGCTTCCTCCCAGGAACAATCAACCACTTACATTGTTGATCTAGTGTGTGCGCCAACTAACACAAATAGGTCTGTCACCATCAAATCTTTTTAGCATCGATTATCCTATCGACTATTCCATTCAATATTCCTCCCGCCCCCGCAAATAATAATAATTTTTAAAAAATCAATCAAAAAATTCAAGTGTCTTTACGACCAACATGCATTTTATGGTGATTTATGAGGGATGGACTTCCATCCTTAAAACGGCAAATGTTGGTGACGAGTGTATGAGATCAATTTGGTGTACAGCATTTGAGAAAACAACAACATTAGCCAATGCTATTAGCATTAACACGATAGCAATGAGCATTTTAGTTGAAAAAAGGCTAACTACCATTCAGCTTCCTCACACTTCCCATGTCGTCGTATGTACATCACACATCCACGTCTTAAAAATCGCTTACAGACGCTCGTCCGTCATTGCTGGCCAAGTTTCTCCGTCTGCAAAAAAATGTCCGTGTGAAACGCGGGTTCCGGCGGCGCAAACGTGCGTCCGCGGCGCTTCAAAGCAGAAATTTGGCCTCGGCCAATTTTTGAACTGCACTTAACAAGAGTTCTTCCATTTCTTTTCCCAGCCCGAAACAAGACACGCGTCTGGAAACACGACGACTGCCGAAAGCTCTCACATTCATTTCCTTGTACAACGCAAGTGACGAAGAAGGACCATGTCTTCTACTCGCTCATCAAGTCGCAACGCAGCACAACGAAAGGTTTTTTTCTTGCTTATGAAATGTGGAAGTGTCTAATTTCGGCCGGCCTCCGGCCCACTGAAATAAATAAAACGAGGTTTTTCTTATGACGCGGATGTCTAATTTTAGCACACTGCCTTTGCATGGGCAACATTTGTTTTGTCTGGCAGCTCCGGCTTTACGATTGCGGCCCAAAAAGAAATCACCATCGGTAGTTTAATCACAATTATTGCTCATGAAAAATCTATTTGTATTGCGCTACTTTTTAAGAAACAATATGCAACAGTTTTAATAAGAAATACGAATTTTAAAAAAATAAACGTACCCAAAGAAATTCGACTTTAGCAAGGGCTAACTGATGAACAAACGTGCAATCATGAATTGCAACTTAATGGAACGGGAAAATAATAATAATAATAATAATAATCAACGCATCTCACCGTGCAACCGCGGCGGACCTTGCGGCTCAGACTTCCTCGATGTGCCGGCTCGGCAACTCCGCACACCAGTTGACCAACATGCACGTGTTACGGTGTTCGTTGAACGAATAAGTTCGATAGAAACACTCGAATTATCACTGACAACATAGGTTATACTAACATATCAACTCACAGTGTTTATAGACACTAAAAAAAAAAAAAGAACCCCACCGCAGCACTCGACAGTAAGCACTGCCTTGATCGTTTCCCACATCCTATCCCCTCCGCTTGTCTGTCCTCTCTTATCTTGTTCTCTTGGTCAGCGAAGGCCCTCGCACGCGATGTACCGATGCCATGATCATACGTAGACTTATTTGTGCGCTGTTGTGTTGTGCAACCTAACCTCCGTAGCAAAATGTTCCGATAATCGCGCAACTGTGAAACGACATGTCAGCAGGGCGCATAAAAAAAAAAAAAAACGGCTACATAGCAGGAGGTTTGTGCCAAGAAGAGAGATTGCTGTGGCCTTGGATCCACCCTGCTCAAGTTTTCAACACCGTATATAATCTCGCACTGAACGCTGAGAAAGCGCACATTTGAGCAGATTTAAGAAGCTGCAGCCTTTGCCTGTAGTACATTTGGGCCCAGAATATTCTGCAATAAAGATCTTCAAGAAGTTCATTTCCAGTCTCATTCTCACCATCCGAAATTCAACGAACACGCGAAGGCCTGGCGGAGAAAAGCCCCCTTCAACATTAGTTATTGCACGTCTTCACCGGCACCCCCGCACCCCCTCCAATCTAAAAATAACTGTTATAATGTTATTTGTGTTCAAATATCTAGACTGAATATCGAGACTATTGTTCCGCTTCGGTTCTCACCTAGTCCACTATCCCGCCGTCCGTCCCGTAAATCCCTTTTCTGTCTGGCTGCATTTTCACCCTTTGCACCAAACAAAGGAAGGTAAGAAATGTTTCGAGCGGGGCACCCACACATACTTCCTGACTGATTAGGTTACGATCAACTGTGTTCGCGACCAAGGTCGATGTTCTCGATAACACTTGGAAACTCCCCCCACTTTGCATTTTGAGTAACAAGAAAAAGAGAAGCAGCAGTCGATCCGGACGGCCGCGCTGCAGACTCTGCAGCCTTGACTCGTGGGCGAATCCCAGCACGCTCGTAGGACTCGGATCATTTGCTCAGTACCAAATCGAACTTACTTCTCGGTCAGATCGTTGACATCGACTCCCTCCACAAGCTGATCAAGAGAAGGACCGGAAACACGACAGGGGCCTGAAACGGGTCTCATAGATGTAGCTTACGGCGCAAATTAAAAGACCAAAATGAAACAACAGTCGTCGCGTACCAGACGAGTCACCGTTAAGCGCTCATCTGACTTGAGTATTCCTCGTCTGCTTTTTTCCTAACTGATGACTTGAATTTTCAACTCCGGTATTTAAAGGAAGCTTAAAATCTTTCATCCTTTTACTCAACTTACATATCATAGCTAAGAAAGCCTTGTGACATCATTTCTTTATGTTCTTCAAACAAAGTTCTTTTTTATGTCTTTGGCTAGATAGCCTGATAGATACGGACGGACGGGAACGGCTGCTCAAAAGAACTTTTACTCAAGAAAAACGATGCCGTTATCCGGTTTACTTTTGCCTGACAACAGAAAGCCTAACTGCAGCGAGTACGAGTTTCTCAACATACCTGAAGGAGTAATCCAAACAAAGTCTCTCCGTCAAAGCAGTCAGATCAAGAAATGTGCGCGCGACAAGCAAGGACGTTTGCCTCTGAAACAGAAAAAGAACTTTATGCAACGCTGTTGAAGGATGCCGTTCTCCGCCGGTCCTTCGCGTGTTCGTTGAATTTCGGACGGTGAGAATGTCGGGGTCAAAATCAGAGACTGGAAATGAACTTCTTGAAGATCTTTTATTGCAGAATATTCTGGGCACAAATGTTCTACAGGCAAAGGCCGCAGCTGCTCAAATGCGAGCGTTCTCAGCGTTCAGTGCGAGATTATGTACAGTGTTCAGGGCGGTGTTTAAAGCTTGACCAGAGTGGATCCAAGGCCACAGCAATATCTCTTCTTGGCACAAAACATCCTGTTCTGCGCAGTTACGCGATTATCAGAACATTTTGCTACCGAGGTTAGCTTACACAACATAACTGTGCACAAATAAGTCTATGTATGATCATGACATCGGTATATCGCGTGCGAGGGCCTTCAACGCGTAGAATCCAGTGGGAAAAAGGGCACAAAACCCATGCGACTTACAATTTCAATCTTTCCCAGGACCGTAAAGACAAAGATGGAGTTCGGTGCTAAACCGAAGCCAAGTCAAAATGTTGGGAGCATCGGAAGATATAACATCACCGGGGGAAAAAAACTATCATTCGCATCGTCAGAGCCAAACGCTTATCTTGCTTAGCGGTAACCGTGAAGTAGCAGATAAATCCAATAACCGCCGAGCGCCGAGGTGAGAGACGCTCTTGTTCTCGGAGCTTGTGCCACATCGGCATCTGCATCAAATCACCAAAGACTATTTGAGAGCCCTGATAAAGTGGCGATGTCAACTTTCCCAAACAAATTCAGCCGGCCGCTTCGGCTCAACACACGGCCGGCTGGTCTGCGAGTCGAGAGGACTGCGTTTCTTTGAGAACTTTTCTAGCAAAGAGGCGACCCGTTTAGGGGAAAAGGCCCACACCTGAACAAAGTTGGAGTCAGACAACTGAGGGCTAACCGCTTTCGACTCCGAGGCTGTCGAACGGGCCCGGAGCGGATCTTGCGCTGCCGCCAGGAGCTAGAGAGGAACTCCTGCCTCGCCACCCAAGAACCCGGCAGAGGAGTCAACCGCAGAAGCTCCTTCATCACCTTCAGCTCGGGACCAGAATGCTGCATCATCTCCACCCTCCAGAGATTCGTCACCCAAAACTATCTTACAACAGCAACACAAATAGACTCAAAAACGTATCCGAGTCCATGTACTTTGCTCATCTTGACTCAAGAGAAAGCTGAAGATTGCTCAATCTGGCATGGAAAATATCATTTTGGCCTCAGGATGTTTTTGTTCCTTTAATGCTGACCTGAAACCATTGTTTTAATTTGAATCCACAAAAAGGGACTCCAGTCTGCCTGCTCAATAACAATAGCGAAAGGTCTGCGCAGGTGTGAAGCTGCAAGATGAAAGGGAAGCCCCACCCCCTTGACAACTTTCCTTCTTGACCACCTGCCGTGGTCTTTGGGAAGCGTCTGCCGCGGTGCGCAAAGGGGCACACGAGGACCCGTCGCGATGGCGCCTGGAAACCGATCGTCGACGGGGGCTGCCCGACAAAACCCGTTTGGATGCCCCCGATTCTCCTGATAATCGGCAAAGTTTGGCTTGTTGAAGACGTCTCTCCTTTCGTCCAAAAAACTTCTCGAGTTCTAACCTTCCCTCTCCGCCTGTGAGGGTCAAGAATAGGAATAGTTTTTTGCCGTTGCCCAGGGGGCTCGGTCAAACGGCTGTCGTTCACTCGCCGTATGACAAAAGGCTGGCGAGGGCCGCTCGTCCCGTCGAACGAGGAGAGCCGTCAGGAAACGGTTCTCGGCAAACGATGGGTGATGCTTCACACCTCCTCTGTTTACAGAGGGCTGGATTCAAGGTGAAACGTCTTCAACAAACTTCTAAGCAGAGTCCAGTGGCACGCAATGTGGGGGTAGGTGGCAGTTTTGGTGGGGGACGGGGGCGGGGGGGGGGGCACAGTTGCCTGAGTCACGAGTAAGTATGTGTTTGTTGTGTTTTTGCAGGTTTTTTTGTGCATTCGTTGCCGCCGGCGTGACTCGGAACCCGTCGCCAGCCATGCCGCAAGTTCGTCGACTCGAGATGAAGCTTCGCTACGGTAAAATGCCAAGTCGCCAAGCTGCTTCCAAACTTTTTGGGGGGTACACGTGAACACTTCATTCCCGGCCGCGGGTACTTCCAGCCGACATACATTTTTGTATGTCGGATTGCAGACAGGATCGGGTGCCCGCCCAATCTCGAAGGTTCAATTCATGGATCGTCAAAAGGTCAATGTTGTTTTCGTCTTCCGGTTGAGGCGCTCGGCCCAGGCGATGGCCGAACAAGCTCTGCTTTGCTCGCCGGGCGACGCGCAGATCTTTTACGTAAGTACGCTAAATACATCAACATGACATGAAAAGCAAGAAAAACGATCACAATTCCAACGACTCACTTATTTGAGATGCGTTCAATACTTGAGTACATTTAATGTGAGAAAATTACTTTTAAGATGTGAATGCATTTAATGTCGAATACTTAAGCACTATTCTGCAAGGTGACTTTAACTTGTACCAAAGTGACTTACTGTTAAGGTACTTGTACTTTTACTCAAATATTGCTTGCAGGTACATATTGATGAAATCACACAAAAAAATAAAAATAAAAACTTTTACTTTCAATACTTATTTTCAATAAATGGGAGTGCTTACGCAATCATTTTTTAAAAATCAGGTATAATAGCGGTCATATGTGCAGCTTTCAAATCACCTTTATTTTCTAAATACAACTTTCGAGCCGAATTAACCTTTCTCCCAGGTGGGACTGGCGACTGGCGACTGGCTGCTGGCTGCAATGACGTGACATCGCTCTTTTCAACCCAGAGCGTCGATGTCCATCTATTAGTTGCAGGCTTTTATTTTGAAGGCGCGTGAGCAAACGCGCCATCGGAATAATCGTGGCCGCGCCATCTTGATTTGATTGCTCGTCAAAGTTGACGGGACTCCCTCAAATCTGGACTTTGGAAAAGAACGACGACGAACGACAATGTGAAGAAACGAAGCAGAAGGCTCGTGACTTACCTGACGAAAACTTTCTTCTGCCGTGTCGCTCTGCTTGCAGAAGGACGAGTCCGGAAATGGCGAGCACTTTGGCTGCGCGCCTCGCGGTTCCCCAACACAACTTTGGAGTTTTTTGTTGGCCTTCATCTGTGGCCGCAGCGCGGCGATGACGTCACTTGGGGGCGTGGCCGCGAGGCCGCCTTGCCAGTGGAAAAACATCTTTTAAAAAAAAAACAAAAAGGAAAACGAAACAAATGACCAACGCGAAACTCCACGTTATTGATAGAGACCTGCAAGAAAACCAACGCAGCTGTGCTGCACGTCAATCAATGAATATCGTCAACATGAAACAACAACAAAGACAAATTGAAGACGAAAACAAGGGCAGTCGGAACAGTCGCATTGTCATGGGACAGTGCGATATCGGCGTTGCCAGTCCGCCTGTGTGAGCAGCTTATTATTCAAATTAATTCAATTAAAATGTCGCGTTGCAAGTTCCCGTCGAAGCCGCCGTGTCGAACTCGAGGCCCGGGGGCCAGATCCGGCCCACTGCGTCATTTTCTGTGGCCCGTGAAAGCAAATTATTTGCGTTTACTTCATGTTTTCCACTCAAATTTGTTCCAAAGTTGAAAATTGTCTCCGCTTTTCATAACTCACAATCACGCCTACGGGCAATTTAGTCTCCAATCCACCGAGCACGCATGTTTTGGAGATGTGGGAGGAAAGCGCAGTACCCAGAGAAAAGCCACACAGGCCCACGGGGAGAGCATGCAAACTCCGCACGGGCCGGGATTTGAACCCGCAACCTCACGACGGTGAGGCAGATGTGCAAACCGGTCGGTCACCGTGCCGCTTGTTACGAAACCCATCCATCCATCCATCCATTTTCTGTCGCGCGTGCCGGAGCCTATCCGGCTGTCATCGGGCAGGAGGCGGGGTACGCCCTGAACCGGTCGCCAGCCAATCGCGGGGCACATACAAACAAACGACCATTCGCACTCACAGTCACACCTACGGGCAATTTAGAGTCCCCGATTAATGCATGTTTTTGGGATGTGGGAGGAAAGCGGAGTGCCCGGAGAAAACCCACGCAGGCACGGGGAGAACGTGCAAACTCCACACGGGCGGGGCCGGGGATTGAACCCGGGTCCTCAGAACTGTGAGGCTGACGCTCTGTGCCGCCTGTTACGAAACCACTTTTTCAAATAAATTGAACAATAGTTGAGCAAATTGTTTTCCTTCATATTTCAAAACAAATTAGCCATCGATTTTGTGTGTGTATGTAATATGATCAGGCGATTACACGTTTCGATAGGCTTGGTCCTCTTAAGGGAAAAGCATAACCGCAGTGCGGCCTGCGACCAAACGGAGTTTGACGCCGCTGGTCGAGGCTGTTAACCGCAGGAACTTTCCGTCACTCGAACCGCCAGGAAACATTTGTTGTGCTCGTCCGCTGCGCTGATGTTTACCTTCGCTAACCACTCTTGGACTTTGTCCAATTTGCTATTTTTATTGATCTCACCTACTGAAAACTCCACCACAACACACACACACACACACACATACACTAATCTGTCATTTTTAATTCTTTATTTTTAGCATTTCCATGGGTTGACCATCAAAAATCGACACAAGTCGGACCTAGATTTTCAAAGAAAGTCCTTACAAATTTCAAATTGAAAGTGGTAGGGGGCTCCACATGACACCCGGCCCCAATCGTTACCTGGTTGGGGGTCGTGAGTTGGGGGGGGGGGGATGGGCGCTCGTTTGGATTCAAGCCGTAGATAAAGATTTTTATCTGCGGCTCTGGTTTGGATGCCCTCTCCCGGGCAGATGTCTGGGACCACGTCCCCCTCCCCCCTCCGGCCCCCTTTGCGTGGCGTCACAGATCAAACGAGGCGAAGTCCACGCATCTCAACGGGGGCGGATGTTGCCCCCGCTCCCCGCCATTTGCTTTTCTTCCATAAACGTGGGAATGAATTTGTTGAAATCAAATGTACAAATGAAAACCGTGCCATTTTTCTCGCCGTGGGCAGGCGGGGGCTCAGCGCCCCGAAACCTTCGATCGCTCAGTCACAACGCAGTTGTGCAAAGTTGTCCAAACCTTCACATTCAAAGACAGTTTGATGACGTCGCGTACGATAGAATTCTAACAATTACAACACTCTCATTCAGCTCATTCGAGTTTTGGTGTACAAACCCACAAGTACAATAAAATGAAAAAGATATTCTCGCGCTCCAATCGTTTTTTATTATTTTATTTTATTTTATATATTTTATATATTTTATATATGTTATTATTATTTTTTTTATTTATTTATTGAAAAACTGCAAATGGTGAGGAGAGGAAAACAAGTCAAAGGGGAGTTTGCGATTGAAGATGACATGAAGTCCTCCTCGCCAGTAGTTGGCGCTGCAGTGCAGCAAATCATCATGTGCATCAGATGGAAAGAAAGAAAAAGAAACCGTTTTGTACAAATTAGCTGTAATGGAGCTCATTAAATATCAAAAGTGCTGGTACAAAAGGACTCTGAAAAAAAAGTGGTATGGAACATCCCTGATGAAAATAAAACACATTGCACTCACCATAGATATGAAAATGTATTTCTGTATGTCAGGCTCGCAGTATTTTGTTTTGCGGACTCGGAGACGACGAGCCTCGGACGTGTCGGAAGCGGGTCCCCGCCCGCTCGGTCCTCGGCGCTCGCCGACACGTCGGCGGAGTCGTTCGGCCAAAGAATTTGCTCGCGGACGATCGATTGAAGAAACCGGAGGGCATCTGATCCGCGCGAGCCGGGCGGGACGCTGGCTCCAAATGAACAAAGCAGAGCGTTCTAGTGTACTTGACTCGACTTTGTAGACTGCCTTCCTTGCTCTGACTGGCCAGAAGAACGGAGATGATCTCATCTTTCTGGCCAGAGGCAAGATTTAATTGAGTTTTTCGTGGAATTAACTCGGCCGAGCGACATGACAGCTGGAGCGCCTGACCTCATTTGTCTTTTGCAATTAAGGTCTCGTTCAAGGGTCCCTTTCATCGATTCCGTCATCAAGCAGACTTTGTTTAGAACGGAAGCGATTAGACTCGAACAGAATAGAGCACAGTAGAGTTTATTGCCTTGTGTACAAGTTAAAAAGAGGTTAAAACAGGTACACTGGAATTCTTGTGCGTGTCCCCCGAGTCAGTACAAACAAACAAACAAACAAACAAACACGTGCATTCCAGAAAAACAAAGGACACATGAAAAGTAGGAAAAGAGCAGCGGCGGGCGGTGCGTTTGGGACCAGTGGGGACCTTCGGTGCGTGGGGACCTCGTCCACCTCTTAAAAGTGGACTTTGCAGTTTCAAAGGGAAAACAAAACAAAAAAAACACTTTTGGTCATATTTGTTCAAACTGTCTGTCCTGGGTGGACAGCGGGTAAGTTTATCGCTTCTTTTATATTTTTGATTGTACATTCCAAAAACATACAACATCAAACCGCTAGCAATGGCTAAGTGTTAGAATAATTGGACATAAGTTGTCTCATGTTGACTCTCATCCTATTTCAAAGCATTCATTCAGCAGTAGAATGTTGACGGTGTCATGAACGTTGACGTCTGTGAAGAGGACTGTGCCTCCATCGATCGATAGCGGCCGGCACATTTGGCGCTCGAAGGTCGAAGGTTGAAACAATCGGCGCTGATGAAGAACACATCTGCATCTGCACAATGAGTCGTATCTGCGATTGTTTTGCCCTTATCTCAAGATAGCAGCAGCAACGTCTGTGGAATGAGGAACCACCCTAAGGAAATAAAAAGGGGGGGATCGGCAGAGTGTGCTCAGAGCGGTAGGAGGTTGTAACTGCGTGCAACTCTGTCCGTTCTCCTCGCGAGTAAAAGAACCACACTCTTGCCTTCCTTCCTTGTTTATTGTTTATTAAATGTTCTAGGTTGTTGGAACCTGACGCTAAGAGCGTCTCGTTTACTGCTCACGTTTGTACAATGCACCTCTCGTACTCGTTCACGTTTGTGAGAGATGCGAGGGCCGAGAGGCTACCTTCAAATCGTGCTTTTAATACCACCGCTATCATCTCGCAAAATAATGGACAAAAAACGCAATATGACAACGAAATGAAGATAATTGACTGTTGGACATAAATGAGTACAATTTCATGTCATTTTTAAAAGTAGGTCAGTGCCTCTGATGGTGTTTCGGCCAGGAGAAAAGGCCCTGCTGGCCCTGACAGTTTGTCACGTGACTTTTGCCCTTTTGCTGTTTTTGACTTCTTCTTTTTCTTGGACTCTTCACCTGTTCTTGTTTTATGCAAAGTTACGTTTATCTTATGCTGCGCGGTGGGCGACTGTTTAGCACGTCCGCCTCGCACTTGTGAGATTGCGGGTTCAAATCCCGGCCCGACCTGTGCGGAGTTTGCAGGTTCTCCCCCGGGCCTTTGTGGCACCGCTTTCCTCCTAAATCCCTGAAACACGCATCCTCCATTAATCGAAGACTCGAAATTGCCCGTTGGTGTGAATGTGAGTGTGAATGGTTGTTTGTTTCTTTGTGGCCTGCGATTGACTGGCGACCAGTTCAGGGTGTACCCCGCCTCCTGCCCGAAGATAGCTGGGATGGGCGCCAGCACGCCCGCGACCCACATGGGGAGAAGTGGATGGATGAATTTCTGTAAGATTATGAGTTATTTCATGATTACAGTTATTTTTTTTTTTTTTTTTAATGACACCATAGTGTAGCGCTGTAGTTGAAAAGGCAAACTTGGTCTCCACCCCAAACCAGCACATGGCGGTAATGCACCTCAACGCTATTTGCACCAAGCGAAGAAGACATCGAAGCAAAAGAAGAAGAAAAAGTAGTCGTCGTCTCCCCCCTTTTTCCTTTTAATACTTTTAATGCTTCCTCCAGAACAAAGTCATCTAATTCGGGTCGAGTGTTGTCGTCTCATCACATTTGACCGCTTTGCTGTTCCTGTCGTGTGGACATGAAGCACAATGTCCGGCACACGGCTAACAGTTAGCTAGCTCGCCGTTGCCTGACAACAGCCCGCAAACTCATCCGCTTAGCTTAGCCGCATGCTAACTTGTCTCGTCTCCTCTCTGGTTCGGACGTGGGCAAGTCGGCGGGGAAAGAAAAAAGGAGGTCGTCTGCTCGGGAGCCGAGATGGCGGACGACGGTCGCCGCGGCTGGGAGGAGGACGAACGCGGCCCGGGAGCTTCTCACCACGGCTTCGTGCTCATGGAGGCGCTCCTGGACAAGCTGAAAATGTTAAACTGCGACCACGAGCTGCTGGAAAAACACAACATGAAACCTCTCTCCAGGTAGGTCACACACAAGCGACAGTATATTGCCCTAGTATTATATTTGTGCCTGCTTGAATATTAACTATTAAACTGGGCGACGAGCTGCTGGAAAAACACAACACGAAGCCTCTTCCCAAGTCACCGACGTCATCTCATATCATTAGGCTAGTGCCAAAGGCAATATTAAATGCAATATTAACTATGAAACGGACGACGAGCTGCTGGAAAAACACATTGAGTCTCCAGGTAACTAATAATAGCGTCACAAAATCAGTATCCTCTAAATAGAACAAATTCCGAAAAACTAAAAACAACATTTTCAAAACATTCCCCCAAACAGAAAAAATATTCTTAAACACATTACAAAACAACCAACAACAATAAAAAGCCCCCCTCCAAGGAAATGCAATATGTTCTGTATTAGTCACATCATAATAATAGTGGTAAATGAAATCAAATTTGTATAGTGCTGTTGTGGTACAGCATGCCATATGTGTGTGTAAATGTCAAACCATTAACTATTCAACGATGGCAAGGAGCAGCTGGCCAAACATTTTGCAGGTGAGCAATAATAGCTTGACATAAAATTGTATGTCTCTCATATGTTGTATTTTTGTCAATCTTTATTTTACCCGTCGGTGTCATTGACATCAAGATACCCAGACCCCAGCTAAACTGTTTGGTTGAAAAAAAGGAAGCGTCGTGGTCCCAAATGGGCATCGTAGCGCCCGTAAGCTCAAAGACGGCGACGAGCTGCCGCCCGCGGAGCGTCGGAGTCGCGTTCGGTCGGCAGCTCGAATTCGGCCTCACGAATGTGCTACGTTGCCTTGCAGACATTACTTTGTGTCCAGCCCTTACCTGCCGCACAATCCCGGCGAGCAATTCTACGTGTTCACCGTCACGGCCGCCTGGCTCATCAACGCGGCGGGCAGAAGCTTCGCCGAACCTCAGGAGGACGACGAGCCCGCCGCCGCCGTCGCCAACATCCTGACCGAGCTCAGGGCGCTCGTAAACGTTCTTTTCTTTCGTCCTCCTTTCATTAGCCGACCACAACACACAATTCCTTCTGTTTTGTGTTTAGGGTGTGAAGGTGGACTTCCCGCCGTCCAAGCTGAAGTCCGGTTCAGGTGAGCACGTGTGCTTCGTGTTGAACACGCTGGCTGAACACGCGCTCAAGAGGCGGGGATTCTCCTTTAAAAGGTGCTCATTGGTCGCCTTCGTGTGTGCGTGTGTGTGTGTGTGTGTGTGTGTGTGTGCTTTGCAATAATTCAGTGGACATTGTGCTGCTCCTTCTGGTGTGTGCATCGTGGCCACCTGGAGGTAGTATAATACGGACATCCAGATTTATGGAGCTTCTCAGTAAGCTGCTGTAATATTAGTCGTTCATCGTGGAGGACAAAGAATATATACCTGAGGTTTAGGGCTATATATGTGTTGCTCCACCACTGTTCAAATGTCCATTGCTCGAATGGTTAGAGCGTGTCAACACGATGCTAGTCATTAGTCCGTCGACGGCGTTTTGCGTTGTTTGTTAGCGTTAAGCTAAAGGGACGTAATTAAGAGAGAGCTGCGTGGTTGTTTGGAATAAGTACGTCAAGTTTAGGAGTAAACTCGAACTGGGAGAGACGTTAAACAGCTGGAAGTGAACGCAGGCGTTTCCCTTCCTTCGTACCTTTTGTCAAATAAAAGACGTTACTGATATACGTCACATTGTTGGCACACTGTTGTTCATTTCAGACCAAAGTACCCGACGGACACCGCAGAAGAAGAATCGGTGATGGACGACCACGCCGAACTGACACTCAACAAAACGGACCACGTCGTCGTACGTCTCCTCCTCTTCATAATTCTCCCTTTCCTCTTCCTCCTCCTTTGTCTTCGGTGCAAAAAGTCAAAATCTTATTTAGTGTTCTTATTTCTCGTGAAAACATCTCACGCTACTTACTTTAGGACAATTTTGACTCTTTTTCTAATTTTTCAACAAGGCAGACTTGTTTTAAGATACAACATCTAATTTGAAGAATCTCAAACAACTACACGTCTCGTTTTTATCTTTTGTCGGTGCTTGTTTTGAGATGTTCATGTTTGCGCATCTTCAGGAGGATGACGACGAAGACGAGGAGAACCTGGTGGACTTGGAGGCGCCGACCCCGCAGAGCAGCCTCAAAGTGAGCCGTCGGCACGCGTAACCGTCGCGAGCGAGAACCGCTTTGATCCCGCGTTGTGCCGACAGGAAGCGGCGGCGGCCAAACCCGAGGACATCCAGCGCGCCACGGTGGACGCGGCCGCGTGGAACCTGGAGGTGGAACGAGTCCTGCCCCTCCTCAAAGTCACCATCAGGACCGACAACAAGGTTGACCACCTCCTCAAACGTCTCCAAATGATGGGTTTCCCCACTTTTGGACATTCTACTCCTGCTCCATATTCTTCCAACTACCTTCTAGCGAGTATCTTAGCTCACGGGTTTTTCCATTTACGAGCCGTCGCTTGGTTGATTTTCGGCGTTGTGTTTTGCCAGCCAAAATTTGAGGGACAAGCTCTGGGGAAGAGAAAAGTCAAATGGAGCAACGAAGGCACCGTCATACCCTGGCACGTGGGAAAGGGCGCTGACGCACTTTAACATGTTTACTGAACCTGACCAACAGTCAAACACACAAATGCAAAATGAAAACACTCACAAGGAGACGCTAACGCTGAACGAACCGCATGGCAACTGGCCAATCAGAGCTGGAGTCCTGGCGTCACTCGCTAGGCCACGCCTCTTAAAGGCACACGCCCAAATGTATTTGGCGTGAACCCTTTGGAATTTCTTCAATTTCAGCCGAAATTGGTCATCAAATGTGTTCCGATCTTCACAAAAAGGAAACGGTCCACTTAAGCAATACCAACCACTATTTATGTTTTACAATTTTTCTTGACAAAATTCAGGACGCGCAGGAAACTATTTTCCACGCTCCAAAAATGTCCAGTTTTTCCACAATTCCACATTTTCGACATGAACAAAACTCTGTTCAAGCGAACAAGACATTCAACCTAAACGTTCCTCGGCTTTCGCATTCCACCTTGGGGCTGTTGGCCTCCTGCGGCGCAGCTGGGAAAGTCCTTTTCACTTCCTCCAATTGCCACATTTTCAGGATTGCACAAATTAACGGAGGTGTTTGACACATTTACCTCCTCCTGCGATATTTCTCTACCGACTCATTTCAAATACTTTCACTATTCCATATTTCTAATCAAATAAGAGACAATTGACAAAATGACCTCCTCTTTCCATGTCTCCACCCATTCAAATCATTCATTCATCTTCCGTTCCGCTTCTCCTCACGCGGGTGGCGAGCGTGCCGGAGCCTATCCCGGCTATCTTCGGGCGAGAGGCGGGGCCAATCGCAGCCATTCAAATCATTCCAACTTTTAAATGTTCAGCTCATTTGAGACATCTTGGGGACTATTTTCTGTATTACAATAATTTCCCCTTTTTCAGAATTCCACACTCTTTTCAATAAAAGAAGAGACATTGAACATATTTACCTCCTCCTCCTCCTCCCTCATTTCTCCACCAATTCTAACCGTTCATCATCAAATTGTTCCGATCATTCAAGATACAGAACATTAGCAAAATTCCCACACCTTTTCGTCATAAAGTTCCCAAATGAAGATGTTACATACTTACCTCCTCCTCCTTCCACATTTCTTAACCGATTCACACGATTCCAACTTTCAATTGTTCGGCTCATTCAGAACATCTTAGGAATGATTTATTTCCGTTTTCCATGACTGAATTCCCAATTCATGGAGACATTTTACAAATCTACCTGAGCCTCTATCATTTCAGTTCTGCTTTTTTTCTGTCGCACATTTAACATTTCTTCCACTTTCACCAATTCGACAGGATTTCAGTTCAACCTCAGCTCTTCAGCACCCCAGTCTGCCAATCCAGAGGCACTGTCCCCGATGTCCACGCGATGTTGCAGAGGCGTGTCGACCAGGACACCCCCAGAACATCCAGAGCCTTTAGGAACTCCGGGCGAATCTCATCCACCCCCCGGGGCCTTGCCACCGAGGAGCTTTTTAACCACCTCGGTGACCTCGACCCCAGAGATAGGAGAGCCCGCCTCAGAGAACCCAGACTCTGCTTCCTCACGGGAAGGCGTGTCAGTGGCATTGAGGAGGTCTTCGAAGTATTCTCCCCACCAATTCACAACGTCCCGAGTCGAGGTCGGCAGCGCCACATCCCCGCTATACACGGTGTTGATGGTGTACTGCTTCCCCCTCCTGAGACGCCGGTCGGTGGACCAGAATTTCCTCGAAGCCGTCCGGAAGTCTTTCTCCGTGGCCTCACCGAACTCCTCCCATACGTGAGTTTTTGCTTCAGGGACCACCGAAGCTGCATTCCGCTTGGCCAGCCGGTACCCGTCAGCTGCCTCAGGAGTCCCGCAGGCCAAAAAGGCCCGATGGGACTCCTTCTTCAGCTTGACGGCATCCCTCACCGCTGGTGTCCACCAACGGGTTTGGCGATTGTCGCCACGACAGGCACCGACCACCTTACGGCCACTGCTCCGGTCGGCCGCCTCGGCAACGGAGACGCGGAACACGGTCCACTCGGACTCGATGTCCCCCGCCTCCCCCGGAACGTGAGCAAAGTTCTGCCGGAGGTGGGAGTTGAAACTCCTTCCGACGGGGGATCCTGCCACACGTTCCCAGCGGACCCTCACAATACGTTTGGGCCCGCCACGTCGGACCGGCATCTTCCCCCACCGTCGGAGCCGACTCACCACCAGGTGGTGATCGGTTGACCGCTCCGCCCCTCTCTTCACCCGAGTGTCCGAGATATACGGCCGCAAGTCCGATGACATACGACCGCAAAGTCGATCATCGAACTGCGACCTAGGGTGTCCTGGTGCCAAGTGCACGTGTGGACACCGTTATGCTTGAACATGGTGTTCGTTATGGACAATCCGTGGTGAGCACAGAAGTCCAATAACAGAACACCGCTCGGGTTCTGATCGGGGGAAGGGGGGGCGTTCCCGCCAATCAAGCCCTTCCAGGTCTCACTGTCATTGCCCACGTGAGGATTGAAGTCCCCCAGCAGAACGACGGAGTCCCCAGCGGGAATCCCCTCCAAGGGTGGGTACTCTAAACTGCTGTTTGGCACAGAGGCACAAACAACAGTCAGGACCCGTCCCCCCGCCCAAAGGCGGAAGGAGGCTGCCCTCTCGTCCACCGTGGTGAACCCCAACGTACAGACGCCGAGCTGGGGGGGGGGGGGGGGGGGGGGGGGGTTCAATAAGTATACCCACACCTGCTCGGCGCCTCTCACCGTGGGCAACTCCAGAGTGGAAGAGAGTCCAATCCACAGGTGGTGAGCCCATGGGAAGCACTCCGTAGTCCATATTCATAATTTCACCTCTTTCTTTGTTTTGTTTTTTTTCGCTGTGGTTTGAGCAGGACTGGAGGGTCCACGTGGACCAGATGCACCGGCACCAGGACGGAATCAAGTCTTCCCTCCGTGAGGCTAAGGTGCGTTCACTGACCTGCTGCGGGGAAGGACTTCGTAGTCTTCGGGGCGGGGCCTTGAATTGAGAACGTAAGGAAGGCGCTGCTTCCTTTTTGCCGCACGGCCAAACGTTGGGTCGTGGGTCCGTGAGCCTCCCCCGTGCGCTCGTATGAGCGGCGCGCACGTCAACGTCTCAGAAGACAAGCGACCGCCACTCGCTCCGTATAATCGTGATAGAGTAGGAGAAGTTGCGATGATTATTTGATGTTTTCAGCCTGGAATGAAATGTTACTCTGTGTCGTTCTTTTGTGCATGCGATGTCCCCCCCGTCTCCAGGCAGCGTAAATAGAATATTGAACATTTGCATCCCAATCACTAATACTGGAAAACCTGCCAAATGGAGGATTGATGATTATATTTGTGTTGGGATCAGATGGAGCTTTGATTGGAATTAAGTAGAATAACAAATCGTTTTCACTCCCTTCATTCTTCGTGATATATGTCAGCTTCTATAGATAAATGGCACAAGTTGATTGAGGATTGTTAACCCGACATGTGCAAAAAATGGCTTGATCGATTTCAGGGGATACAACTTAAAGCTTTGGGTTAAAAAGCAACTCGATAAATTAGAATGAGAAAACTAGAAAAAAGTTCATTTCAAAAACTCATCGATTGTTTTCTGATTTTGTTTTGAACGAAAACCCACATTTCCCCATTTCCAAGAAATGATCGTGTTGCAAAAGCAAAGAAGTTAAGAAACGGTCCAAAAGATCGAAATATGGCAATGAAGTTGGAATATTTCCTTGTGTCGAATGAATCCGCATCAGTTACGAGTTTGACTTTTGGAATTGCAATGCTGGAATGCAATCAACTCTTGGGAAGTATTCTCATTTATCGAGAGGCACCTGCACGTTGATTTCGTCGTATGTCTGCAAATATCGATTTATGGATTCCGCATAAAGAAGAGGAGGAGAAGAGTTTCTGTTGAGAGGCTGACAGTTTGGAAAGTTTCATTGCTTATTAAAATAGCCGGTTCATTGGATCATCGATTATTGAATTGTCAAAGTTAAGAGCATCATATGTTTTTGGGAAGTTTGATTGTTTGCAGAAGCGGATATCAAAGAAAGCGAGCCGTTGGCGGCCCACGCATAAACTTGTTCAGACTCCGCTGCCGAGCGTTACTTTTCAACGTCTGCCGCAGCTTTTTTTTATTATTATCTTTATTGTAACGTCACGTGATAAATCAAGGACGTCGATTGCCATCGTTTGATTCTGAGAAACGGTTGTCCTCACGTCGTCTTGTGGCGTGGACGCGCTCGCTCAGGGCTTCCTGGACAAGCTGCAGGAGGACATCAGCAGGACTTTGGAGAAGGTGTCCAGTCGGGAGAAGTACGTGAACAAGCAGCTGGAAGCCGTCATCGGCGAACATCGCGCCGCCCGCGCCGAACTCAGCGAGGTTCGACCGGGCCTCTTACAGCATCCTCTTTCTGTTCCTCATTTTCTACTCTGCTTCTCATTTTTTCCTCCTCCTCGTCTTCCACCAGGTCAGGGAGCGCTACCGACAGGCCAGCGGGGGCGTGGCCCAGAGGACGCAACTCCTGGCAGAGGTCAGTGAAGGCATCACGCCACTGGAAACCATGTTTGATGTCACCTCACTTGACTGACAGGGAACGGACACACAAACTACTCAGGACATGGGGACTAAGATGTCTTAGTAACCAGTACAAATATGTGACTAGTGACTTGGTCTAGTCAGGACATGGGGACTGGTGACTAGTCAGAATGTGAACCTCAAAAGTATTTTTAGTCCCAATAAATCTGGTTACATTTCAAATAAGACTCATCACCTAAAAGCTAACTTGTCTTCAGACAAGCTATTTTTTGCTTGAAATGAGTCAACGGTGAGGTTCGGGCGGCGGCGTTGTTGTTGTGAAATTTCAGCTGAGTGAGGAGTTGGAGAAGGTGAAGCGGGAGATGGAGGAGCGCGGGAGCAGCATGTCGGACGCAGGTGAGATCGGCCGGCGTCCTTTTCGCCCGTTCCCTCGACGCGGCTAACTGGTATATGCGCGTTTAGCGGCGGTGGTGAAGATCAAGCAGAGCGTGACCAAGCTCAAGCAGGAGACGGTGCGGATGGACGTGCGTGCGGGCATCGTGCGCCACATGCTGCTGCAGGCCAAACTCAAGCGCAAGTCCAACTTGATGAGCGCCGACGATACGCAAACCTTCGCCTAGTCGTGGCCGGTACGTCTTTGACATTTGTTTTTTTTCTTGATATTATTTACTGTCATTAGTTTTGAGACTTTACAATAAATCTTCTCAGATATTCAAAATACAATAAAATGCAGTCGATTTAAAGCGAGTGACCGACCGGCTGAGCTGTCAATCACATGCTTTTCGTAGAACAAAAGGAAGACATTGTTGTGGGTGTGTTTTGTACTTATGGACCACGTTTGATTTTCAAACAAACAGACGGACCGGGTCATTTGTAGTTAGATGTCACGTAGGGCCGCACGATTATTAGGATCCATCTTGCGGAACGGATATCGACTCTCGGGCCAAAGACCGCGCAGCCTGGCCTGGCCGGCTCGGGCCCGCGGCATAATCCACGCGGCGAACCCCCAACATTCCTTGAAGAAGCCGTCACGATGTATGTTTTAACTCGCATCCGTACTCGACAGAGATGAGGCTCCTTCTTCGTTCTGCCTAAAACCGAAGAACAAAAGACTTCTCAGCGAAGAGCCGACACGCTGGCCCAAAACGCTCTGCGTTGTCCCCCGGTGACCCGCAGCTCGACTGCGGGAGGAAGGACGATCGATGACTATTCTGCAAAGAACGGTCCCCTTCTTATCGGCCCTGAAAGCTCGCTCACCAGATCGAAAACCCGTATGATGACTTGACTGCAAACCATTTTGATGGAAATCAACAGTCCGCGGTCCGACCCTGCTGAAATCGCCGCTAAACCCACACGGTGGACAACCGGCAGCCCCTCATTAGTACATAAAATAAAATAAGAAATCACCTTCCTCATCTGTCAGTAAGATGCACAAAAAAAAACAGCTTGTTATTACGGTGTTTCAACAATAACAGTGGCTAGCTCTCCTCATCATCTATTGTAAGAGTCGATGCGCTCAACGGAGACCGCAACGCTGCCGCCGAGCGGACGGAGGGACAGGACTTCTCAACTTGTGTGTGTGTGTGAATATCTTGAAATCTGCGTTACGTTTGTCTCCAAAATAAATGCACCTTCAACAATTTACAAGCAGAATTACAAATGAGAAGTCATGATAGATGCACACACGGCATTAAAAAAGACGTGTAAATCGGGGCTATATTTGTGGATTTGAAAAATCGCGGATATATTACAACACACGTTACAACAGCGTACGTGTGTCGTAGTAAAAGAGTGTTGCGGCCATAAATGATCATGATTATTTGCTAAAAACAATCAAGTTGATCAGTTTGAACATGAAATATCTTGTCTTTGTCGTGTATTCAATGAATTATAGGTTGAACATGATTTGCAAATCATTGTATTTTGTTTTGATTTCTTTAACACAACGTCCCAACTTTATTGGAATTTGGGTTGTACTTGAGTGGTGTAAATAAGTGTTTTTCTGCGTGAAGAATTATAAAAATTTTTTTGCCTTATATTACTCTTCAGAATCTTCCAGATTGCTTAATTTATGTCAAAAAAAAAAAAAAAAAAAAAAAAGATTCTCTGCTTTGTCACCTTTTTCATGCCTTTTGTGTTTGCATGTCTGTAACCTGCTTTTTACTCGTATTGTAAAAATAGAATATTTCACTTTTTTTTTTTTTTACAATTATAATAAATGAACCAATTGTATTAAGATACAATAATGTTCAATGTTTATAGAATTATTTTTTTTTTTACTAATATTCCTTTTTAAAATGAATTTACCATTAGAATTCAGGAACCAATTGTTATGCACTTATAAAACTGTATATTTCGCAAATATTTTAATTGTTTAAACCAAGTTCAAGGTACTGTATAAAAAAGGACTAAATGAAAGCCTGATGATTGAACCTCAGAACTGTGAGGCAGACGCTCTAACCAGTCGTCCACCGTGCCGCCGCTTTAACGTGTTGACAGTTCTATGTCTTGTTTACAACTTTCGGTTGTGTTATTCAAAAATAAGCACGTTAACAAGAAGAATGTTTATTGTCAAAATGGTCCTCTGAGAGCGGAACAAGAACAAAAGCAGCTGGAGGACCCATATGGCCATCAAGCTGAAGCAGTACAAAAATGTACAGCCGTCATCGGAGAATATACATTTCGAGAAACATTGCACACAAACATCCAAAAAATGTACAGCAAAGAAGGCACTCGTTTGCGTGCGTGTGCGTCTTTGGATGGCTGACGTGGTGGCGGAGTCTTACGAATGCTACACTTAAAACAAAACCAAAAACTCAACTAGCGCGTGGTGAGCTTTTACAGCGTGCAACCACAGCGACATCCTGACATCTTTATTCAAAATTTGGAAAAAAGACGAACATTTGGTCAACTTTGATAGGTTGATAGGCCTGCTTCTCGGAAATACAAAATAATCTGCAAAGAATGATCTTACATAAAATCTTGCTTGCTTGCGTATGAGGAAAAACGTTCAGACTCGTCCTGACTTTTTCAATTTGAGCAACTACCAGCTCGGATATGATTGTGACATCATATCACAAAAATATGACGTCCTCAAATGAAGAAAAAATCAGTTTTTCAACAAAAAGTTCATTTTTGATAACATAACCCTATTGCCCCCCCCCCACCCCACCCCACAGAATGAAGATGTCCTTTCCGGAATCAATCCTTAAATTGCTTTTCGATTTAATGGACTAATAGGAGCAGGGTTGTCCGTCGCAGCCGAGTGTAGCTCTCACATTCGCAGCTACGGGTAATGTAGAGTCTTCAATTAACCTTGCATGCATGTTTTTGGGATGTGGGAGGAAACCCGAGTACCCGGAGAAAACCCACACGGGTACGGAGAGAACATGCAAACTCCACACAGGAGAGGCCGGATTTGAACCGGCAACCTCAGAACTCTGAGGCAGATGTGCTAACCAGTCGTCCACCGTTTTACCGAGTTTGTAAAAGGAAGTACTCTCATTTCATTAAAAAAAAAAAATACAAATAAATTCTCCAAAAAAATAAAAATCATTTTATGGGTTAGGGTCTCTAAAGCAGCTAACGCCGCTAGCATTAGCATGTCACCGTGGAGTGGCAAGTGCTTTGATGATGTTGCCGTATGAACCCACTTAAAATGGAATGTAACTTGAAATGGACCACACGGGTACCGCGGTGGTGGCGGTGGTTGTTTTTTTTCTTCAGCCACTTGTGTGGCCTTCCTTTGCTCGGTTAGCCAATCAGAACACAACAACAAACTTGAAATGTTTAAGACAACAACGGCTTATTTACATCTTTTGTTTTACATTCATTTAAAAGTCGCTCTTTTAGTGCTCATAATAAAGTTCCAAGATGACAGACAAATAGTTTTTTCTTGACCAGAAGTTGATGTTGAAAAAGTGACGCCGCCCACTACTGGCGCGGAGGCTGGTTTCAAAAGTCTCGTCTCGGCCACGGCGTAAAACTGGAAATGGGCCGAGCACCGGCAATCTTCTGGAACAAGCGTGCCGGTCGGAATGGAATCCAAGCGGGACTGGAATCGCAATCGGGCCCGGAATCGGGACCGGAAGCGTGCGGGGCTCACCAGGTGCCGCAATGGCTGCCGCGGCTGCTGAGCGACTGACAGTTGCTGTAGCGCTTCTTCACCATCATGCTGACATACGCCTTCATCAGCTTGGCGATGTCCATCACCTGGACCGCGCCCGCCGCCACGCCCACAGGAAACGGGGAACAGGAAGAGGAGACGGCGTTACCGAGGTGCCAGGCAAACACCTTTCTCGCCGTTAGGAGCCGTCACTGCACTCGGCGTGTTTGTTAGCAGGTGACTTGGTCGTTCTGTGTCAATTGACCGTCCGTCTGTTGTCAAACTAGAGCGGCTCCAACTCCCGGAGACAAATTCCTTGCGTGTTTTTTGGGCATACTTGGCAAAATAAAGATGATTCTGATGATTGATTAGTTAGGGTTAGTTGACTAGTCGCTTGATTAATTAGTTGGTTTGGTTATTCAGTTAATTGGTTGGTTGGTTAGTTGATAATTTCACCAATTGTGTGTGGTGGGTGCGGTGACGTTATTGTCGTTGCGTCTGGCGAACGTTCGTTGGCATGACTACAGCGACCATTTGCCTCCGTTCCACTTTTTGCAATTCTATGAAAGTGATGTGAAATTGGCGTAGTAGCGCTAGCTAGCTAGCCAGCTCAGTTTTTGCTCACCATTAGCGTTTGGAAGACGAGCTGACGGCCGTCCACCGCGATCTTGTAGGTGTTGGCGAGCGGTGCGCCGAAAGAGCGGACGAGCTCGTAGGGGAAAACCTCCAGAGGCCACGGCTCGCCGCGCTTGTACACCGAGACGGCGTGCCGACTCACGCCCAGCCACAGCTCGCACGGGAACGTTCCGTCCCGACACTGCCGCCGCCATGCAAAACACAACACCGCAATTCAACAACTAACGATTACTTTAATAACTGATGAATCTGTTGATTATTTTGTCGATGAATCGGATAAAAAAACATTTTTTTAATTTCCATCCATTGATTAAAAAACAGAACATTTCAAACTGACAGTGCAGAAAATGCACAAACATAAATTGTTGATGAGTCAGTTCCTGGTTTCGTCTGCAACATTTGTCAGAAAATTGGGAAAAATCTTCGTTTTCCAAAGTAAAAGCAGATGTTTGCAAATGTGTCATCAAAAAAGAAAAACCTGACAAACAATCAGTCGGCTTCAATGGAGGACGACGGATATTAGAGAATGTTTACTGTTTAAAGGCTGAAATTCTGACACTTTGGGCAATTTTATGTTCAACAATGACCAAATCCTTGTCGATATATTTGACAATTGATTAGTTGTGGATTAATCAATGAATTGTTGCAGCTGGACTTTGGGAGGCAAGTGGACTCTTGTTGCTTGTCCAAAGTCACCAAGAGTCCACGTGACTCCTTTCGACTTTTGCGGCTCACGAGATCCGAAGCGGTCGGTCGGGATTTGAGGGCTGCAAACCGCTAAAGCACAAAAACAAACAACAAGCGCGTCCAATGCCAGACAATCTGAAGTCTTACAAGATGATCCGAGATGGTTGTCCTCAGGTCCGAGGTGCGTTAAGAGCGGATTCGTCCCGATTTTAGAGTCCAGATCAGGTCGGGGCCGACAATCTTAAATAACGAACGCGTTCAGTACTTACGACCAAAAAGTCTTTGTGCGCGCGTGCGGGGGAAACCGACGTCTCCCGAGTCATGACGGCGAGAATTGTGTCGTGGAATGGAATGGAATGAAGCCGATAAAAGAAGCGCCCCGCAAAAAACGAAACATGATACAAAACAAAAACCAAACAAACGTGCTACGCGATGTCGTATTTTGTATAAAAGTGGCTCCCCCCGCACGGCAAGAAGTCTTTTCCAAAGCAAGTGACATCGCGCATACCCGCAAGTGTCTGCTCGTCTTCGTTTTTGCGAGGTCACGCGTGACCACGCCAGACTTTGAGATCGAAGTTTTATGCGTGTGGCGTTGTGTGTGTGGAGATTATCGGAGCGCAGCGGACAGGGGACTACAGATGAAAACTCGCCTTCTGGCTAATTCTGGCTTTTTTAACCATGTGTACTTCACGTGTTTTATGAAATTGCATTGTCCCCTTTCAAATAAACGGATTAATCATAATAACAAAATACGGCCAAAACTGTTCAATGCCGAATCGCTTATCTTGACGTGTGGGTTCTATCACAATAAAAAAAATCTTTCGAGATGGGAAAAATGCTCGTGTGTCCCAGAATTGGGTCCTCACCTCCACGTTGAAGAGCGTGGACCCGTACCCAGGCCACTCCCTGACCAGCGCCATGTACTGGCGCATGGCCCGGTCCCGAGTGACGCCGCGCAGCTCGCTCCACTTGTCCAGGACGCCGGCGCGGACGGCCGCCGCCTCGTCCGTCGTCGTGACCTCCGGGCCGCCGTCTGGCTCCCGGCGGAAACTGCGCCTCAGCGTGCCCTCCAGGAACCCGGTACGCTTGCGCTCCGACGCCCCCGAGCGCTCGCCCGGCGCGCGGGGCCGCAGGCGAGCCACGGGGAACACCTGCGACATTTCCGGCACGGCGGTCCGCGGGCTTCGGTCTCCCAGAAGGTACTGAAGCCGCAACGCCGACAGAAACCGAAGAGTCTCCTCTGGAGCCGGATACTGACCGCGGATCACCGCCTCGTGGGCCTGAACACACACACACGTGCGCATACTTCACCATGTTGAAAATGGAATAGGAGTGGAACGATTTCAATGACTTTTCCAAAGTAAGATAACTCATTACATTTGGATGAGCTTTCTTTATTGGGAATAAATTCACCAACAAGACCCTTGGACGAGGCGGATCGGTGCAGCGTCTGCAGTGACGCGGACTTCGTATCGGTCCGTTGTGGAAGAAGGAGCTAAGCCGAAAAGCGAAGCTCTCGATTTACCGGTCGATCTCCGTTCCTCCCCTCACCTCCGACCCGCAGCTCGTGACCCAAAGAACGAGATCCCGGGTACGGGCGGCAAAAAATGAGTTTCCTCCGCAGGGTGTCCGGGCTCTCCCTTTGAGATAGGGTGAGAAGCTCGGTCCTCCGGGAGGATCTCAGCGTAGAGCCGCTGCTCCTCCGCATCGAGAGGAGCCAGATGAGGTGCCCGGGGCATCTGATTCGGATGCCTCCCGGACGCCTCGACGGTGAGGTGTTCCGGGCACGTCCCGCCGGGAGGAGACCCCGCGGACGACCCGGGACACGCCGGAGAGACCACGTCTCCCGGCTGGCCTGGGAACGCCTCGGGATCCCCTCGGAAGAGCTGGAGGAAGCGGCTGGGGAGAGGGAAGTCTGGGCGTCCCTGCTGAGGCTGCTGCCCCCGCGACCCGACCTCGGATAAGCGTGTAGAAAATGGATGGGTGTGTGTGTGTGTGTGTGTGGTTACCTGTTCAAACATGAAGGCAAACTCCACACTGTCTTGGGGAACATTGTCCACGTCCAAGAAGCAGTAAAGTTTGAAATAGAACTTCCAGCCTGTGCTGCCCCCTTCTGGACTGGAAGACAATCTGCAGTGTGCGCACACACACACACACAAAAAGTGTACTTTTTTTCCCCCGACGACGGCTCAACACTAACTAAGAACAAGTGCGATGAGGTTCCGACTGACTTTTCAAACTTGGCGAGCACGTCGGCGACAACGGTGCGACTCTCGATGGCTTTCTCCTCCGCCACTGCCGCGCCGTCGTCGTTGTGCTCGAAGAGAGCAAACATGTTCCTGCTGTGCTCCATGGCCAGACCACGCACCAGCTTCTCCACCACCTGACGCGCACACACGTTCATGAACACAGTAAAACGCAAATTGAAAAATCAAAAAGCGGTCAAAGTGACGCTGGGAGGAAAGTAGAAAAGTGGTGAGTTTGCGTTGTGGTCGGTGTGATGAGGAGCAGATGGAGGTTTTCAAGCTTTGCAATATTTTAATCGATCGGAGTTTGTTCTTCTCATAATAATCTACTCAGTCCAAATATTATTTCTATATATTTGTTAAAGCTTCATACATATAATCCTAGACTTTATGCCGACCCGATCGGTGTTATCGGTATCGGCCGATCATTAGCATTTTATGCCGATCGGCGTTCATGTCGTCATTCCCCGATCCTATCAACGACGTCATCGATCGGCTCCGCGCAAGACATTAACTCCGCGTCTTCGTCGCGTATGAATCCAAAAGCGAGTTTATTTTTAGCCTCGTCACGTGTCTTGTGGCGCAGTACTGTAACGATCTGACGGCCAATAAAGTTTTTTTCAATCTTGTCAGTGGATTATTTTGCGGTGTCTCAGACAAACGACACGTAAGTTATTTGCAGTCTGCGCACAACTGAAGTACACCGTGGGAAACGTCATCGAAATGCTTCAACACAACAAATTTGTTCGAGAACCTGAAGAATGTACTCGAGGAGGAGGAGCACGCTGCGTTCAAGCAACGCGCCGTGGGGGGAACATAAAAACAAAAGTGTCAAACGGACTCAAACTCTGGACAACACCCGTCCATATAGCTGGGACACTGACAAAGTTAGAGTAATACTGTCATTAACAGTATTTATTAAAGTAATTGAATTGCAGTAAGTTAGCAGCCATTATTTCTGTCATGTTGTAATGTTGGTTTGACCTTAACTTATGTCAGTGGCCAATCCTTGAATGCCCCCTAGAGGTCATTGGTGTTTTAACTTTTGTCTAAAATGCCAGAGAATGTTTTCAAACTGGGACGGACGGGCTCCAGCACCCCCGCGACCCAAGTGAGGATAAGCGGTGCAGACGATGGATGGATGGATGGATACAGTACTCAGTATAAAGTACACAAGTATATACAGTAAATGAACAAGTCACGCAAATGAACACATCGCTCCATCTTGTGATCGGATCGGTGATCGTTTTTTTAAAACTTGCTGATTGGTGATCGGCCTGATCGTGTAAAGGTCATAGCAAAATACTCTATATGCATGTGAGGTGCAGATATCCTTTCTGTCCACTTGGGGTCGCCATCCTCATGTTTTTCCGTACCGATGGCGACAGCGCGGGGGCGTCTCACCTCTCCGGCGGCGGTGTGCGAGTCGAAGGTGATCTGGCAGCGGCCCCCGCCGTGACAGTGCACCGTGGTGCTCATTTCCCGCCGAGCCACCACCGCCCGGATCTCCTCCCGCGACGGGACGTTCTCCCGCCTGCGCGTCTTCTTCAGCGCATCCAGGGCGAAGGCGGCATAGCGCTCCAGCTCCGTGCCGGGGAACGCCTCTCGGGTCCTACGGACGGACGTTTGACCTTTAGTCGACCTTTAGTGTTGGGGTCCCGGGACAGAACTCTGGGAGACGCCGGTGAATGGGACGCAAGTGAAAAGGTGAAAAAAGTAACAGGGACATCAATATTTTTTAAAGGGAAAAGGTGGACCCTGAGGGACACCAGAGAATGTGACACAGGTGAAAACATCAAGATGATGAAAAAGTGTGAAAAAAAAGTCTTCCGACATTTAAAAAAGTGAAAAATGCAACAGTGGTAAAACATTTGGAAAGTGAGACTGAAAAAAAAAAGGGCGGGCACCTCTTAAGGTGGAGTTTGACGTACGCCAGGACGCTCCTGGTGGGCAGGAAGGCGCAGGCGGCGCACGCCAGCGCGCTCCAGCGGGCCAGCTCGCCCGGGCCGTCGCACAGAGGCGGGCGCACGGTCTGCTTGACCAGCTGGCAGTAGAGCTCGTCCCGGAGGGCTCGCAGCTCGTGGCCCGCCCGCAGGACGTCCTGGATGACGGGCGCCGGGTCGTCCGCGCCCTCCAGCCGCCGCAGCCGCTCGAAGGCCTTCAGCGCCTCCTCCCGCAGGCCGCCGTACGTCTCGCTCCTCTGCCCTGGAGGACGGCGGCGAAAAAAAGGTCACGCCGCAGGTGGTGCGGGCGCATCCGGGCGACGGACGGACGGACGGATGGACGCACCGGCGAGGTGGACGTCTCCGTAGGGCAGCGGCAGGAGCGGCGAGCGCAGCGGGTGGCGGCTGTAGCGCAGGATGGGGTTCCGCTCGTAGATCTGATCCACCACCTCCGAGTTCAGACTGTTCTCCTGCGCACGCGCATGCAAAACATCAGCCGACCGAAAAAAAAACAACAAAAAAACAGCTTCCTCTCTTAAAAAAATTTACTTTTTCTCTTGAAAATGTCAAAAAACCATTTTTCTGGAAAAGTAAAAAATGTTTTCTTCAAAAACTTAACTAAAAAAATATTATTTATTGTGTAAAATAACAACTTTTTTTGGGGGGGGGGGGGGGGGGGATGATTAAAACATCATCTTGAAAATCTTCCCCTCCAAGAAAATTCAGCAAAAATATTTTCTGCCCTTAAAAATATGAAACTTTTTGTCAAAGAAATGAAATCCTAACTTTTTCTTCCCCTCTCCAACTGTTTCCCCCTAAAGAGCAGTGAGGTCATCCGGCAAGATGGCGTATTGATGGCGTCTCGTCTCGTCTCGCGAGCTTGCGCCTGACACGCGTGCACCAAGACACGATTGGTTACGGCGTACCTTGACGCGTAGCACGAGGCGCTGCGTGGGCGTGTCGACGGGCGCTTTGGCGTGGATGACGTTCTGGACGGCGGCGGCCCAGCGGGCGGCCTCGTTCAGGAGTTTGCAGTAGAGGCGGTACGAGTGCTTGCGGCCGTACACGATCACGTTCCAGTAGCCTGAAAATCACGAAGGCGTCACGGGCCCGCGGACGCGACGGCGGCCGGCCGGCCCGCCGGCGCCACTCACCGGTGTCTTTGAAGACCCTGTCGTCGGGCGGCGCCACGGAGCACAAACTGTTGAGCACCAGCGTGCCCAGCTTGAGGGCGCCGCGCTCTGAGCTCTTGTAGTAGTCCAGCGAGTTGTGCGTCAGCAGGAACCAGCGCTTCTTCAGCTTCGGCGGCAGCGTTTTGCCGCTGCCGCCGCTCTTCGCCTCCTTGTGCAGCCAACCTGACAGACACGCGCGCGCGCACATGCAGGGGTCATGTCGTCAAGTCTTCAGAGACAAAGCAGGCTTTGAAGTTAGCATTCACACTGCTTTTATGGAAATAGTTTCAACTAGTCCATCATTCTCCCACATGTAGACTTTCTATCTCAAAGAAAAAAAAATTGCACCGGTTTTTTATTTATTCCTTAGGGAAGAAGTTTTTTTCTTCAAAATGTACTTTTTTCCCCTAAAAACATACTTTTCTTGAAAATATAACACCAGAACTGTCTTTCTTAAAAATACAATCTATTTCCTTGAGAAAAAATGTTTAACAAAAAAAAACCAAAACAAATTCTCCTAAAAATACAACTTTTTTCTTGAAAATATACCACCAGAACAACTTTAAAAAAATCCCTCAAAAAATATGATGTAGCTGCTGTCATGTAGCACCTTTCTTGTTGAACATGAAAAATACTTTTCTCTAAAATGTTTTGTTAATAATGTAAATAAAAAAACATTATTTCCCCGTGAGAATAAAGATTTGAGAATTAAAATTAGAGTTTGTTCTTTAAAATGACCCCTTTTAGTGAAAGAAATATTTCTGGGGAATAAGATATTTCTTTCTGCAAAACACTTTTTTTCTTGAAAATGTTCAAATTTTCCAGCAAAATGTTCATTTCAGAAATATACACGATTTCCCGGAATATTCTCTTTGATTTTCTTCTTGGGAATCCAAGATTTTCTTTTTTCCTCGAAAGCCGATTTTTTTGCCGCCGTTGCGCGCGGCGTACCTCGTATGATGAACTCCTGGCCGTCGACGCGGGCGTCGCCCTTGCATCGCTGCAGCAGCGCGATCCAGTGGTGCATCTCCTCGGGCGTGTCGGCGTTGCAGTGCAGCACCCGGTTGGCCGTGATGATGACAAAGGAGTCGGGCCTGCGCGAGGAGAACGCGTTAACGGCGCGACGTCGGCCGAGCGCCGGCGGCGGGCGACGGACGGGCCGATCGCGTCCTCACCTCTCCGGATTGTCCGACGCGCACGCCGAGTCGATCGTGCCCACGTCCAGCGTCCCCTGAACAAGGACGACGAGCGCAAGCGTGTTCCTCGGCTCAAGGAAGGTCGCGAAAATAATGACGGTTTGTTTTGTTCCCACAACGCATCACTCACCACGGCGTTCTGCGGGTTGGCCTGCTCGTCGTGCATCTCGCCGATTTCCTGCTCCGTGGAGTTGCGCACCTGACTCAGCACGCTGAACCACTCGCTGTTGCCGGGGAAACAACATCGTCACGATCACCGTGATGTTCGTCATCGTCATCACGAGGGCAGGCGGAGTATCGTGCAGAACGATTCGGTTTGATTTCGATTTTTTCAATGTGAATTCAGGAAGACGTAGGAATAGGCAAATAATTCGAGTACCTGTTGAGAGTTTTTCAAGATTATTGACGATGCGTTGTATGTCACCGCACACTTGGGAGCAATAAAACATCAGATCCTTTTTTTTCCCACAATAACAACTTGTTTGTGCATATGGAGGATAAAAGTCTAACACAGGACCGTTCTGTGTAAACATTGAAAAAGGCAAGTGCACGTAAACTTCCAAAATATTTGTTTTCCTTTCGGAAACTGTGATGAAGGTTGTGCCTGGCACAGTTTACAAAAGGGGCTGTGGGGGGCGGGGGGGGGGGGGGGGGGGGGGGGGGGGCATGCACGGATGAACCCATATTTTTAGCCACCGCTAATCATTGTCACGCTTGTCATCTCGATCGTCGTCATCGTCGCGGTCGCTGCGGTCTCGGAAATGCGGACCCGCCCCCAACCCGCGCTGACCTGGCGTCCTCGGCCGTCTCCGCCACCAGGTGGTACGTTCTCTCGGGCATGACGATGTCGATGCCGTTTTCCTTGTCGGCGTTGTCGATCACTTCCCTGCAACGGCAACGACCGCAACGAGTTGAGTCCTCCGGCTTCGGGTCCGGGTCGCGACTTCACGTCGAACGTTCATTCGGTTTGGGTCCGGCTTTCGGGCGGTTTACTAACTTGGCGGCGCGCACGTCCAGCGCTCCCTTGAGTTTGTCCTCGCCGTCGTTGTCGAAGTACGTGAGTTTGCTGTGGCGGAGGACGAACCAGCGGCGCTTCCAGTTCCTGCGCGACAGCGTGGACGAGCCGCCGCCCTTCTTGTGCAGCCAGCCTTGCTTCAGCGCGTCCTGCTTGGCGCGGAACCACAGGAACGTCTCGTCCTTCAGCACGCACCAGCGCCGCTTCCACGAGTTCAGCAGGCCGCCTGAGGGGGGCGCCGCACAACGTAGAAAACCTTTTGCCTCAAAAACCTTGAAAACCTTTTTTTTTTTAAACATTTTCTTTCTTGAAAATGTGTCTTTTTTTTCCTTGAAAGAAAACTTTTTTCAGTTTTTCTCAAAAAGAAAAAAAAGGATCAAAAATTTCATTGTTCTCTAAAAGTACAACTTTTTTGTCAAAAACATCTTTTTTCCCAGTTACAACTTTGTTTCTCAAAAACATATTTGCCCCCCCCCCCAAAAAAAAATACAAAAAAATTACGTGTATATATATATATATATATATATATATATATGTTTATATATATATATATATATATATATATATATATATGTTTTTATATATATATATATATATATATATATACCCCTTACTGTTTTTTCTTGAAAATATGCAACTTTCTTTTAAAGACAGGCTTTTTTTTTTTTCCATTCACCTTTTTCTCCTAAAAAGAAATGGTCTCTAAGAAATGGTCTCCCATATTTTTGTCATATGACGATTTCCGTGAAATGCAACGCTTTTTGCGATCTAGTTTTGCACGAGAGCTTAGAGCGACCTTTGATGTGCAGGAAGCTGTGGAAGTAGGGCAGCGCGACGCAGCTGTAGACGGAATCTCGGCGGTACGACAGCTCGTCGTCCGTGTCGAATCTGTCAAAGTCGTCCTCGCTGTCCTCGAACTGAAACGCACACAAAGGACCAGAACGCTTCTTACGTTGAACTCACCGAGCGCACTGGCCACTGCGGCTCTCCTCGCCCACATTTCGCTTCCGTAATCGCTCCATTTGATTTTTCACTTCATTCGATCGGCGGCGTATCCGAAGCTGGCTCGTAAGTAAAAAAACTCTGAAGTCGGGGGCATTCCTAAGTCGAGGTAGCGCTGCAGATAAATTTGCCCGTGCGGGTTTACGTACCGAGGACTGCGCCCCCTCCGAGCCGAAGCGGTACGCCCCGGAGCTGTTGAAGGTTCCGGAGGAGCCGCGGTAGTCGGGCGACCGCTGCTCGCCGCGAGGGTCGGAGAAGGCCCCGCCGCCGCCGGACGCGACGGCGCCCCCGTCGTAGTCGTCGCGGTCGTAGTCCGAGTCCTCGTCCGGGGGGATGAGCTCACAAGGGCCCTCGGCCGGGCCGGCGGCGAACGGCGGCGCCTGCGGGAGCACGGCGGCGGGCGGCAGGGCCGGGACAACGGCGTCGTTGGCGTACGGGTCCTCCTCGGAGGAGTCGTCGCTGGTCCGGATGCCGCTGGTGCGCTGGCCCTCCGAGTGTCCGTGTTCGCTGGGGTCGGGCGAGTCCTTGAACGCCTCGTCGTCCGCCCCGAAGCCCTCGTCCGCTTCCTCCTCCTCGTCGCCCGCGCCCGGCCGCCGCCCGTCCTCCTTCTCGTCGTCCACGCTCAGCGAGCTCTCGATGTTCCTGACGCACTCGTCGATCTCGTCGAAGTTGAGCGAGCGCAGGAAGTTCTGCGCCGCCTCGCAGGCCTCGTCCTCCAGACGCGCGAGCTCCTGGTCGCGCAGCTCCTGAAGGCGCAGCAGCGACGCCTCCGTCAGGGACAGCTCCTGGCGCTCCTTCTTCATCTGAAGCCACTGGATCTCCCGCTCCAGACGCAGGATCTCCTCGACCTGGGACGCCTCCTGAGGTCGGACGGCTTCGTCGTCCTCTTTAGCCGAAGACTCGTCCGAGGTGCACGAAGACACCTCAAACCCGTCCGAGGTCTGTGCTGAATTCTTCAAGCCGTCGGGTGGCGCTGAATCGTCGTCTTGGGCCAGCTGAGGCCGAACCGGAAGGAGAGCCGTCGGGTCTTTGGCTCGACGCTGCTCCTTGCGCCTCCTGGACGCCTGAAGATCACAAGAACGTGTCAAGACAAAGTCCGGCAGACGACGTCTGATGTTGACAGTGTTTCAAAAGAATGTTGTTACCCGTGCTCTCAGGTGAATATATGGTAAATTAATCAACTCAGGATGACCATTGCACGTTTCCCACCACAGGAACTTTTTCCAGTCCTTTGGTCTTTTGAAATAGCTCCACGCGTTGTTGCGGATCAACAAAAGGCCAACGCTCAAGAATCGCCACAGACAGGTTGCGGGTCACGGTCCGATGCTCGACTTTTATAGGCGTGCAATCGCAGCAAGTCCGGGCCCACCCATTCGTGGAAGCATGAGGACAATCAAAAGAACGAGCGGGGAAATTCAACCAAAATATCACCCGGATAAAAAGGTTCCTCCGGCATTTCAGAATGATTAGAAGGCTAAGTTACGTTGACAATCAGAAGCTACATTAGCTAATCTAGCGTCAAACATGTCGCTTCTGTGTACTGTGAGCGTCCGTTCCTTTCCATGCAGCCGTGTCATTATATTATTATCATAGAGGATTATATCGTGGCCAATTGTAGTCTCTCAGTGGAGATGTATCCCTTCAACAATCCTACTTTTGGTGGCGTCTTACGACGTTATAGAAAGAGCATCAAATACCAACCAATACTTTCCGATGAGCCATTTTATTTGGTTTTTGACACTCTCATTTTTATAACATATACGTTTTGCTTGGATTTTCGCTCTTCGGGGTCAGGCCTGCCCCCCCCCCCCCGCGAATAGCAGGGGGCCACAGTATTGACCAAGTTTTGCAGTTGGGTGTATTTTGTTACCTCCTCAGCGAGCTGTTCCTCTTCCTGCCGGCGTCTCTCCCTGTGAATACCAAACACAAACAACAGATGAGCGATTTTTTTGAAAATAGTGGCTTCCTTGCTGATGTGCACTGCTTACACTAACAACACAGCTGCCAACAAAGAGGAGCTAGGTTACAAAACTTGGGCATTTCCTCGCTATATTTCTTATAGGACCACTGTTTTAACCGCTGAAGCAACTTTTTAGGTTTTAAAAAGCGACGTTCATTCCTGCTAAGAAACAAACGGTGAGCGGGATCATTTTCACTTGGTTTTGGACGTGACAAGAAAGGAGCCCGCCGGAAGGCAATCCGCTTCTCAAAACACGGGGGGCATTTCTACGTTACGTCACAGGTTGGAAACTTTTGCCCCGAAGTAGGTGTTTCCATGGGACCGATATTTAACGAGGGTCACCTTGCCTCACTTGTACAAATTCTACAAAAGAGAAAATTGCGTGAGAGAGCTGACGAGAGACATTTTTCCGGCACCGCACCTCCTCAAAAGAAAAAAAAAAAAGTACATTGAGCAATTAACATTGCATTGTCAAAAAGAGCAATACTTTCAATACTTTACATTGGTCTATGATTGGTCAAAATAAGTCAATAAAAAAGCCATGTGGGGGACTGACCAATAGTATCCATTTGTGAAAAAATGTGGACATAATGAACATTCGAACATTCAGCCCAACGCCCATTCATGCAATTCGACGTCTTATTTTATGGTGTTAAATTTTAGCGGTGCAACACTTAATCAACTAATTGATTTTCAAATGAATTGAAATGATTTTCATCATCAATTAATCGTTTTAGAGACCCTTAAAATTCTCCATCGCAATTTCAGCCTCTCAAGAGGGAATATTCTCCAATTTCTGTAGCCCCCCACGGAAGCAGACTGATAAGCTTTGCGATTTTTCCAAATAACACATTCGCAAACATCTGCTTGGACTTTGGAAAACGACGATCAACATTTTTGCCGATTTTCTGACGGATGTTGCGGACCAAACCGCGATCCGCATCGGAATCGATTGATGTTTGTGCATTTTCTGCGCTGTCAATTTAATGTTCTGTTTTTCAATCAAGGGATGGAAAATAACAAACGTTTTTATCGATTCATCGTTTATTCGAAAAAAATTATTTGATTATTAAAATAATTGTTAGTTGCAGCCCGAGTTAATTCATGCTTACATACATGTTTTGACTGAAGGAAAGACTTTTACATGATCATTTTCCCATTTCTCTCGATAGAACAAATATTTATTTTGAATGTTTCTGTGGAAAATTATAAAAATTATTGCTGGGAAGAAATTTTGTGGATTTCTTTTTTTTTTTTAGCAGGAGGATGGATATAAGGCAAATCCCAGAAGGGGGAAAAAAACAAAGCGGAAAACTTGTAATTGTTATTTGATTTGTTTCATAAGCACAGAAAAAAAATCAGAAATTGGATTTCTGTGAAGAAAAAAAGTCATCAATTGTATTTGGAGGTCGTTTCTTGCGACCCGATTTGCCAGTAACAAAAAGAAAAAAGGTGTTGGCAACCAACCTGTTCCTCCTTCGCTGCTCCTCTTCCTCCTCCTCCCTCCTCTTGTCGAGCATGCACGCGACCGCGCGACGCGCTAGCTGTCCTCGCAGGCGCGTCTGCAGCGTGAGCGCCGCCCGGCGCAGCAGCAGGAACTTCCTGCGCCAGTAAAAGGCGCGGAAGTTCTTCTGGATGAGCAGCACGCAGCGCAGCAGCCTCCGGTACTGCTTCCTGCGCACACGCGTGGCAAAAGGACTCAACGAGTACAAATACTTCCTTTCTCTGAACATTCGCAGATTTGAACCCTCTCGTTATTTGGTGCCAGCAAACTATTTGGAAGTGAGTTCAGGAGCTTCAGGTCGTGCTTTTCCGCCATCTTGTGGCAACTACAGTAGGACCCGACCAATTAATTTGCCGCCTAATTTAATGGGCCGATATGAACCCTTTTAATATAATCAAAATCAGCCATTTTTTGCTGATTTCTCCTTTTTTACATATTACAACGAGACATTCAAACATTAAAAAAATTGGCCAATTTTTGCAGCTTTGGATTTTTTGAAATATAAATTTGACACAAATGACAACATAAGACAATGACATTATAAACAACAACACCACCATTTTATATTATACATTATATTAGAATATGATATCTTTTTTCAAATGAATTTGGGCACTTAATTGGTTATTGGAATTTCATTCTGCCTAACAGCATCGGCCTGAAAATAATCCATATCGCTCGGGCCCTAATTAATCTATGGGCATTTCTCAATGTTTCTGGGCGAGTCGATTACTCGTCGATTTTTTTGCAATTCGTGGCAGGCAAGGCTCACTGTATTTTGCTGGGGTACCGAAGTCGATCTTTCAGGTACCTGTACAGTACTTATGCCAATGTTAAGCCTTCGGTAGACAAGAGACACGAGAAACACTTTAAGAATGCTGAGAGATTTGAAAAACTGCCATACAAGGAGAGTCCAAACACGCCCGACGAAGGCGGCCATCGGGGCGCACGATGAGGCGGGGGCTCGCCTACCTGGCGACGTAGCCGCTGACGTGCGCCCGGATGATCATGGCGGCTCCCAGCACCTCCACGTCGCGCTGCTTCTCCAGACGATGCTCGAGACATTCCCTGAGGAACACCTGAGGAGCAAAAGCACATCTTTCCCATTTCTTATAATTTGCTATTCGTTCGCACAACAACTTGCCACTGTGGGTTGGATGATGTCAACGCGTCCTGGACACAGGACAGGCAAACGCCATTTTCTGCCCATTAATACAAAATGTTTGAGGATAAGCTGTACGGAAAATGGATGGATGGATGGATGAATTTGATTTGGGCAAACATCGACCAATGAATTGGTCTGGCCCTCGTTGTTAGTGTAAGAAGTGCTCTTGGAACCACGGAAGCGACTATAGAATCAATCTCAACCCCAAAAAATCATCCTGACAAATAAATAAAAATTGGGAACCTAATGAAGTGTCCAGTGAGGTCTCTAAGTGTAGAAGCTTTAAAGGGGAACACACACACACACACACACACACACACACACACGCTTAAAGGAAGGGTGTCTTGTTTCTCGACACCTTCGATCCTTTTGTTGCCGTGGTTACAACAACACTCGCTCTCCAAACGAGCAATTTACCGACACGGGTCACCCGTTCATTCACTCGCTGATGCGTTGAGAGCCCACGGGGCGCCTCGCGGGGTTAATCCTCTTCGGGTGCACACGGGAAGAAAAACCCGGCTCCTCTGCCCTGCGTTTGGCTGGCAACCGGTTCAGGGCGTACCCCGCCTCCTGCCCGATGACAGCCGGGATAGGCTCCGGCGCGCCCGCGACCCGCGTGACGAGAAGCGGCTCAGAAGATGGATGGATGGATGGATGGATGGATGAAGAAAATGGGCTCGCGTTTTTGTGTCCATTTTCTTTACGAGTGTCACGATCACGTTGCGCGTGCACTAGTTTGGAAGTGAATACTCAACTTCTAGAGAAGAATTCTTAAAAGTATTGCTTTGGCGCCATGGAACTACGTTGAAGTCAGTTGAGGAGTTTCCCGTGGTGCATCTTCTGGCATCTGTTAATCTTCAGGTCAATTACTTGTGGATTTTGTGTTTTTCGTTTGTCTTTGGAGACATTACGCGGCTCCGTACTCTGTTTTTATGTCTCAAAAGTGTTTTCTGACAAACGGCTGTCTGTTGTCGTACGAGAGTGGCTCCGACTACCAGAGACAAATTCCTTCTGTGTTTTTGACACACTAAATAAAGACGATTCTGATTCCGATTAAAAAAAAGCCGACGTGACCCACCTTGGTTTTCCCCATCTGCCACCGGGCGGCGCTGTTGTCGAAGCGTCGCAGCAGCTCCGCGCAGCGCCCCCTGTCGTCGCCCGCCGTCAGCACGTCACGCATCAGAACTTTGTATCTGGGGAAGGACGAGAGAAAAAAGGTTCTGTCTGAGTGGTACGGACGGGACCGCGAGGGTGAGGGTGTTGTTGGGGCGAGGGGGGTGGACACCCACCGGCAGCAGAACTCCTGGAACGGTCTCCGGATGGGAAAGCCGGCGCGTCGGATCTTGACCGTCTCCAGTATGCCAGAATACCTCAGCTGGTTCAGAACCACGGCCGGGTCGAAGTGGTCAGGCATCTGCGCCATCAAACGGCTCATGTTACTGGTGATGCATGTCGACGGTTTGGGACGGATGGAGCATTAGGGTGTTGTTCTCCAGACACTTTTGGGCGGTCGCAGCTCCAGTCGGAAGCTCCTCGAAGTGTTCCCGCAAAGTTAAGATTGCAACGGGTAAGCCAGAAGGAGGTCTCACCCAGCTTTTCTGTGAAATTCAGGTTTGAAACCACTGTAATGACTAACGGACGCCTGTAGATGGCGGCCTTGCATCGCTTTGGATTTGAGATTAGAATCATTTTTGAGTCGTCGATTAAAAGGAAGACGAATGAGGAGGCTTGGGACCTTCCTGGGTCCTGGGCGGTCGGCGGCGTCCCCTCGCTCGGGTCCCCCGGTGGCTGACTCGGGCCCCCCCCCCCTCGATGCGCCGGCACAGCAACTCCGTACACCAATTGACTGACGTGCACGTGATATCGTGTTCATTCACCAAAACGTGTTGCAGGTGTTAAGACACTAAAAAAAGAATGCCACCGCGCCACTCGCCAGTAACACTGCCTTGCTCATTTCCCCACATCCTGTCCTGTCCTTCTGTGTCCTCTCTTATCTGGTTCTCTTGCTTACTTATTGCGTGTCTTCACCGGGTCCCCAAATCTACAAATAACTCTTGTAAAGTTACTTATGTTCAAATATCAAGACTGTCTCACTATTGTTCTGCTGTGGTTTTCACCCCAGTCCCCTTGTCCACTCTGTCCCTCTGCCTGCCGCCCCCCCAAAACCCTTTTCTGTCTGGCTGCATTTTCAATAAACATCAGAATAATTACAAATTTAAAAATAAACAGAGGGAGTATTTCAAACTCCCCTGTCGCACAGCAAAAGTGCAAACAGATCCACCGTTCTGCAAGGCCATGCAGCTGAACAGGGCAGGTTATTTTATAAAAAAAAAAAAAAAAAAGAAGAAGAAGAAGACAAATGCCAACGCATTGGAAGTCGGACATGTTTCGGCGCCGGACACCCGTACAGAGTTGTACACGTGTGCTATAAACATATCTCATATTTGTATTCATTGTTATGATTATTCCCGGCAGCTTTTCCACACACCACTCCTTCCGCATTCAAATCAAAATATTCTTGGGAACCGCGTTCACAGAATTCCGGCATTTCTCAGCCTTCCACATTTTCCGTGACATAAGCTTCAAATGAATCGAAAAAATATCATTTCAATGAAGCTTTTTCCGTCAAACATTCAGCATTGTCCTGTTATTATTATTATTGACGTTGCGTATCGAGGAGACTTTTAAACGTGCGTCACGTCACATTCCGTCGGCGGCGCCATTATGGAGTGGAGAAGAGAGGGCAGGGCGCCCCTTTGCCGGGGTCTCCCAATGAGAGGCTGCTTTGATGATCACAGATCTCCACTGTGCCTTTAAGAAGCACGCGGGGCTCATTAGCATACGGCAGACGCACAAAGACGGCCGCTGTCAGGAAAACGCGCATCCTCGCTTCTTCTGCGACACAAATACTCGTTTTTAACAGTTATCGCTCACAAAAAGCGCCATTGTTGTTAATTCATTCGAAAATGACTGGCAACAGAAAATCAAAAAAACAGCCTTTACATTTTCGGCACAAAGTTGAAAAACAGGCTACGAGACTGAAATGGATTTGAATATTGAATTGACTTGGAAGTTTGGTCGATGTAAAATTGAATTCCGATTTTGTAATTTCTTAAATTGAAAAAAACGAAACAATTTGTTACTTTTCTTTCTTTTTTTTCTCCTGGCCTTTTTTCAGAAAGAAGAGCACAAAAATAGCAGGATAGGCACGTTTTATAGTTTTGGGGTTTTTTTTAGGCATTAATGACGGTTCGGGAAACAAAATGTAAGTGAATAGGTGAATTTGCGGGTGGAAAACGGAACACCGTTACAAACAAAGAAAGGAAAAGACATTTCAAAATATGGCGCTACCTTGAGATCTGAGTGGCTCGACTTAAGAATGTTTGGAGATAGCAGCCGTCCGTCCGTCCCTTGACCACTTGAGATAAGATTGTGCTGGCTTCACACCGCTGCCGCGAGATGGCGCCGGCACGCGGCGCAACATGCGTCCGCCGTCCTTTCACATTGCTTTCCTTGCAGCGGAAGGACATGGCCGGTTGGGGGCGCTAATGCGCCATTGCGCTGCTTTGCGAGCGCCAATCAAAGAATACCACAGAAGAAGGAAGGACAATAGCTCAGGTACACAAGTGTTTGGCGTGTTTGTGGAACGTGTGTGGAGAGAAAGGGTTCAAACTGTTTTTACTTGTCAGGTACAATACTGCTAAGCGCAACAAGTCCTATGAAAAACGTAATAAAATAACTTTGACTGGAAGTTTTTCCCTGTTGTAAACTTGAACAAATACAAGGAGACTGTAATTCATATATCATACAGACATATGGGCAGCCGTGGTTAAGCCAGCCAACGGTTAAGATCCTCGCCTGCCACCGTGGGGGACCTAGGTTCGAGAACCCGACCGGACCGTCCGCCGACATCCCCCGGACTCCCGGCTGCGGTGTCCTGGAGCGAGACGGCGATACCCCGAAATGCTCCCCGGGCGCTTCGGCTGCCCCCCGCTCCGGTGCGTTCCGCTGCCGTGTGTACGTGTTCGCTGGGATGGGTCAAATGCAGAGAACGCGTTTCGTGTGCAGGCATGCATGTTCATGACAATGAAGGTGATTCTTCGACTTCTTCTTATTGTAAGCGTTAAGGGACCAAAAAAGAAGTAATTTTTGTCATAATATAATGGATATTTCAAATGATTAAATTCTCTTCTGCCAAATATTGGAATCACCATCGACCTTAAAAAATCCATATGGGTCGGCGCCTATCACGGTGCGAATTCCACCGATGTTGAAAATTGGCCGCCGCGTACGAAGAAGCACAAAGCGTAGATGCTTGTTCCTTGATTGGACACCGCAGAAGAACAGCGGACATCCAGGATTTTCTTCACTCGCTCATTTTCAAGGACGTTTTGAAGCATTTCAAGCGATTGTAATCGTCAGACTAAATGAAAGTGTGCAACGATGTCCACGAATGAACGAACAACAACGCCGTGAGGCGGGAGGACTGCGCGGCGGAAAACACTCGGGGCTCGGGCCGTTGACGAGGACAAAAGGGGGCGTGGCCGTCGCCTTGCAAGAGACTTTGGGCAACTTTAACGTAGATGACTACATTGTCCAACTGTTTGCAGAGCTGCAAAAAAAATCTAAGCAAATAAAAAAAGGTGAAAAGTGTGTCGCGCACGCCAGGCCGGTAGGTGGCAATGTCTTTTCTAAGTTTTCAGCCTCCAAAAGACAATCAAAATGCTATCACATCAACTCTGAAACCTTACATGCACAATGCGACATTTATCATGATTAGTGCAAATCAATTCTTCCTAAATTATTTTTCAAATCACTGCGACCAACTTTCCTCCGTCGAAGACGCCAACTTCAGTCCGCACACGACAACACGAACCAGAACAAGAGCACCTCACGCACGACACTTTTCTGCATTATTATAATAACATTAAGAATATTAATACTGATAGAAAACTAACAAGTTATTCGGTAGTATATAGCATCATCCGTTTGTGTTACATGCTAATTCACATGATAACGTATAAATTCAATCAACACTTTTATACTGCAGCCATACATTCCCCAATGTTCTATGCCATACATACTATTTCATTAGGTACCACGTTAAATATACAATTTATACTTTTGTACTGTTATGTGAAATACTTTTCACATCTCATTGAAACTACGTCAAACGCCGTCCATACAATTTACATTCTGTTACAGTCCATTTACTGTAATACTCAACAACGACAGTATTTACTCATTTACTACGTACAATCTTTACAATGTTATATGCTATTATTTAGAAACAATTTGCACCCTTGTGTACATACAATTTACAGTCCACTCTATTACGTGCTATACACGACAGTATACATTTATGATGCTCCGAGTTGCTATCAACTAAAACGTGAAGCAAAACGACCAAGCCTTGATTAAGCTCGACGTGCCACAGCATCACTCCTCCTCTGCGCGCGCGCACACACGCGCCGCATCCCGCCTCACCTCGCGTCTCGCCTCCGGGTCGACTCGTTCGCCGGCAAAAAGACGGCAAAGTTCCCGAAGGAGACGCGCAAGTCGGCCTCCGAAGAGACTCGCACGCTGACGCGCGCAACCTAACAAAGGCGTTGAAACGCTCCCTCCGTGCGGAGACGGGAGGGCCGCGGTCGCCGTGTGCAAAGCGGCCCGGGGGGCGCGTGACGATCGCCAGCTCGGCGCAAAAGCATTCGTTGGATTTTGTAGCACTTCGTCACCTGAAAGAAGACTATCGGGGCTTTTCCACCAAGCAGCGCAGGAACTTGGAGTTGCTGCTCGCAAAAGGTTCCTGTGGCCCGTCGCACTAATTAGTTCAGCGTAGTTTCAGCAAATGAGGATGATGTTGCTCAACACTGACACCTACTGGATCTAAACAATGCTGCTATTTCAAGCATGTAACGTTTGATGCTTATTTTATATCTTAACCAAAATGTCTAATATTTTGGACACTTTTAAAAGCTAACCCTGTATTTATCCGGGTGAGGCAATCGAGAAGTGATGCCGACCTGGCTGCAGACATTATTACACACGGGTCCATCTCAATCAATTCGAATATATCGATTGTATTTGATCGCGATGACATACCTAACATGACACGAGCCGGCATTTGAGAACAACAAATCCCATCTGTGTATTAGATATGTATTGCTCCAAAAAGACAAGTTTCTCTTATGTCCTGGCATTCGGGCGATGACATTTTTCTTCATGTTCATGCAAGTTCTCCAGCTTTAGAGAACATCCGCTCACTTGCCTTTTCGGGACCTTTTATTCGCCATGTGCTGTGATGTCATCTCGTATTTTACTTGCTACTATATCACATTGTACAGTTTGGATATGTATCCGCTTCTATTTTGCTTTGTTTTACTCTGCCGTCTGCAACCCGGTGAACATTGCAAATACCTTACCTGGATAAGGTTCAATAAATAAATCAAAAACACGACTTCGTGGACAACTCTTAGTCAGTTTTTAAATACAGCAGTGTGAAGTATTTGGTATCTGTAAATGTGTTTGTACACTGCAAATACTTATTTGTGAACGGAAGGTTTTGGTCCCCCCCGCGCGACCGAGCGTGAAGAAAAACGTAAAGATCGGTGTTTGGACGTTTTGCTTTTCAATGTATTTTTAACTCGTTTTGAAATCAGAAGACAGGCATAATAGTTTGTTCACGTATCGTGTAAGGTTGTTTGGTCACAGAAAAATGCAATATCTCAACATTATTGTTAATTATGATGACAGTTTGGAATTTGGGGACAGATTTGGGGAAAAATCAAGGAAGTTGACGAGCATGATTTGCTTTCGCGGGTCACGTAAAATGATGTGGCGGGTCGAATCTGGCCCCCGGGCCTTGAGTTTGACACCCATGGCCTATATTGTCCACTGGAAAGGCCGATCCCAATTCTACCCCTTAGTCCTTCCCCCGAGTTTGTCTTTCTAGCTACAGTATTTCAAATCCGATCGCCTTTCACTGAAGTTGTCCTTGTGTGTTTATGAATTCATTTCTCCCCATCAATCTTTACAGCGCGTCAGGCGTTTAAAAAAAAAAAAAAGAAAGTTACACATTTTATTCTATTACTGTATTATATTTGCAATATATGTTGAAATTTGAGTTCAATTCTTGAATCAGAATCATCGTTATTTGCCAAGTTTGTCCAAAAAACACACGAGGAATTTGCCTCCGGCAGTCGGAGCCGCTCGAGTACGACAGCAGAAAGTCAATTGACAGAGAACGCTTCGGAGACGGAAAGACGTTGACAAAAACTGAGCAATAAAGGGTTGCGAGTTATCTGGTAATGCCGGGACAATTATTATTCTTTTTTTCTTGGACAATTGGGCAAAAAGATGCTTGAGTCGATGGGACATATAACGTAACAATATGTTATATGCGGAGCTTCAAAACCTGATACAAAACCTTTCGCTTTTTTTCGCTCTATCGCGAAGAGTCGCCGGCGATCCTTTTTCAGAGACGGCTCACTACGCTCGCTTCAAGCGCTCAGGCTAGAAAGCGAAGCTCTAACCTGACTGAGAGGAAATACGACGGCGCATCTGAAACAGGAAATCTTTCTCCCAGTTGTGCGTGTGTGTCTTCCGGACTCACCTTGTGTGTGTTTGGTTTGATGCATCGTATGAAGAAAGGGTTGGATGTGCTGAGCGTTGCCATCAGCGAGTGCAACGAGTCCTGAAACACAACACTCGAGAATTGGTGACGTGTGTGTGCTCGTGTGTGTGCGCGTGCGTGTGTGTGTTTCCAGCCTGTTTTTTAAAGCGTTTATTTGCTGTTTTCAAAACGTTTTCTTGAACGCGACGACAGTACGACTTTGAATTATGTTTGTTCCCCTGACCTGTCTACTTACACTTTCAAGCCCATTTATTGTTTTTGGACTCCCATCACACGTTTGCAGTTTTCAAACTATTTGTAAATTGAGTCTCACTGTTTGTGTGCGTGGAGATAACGTATGAATTACCGCGAGCGGGCGGAAACCTCCTATGTCTACATTTGGTCCGTTCCGTATCGATCAGTCCGCACGTTGTTTTTACAAATGATTGGCAATCTCAACTGCTGAAAACGTCTCGCTCTCCTTGACGATGACGCAACGTCAACGGCTCCACTTTTTCAATTCCCTGAAAAGTGAGGGTGTGCGGAACATGCGAGGATTCCGCCCGACGCCAAGCGAAAGAGAGAAAAAAAAATCAGGCTTGCGGATAGATGTTTTATCCTAGAATGTTAAAAAAATGCAACATTTTTCTGGGTCTATTTACACACAATACAACAGAAGGGTTCATTTCAAGTAATATATTTTTAAAAATGTAGAAGCCTAAAAAAAAGAACAAAAACCCAAACAATTTGTACCTGAAAGAAAGTCAATTTTTCCAGTGTCAATTAGACTCACGATACAACGAGAGGATAAGGAAGACATTTAAAATGAGCTTAGTGGAAGAAGTTTTAGCCTGTAATATTTGCATATAAAAGAAATATACATTTTCTGGGGTGACTTGACCTGGAATCACCAGGAGGGTTGAAGTGTGATTTTTTTTTTTTGTTGCTTTTAATGGCGTGTACAGTGTGTGTGTGTGTGTGTGTGTGTGTGTGTGTGTGTGCGCGCGCACGCGAGCGCGAGCGACCGACCTTGAAGTGCGAGCTGACCGTTGGTCTTCGGTGCTTGCAGCTGCCCTTGAGCGTGTCCTGCTTGTTGCGACTCAGCACGTGTTCAAAAAGGTCGTAGACGAAATCCAACCTGACGGTGGCCAATAACCGCAAATGATCACCAAGAATCAAATCAAATCAAATCTAATCAAATCAAATCAAATCAAATCATCTGGCCGTTTGGATGTTCAAGCGGGACGGACCGGCTGTCCCTGAGCATGTTGAGGACGTCGTCTCTGAAAGTGTCTCTGTTCTTCTCCAGCGTTCCCCGGACGTCGTACACCACCTGCACGCCGACATCGGCCATTATGAATTCTTCTTCGTCACGATGACGATGATGATATGACGTTACCTCTCCTGCGTAGTGTTTAACTCCAAAGTAGTGAACGGCAACGCGGGGCTTCACGTAAAATGGATTTTTCTGAAACACAAAACAAATTATTTTATGACATAGTTGATATTTATTACAACATATATTACGTTAGCAGTGTTTTTTCTTTATGACGTTTATTGTGTATATTTGGTGTTTTCATACGATGTTGTTTTTCTGGTATGAGATGTATGACGTCTGTTATTTGAAATATGACATTTATAATGTGTGTGTTTCTTTTAATATGACATTTATGACAGGCTGCGTGTCATATGACAAAAATGTGGCGGTTTGGTTGTTCTAGATGTTGTTTTCAAATGTGTTTTTGGATGACATTTATATTAGATTCTCATATTGTTGCGTTATGAAGTGTATTCTGGAAATTGGTGTTTGAAATTTATACACACGGGATGTTTTTTTTTAGTAACGTATATGTACTGCATATTGTTGTTTTTTTTAATGTGATATCTATCCTATTTATAGAAGGGCCCAATCGATATGGATTTCTTGAGGCCGATGCCGATTCCGAAATATGGCACAGTAACATTTCGATAACCCATCCATCCATCCATCCATCCCTTTTCTGTAGCACTTGTGCTCATGCGCGCCGCGGGCGTGCTGGACCTATGTTCGGGCGAGAGGCGGGGTACGCCCTGAACTGGTCGGCAGCCAATCGTAGGGCACATATAGACCAACAACCATTTGCGCTCACATTCACACCTACGGGCAATTTAGAGTCTTCAATGACCCTAGCGTGCATGTTTTTGGGATGTGGGAGGAAAGCGGCGCAGGCACGGGCAGAACACGCAAACTCCACATCGACGGGGCCGGGATTTGAACCCCGGTCCTCAGAACTGTGAGGCAGATGTGCTAACCAGTTGTGGTTTTGTTTTAGGTTTTTACCTGAAACTTACAAAATATATGTTGTGTGTTTTAAATCAAATTTATTACATTCAAATGTATTTATGATGTGGTCTTCCGTATGACATATAGTGTATGTTGTTTTTTAATGCCTGTTGTGTTTTCTTTTCAAATATGATGTTTATCCCATATGAAAAAAGAATTTGCCATTTACGACAGCAGTGAGTCTGTCCAGCATACATGCGACAAGTGTGTTTGGAAGTGCCGCTACCGAGTGCTGACTGTGCAGTTTCTCCAGCAGGGTGCCGTCGGTGGCTTTGGGGAAGTGACTCTCCTCGTTCATCAGAGCCAGCAGGCCCAGTTTCTATGGAAACGCATCCCGCAAAATCAGCATCCTCCTCTCGCGGCAGGCACGTCACGTCTTTCGTAATGAAAAGCGCTCACCTTCTCTATCAGGTCCAAACACTCGCCGTTGTCCATCCAGTCGATGTTGGCCCACACCAGACCTTCCCTGCGGGAAGGTCGAGGGTCAGGACTAGCTTAGCATGTTGCTAATTGTCTGCTACAAAAAAAGAACCTCTTACTTGTTGTACTCGAGCTGCTCCAGGGAGAAAATGTGCTTGTTGAAATATTCCTGAAGCTTCTCGTTTGCATAGTTGATGTTGAACTGCTCAAAGTGGTTCACCTGCGAAACACGTTAACAGCATTAACACAAAGACAGAAAAGCAAAACACATCTTCTTCTGGTTTCTTCTTGCTTAGATTACATTTAAATGTCGTTCAATCTCTCCTCAATGCTGCTTTTTGTACTTTGTTATGAACAGTAGAGACACGATTAAAACTTAAAGCGAGTGTGAATATTGCCGATTCGACAATCGAATTTCCCTCACGGGACGAATAAGGCGTCTGTCTGTCTGCGTGTCCGTCCGTCCGTGTCCAGCGTGCTAGCGCACCTGAAAGTTTTCAAAGCCAAAGATGTCGAGGATGCTGATGGACTTGAAGTCGTCTTTTCCTCGAATGCGACCGTTGACTTTGCGGATGATCCAGTTGAAACATTGCGAATAAAGCGCCATGGCCATGGAGTCTCTGGAGTCCACCGCCTGCAAGGAAACGCAAACTCAACCGCTTGACTTTGTCCAGTTCGTCCCTTCGTTTGGCAGGATGAGGATTTCTTCTGTACATTTTTATTCGCTGCTAGTTGACAGAAGCTGTCAGTGTTGCCGACGTAGCCGTTTGGTTGCCAAATGTAACCACTTTTCTGACCATTCGGGTGACTTTTTTTGAAAGCAACTCAAAGTGACTTTAAGTTCGTACTGAGCGGAATCATTTTCGCTTTGTTTTGCGTATGACAAGAAGGGAAGCCAGCGGAAGGCAATCGTGAATCTTTTCTACGTCACGCAAAGGCAGTCCGTCATTTATCCACATGCTGGAAACCTTTGACCCGACGTAGGTGCTTCCAAGTCGCACACACACTAAAAAAAAAAATACTCGACGCGAGAAAAGAATCAAGCAACAGAAAAGCCAAGCAGTTTGACAGCTCATTTTATGATGTTCAGTTGTTGAACATTTGAAATATGAACTCGTTAAGGATTGTGTTTATACGCTGTTCATGTTTTGACAATAAGTGCATTTTCTTCCAAGAGGAAGCATTTCTTTTCACCTATCCTCTGTTTGTCAAAAGAGTTGGCTGTTTGACCATTTTTGTTTTCAAATGCCCAAAGATGCCACAACAAGTAGTGCTAAGGCGCCACCTTGTGACCCTTACAGGTTATTAGGAACCTTTTGGGATGGAGGGCATCAATTAGTCGCAGATTTTCGCTGTTTACGGCAATGCTCGGTTCCTATCCCACACCTTCTGCTGCAAAGAAAAAAAAAGAAAAAAAAGTATTTCTATCATTTCCGTGGGTGCAAGTTCATGCTCGGAGAAAAAGGATTCTCCAGGTCTGTTAGGCATCAGAAGTTAAGCAAATCCCAAAATGAGCAAAAACTCAAAAGCAACCTATTCTATACTCCGTATTGTAGAAGGGGGGGACAAAAAAAGCCATGAAAATCGGATTTTTGCGGAGAAAAGAAAACCTTGAGATTTTATTTGAAGTCCATATCGCCCAGCCCTACTTTCATTCTCCAGCGCATACGTTGAAATTGTTCCCGAGTTATCTTTACGCTGTCCTCGGTTCCCTCGAAAGGTGCTCGAAATGATTTTGTCTTGTTCTTCTGACCCGATTGCGCACTGACCTGCTCCACCGTGAGCGGGGTGGAGATCTCCTCGCCCCTGAGGATCATGGACCTGTGGGTCAGAACCTCGGCCAGCTGATCCGGGTTCAGGCCCAGAAGCTCCGCCGTCCGACTCAGAGCTGTCAATCGAACGCCAGCGCTCAGCAACGGCTTACAAATAATCGAAAGGATCGATCCGTTTTAAAAAGCAAGAGGTTGCGGAAACCCACCAGACTTGGACGTGATCTGCGCCCCGCCGGCCGTCATGAACTCGATGTTGCCGGCGTGCAGAATTCCCGCCAGGAGGCGCAGGATTTCGCCGACGTTCTCCTCCGTGAACTGCATCGTCCGCATGGCATTCTGGGAAAACACAACGGACGTTACATACATAAGAAGGAAATATGCACAATCAGAGCTGTAAAGACTTTGAATGTGACAGAAACTCTGAATGATACATTTGAGGTGTATGGAACATTCAATACGACTGAAATAGAAATGCTTTTTGCTGCAGCGCGAGCTTACCAGAACATCTTGAAAAGTGCTTTTGTCGTTGATCGTGTTGTCGGTGGGACCGCTGCAGCGGGTCAAGTAGTTAAAAGCGGAAGACGGGCTCAGACCCAAAGACTCTGCGACACAATGCAAACGAACTTCAGCGCCTCACACATCACTTTGGATCGTGGAAGACACATCAAATATCGCCGGCATCCAAGCCTCCTCGGTCCAAATGTGCTCAATTCCATATTTTCTCACAAACACATACGATCGGTCCGCCCCCACGGGAGCGTGTCATTTGGACAAATTATCGACCGATGGAAATGTTTGAAAATGGCTTCCTCTCTTTGATGATTTTTGGGTTCCCTGAAAAGTGACGTTGTTGGCGACGCGAGGAGGATTCCGCCAAACGCCAGCGACGGAATTACGCAATACCTTTTCTCCTTACGAGTCGTCGATTTTCTGCTTTGTGCTGCGAGCGCATTCACACCTTCGGCCAATTTGGAGTCTTCAATTAAGCTACCGCGCTTGTTTTTGGGATGCGGGAGGAAACCGCAATACCTGGAGAAAAGCCACGCAGGCATGGGGAGGACATGCAAACGCCACAGAAGCCATGCCGGATTTGAACCCGCAACCTCAGAATTGTGAGGCAGATGTGCTAACCGCACGTCCACTGTGCCGCATTATTATTATTATTATTATTATTATTATGACTCATTTTAAAGCTATTGTAAAACCTGAATTGGGTAAGACTCAATCCTATGTTAACATGTGAGTTGACTGACCCCTCTGCTGGTTGTCGGTGCCGGCTAACAGCGCGTAGAAGATGTGGTAGTTCCTCTCGCCTTCGTTCTGTCGGACGACTCGGTTCTGCAACGGAGAACGGAAAAACGGCACACTCAAACACCGTGGTTTGTTTGTCTGGTTACCGAGACATTTACATTGCTCGCAAGTTTTTTTGTCAAAGTCATCACAAATCAATTCCTGACTTTTATTCTCAGGGAAAAAGTGCATAAAGCAAATAAATATATCCGTGATTAGTTTGATGACTGGACTTTTTACAGGAAAAAAGATGGTTTGAACAATAAAAGATCAAAGAATCTCACCTTCTCGAGGAGGTCTGGCGTCAGAAGAAGTTTCAGTCAAGGTTCATAAAAGAGTCACATTGACATTTTTACAATCTACATGCAAACACAAACAATACTGGAAAACATTCGCTCATAGGTCACTAAGCTAGTTGCGCAATAAACACCAGATTGTACGATAGTTAGCTTATCTTTTGGTCCTCTGTGATTATTATTACCCATTTAAAGTGACAAATAGATCACATTTTGTTACCTTTTCGAGCAAATTAAATGGTAGAACAAGTGACTAACTAACTAGACAGCTCTTACGAGTCGCTAGCAAGCTAACTAACGTCATCAATTCTCCTTGAACAAACAAATTCATTCGGCCTTGACGTCACGAGACAAATTGTCATTTTTTGTCAGTTTTTATTCATTATAAATGAAAGGTTGTGAAATTTACATTGAAAAAGCTTTTATATTGCTCGTTAGCTTGTCATTTGGTCCTCTTTGACCATTAAAATTCCTTGTGTGTTTCGGACATACTTGGCAAATAAAGATGATTCTGATTCTGATTCTGATTATTCATCAAAACTGACACAAAGAACTTTGTGGGCCGCTTAAAGAAATTCGATCAAACAAAACTCATGTCAACAACAGTCGACAAACTCATTATTGTGTCGCTGCTACTAGCCGTTAGCAAGCTGACCTGCTAACTTTAAGAACTCTCCTTAAACAGAGAAAATCATTTGGCCTTCATATCATAAGACAAAATGTCATTTTGTTGACCATGTCTTCAAAATTAGGACCAATAACCAGTCAACATCGCCAGTACATGGACGAAGCGTTTCATTAGCATTAGCGTTAGCTGGGCCAGCACTTCCTGTTTGGAAGTTGAAAAATGAGGATACAGTCGACGATGCGCCCTCCCTGGATGTTTCCCTTCTGGTTGAAATGCAGCTGCACGAACTTCCCGAAGCGGCTGGAGTTGTTGTTGTACACCGTTTTGGCGTTACCGAACGCCTCCATGATGGGGCTGAGAGGGGGGGGGGGGGGGGGGGGGGGGGGAGGCAACTCTTTAATTATAAACATTTTCTCACTCGAATCTTCTTCTTTTCCTTGGGCTTGTCCCTTTAGGGGGTCGCCACAGCGCGTCCTCCTTTTTTCCCATGAGAGCCTCTCTCTCTCTCCTGCGTCCTCCTCTCCAACACCAACTGCCCTCACGACATCCCTCGACCTTCTCTTTGGTCTTCCTCTCGCTCTCTTGCCTGGCTGCTCCATCCTCATCATCCTTCTACCATTATTCTCACTATTTCTCCTCCGGACGTGTCCGAACCGTCCAAGTCTGCTCTCTCTAACTTTGTCTCCAAAACATCGAACCTCGGCCGTCCCGCCGATGAGCTCGTTTCTAATTTGATCCGACCCGGTCACTCCGAGAGCGAACCTCAACATCTTCGTTTCCGCCACCTCCGGCTCTGCTTCCTGTCGTCTCTTCAGCGCCACCGTCTCTCATCCGTCCATCGTGGCCGGCCTCGCCACTGTTTTATAAACTTTGCCCTTCGTCCTAGCGGAGACTCTTCTGTCACATAACCCCACCTGACACCTTCCTCCACCCGTTCCAACCCGCTTGGACCCGTTTCTTCACTACCTGACCACACTCACCTTTGCTCTGGACGGTTGACCCCAAGTATTTCAAGTCCTGCACCCTCGCTATCTCTTCTCCCTGTGGCCTCACTCTTCCCCCGCCACCCCTCTCATTCATGCACATATATTCTGTCTTACTTCGGCTCATCTTCATTCCTCTGCTTTCCAGTGCATGCCTCCATCTTTCTAACTGTTCCTCCACCTCCTCCCTGCTTTCACTGCAGATCACAATGTCATCTGCAAACATCACGGTCCACGGGGATTCCAGTCTAACCTCATCTGTCAGCCTATCCATCACCACTGCAAACAGGAAGGGGCTCATGGCCGATCCCTGATGCAGTCCCACGTCCACCTTAAATTCCTCTCTCACACCTACAACACACCTCACCGCTGTTCTGCTGCCCTCGTACATGTCCCGTATTATTCTCACATACTTCTCTGCCACTCCAGACTTCCGCATGCAGTTCCACAGTTCCTCTCTGGGTACTCTGTCATAGGCTTTCTCTAGATCTACAAAGACACAATGTAGCTCCTTCTGACCTTCTCTGTACTTTTCCATCAACACCCTCAAGGCAAATAATGCATGCACTCTTTCTAGGCATGAAACCATACTGTTGCTCGCAAATACTCACGTCTGTCCTGAGTCTCGCCTCCACTACTCTTTCCCATAACTTCATTGTGTGGCTCATCCACTTTATTCCTCTATAGTTCCCACAACTCTGCACATCACCCTTGTTCTTAAAATGGGCACCGGCACACTTTTCCTCCCTCCAAGCCGTACTTACCCATCACTTCTTCATCACCCCTATCTCCTTCACCAGCATGTCCATTGCAATCTGCACCAATCCCGACTCTCTCTCTGTCTGGGACGCTCAGAACTACTTCGTCTCGCTCCTTCCAGAATTTCTCTTTCACCTCTGGGTCCCATCCTACCTGTGGGGCATAGCCACTAATCACCTTATTTCAAGTTTCAGCCTCATCACTCGATCTGACACTCTTTTCACCTCCCAGACATTCTTTGCCAACTCTTCTTTTAAAATAGCCCCGACTCCATTTCTCTTCCCATCTACACCATGGTCAAATAATTTAAACCCTGACCCTAAACTTCTCGCCTTACTGCCTTTCCACCTGCTCTCCTGGACACACAATATATCAACCTTTCTCCTAATCATCATGTCAACCAACTCCCGAAAATTTCCTGTCATAGTCCCAACATTCAAAGTCCCCACATTCAGTTCTAGGCTCTGTGCTTTCCTCTTCTCTTTCTGCCGAAGAACCCGCTTTCCACCTCTTCCTCTTCGACTTCGACCCACAGTAGCTGAATTTCCAACGGCGCCCTGCAGGTTAACGAAGGCGCAGGTGGCGGACGTCGTTAACCCGGGCCACGACCGATCCGGTATGGGATTCTTTGGATGAACGCTCATATTTGTTTGGCGAAGTTTGAAGCCGGATGCCCTTCCTGACGCGACCCTCTGTATTTATCCGGGCTTGGCACCGGCCTACAGTTTGCACTGGCTTGTGCCCCCCATAAGGCTGCATTATTTTCTCACTTGAATGAATCATAATAATAAGCAGTACTGGATATAAAATAGAGAAGAGAATAGTGACCCGCTCTCAAGTAGCGCCTCCTCCACATGCGACGACGTCCTCTCCGTGCACGACACTTCCAGAGAATGTTGGCTCATGGCCGACAGGAACTTCAGGATCAGTTTGGTGCTTTCCGTCTTCCCGGCGCCACTCTCGCCGCTAACCAACAACGAGGAGAAAAAACAAACAAACATTGAGGAACATGCTTGTCAATGCCTCCTTCATATTGTGGTCCATACGCTTCCAACATGGTTATATATATATAACATTATTAAGAAAAATTACATTTGTGAAAAATTCTGCTCTACCTACCTACCTACCTATCTGATTAACTGCTGGAAAAAGTCTTTTAAGGAGGTGATGAGACAGTACTAGCTTTCTTCACTAGATGGAGACAAACACAGCGGACAAAATCCTAAAGCAGGGCTGGCTAACAAAACTCAACTTCAAAACTAGCCATCCATCCATTTTCGGAACCGGTGCCCGTCCCAGCTGACTCCGGGCGAGAAGCGGGGTACACCCTGAAAAGGTCGCCAGCCAATCGCAGCGCACATAGAAACAACCAACCATTGGCACTCACATTCACACCTACGGGCAATTTAGAGTCGTCAATTAACATAGCACGCATGTTTTTGGGACGTGGGAGGAAACCTGAGTACCCGGAGAAAAGCCACGCAGGCACGGGGAGAACACGCAAAGTCCACACAGGCCAGGCCGGATTTGAACCCGCAACCTCCGAACTTCGAGGCAGATGTGCTAACTGGTCGGTCGCCGTGCCGCCAATTCCAAACTAAACTAAACCAAATCCAACTAAAATCAGTTAATGCAGACTCAACTATGCTGAACTAAGCTAAACTCAACTCATGCAGACTAAATTAAGCTCAAGTAAACTAAACTAAATGAAACTAAAAGAAAAAAATGGTCAATGGTAAATGGACAGCACTTATATAGCTCGTTATCGCCACCGTCACAGTGCCCAAAGCGCTTTACAAAGCCTCACATTCACCCACTCACACACACGCATTCATGCACCAATGCAAAATTAAATGATCAAGAAAATCGAGAAAAAAAAGACACAACTTAAAAAGTAAGGTCAACTCAATCATCTGAAGTGACCAAAACTAAACTCAACTCAAAAACTCAGCTCATCTCAACTCTACGAAAGTAAATGAAACTCAAGCCAATGAATATAAAAGGATCAGGAAAAGAACAGAAATAAGAACATTGAAAATAAACTAAAGTCAACCACTTCAAAACTAAACTACACTGAACTAAAGTTAAAACTAAACTCAATTAAACTGAAGTCAACAATACTAAACTTAAACAAACCAAACACAACCAAACTCCACTAATTGAAATACTCCATGAGAAGTAGCAATGAAAAATGAAGGAAAAACCAAAAATCTGAATAGTACAAGAAAAACATTCTAACATAATATTTGTACACAACAACTATATTTCCTTTGTCAGATCGAATTGCAATGCTGAACTGTGGGCTGTTTTGTCTTGAAGCGCATTTAACGTCTTAGCATACGTTTTTTTAAATGATTTTTTTCGGAAGAACGAGAAGGCGATGCATGGAGTGCACGTGGAAGTTTAAGGACATGAGCCTTTCAGCATTTTAAGCACAAGTGAACATTCGAAAAGAGTTCCAAAAATAACAACCCTCCAAGGTGGCCGACAGACTTTGGGAGCATTCCCCAAAGTAAAAGGTCAGCGCACAGACGTGACGTGACGCCACGTTTGGTGCGTGTGACATGATGAAAAAGTGCGCTCATTAAAGTGCAGCGTGGTTGCCGTGGCGACGCACGCCCGAGGCAAGCCTCGCTTGGCAAAGTTCTCGCTGACATTTAAACAACAAAAGCAACACGCTGAAAACACGTCAGGCCACGGCGGGACTTTCACACCCGACCGGGCGACGATCGTCCGCCGCAACTCGCGCCCGTCAAACAATTCGTTAACGGAAACGGCAGGAAAACAGATCTATGAACTCTCGTCAACGCTTCAACTGTCTAAGAAATGTTGCAAAACTCCGCCTCCTCCCTCACTCTGCGGGAGCCATGTGGAATGGGATGTTTTTGAGAGAAAAACGAGTGAAAATCGTTTGCTTTGACACATTCGAGAAAGCTCGTTTTGCTCAAAAAGCATCGCTGTAAAGCTTCGGTGCAGAACAGACAACAAGGTACACGAAGTGTATAAGACACGGAATTTTCCTGGAATAAAGTTGTACTTTTTAATTTACCTGTTAAAATGTGTCCGTCTTCCCTTGTTAAAGTTTGACTTTATCTTGGAAAAATATGACTGATTCATAACATCACCAACAATTTTGACTTTGTTCTCATAAGTTCAGAACTTTTTATCTCAACAGAATTCCATCATTCGTTCATCAGTCATTTCTCCCTCAACCCGATAAAGGGATTTTAACTTGGTGGCCCTAGATAGTTCCTAAAAAGTCCAGTCGAAATCCCGATGTCATGGTTGCGGAGGCGGTAGAGAGGAAGAAGCATCCGCGCGATTCCCACCTGATGAGCACGCAGGTGTTGCGCGGCCTCCTCCACAGCGCGCGGTAGCACTCGTTGGCCACGGCGAAGATGTGCGGCGGGATCTGGCCCAGGTGGTGGCGACTGTACAGTTCCACGGCGGCTCGCTCGTACAAGCCGGCCAGCGGCTGGTACGGGTTCACCGCCGCCAGGATGGACCCGATATACGTCTGGGCGCAAAACATTGAAATCACTTGTCAATATTTTTGTTTTTAATTTCCATCTCGTTATTAAAAAACAGCCCATTATTTCAAATTGACAGTGTAGAAAATGCACAAACAGAAATCGGAGATTTATTGTTGAGAGGCGGAAATTCCGAGGACAATTTCAAGTTAAATAAGATCTCTAAACAATTAATCGATTATCAAATAGTTGTCGATGAATTTGATAATGAATTAGTTGTCGATCAATGAATTCGATAATCGATTAGTTGTCGATTAATCGATTCATCGTTCCACCTCTAGTTTGAACCTTTCAAATATTCATGCGGAGAGCTGCAAAAAGGACAGAAAACAGTGTCATGTATATGCCAGGCCACTAGTTGGCGATGTCGCAGCTCTTATTGATCCAAACGTGTATTGTGTGACGTAATGTTTGTAGCGTTCCAAAAAAACGAACACACAACGACAAGAATGCCGTTCTCTGTCATTGCTGTTCTGGTCGTGAAGTAATGAACATCTTCACACTTTAAAAGATTTAGCGCTTTTTTTTTTTAAACTTGCATTTTGAGATGTTAACAAGACAAAGCTGTTTTTAGCTTTACAAACATCATTGCCGTGCTCAAAAATAAAGTCTAAAAACAAAAGTTTACATTTTCAAGTGAAGTGCATGGCAAGTAAAATTTGTTGAAATGAAATTTTGACAGCATACAAAGCAAAAGGAGACAAACACAAATGACGTGAAGACACATTCGTGTGTGAGCGTCCTTCCAAAAATACTCCAAAGTTCCCGTCAGGCTCCAGTGAAGAAAGATGATGTTGGGGAAACATTAAACCTTCATCATCAGCGTCTCTGACCACCTTTCCCTGCTCCAAACCCACAATTTGCTTCGACGCTTTCGTCAGCGGCTGCGCAAACTCAAACACACAAGAAGAAGATGGAGAAGAACAACAAGAAAGGGAAGAATGGAAAGAACGAGAAGAACACAGAACACAAAGAACAAGAAAAGGATGAAGAATGAGAAGATTTTGATTTAAAAAAAAAACATTTATTGACAAAATACAATTAGCATTGTAGAGGAGCTACTGTGCATGACAAACTTTTAACCAGAGTCAAGTGGGTAAAAATTGGCCAGCCCCAAACCAGAAATGCGTCACGAAATCAGACAACAAAAATCGACCAAACAACTTTCCGTCTCATTAACTACAGTAGATTCGATTGAATCCTGCCTGCTCATCTAAAAATAGATACCGTGGACCTCATACCTGTGGGCATGACCGCCAAGAGCGAAAAGCCGCGACTCATTGACACTCATTACAATTGGCAGAAAATTTGCAGGGATTTATTATGGGGTGGGGGGGGGGGGGGTATATGGATGAGAAATGGGGGCTAGGTGGTGGTCCACTGCACACATATGTTTCAAAATATTCATTATTTACCCTTTGTCTTTTTCAAGGTGACTCGCTGACTGGTGGGCCGGTGCCCTAGCGCCCTCTATTGACCATTGACCCTGGCTTCAGTAAAAAGATCAGATAAGCACCTCCAATCGTTGTCTGTGTCTTATTTAGCCCATCTATTTACCTACGACACTTCCTGTTGGAATCCATGTTGTTTGTGTAAGCAGTGCACATTAGCGGAGACACCCTTTCATCTACAGAAGCACTAAAAAAAACAAAAAAACAATGACCTGCGCAATAAATGTAACGTAATCCATAAAATGAATTAATCGCCAACGGCAGCGTGTAAACGGTTGACGACAACGTTGACGACGCACATTTGCTTTCCGTTTGCTCGCGACCATCACATGGAATGCGAGAATGTGGAATAAACTGGAAGAGAAATGTTCCAGAAGGTTCTCTGTTTGCTGCAGTGAAGAATCTAAAAATAAAAAAATATCTTGGGGCACCAAAAGAAAAGAAAAATAGTCAACATCTCCACTTAAGTTGAAGAATTGCAAACATTTGGACTCAATTAGACTCCCCGACCGCCCTCCTCTCCTTCGCCTGGTAACAGTTTCCACGGCAATGCCCCGGCTGCGAGTTAATTGGCTGTGACTGTCTTCACGAGGCCCCCTATTGGTTAATGTGATTAAAGGTGGCCTCTCAGAGTCTCACTTTTAATAATGTCAAACGGCGTCATTCCACAGACATGCTTCGACAAACACACAATAGTTCATTTGGAAACATGAAAAATGGGGTTCAAATGACACACTTGCTGTTCACGGTTTAACTGTAGGGGGCGTTGTTCATTCAGGTTAGCCACACTGCTAAGATGCTAACAAATACCTAATCATGTTAACGACACTGGATAATGAAAAAGAATGTCAGCCATTATGGATAACATATGAAGGATTATCTAACTTTTGCAGTGCTTCCAACAATGCTTATGTTAGCTGAGAACAATAGAATAAAATATAAACATAAACAATAAAGCTAATGTGAGCTCCAGTTGAATGTGCCATTGCCAAAGTTACACTGAAGCCACAACTGCTAACCGGCTAATAAACAAACAAACAAAAACATTGTTAGCCTAGTGAAGATTACGGACGCTCGATAGCTCTTTTTTTTCAGACTGATACCAGTTCAAGTATTCACTCTTGAGAACTCACTGATACTGAGTACTGAGACCACGAGTACTTTTGATACTTCAAATTTCAATGAGCACAATGACAGATGATTGTGAACAAAGACCTTTCTTTCCTTCTGTTTCTTTCTGACGCACATGATGATTTGCTTCACACCGCAACTGTGTAGCGCCTACTACTGGCGAGGAGGACTTACTCCGTGTCAGATTTTATTGCCTTAAGTATCTGCAGCCTTCATGAATACCTGATACCGGTACTCGCCCATCCCTAAAAAAATGTATATATATAGAATTAGCCACAACTCCTAACAGGCTAATAAAGATCATTATTGTGATACGCGCTTTTAAACGCTGCACCAATGAGGTTAGCCACATGCTAATAAAGATTTTGACCGCCTACAATTCGACAGAGCTCACTTTTGGCTCATGTGGCGCCGCGACAGCACTCAGTCGGATCAGCTGAGCAGAAATTTGCCAAAAAAAGAGACGAGCGATGCTGGGATACTGAGAGCGAAACAAGGAGCAGATGTGAAAGAATTTGGAGGACGAACAAAGCGAAGGTCTCCTGAGTGACGGCAGGAAACGCTGGCGAGACGCCGCCAACTAGTGGCGCTAGCTCATCCAGCGTGTTAACCGCACTTTTATTAGATTTGGCCTACGCCGGACGCCTGCCGGCTTTGTTGTTCTGACATTGATGAGTTGTTTTTTTTTCCACGTGAGACCGACATTTGCTAACAGTTCTAACGCTAACAGAGAAAATGCTAACATAGCATGACAGCACAAATGCTAGCAGCGCAAATAGTACCAAAACAGAGCGAGTGCTAACAGACTAACCCTTCTTTCTTCCACCCTTCCTTTTTGTTTCTTTTTTCTTCCATCCTTCCTCCTGCCCCTTCTTTCTTTTTTCCATCATTCCTTCCTTTTCCCTTCTTTGCTTCCTCCATTTCTTCCTTCTTTAATTTATGTTTCATTCGTTCCGTCTTTTTCCGTTCTTTTCTTTCTTTCTTTCCTTTGTTCCTTCTTTTGGTCACCTCTTTTTCCTTCCATCCTTCTTTTCCTCCACCCTTCTTCCTCATCCTCCCCTTCTTTCCTTGCCTCTTTGGTTCCTTCTTTCCTTCCATCTTCTGGTCCTTCAAGTCCTTCCCCTTTTCCTTCCTTCTTTATTTCATCTCCTGTATTTGTCTTCTGCTCTTCCTTTCTGCCTCCTTTTCTCCCTTTTTTCTTCATAGCTTCTTTTTTCTTATTTCCCTCCACCCTTCCTCCCTTTAGCTTCCTCTTTTGTTCCATCTTTCCTTCATCCCTTTTTGCCTTTATTTCTTCTTTCCTACCATCCCTTCCTTATTTCCTTCTCCACTTACTCCTTTCCTTCCTTTTTCTAACATTTCTTAATTTCTTCCTTCATTCTTTTGTTCCTTTCTTCCTTTATTTCTTTCCTACATCCTTCTTTTCCTTCCTTCTGCTTTTATTTCTTCCTTTCCTACACTTCTTCCTTGTTTCTCTGCAAGGTTCAGTAAGTGCGCAACAAAATATAAAAAGTCCTTGGTGATATATGTATTAATTTTTTTGATGTATTTCTGAGTCAAAAAGGTGATCAAATGGCTCATAGGAAAAGTAGCAATTGGTATTTTTACAGGTTTCTGCGGCATCGAATCATCTGCAAGCCTTTTAATTTGAAGGCTAATGAATTTGAAATGAGTGTTTTGGGCGCAAACTATTAAAAGTGTAAAAGCAAGTGTAACCACGTCTCCTATCGGTACCTCACGCCCGCCAATGGGCAGTGTATTCCACATTAGCGTCGCGCAACTTTAACCAACATTTGGATTTGAAGTTCCGACGAGAAACGGGAGCGATTAATGTTTGTCGCGTAACGAAATGAAAAGAAAATAAGCTAGACGCGCTCCCAACAGCTTTTCCACACGCACGTTCACAAATGTCCGGGTGGGGCGGGGGTAGGGGGCGAATAGTGTGTGTGTGTGTGTGTGCGCGCATGTTCTGTGATTGCAGCCAGCTGCGCTCAGGACTGGGGAGCCTCATCTACGGATTCCAGTCATTCCTGTCCACAGGCACACAAACGTCAACACACTATCCTGCCTCCCTCCATTGACACACGCGCACACATATTGTGGATGTGTTGGTGTGTATTATGGATTCCACATTTAATGAACAAAATGCAAATAGAACAAAAAACAGCTACCGTTCTGATAGCTAATCTATTTTTTTCCCACCATTTAAATCAGTTCCCAGGCGTCTTCATAACAACAATGGCGAGTCCGGCTTTCGTTACCACGACGACCGGGGGTGGAGCGAGAGAGCGCCTGTAATGACGAGTTTCACAGGTGGAGGCAGCACTTCATATACCGTACGTGTGCGGCGATCAGTGCGAACAAAAACAACACCAGACCCTGCTGGACCAGTCTTCGGCTAGAAACTCATGTAGGGTGCAAGCGATTTTTATGTAAATGAGCCAAATTGGGACATTTACGACAAGTGGTAGAAACTGACAAAGACTCTCGCTGACATATTTGCTGAAATAGTCAACGTCTCTATGTATATCCGTTTGTATGTATTATACTGCCCCCAGGTGGCCAAGGTGTACACACCAGAACAAGCAGCCCAATGGGCATTGAATTGAGGCAGAAAGTGTGACCAAATGACTTGCGTGTTGCCGTATGTGTTTGTGAAGTACATTATTATCCCTCCATCCATTTTCCGTACCGCTTATCCTCACGCGGGTCGCGGGCGTGCTGGCGCCTATCCCAGCTATCTTTGGGCGAGAGGCGGGGTCCACCCTGAACCGGTCGCCAGCCAATCGCAGGGCACAAAGAAACAATCAATCATTCGCACTCACATTCACACCTACGGGCAAAATGTAGAGACTTCGATCAACCTAGCACGCACGTTTTGGGGATGTGGGAGGAAACCGCAGTGCCCGGAGAAAAGCCACGCAGGCACGGCGACAAGGTCAACTCCACACAAGCGGGGCCGGGATTTGAACCTGTGAGGCAGATGTGCCGCCAGTCCAATATTATTGAGTGCTTTTTTTTCCCTCAGTAAAATAAGCATCACTAAAGTTTTAGCAGTTTTTGGGTGGAGGTTTCGAATGGATTAATGGCATTCCCTTTCATTTGAATGGGGAATTGTATGCAACACATTAAAACGTCCATTTTAATTTCCCATCATATTTTATAAGTGGTGCATGACGTGGAATGTTTCTGAATCTGACAAATTCCTCTGACCTGTTGATTTCAGCAGGAGCTCACTTAGGAATCGGGGGCCCCTGACCACTTGTGACGGCGAGGGGGGGGGGCGGAATGCATTCACCCTCACCTTCCCCTGACGTTTGTCTTCAGAGGCCCGAGCTCGAACGTCCACTCTTTCGCCTTCTCTTGAGATTCCAAACGTCAGCAAGTTTGAGTGAACGAAATAAGTCCGAGTGGAAAAATGAGGAATTGCAAAATATTCGTTTCCAAGGCACAGGATGACTGCGATGCAGTGAAAGCGGCGAAGACAAAGCGGCGAGTCAGCGAGTCACGTTATTAGCACAGAACACGCCGGAAGCTCTTTTTGTTACTTTGCTTGCTTTCAGCACACCGAGCCTTCGTTGGTTGTCTGGGAATTCATCGCATTCGGAGACATTCCACGAGGAGAATCATTCTTCAAAGGTTTTTACCGGTGCCGGCAAACAAACTGTTACGCTATGCTAACGAACATTACTACAGTTTGATGACGTTTGTTTGAAGCCCAAATTTTGTTTTCTTAATTTTGTATTTATTTTATTGTTTCGTTATTATTATTTTTTTTTCTGGTGTCTTCAGACAAAAGAATTGATCATGATATGACATGTGCCAACACGAACGAAGCCTAAACACGGAATATTGTCATCTTTGGTGGCTCTATGGCAACATCGTGATTTGGGCTGTTACGTTTGCCGGTGGATTGTTAACTTTTAAACAAGAAGTCGTACGGCAATGAATTAGCTTACAGCCCCCATAGTTTTTAGTGGGAGGTGAACCTTCCAACGCTGTCACCCGAGTGTCCGAGCCAGCATTTAGTTTTCAGATTTCCTGAAGTGAAAACCGTGGCCGGTGTTCTTGTGCGCAAACTCACGTAGATGAGTCTTCGGCGGTATCGTAGGAAAAGGTTGTGCATGATGGCGCCGTCGTGTAGCTCCTCCAGCGCCGCCATGTCCTCCACGCCCGACACGCTGCTGCCGTGCATGGCCTGAAACTTCTGATGCGTCAGCGCATTCTGCTTGCACGTGTACACCTGAAACACACACAAAAACATATGAATACATGATGTGACGTTACAGGCGAGATGACATTTATTCTAGCGAGAAGTGTTAGACTAAATCAAGTGCGACAAAAGACACATTTTAGATACGCTCGGCGACTTTTTGAAGGCTCTTTTGCTTTTATTTGTCTTCATTGGAGCTGATAGCACAAATGCACTCTGGGACTTTGGAACATTCCCGTTCTGATGCGCTATTTGGCCTTCGCACGTTGAAGGTCGGAGACGGATCTGAGTCATTCATTCATTCATTTTCCGTACTGCTGCTCCTCACTAGATGGCGGGCGTGCCGGAGCCTCTCCCAGCTAACATCGGGCGAGAGGCGGGGTGCACCCCGAACTGGTTGCCAGCCAATCGCAGGGCACATAGAGACAAACAACCATTCGCACTCACATTCACACCTACGGGCAATTTGGAGTCTTCAATTAACCTACCACGCATGTTTTTGGAATGTGGGAGGAAAGCGGAATACTCGGAGAAAAGCCACTCAGGCACGGGGAGAACATGCAAACACCGCACAGGCGAGGCCGGGATTCAAACCCGCAACCTCACAACTGTGAGGCAGACGCTCTAACCAGGCGGCCACCGGGATTTGAGTCATCCGTGACGAAATGTTGATTGTATTAACTGATGATAATCCAGACCTGATCATGATGAAGCACGTCTTTTAAATGAACACATCATCTTTGTAAGATATACTTTTGTAAATATTTTTTTATATTTACATGTATGTTGGTGTACCTTTTTAGCAACATCATTTTTTCCATTTATTTTTTGCTTCTACATAGCAAGAGAAGTTAAATGGAATGTAGCTCTATTAAAATCATTATTGTCACTTTTGAGTGTTGATTTGTCATTTGAAATTGAAGTTACTACAGATTCATTCCTCACTAATTATGTTATAATGAAAACAGATATGGTGAATTTCCTATTCTTTCACAAATCGATACAATTGGTCCGTCCCCAAGTCATCTGTTATTTTTACGCATTATTAACCGATTTAAAGTGCTGAAAATGGCTTGAGAACAAATCTATTAACTCTCAATTAAACACTTGAACTGTCTGAGAACTGTTGTATGACTCCGGCCCTTCCCGCTGTATTTCTGAAAAACTGAAAAATGAAGGTTAGAAAAGTGAAAAGGAGTGTGAAAAATAAATACAACTAGTGTGCACTTTATTCACTTGATTCATCTTCAAAAATACCTTGCTTATGCATTTTTGCTGATGTGAGAAAAATAGAAGTGAGCACACACATTTCCAAATATTTATGATTTATGCATCCTTACATATGCATACATTTATTTATTTTATCGGCCTTATCGGTATCGGCCGATAATTAGCATTTTATGCTGATCGGCTGATCGGTTTTAATGTCATAATTCGCCGATCCGCTCCGCAATAGACATTTACTCCGCGTCGCCATCATCCACAGGAGTCCTGTAAATAACTGACGGCCAATAAAGTTATTAAAAAAATAATAATAATTTAAATGTCGGCGGTGTGGAACAGACAACGCGTCTGAGACAGACAACACGTAATGCCCGGGATCAGACTACAAGACAAATTTGCTCTTTCACGATCTTTCAGACGACTGCAATAAAATCTTGTATTCCGATACCACCGCATCCCGTTTTTTACGATCACTGGGCTTCATCGTGTCAACGCAAACGCGACCGGATACACTCGTTACCATGGCGAAGACAACAAGAGTGGATCGCGCCATGTGTTTGTAAGAACAAAATGGGGGAAAACGTGCGTTGGTGGTCACCGGTGCTCAGGACAGGAGAGGACGTTGGTTTAAGGCTCGCTTGAGGTACGTTCACGTATACTTTGAATACGATACGGCTCGCAAGCAGGCAATAAAATGTTATGTAGCCTTGCAAGCTAGCGGTAGCACGAACGCTTGGACGTAAACATGCCGCCGTTCTGTCGAATCGTGCTCTAAAGTTTCGGTGTGGGTGAAGTCATTTAATTCAAAATAAAGTCACTTAATTACAGTAAGTTAGCGCCCATTATTTCTGTCATGTTGTAATGTTGGTTTGAACTGACATATTAGAATCCGCGATCTGACTCGAGCAGTGATTTCCAACCTTTATGGAGCCAAGGCACATATTTCACAATTGAAAAATCTCACGGCATACCAACAAACAAAAATGTCACAAAAAGTGGAGACATCAATGACGGTATTGACTTCCTGCCATCGAATAGAAGACCATTCATTTGTTCCGTCTGTCACTAAGCCTCACTGCCCTAAATAGAGGAACAAAGATAGATTATTTATTGTAAATAGAATGTTTTGAGCAACAGGTCATATAAATAGACACATTCCTCCATCATGTGATCGGCTCGGTGATCGGTTATCGTTTTTTTTAACTCGCTGATCGGCGATCGGCCCCAAAGATCCTGATCGTCTAAAGCCTAGCAGAAATATATATAAGTGGCATTTTTGGTCTGTAGTAAGAGTTGAACTTTGAAGTACCGCTTCCTGCACCCCATCAGCGGGAATGAACCAAACACATTCAAATTGAATAAACCATTTCAAGATTAAAGCGATGAAAATGACATTTTCTCAACACAAGTGTGTTGCCTTCACTGACATGTCAAGCAAACAAAAAGGAGTGAAAAGCTTCCTTCAGGTGTTCACTTAAAAAGTGTCAAATTCACAACAGCAGGAGGTCAAAGGGCGTCAGTCACCGAGGTCAAATGTGGAATGCCACATTCAGCTTTTTTTTTTTTTTTAAAAGAACTAACCTAAACACATGAATGTTTCACTCTGGGAGAAACAAACAACAATGGAGAACAAATAGAAGATAAGGCTAACTTGTTTTATTGATTAATTTCATGTGTCAGGACACAACACAAGGAAGTACAAAATAAATCTGTGGAAACTGATGCAAGTTAAAAACAACATTTTCAAAGCTTGACTGGTATCAGGAGAAATGATGCAAATCCCAGAAGGGGGAATAAAACAAGCAAAGCTAGTTCTAAATAATGTAATTTTCTCTTCCTATAACCAAAGGAGAAAAACTTGATCAAAAGAAAGAAATCTGCCTTTTGTGAAATGAAATCTCAAATTTTATTTTACGTCAGCCTGAGAAGAAGATTGGAATGAAAGTGTGTTTGAAGAGACGACAGAATTACGTCAATATCATGTGGACACAAAACAAAGTATCAGGTTTTGTGACATATGGAGAACAGGTAGGTTGTCCCGACCACGAATTGTTCATAAAAACACAGCAGCTGGCGTGTGGAGCTTTTCTTGAGTCTTGCTTCAAAGCTTCTACAAAGTTGATATCTGCTTGTTGAACATGAGTATTAGGTTACAGCTTCACATGTAACGCCTGCTTTGGTAACATCAGCTTCATCATTATAAGACCTCGCATCCCCGGCTAGAACAGACCAGTGGAACTCTGTTGAACTTTGTTGAAGCGTTTCATCAAAGATAGGCGTCGTGAGCGATACCCTCCAGCAGTCAAAACATGGCAACATCACCAGTTCACCGTGAAAACAAGTTGAAATGATTCCTCTTCATCACCTCAGAGGAAGGGTAACTTCAGCCTCTTTCACGTAGAGATTTGACTTGTGGTGTCCTTCAGGGGTCAATGTTGGGGCACAAGCTGTTCATTGGCAATGTTCCTCATGGAAGACGACTGCAGCAAACTATTGTTTAAAATCTAGTTCGACTACAATAAAAGCAAAGCAAAAGCAAAATGTGTTCCATGTTACAGTAAACCCCCACGATTTGCAAGGTATTGGGACAGAGCCTTGTCGCAATAGCGAGTAATTTGCGCCTCCCCAAAAAAGGTCTATAACTTCCATAGACGCCAAAAGATGGCAAAAAAGCACTACTATTGTTTCATCAAAACTCAACTCACTTCAACATAGTTCCTTAGAATCGCAATGTCACAAGATGGCGGCAAAGAGCGGATTTAGATTAAATAAAACTAACATCGTTCCTTGGCACCAAGATGCCACAATATGGTAGTGAAGCACTATTTTTGTCTAAATCAACCTACTCAACTCACTTCAACATAGTTCCTTGACACCAAGATGCCGCAAGATGGTGGCAAAGTAACACTTTTATTGCTTTGGCCTGAGCACAAAAACAGCAAATAGTTGAGCTTTTCAGCTCATAATGAAGGATGGATTAAAATAAAAGCCGTGAAGAGGTGAATTCGCGAGTGCCGAACTGCGAATATGTAAATGTCACTCATGTACACACACACACACACACACACGGGGGCAGGCAGTCTGGCGATTTGTCACTGCTGGATGAGCTGCTGTGACTAAACAGCTGGAGGTGACTCCCTCTGAAGAAAGACTTCACTGTCCCGGGAGGCCATCACTCACTCACGCACGCGCACGCACGCGCACGCACACACGAACTTTGCTAGCATTCCCGTTTGAGTGTCGCTCAAGGCCGAAACTTTGTGCTTCAAAAAGTATAAAACAATTCAACCTTTGTTCAGGTCCTCTACTTAGCCATGTCCGGTGCTGCCTTCAGGGACAATCTGAAATTGTGGTCTTTCTTATAGTCTTATCTCGTATGGTCCATGATGCCTTCAAGGACAGCGTGAAATAAATGTTTTCCTGTCATCTGCCCGTCTATCTATGTCAGGTGTTGCCTTCAGGCACAGACGGAAATCATTGCTTTCCTCACAAAACAACAGAATGACTACTTACCTACCCACCCTTGAGTATTCCCAGTAGTATTATCGTGCTAATCCTGCGCTTCGTTTGTGTTTTCTTGAATTGATTTGGTGTAAATGTGACTTTGCTTTCCCCATGAAGTAAAAGCAACAACAGTGTTCACGCGAGTTAGGGCGTAATCCCGTGCCCAAAGCCGCCCTTTCCACTGCTTGTCCAGCGCCTTTGTTCGGCATAGATTTACTGGCGTTAGCATCTGTCGCTAGGCTTAGCTTGGGGCCCCTCGGCTTTGTTGTTTTAGCACGGCCATTAGCTTGAACGTCATTAGCTTTAAATGACAACCTGGTATGCAAAATCAGCACTTTGGGGTCACAGGCCAGGTTAAAATAGGTTGGGATTTTTCATTTTAGAGCATTTTTTTTCAAATCCAGTTAGTTTTAATTAGGTTTTAAGAGCGGCTTTGTTACTTTTTATCAGATTGTATTTTTTCAAAAATGCTTTGTTTCACTTTAGTATTGATTAGTTTTAATAATTAGTTTTAGTTATTTTTAATACAGGATACTTTTTTAATACAGTCTATTTCTTAGGCACAAGATTTAAAAAAAAATGTCACAGTTTTGTAAACGTAAAATGTAGTTTCATTTAGTTATCATTAAAAAAACAAACAACTTTTTTGTTTTGTTTAAAAAAATGTAACTTTATTATTCATGATTTCCTTCATTTTCAACTTAGGGTCACAGCTAACACAATGGCTAAATCTTTTGAGTTCGGGACTTTCCATTGGGTGTCATCTATAAAAAAAAGAAATCGAAAAAGTATTGTATTCTATTGAGTTGTAATATTTTGTCTTTTTTACACTCATATTGACAGGAAGTAGGCAGCGCGGCGCGGTAGTGGTCAGCTCGTCTGCCTCACAGGCCAGTGGTTCTGAGTTTGAATATGGGAGGGGCCTTCCTGTGTGAAGTTTTTGGTTGTTTTTTTTCCTCACATGTTCCAAAAAACTTTTAGCATCATTGAAAACCAACAAAGTGGCGACCAGTCTAACGTCTGATCATATGTGCCCTGACATTGACTGGTGACCAGTCCTTAGTTGACTGCAACGTGAACCAACAGGACAGTATTTGAGTTTTAATTTTTTTTTTTGTCCAAAGCGCAAAAACGGTAGCGTGGTACCCCAACAAACATCAAAGGCTTGACAGAGTGCGACCATTCGACACCGCCGCACCTCGAAGGAGGTTTGGAGTCCAATCTTCAAAGAGCACCAGTGTGAGGATCCTGGAGTGTCACACCTTAAGAGGAAACAGCCGCACAACTTGGCCGCCTCAAAGTTTTGGCGACACTTTTATCGGAACAATGTGACAACCAAAATCCAAAGTCGTGCGACTGTGAAGCATGAAGAGCAAAACAAAGCAAAAGTGTTCCATTGCGTTCCCGACCTGTCCGTAGTCGCTGGTGAAGACGACGACGCCGCCCGAGCAGGAGGACACGGTGGTGGGAAGGTTCTGATTGTCTTCACGCAGCCAAACGCGCTCACCCTGCACAACAACAAAAACAACAACAAACATTTTTATTTTGGTCAACGACAGCCGGACGCAGGCCGTCATTTGTACACCATGTTTGGAATCATATCAAAAACATCACAAGTTCACCGTCACAATAAAATTAATCCTCTTCATCACATAACACAACAGGAAGTGTAAGATGAGCCTCTTTCATGTGGAGATCTGATTTGTGGTGTCCTCCAAGGGTCAATCTTGGGCCCCAAGATATTCATTTGCAATGTATCTACACAAAACTACCTATAGCAAACTATGTCAAGGGAATCAAATATACAATGTTAGGAATTTTCAAAGCGAGAGTGCAGTTGTCCCCCTGCCTTGTAAATGTAGACATCAAGATGTTGTGGCAGCGCATGAAAAAAAAGTAGAGCTGTCAAAGTTAGTGTTAACTCATGATTAATCACAAAAACATTATCACATTAATTATGTATGAACGCAGATTAATCACAAAATTGATTTTGACCACGCACGCTGCATTACCTTAACAGCGGATGCATACCTGAAAGGTGGCACAGGTCGCTACAAGGTCAGTGATCAGGTCAATGCTTACGCTAGTATAAAGATGAGTGAGGAGACTCCGAATGGTGTGCTCGGCGGCAAATGTGGCTTCAAAAGTCACCTTGATGGGACTTTCCATAAAACAAAGGTCATTTGCAGTGCATCACTGAACTCTCTTTCCATCTCAAAGAAAATGTGGTATCGCGTGTTGTATATTTGACGCCTGTGATTAATTAAAATTCAAGGGTTAGTAATCTGATTGAAAAAAAATAATCAATTGACAGCCCTAAAAAAACATTAACGGGTTCCATCAAAACAACCTTTCTTGAACTGAAGATCTTGACTGACATTTTGCGATATTCAGTCCCTTCAAATCTTCCAAAGGAGCCTTTCCTTTTAACAAAAGTGTTGTGCAAAGGTGGTGCAGCAGCGTTCGATATCAAGTAGGCTGACTTTGTCCCTGAAAATTGACATCTTTTAGCCTTCACAAGTGACTGAGCCACTCGCGTGATTGGACGACAGGCACAGGAAGTGAAGCGCATTCCTGGGAAAAGCTGCATCTTTTTTTGGGGGGGGGGGGGGGTCTCCCGCCTTCCAGTGGCACACTTTCCACGTCCCTATTCCTTTGTCTGCAGCGTGTGGCCCCCGAGCCCCCCTGTCCCTTCCAGCAGCGACACACTTTCTTATTGTGCTTTCTTCTCTCGTAATCCGCCCCGAGTCACGCCTGCAAACTCACGCCGACACCCCCGGCCCCCCTCGGCGGTCCCCGGCCGGCCTCCCTGACATGCATGCTTGCAAACCCCCCGCCACAGTCATCACCGCTGATTGTCTGGAGGTCAAACATCTCCCAAAACGTTTTGTGGACATTTTTTGGGGCATTCATCTGTTTCATCATTCCAATTTATTTCTCAAGATGTTTGATTTTTTTCAAGCAGCTTCCGTAGTCGTAAGCGCGTCACAGTCAGTGTTGACAACTTGGCGGCTTTTAACCACTTTTCCAAACACTGGAGCGACTATTTTCCAAAAAAGCCACTTAGCGTCTTTAATTCCCATTAAGAAGGCTTTTCACATTGTTTTTCGTTTGACAAGAAAGGAAGGCAATCACACAGATTTCCAAACACAAGGTGCCCATTTATAGGTTACGCAAAAAGCAGTCATTCATCAATCAATCAGTCAATCAATCAATCGAAACTTTTTTCATACATGGGAAATGCAGCACATAGTGCTGTACATTATAAAACAAAAGGAATAAAAACAGAACAAATGCTTTATGCATATATGCATTCTACTAGAGCTGCAACTAATGATTATTTGAATAGTCGGTTAATCTGTAGATTTCTTTGTATTAATTGATGAATCAGATCCAAAAAAAAAGGTTTTTCATTCCATCCCTTTATTAAAAAACAGGACACGATTTCAAATTGACAGTGCAGAAAATGCAGAAACATAAATTGGTTATGATTCCCTTTCTGGTTTGGTTGGTAAAAATTTGGATCCTTGTTTTCCAAAGTAAAACTCTTCTACTTTCTCTACAGAAATCAGAGAATATTTACTGTTGACAGACTGAAATTACGAAGATTTGGACAATTTTACATGAAACAAGTTGATGCAAGTTAATGCTGATTATAAAAATGGGTTTAAGGCTAGCTTGATATCAAGAGAAATGAATAAAAACAAATATCCCAGAAGGGATAAAACAAACAAAAAAGAAAAACTTGTTTTCAATAATGTCATTTGATTTTTTTCTACAGGCAAAGGGGAAAAATCGTTTAAAAATCTGAAAACAAAATCAGATTTCCGTAATCTTGTAGCCCTAAAAACAGCAAACAAACATGGCAGCCAACTTCTCATTTCTTCCCATTTTCTTCCAAACCCGGCGTCATTTACACACGGACCTCCTCGGCTCCACTTTAAGGTTTGGGCATCGCATGTGTGCATTTAGCATTAGCATGCTAAAGCTAAAAGCTCGTTCACGCCCACCTGGCGACGTCTTTTGCATTTTCCTGCTTGTCAGCACTTTTGGAAAATTGACGTAGTTTGAACTCGCCACAGCGGAGGACTTAACCGCACGTGTGCACGCGCGCACACGTGCACACAAACGCACACATGCACATGTACACACGTACACACACAAAGTTTGTTATGGAACCGCCCGCTGTGTGCTGAGTCTTCGATCTAAATATAAAGCGACCACAAAGAGTTAGCGTCATTCAATCGAGGAGTAGAAAGCACAGAAGAAGAAGAAGAAGAAGAAGAAGAAACGTGAGGTGTAAAACAAGTAGAAAGTTCTGGAAGAATCTCCTCAGCATCATCAGGAATTGTTTCTGCTTGGACTGCATGTAAAAATTGGGAAGATGTTCATGGATGCAATTACGGTGCTGCTCACAGATGACTGCAAAGGATTCTGGGTAGTTTGTGCACGTGTGCGTGTGTATGTATGTCCATGCATGTGTGCATGCGCGGGCTTCTCTTCCCACCAATGCGTGACAACTGAAAAGCAAGAACGTTGTCTTGAACTTGAAAAGCAAACAGGAAGACCGAGAAACTCAAGCGATCAATCAGACGGCAAGTCGACATGTTCGAATTAGGGCTGCCGCTATCGAATCTTTTTTACAATCGCTCAACCCATCGACTCATCCATCGAATAATTGGATCCTATATCCGACCGTAATTCGACTGGAGGATCGTGGGGGATGTTGATTGTACTCCCTGTTTGGACTGCACAGGCTGAGAAAGAAAACACACACACAAGCAAATACTTGAATAAGTCACTCAAACAAATTGAGGACAGATAGGACAAGCTGAGAGGTAACCGGCGACCATAAATCATGTCAAGTACACAAAGCGTCGCGGCTGCTTCTTGTTCTGGTTCTGTCGGCTTGTTTGCAGCTAAATGGAAGCATGTGCGGCGGCGGCGGCATCCGGAACCACGCACAACTGTCGTACGCGCACACGCACACTGCCAGTGTGTTTCCCGTGAGCCAGATGACGCGTGGGCAGCGGGGCACTCGCTTGGGAAAATGTCGCCCTTCGGGCGGCCTGCGAGGCTCCTGCTAAAAATGTGTTTGTGTTTTTTTCATGCGTTACCCCGGCAGCGGCGCGGCGATCACCTGACCGGTCGGACCTGAACTTTGAACCCTGCTTTGTTAATAATTGATGCACACATAGCAGCTGTTCAGCTTCTAAATAGCTAAGCGTGACTCTTTCATTATTCATGAAGGTGAACTCATTAGAACTCATAAGAACTTCAAACAAGTCATTACCTTTCTTCGAAAATGTTCATTCATTTTAATGTGGGAAGTCGGTCCATCCCTCCGTCCGTCCGACCGTTGGTACGTCGGTCTTTGTTTCAGTCTGCATCATAAAAACTAGGCTCGGTTAATCCATTTTAATACTTGCATTGTTTTGTCAAGTATTTTTTCTGTAGGTGAAAGCACGTCCCGCTGATGTGCACGGCTTCCACTAACAACACGGCTGCTTTTTTTTTTTTTCCGTCCACATGGGCCACAACTCCCGCGGGAGGTCGTCGTCGTCTACTAACGAGCAGCTGGCGCGTCCTCCAACAGGAAGGGTTTTGTCCACCGCTCGTCACCTGACGCGGAAAAACTTCAAACTTGTTTTCCCAGCACGCCGCCGCGGTCAAAACCGTCTTTGTTCCCGGCGGCTTCTCCCGCCATCTTGGAATGCGTATCGCCACATATTATAACATCGAAGACAACGGCCGCTGCGCGTATTTTTATTTGGCCGTCACCTGATTGGTCGGTTTGATGATTAACGTTTTACGACCGCGTTTAATGACCCCATCACTCGTGTATGTGTGTGCACTGTTTAAGTGTGTGTGTGTCCCTGTGCATGTCTGTATGTGTGTCTACGTCTGTATGTGTGTTGGAGAATGTGTGTATGTATGCATTTGCTTCTATTTGTGTATACTGTAAGTGTATTTCGGTTTGTGTGCGTGTGTATGTAAATATGTATGTGCACTGTATATAAGTGTGTGTGTGTGTGTGTGTGGCAGCTGCAGGGTCGCGCGGGACCATGCAAGCCAGCCAGCAGCTGCCTCGCCAAACAGGAAGTAGCTCAACATTTATTAGACCTGTCGAGACACCGGAGTCCAACCAATCAACCTGGCACACGAACACCAGGTGCAGGGATGTCACCGCGGCAACCACATGTGACTACAACACGGCTGCCATCTCACAGAGTGGATATGTAAAACCCCCTTTGCATAGTTGACCTAGAAATCCATGTGTAGTGATCTGGGAATAGTCGATTAATCGTTTCAACTATATCGTCAAAAGATAAAAATCCATTTCCAATTCGGACGCAGCGACTGCATTCGATAACATACGCTCATTCTCGACTCCCAAATCACCACGAAGGGACGTTCAGTGGGCATTTTAGGAACTAACTCGGTCTGCTCTATCAAAAACCTCGTTGTAGCAATTCGGGAGTCGGGAATGATGAACGCAGTCGCTACATTCGCAATCATTCCCCGACTCGCGAATCACGACCTGAAGACTTTTACTGTATATAGTAATGTAGTAATAGCTACGAAACTCTCGTCCTCACCTACATGTTGAAAAACTTATTTCTCGAATATGTTCATCGGTGCAAGTAAACGATTGGATTCCAATTGACGAAGAGACACATCCACGCCAGTGAGTGAGTTATTAAATAATATTTTTCAGGCAAATTAAGTGAACACTGGTTGGGAATCACTGATTTAGGGCACAATATGGGGGCTAGTGAGGAATTTCCAGAAGGTTTGTTCTGCAAATATGACATTATTATTATTATTATTATTATTATATGAATAATTGACACGTCTGAGTGGCCCATTTTGAACATCAGCTGCAGCTGAGCAAACATTCACTCCTTCGTCATCAAACAATAACACGAGACGAAATTTTCGTATGAATCTGTGATGACAGCAGGGTGCGCTCCCTGACCAGTTTTGTCTCGCCGATGCGGTTCGCTGACCAAACAAACACAACTTTCAGTATTATGTGATATGAGCCGAGCTGCAACTAACGATTATTTTAATAATCGATTCATCTGTCGACTATGTTTCCCATTAATTGATGAATCGGGTAAAAAGATTTGTTTTTCCATCCCTTTATTTGAAAACAGGACATTATTTCAAACTGACAGTGCAGAATATGTACAAATAAATTGATTATGATTCAGTTTGTGGTTTGGTCTGTAAAAGCCGTCAGAAAAACGCCAAACATGTTGATCATTGTTTTCCAAAGTGAAAGATGATGTTCACAAATGTTTTATTTTGATTAAACTCTAAAGATAATCAGTCTGCTTTCATGGCGCACCACAGAAATCAGAAATGTACTGTTGGGAGGCTGAAATTCCGACGATTTGGTCAATTAAACGATTATCAGAATAGCTGTTGATGAAATGAATATTCGATTAGCTGTCGATTAATCAATTCATTGTTGCACCGCTACTATTCATGTTAGTGTCAAGTCGTGCACGTTACACAAGGAACTGTGTTACAAAAGCTAGCATGCTAGAGATGCGAATGCACGTTTGATTCCTACGTGAAGATTGTTGGATTTGAGACGCGGCCGTTGACTTTGTGCCTGCGTTTTCTTTGGCTGGTTGTGGAACGCTAAGCTAGCGAGCGTGAGAAGTCTTTTTCTTGCCGTTTCAGGAGGACAACGTGAAAAAACAAATGCAGGAAGTCAGGACGTTGGAACACAAACAGACAAATCCTGCGCAGGCCAGAAGAGTGAACACGATCAAAAGAATCTTTCATGTGAAATTCACTTTTCCGCCCTGTTGGACCACTTCCTCAGTGTCTTATTTTTATCCAGACGGCAGCCATGTTGGATACCTGACTATAAACCCCTAACCCTGTCATCCCGAAAACTAAGCACTTCCTTCTTTGTATGCAGCCGGCAGCCGGCCTTTAATCCTAACTCTAACCCAGTCCTCCCTAACCCTAACCCACTCACTCACTCTAACCCTAACCCAAATCTGAAAGACTAATTCCAACCCCCAAACCCAGTCATACCTAACCCTAATCCTAACGATAAACCTCATCCCAAACCCATAACCCTGCCATACCTAACCCATAACCCTGCCATGACAAACCCCAACACCTGTCATACTATCTACCTATAACCTTAATTCTAACCATAACAAATAAACCTAATCCGGAAGACTAATTTTAGCCCCATTAACCCGGTCATACCTAACCCTAATCCTAACAACAAACCTAATCCAAAATCCATAACCCTGCCATACCTAACCCTTCATAACCGCTAACCCCAACCTTGGTCATAGCTACCCTATGAACTTAATCCAAAAGAATAACCTTAACCCCCCCTAACCCAGTCACACTGATGCAGAACCCAATCCCAACCCAATAGTAACCCAAAAACCCGGTCATACTTAATCCTAGCTCAGGACTGGTACACACAAGGATTTTTTTAAGAATTTAAGAGCTCTACTACAGACCCCACACATGAAGATCAAAATTCAATAACAATTCATCCTGTGTGCGGTGCCTGCCGATAATCTCAACACAACAGCACAACACACACGTGACGACACTGTTCCACGAACGACCAGGAACCTAGTCCTCCAAGACAAACTTCTCAACTGGTCAAAAGTGAAGGAGGAGGAAAAAGAAGAAACATCGCAACAACACAAGACGCAACATGGAAGCGGACATACGAGAGGAGGGAATGATGGTGCTCTTGGAGCTATTTTTTTTTGACTGCAAAATCCTGAACTGAAGATATTTTTCGGATAATCAAATTGGAGTTTTTATTTGTTGGAAAATCACATCTTTATTTCGGAATAGCCCAAGGAGTAACGATCACATTTTTCATTCTTCCACATTTTCCACGTCAACATTCCCAAATCAATGCAGACATTTTAAATAAAGACCAATTATATTTGTCACCTGATTCAAACCATTCCAACCTCAAACTTTTCAGCTCCTTCAGGACATGATAGCAACTTTATCACATTCCCCAGATTTCCACATATCCCCACTGAAACTCCCAAATAACTTGATCCATCCATCCATCCATTTTCTGAGCCGCTTATCCTCACAAGGGTCGCGGGCCAAATAGCTTGATATTTTCCATATTTACCTCCTTCTTCCACACATTTGGACCAATTGAAACCATTCCAAATTCAAGTCTGACATGCTAGAGTTCAACAATTTAAGTCACTCCACAGCATTTCAATTTGGCATAAACTCTTCAGCATTCACGCAATTTCGACGACACAAATTTCATCCTCCAGTATGGAGCGTGAAATTGTGATCGTGTTACTAATAGTAACGAAAGACCAGACCAGAAGAACCATTACAGTATGTTACAATAAATAACAACAGCGGCTGTCCATTAAGCCAACTTTAGTGACCGCGGTGGTTCCTTTCAACGATTTAGGTGGCTCAAACACACGCTAACTCGCTAAGCTAACGGCAGATGATGAAGATCTTAAATGTATACAGTACTAAAAAATAAATATCGATGAAGTCTGGATTTTAAATTGTTTTAAAAAATGATGGAAATGATCTTTTAACACTTTGACTGATCGCTTCTGGCCTCCATGTTGAATCCAAACTTGAATGGAGCTTTCTTGTGCTGGTCAAAGAATATTTCATTTGCTCAAAAGTTGACCCGTACCTTATACGATAATCTTCAAGTTATTACAGAGTAAGGAATGAGTGAATGATTGTGTTCGCAACTGAGTCACAACAAAGGGATTTTCAGTGGACATTTTAGGAGATTGCTGTATCTTGGAGGAACACAAGTCGAAGTGGCCAATTCAACCAGACTCAGCATTTTGACATCGTCCTTTTTGAGAAATCTTGTCACGTCGCTACTTACTTACAAAACTTAAATAATCTGGCGTTTGTCATCGTTGTTCGGCAAGGGGCAAAACAGCCTAATTATCTTTGTGTGTGTACCAGGCCTTCCCCAAATCGTAACACTAGCCCTGTCACACCTAACCCAATCCCCTAACCCGCCTTAACTCTGAGCCCCTAATCCTAACCTTGTAATACCTAACCCTAACACACAAAAAAGAGATTTGTGTGGAGAAGTTTTGATCTTTTTAAATCCCTCTGATGCTTGCTGGGCAACTTCCTTGTTGTCCTTTTATTCCCACACGCAAACATCAACAACATCCAACAAAAAACGTTTGTCGGCCATTCGCACAATGGAATGTTGCCGGGTTGGGGGGTTAAGGGGGCGGCGGGGGTTGTGTGGCCTGAAAGGATCATCAGCCTTTCTGGAATTTTCACTTTTTCATTTGAGCTCAAACAGATTTTTTTCCCCTCCACTGAGCGCTCTATTTTTTTTAAATAACACTTCTGTCTACGATGTTAGCTTAGCATCAGCCGCTACTTGTCATCTCTTCAAAGACTTTAGTGTGAGCTAAAACAAGTTTAGCTCCACGTGAAGAGACATTTAAGTAACGAGATACTTGTACAAGCATGATTCTTTTAGGCTGTAGCGCTTGGCATCAGCCGCCGCTTGTTATCACTTTACAAACATGACTTTAGCGGCCAGTGAAGAGACATTTATTTAACAAAAAACACTTCTTCCTTTGTTCCTTTTACGCTGTTAACTTAGCTTAGCATCTGTAGCTACTTGTCATCTCTTTATAACCACAATCGTTGGAGCAAAGATGGCTTTAGCGACCTGAAGTGACATTTATTTTAAAACGATACACGCGTACGAGAATCTTAATGTTTAGCTCATCTTAGCTTAGCTTAGTTTAGCGTTTGCAGCTACTTGTCATCTGTTCACAAGCAAAGATGATTTTAGTTGCACGTGAAGAGACATTTAACGAGAACAACTCGTACACACGCATGGTCCTTCCATGCTGTTAGCTTAGCTGAGCTTCAGCTACTGCATTGTAGCTTCAAGTTTAAAGTGCGAATGCCGACTCAACTGTGACCAAAGTGGACCTGACCAACTTTGCTGCGCTAACGAGCTTTAAAACCAACTACTGACCTACTTTCTCCGCCTTGCTTTCAACTCTGTTTACACAAGTGTGGAAGTGTGTGTGGTGTAGTATGCGTGCGTGCGCGCACGCGTGTTGAGGCCTGGCGGTCGGGTCGGTTCCGCCATGTGCTGTCCAGCTGTGCGTGTTGGACTTTTTTGGAAGGAGGAAATTAGCTCGGAATCTGAATTGTTCCCCACAGGAACGACACACACAATAGCGTTGTTGAACAGTCGGCATGCTGGGAACAACGCAAACACACACGCAAGTGAACCACGAGTCAGTCGAACAGGGAAGAAACACAGCCTCCTTGGTGGAGGGAAAATCGGGAATGAATAGCCTTTGCCTTTTACACACAAGCCACTAAAGAAGGAAGAACAAAGAAAACGCGAAAAGATCGGGTGTAAATAGGCAGTGTGAAAGGTGCTATCGCTTCATTTGTTGTGTTAGTTGTTGTTGTTAGTGTAAGTGTTCGTTGAATGCTGAAGAGATATTTTCCAAATGTAACTCATTCTTTCAGTTTTAAAGTATCTTTTTTTTTTTACTTGCTTCTTCCACATTTCTTGAAGTATTCAAACCGTTCCAACTTCAAACTATTCAGAGCAGTTTGTTCCCAAAATTCCCACATTTTTCATTCTTCCACATTTTCCACATCAACACTCCCCAATCAATGCAGACATTTTAAATAAAGACCTGTTATATTTGTCACCTGATTCAAACCATTCCAACCTCAAACGTTTCAGCTCCTTCAGGACATGATAGCAACTTTATCACATTCCTCAGATTTCCACATATCCCCACTAAAAATCCCAAATAACTTGATATTTTCCATATTTACCTCCTTCTTCCACACATGTGGACCAATTGAAACCATTCCAAATTCAAGTCTGACATGCTAGAGTTCAACAATTTAAGTCACACGCAATTTCGACACAAATTTCATCCTCTAGTATGGAGCGTGAAATTGTGATCGTGTTACTAATAGTAACGAAAGACCAGACCAGAAGAACCATTACAGTATGTTACAATAAATAACAACAGCGGCTGTCCATTAAGCCAACTTTAGTGACCGCGGTGGTTCCTTTCAACGATTTAGGTGGCTCAAACACACGCTAACTCGCTAAGCTAACGGCAGATGATGAAGATCTTTAATGTATACAGTACTAATAAATAAATATCGATGAAGTCTGGATTTTAAATTGTTTTAAAAGATGATGGAAATGATCTTTTAACACTTTGACTGATCGCTTCTGGCCTCCATGTTGAATCCAAACTTGAATGGAGCTTTCTTGTGCTGGTCAAAGAATATTTCATTTGCTCAAAAGTTGCTCTTAATGGAATTGGCGGCTGACGAGGAGAAAGAAAGAAGTGGCCTTCCTTTTTGGCCCCTCAAAGCTGGGAAAAATCCATTTCGGCAGCTCATTAGTCAGCAACTTTGTGTACACTTACAAAGCCCAGCACACACACGCACGCACGCACACACTCAGCATAGCATCGGCAGCTAATTAGCGCTAATGGAGATTTGTTTGCTTTGCTTTGGGCTCTGTTGCTGTTTTGTCTCGTCTTCCAGGAAGTGGCGATTGGGCTGGCGTTCAATCTGATAGGTTGCTCAGACCCACCCCAAGGCGTCTGCAATCGCACACGCTCCCACTCAACTTTTAGGGGAGTTGTGCAGCTCGTGGTCTGGTTTCGTGCTTCAGCTTGTCCCTTCCTTGGCGGAGGAAATAACGTTAACAATAACAACACGATGACATCATCACAAGACCTTCCGCTGCAGTTCAATGTCGAGCTCCACAAATTGAAAGTGTGTTTTGGGAACAAACTCCCACCTGCGAGCCCGAGCAGGAAATTAAAATAAAAAAGGCAGACGGCGACGGCGACGGCAGTGGCTGACTTCCCGCCGACCGCAGCTGCCGTTTAGGCCGGCGGCCGCCAATCGAAGCGTCGACGTTGACTTATTAAAGCAATGTTAGCAGAAAAAGAGAGAGGGGACAGGAAGTTGTAGACGACGCCCGATTGGCCCGCTGGAGCGCAGCGTCGGGATTCGTAAACATTCCCCGTTTGGCCTCAGCTCACATCTTTCAGCGTTCGGAATTCCTCCAGGCTGCTAACAGCTGTCAGCTAACACAAGTTAACTAGCCACACAGGACGAGGGAAAAAAAAATATTGGTTTTTTTGTTTTTTTTTGGAAGAAAGCCCAACAATGAAAAGAGTGAAGTGAAACAGAGAAATGAAATGAAAAGACGTTCTTCCTCTTGGATAGCATGTGAACACGAGCCTTAAAAACTCTGTCAAGTCAAATTATAGATCTGTTTTTCAATACATTCTACATGTGCACCCGGTGCGTGGCTGCTTTAGAGCGCCTCGTTTCGGTCGCGAGTGTGCGCACGTCATAGCGAGAAAGTGGAAGAGCGAGGAAGGAGAATGATTTATCTCTTCATTTCGTGTGCATGCATGCATGTTCATGACAATAACGCTGATTCTTCTTCTTCTTCTTATGGACGTAGTGGTATTTGATTGACATTTGACAGTTTAGTGGTTTCCGCGCATTGAGCAAACACGGCCGAAGCGTCTGAGAGCAGAGAGGGAGGCGCCATTTTTCCCCATTTTCAAGCCTCATACTTTTTGGATCATTCAAATTTGACAGGGTTGTTAACGGCAGCCTGTCAAATGTAAGACATTTATTTTCACTTTCATGATTTTTTACAATGACTAATCCCTTTACATTTAAAATGATAGTTCCTAAACGATCATGTTCACGTGCATGTTTTGACCAAATTGATGTTTTTGATTTTTGTTTTTGATGTTGGGACCAAAACTTGCTGGATAAAATCAGTTTCAAAGCTTGATTGGTATCAGGAGACATAAAGCAATCGCAGAAGGGCACAAAAACAGAAATCAAAACATGTTTGAAATCATTTCATTGATTTTGCTTTCTCTATAAGCAAAGTCGGGGGGGGGGGGGGGGGGGGGGTCGTTTAAAATGGGAAATCTGATATTCTATTTTTGGGCCATACTGCCCAGATCCTAGTCTCTAGTCTTTGGTCCGTTGCTGTGCTTAGTCTGGAGATTTTCCTCCGATTTCCAACCTCGTTTTCGACTTTACTAAACTTCTGAAGCTGCTCTAAATTCTTTTGGCGCAGTCAATGCTAGTCTCAAGTCTCAATTCAGTTTCAAGTCCAATTCTGAAGTTCATCTTAAGTCTTTGGTCCACTTCTGAAGCTAGTACAGAGCTAGTATTGCCACAGTTCTGTAATACCGAGTCTTCTGTGTCGAGTCCCTGGTCTTGGTCCAACTTGCATCCACTTCCTGTTGCACATGCCAATCTGACTTTTTTTTTTTTGGGGGGGGGGGGGGGGGGATCAGGAAGATGTGATGTGGACACACACACACACCCACACACCTGAGGCCAGCCTGCGCTCTGATTGGTCCTCAGGGGACGCTGAACATGCCCCTCCCCTCTACACAGTTTCAAATGTTGAAGTATAAACAAAACCTGCAAACGTCCAACGTCTACGCTCACGCACGTACACATGCATGCGCGCACACACGTACACCTTCCGAGTGAAGCCGACCGTGGCGCCGTTGCAGCTGTTTTTTCACTCAAGAAGAACAAGAAATGATTGTGTAGAATGTTCGTGGTGTATTGTGTGCGCGTGAACGTTTTTATGCACGGAAGAAGGAAGTGCCGTAACGCTTTGAAGAAAACGGGCTCATCGGAAAAGAACCTTCACACTTTCGCGTCGCTTCTCGAATTCGTCAAAAGCTGACCGACCGCTTTGGAGTCCGTCTGGTCTCGATTCTTTCGTCAAGTTCGAAAGCTCGTCCCGACCGTCAGTGGAGTCCTGAAGCAAGTCCTTACTTAAACCTTTAGTTCAGTTTTGATGCAAGTACAAAAAACCTGAAATTCATTTCTGAAACGAGCAGCACTGACACAAGTCCTAAACCTTCGGTCCAGCTTTGAAATGAATCATACACCTAAAGTTCACTTCTGAAGCCAGTACTAAACTTTTAGTCCAGTTGTGAAGAGAATCCTAAACCTTGAGTTCAGTTTTTAAAGCAGTCATAAACCTTCAGTTCTGAAGCTCGTACTAAATGTTAAATTCAGTTCTGAAACGAGTTGTAAATCTTTAGTCCTGCTCTGGAACGAGTCATAAACCTTTAATTCCGTTCCGGAGCTAGTACTAAACCTTAAACATAAATAATGAGTCCAGTTCAAAAGTGAGTCATAAACCTTTCCTCCAGTACTGAAGGTCGTTTTCAACCTTTAGTCAAGTTCTAGTTGGTTCTAGCTAGTTGTACTTGATCAGCATGTATTTGGGAAATGTTCCTTCTATTTTTGATTGCCCCTCTCTCCTGAAGCTTCCAGTTTCGCTCCCACCTGGCCTCTTTTTGGAGTGCAGCTCTGAAGTGAATCCTAAAATATTAGTCCAGTTCTGAAACCTTTAGTCTGGTCCTGAATGAAACAAGACTGTTCCTGAAAGTGCTCGCGTTCTTGAGTGTTCCTCTCTCCCCCCGTAAGTCTGGCTTTCCTCCCCGCCTGGCCTCTTTTGTTTCCACGCCGATTAGCGAAGCAGGCGGCTGAAATTCGAGACGGCAGCGGAGCGTTTTCCTCCATTTTTTCTCCTCCTCTCGTGACGCCGGCGAGGGAAACGAGACCCAAGTTTGCCCGTCGGTGGCGTGACGTGAAGAGCCGGCCGGCGGGAAAAGTTTCCAACTTTTGCTCACGGGAACCGTTACGCCTGAGGACAAAAACCGGTCGGATCGCTCGGTCAATGTGGAGCGCGCTCGCCACACGCCTAAAATCAATATTGAACGAGATCAACGCGGATATTTACGCAACGCAAGAGACTTTGGAAGACTTTTCTGAAGTCCTCTTCTAAGCCGAATGTTGAAAGCGCAAGTTCATCTTTCTCGTCGCAGATGTTTAAGCAGTCGTTCTTTTACGGTACACGGCGGACCCCGCTGTTGGCGGGCTAGCGACCGGGCCGCGAACGGCGAAAATCCGAGTCGTTGTCGCCCGTCAGAATTGCATTGAAAAAAGTAAAGCCCCAAAGTTCTTGAGTAAGCGGGGACAAACCGACCATAAGCGTTTTGGGGATTTGTACCGCCCACAAAAATAATAAGAATTGAACACCTTGCGTGTATTCGGAGGTCGAGTCCGACTTTCGAGTTGGCGTCGTACCGCGTCGTGCCGCAACGCGCCGGGCCACCGGAAGACGGCGCTGGCCGAATGAGTGGTTTTGAATTTACCCTCCCAACATGAATCCAAAAATATGTCAGCGCTTGCCAAAAATGTCTTTAGTTTTTTTTTTTTTGTCAGTCATCCGGGACATCCACCAACGTTGAACCGGCGCAAGCGGACTCTTGGCGTTTGTTGACTTCCTTGTGTTTTGAAGACAATGACGCTGTGTCGCGTTGTTGCGTTGCGCGCTGGAAAATAGTTCCTGCGCTGAGAATTGCCGGATGCGACGTTGCCGCATGTGTCAAATTAGAACTCGTTTGAAAACTTGTCAGTGCCAAAACAATGATGCTCATTTGCGTGAGCGTGAATATGCCGCTTTATGCTACATGTTAGCTTGAGTTAGCAGACTTTCTTTCGCTGAAATCTTTTAGTTTGGTTGAATATTTCGGGGCTGAAATAAACAATGTTGAATTCAAGTCACCTCCAAGTGAGCGCGACTAATCAACAGCTTGAAGCAAGAACGCGCGGCTTCTTTTTTTTTTGTGTCAGCCAGTCTTCTTTTCCTTTCGGCCAAGTGATGTTATAGCGTAACGTTTCATTTCTTGACATGCGCCCTGTTACCGACCGGTGACCAGTCCCGGGTGTTGTCATCTCGCCCGGTTTGCTTTCCACGAGGACAAAATGGAAGTCAGACGCAAAAGACTCGAATGCGTCGGCCGCCGTTACCTCGTTGAAGTTCGCCATGTTTGTCTTCATCCCGGGGACTGGTCGCGCGCGCGTCAATCATTCCGGTCGCGCAGGTCAAAGTCCAAACTCCGCTGCGGTCTTGGGTTCCGTCCTTGCGTCCCGTGCGCGCCCCCGCCGTGCGCGCGCTCGGAACCTTGCGAACTTCGGACTTGAAAGTCGCAGACGTTCGTCGGCGGACGACCAGCGAGCACAAGTCCCGCCTCCGCCTCCTCCTCCTCCTCCTCTTCCTCCTGGCGCGGCCACGCGCACTCACACGCCCCCTGCTGTCACCGTGTGGAGGAGAGAAATGTGACATTTGACATGAACCCAAACAAAGTTTCCCGTGAGACACGACACATTGATGAAGAAAAGAAAAGACAGAAAGAAAAAGAAGAAAAGGAAAAAAAGTTCCATTCCTGTGCAATTTCTTTCCCTTTCTGCACCAATCGGCCCTCAAACGCTTCATCGAAATCGCAAGTCGATTCGACTCATACCACACAAACGATGATGGCTTTTCATATTTTTACTGAAAACAAAGAACGCGAATCTCGAGGCGACGGATTCTCCGAGAGCCAACCGGTTAGGTGCGAGCCGACCCGGAGTCCAATCAATGAGTCGACATTGGGGGTGCGGCTTAAAATCGAAAACGCACGCCGGGCTGACGTGCGCAACGCCTCGCTCAAACGAGTGCGATGAAGTATCGCTGACTCGTAGGAAGCTGGAAAAGGCGACAAAGGTAACAAAGCTCCGTGAAAGTCTGGATGTTCGTCAAGCCGCGGTGACGCAAATGTCGCACTGTTGCTTTTCGTCGTCGCAGGATGCTCGAGGAGGTCAAAAAGAAAAGCAAGAACCCCGCGAAGGCCCGCACGAATCTACCGCGCGGTTCACCTTACATGCGCTCTCAATCTTTTCGGCCATTTTATCTTTCGTCTTTTAGGCACCGATCAATTGGAAATAGAATTCAAAGTCCCGGGGCACGGGGACGCTTTGTGATTCACACACGTACACTTAGAAATGCAAACGTTTGCTCATATAATTAGAAGCTTCATCGCATTGCCATCAACTCTCTTATAAGGAAGGCAAAATAAGAAGAAGAAGAATTGCTCGTATTACAATACAACATTTGCATCAAGTTGAACCGCTACATCTCGCCTGGCCCGCTCGTAGTCCCACCGTGAACTCACAACCAACACGAAGTATCCGTTTCAGATTCCAATTAGATCAGCAAATGCTTCACTGGATACATTTTGTGTGCAACGTAAAAGGTGATGATGTTTACAAACAAAAAACTCAACTCCACAAGAGAAGACGCCAAATGACGCCCGCGAGCCAAAGTCGCCTTTTTTTGCTTCCTTCCCCCCAATTACTTATTATGGTGATAAAAACAAGATACTTTGGACAAAATTAACATTTTGGAGATTAAAAAAAAAAAAAAGGTGCCTTCCACTCTCAGACGTCACGTGACTCTTTGCGAGCAGGCGCCGCCATTTTGACCGTTTACTTTGAAACAAGATATTTATAGAACGAAAGATGTTTATCTGTAGTGATTACAAAATATAAACAAAGTCTATTTCCTGTTGTTTAAATGCAAATGTTTAATGAAACAGCTGCTCCCACGCCAAAAGAGGCTACTTGAGGAAGTGAAAGTCAACTTCAAGTCAAAATCTTTATTTTCCTATCATATCATCAACTGTCTTGAATTTATGTACGTTGATCGAAATGATCCCACGGATGAACATTTTGGATAAAAGAAAAACCGTCGAATTGCCGCGTGACTAACTAGCCTCTTGGCTAGCAAGAGCGGCCGTTTAAAACATTTACTTTCAAACAACAGATGATATTAAGACCAATTGGGATATGTATCCATCTGGGTAAAAAAAAAATAAAAAAATAAAATATATATATATATATATATATATATATATATATATATATATATATATATATTGAGCTTTGAGTTCGCTAGCTAGCTAGCTAGCTGGGAGAGCGACGTCAGGTAATGTTAGCTTTGTGCTCGCTGCTGTTTGTTTTATCTTTGACGAAAAGACCTGGATTTGTGTGTCTGCGTTCGGGATTTGGATCGTAACGTGACTGTTTGGGGACTTCGAGCTAATTATATTGTGACTGTTGCTTTAAAAATCACTTGAGCAGTATTTGATCACGCCTGAGCGACTATCAAAGGTCGCAAAGTAGCGACGAACCTGCCGACTGGAAGTGATGCTCCCGAGATAACGGCTGGCGAGTCCCCACCCTTTGCGGGCAGAGTGAGACAGATCCCGGAAGATGAACACTTCATTCCGGCGAGACGCTCAGAATGATCTCCAGCGGACCGTACCGCTCGTCTCTACGGTGCGACTCCTCTTCGCTTCCTACAAAATGCGACTCGTTCTTTGTGCGATCGTCGACTTCCTCCGCCAGCTTATCAACCAGAGAAATTTCTGGACTCTCGGGAGAAGACCGAACGTTGACTCACCGAATTGAGTGGCGAGCCTGGGTGGAGGTCTACACACCGTTCTTTGAAATACATGGATTACTTTGTGTTTTATTGTCACTTAGTCACAATAGTTTGTTTATCACAGTCGATTTCCATACTGTGCAACGGATTCATGAAGAACAATTCAAGTTATTGGACAGCTTCGAGATTTTCACTTTTAAAATGAAAACAATTCTTGTTGAGTCCATGTTGACAACATCATCCTTCCATTATCCATCCATCCATCCATCCATCCAGCCAGCCAGCCAGCTCGTGTTGAGAGCAGTTTTTGCATCTCTGCCAATCTCGCAACCATCTTTTTTTTTTTTTTTGCTTCTCCTGCGCATGTTGTTGTTCGGTCGTCCGCCAGCGTCGCCAAACTTCCCGCGAAGGCAAAACAGGAAGCGGAAGACTAACATTTCCTGTTTGGACTTCTACCGATGGACGATAGCAACGTCCCACCTGCTGGAATGGTTGGAGACCAGAGGTGGACCACCAGAGTCCGAATTCATCTTAGGACTTGAGACTTGCTCGGCTAAAACAAATGAAAAACTTGACTTTGACTCGGTATTCGTGAGATTCGTCTTGATTCAGACTTTAAGCACCTGAACTGTTTACGGGATTGCGTGCCATTCGGTTCGTAATTTGAAGTTTTGCGAATGTGCTGCGAGATTGATTGGAGGATTGTGTTTTTCATGAAATCGTGAAAACGAGAAAAAAAAAATTCAAGAAAAAAGAAACTATGACAACTAAACCAGTCAGCAATTGACGTCAAGACATTTTGTTATTGTCAATAGCGAGACTTGTTTGGGTCTATTAAAAAAACTTGATGTGTGATGGTGATCGTTTTAGCATAGCTAGCTATACAGATAGCATTTATGCTACATGCTAATCAGAATCAGAATCATCTTTATTTGCCAAGTATGTCCAAAACACACAAGGAATTTGTCTCCGGTCGTTGGAGCCGCTCGAGTACGACAGACGGTCAATTTACAGAACACTTTGGGGACATGAAGACATTGACAAAAAACAATTGTGCAAAAAGATGCAGAGTCCTCGAGCACTTAGAGCAGTTCGAACGACTAATATTGCAATAGTCCGGCGCAATGACCGTTGCGCAAAGGGCGCCGAGACTTCAAGGAGTGTATGCGGTTTAAAGTGACGAGTAGTGCGATCATCTGGGACAATGACGGTTGTGCAAATGTTACAGATACTCCTCAATCGGTGTGCAAATGGAGCAGATGCTACTCTGGCACGAGCGGCCGGTATATGCAAATAGTGCAGCGTGGCGAGACAACTACAGTGAGTGGACGAGTCATACGTAATTGGCCCCACAGAAATGTGACAACCAACTCAAGTCAAAAAAATTCCAGCTTGTTGTCATGGAATTATAGGTTAGGTGTTTAAGAAGTTGATCGCAAGAGGGAAGAAGCTGTCGGAATGTCTACTCGTTCGAGTTTGCGTCGATCGGTAGCGCCGACCCGAGGGAAGGAGCCGGAAGAGCCGGTGACCGGGGTGCGGACGGTCCGAGAGGATTTTGCACGCCCTTGTCTTAGTTCTGGCAGCGTGCGAGTCCTCAATGGCGGGTAGGGGGGTAGCGACAATCCTTTCGGCAGTTTTGATTGTCCGTCGCAGTCGGAGTTTGTCCTTTTTTGTAGCGGCGCCGAACCAGACTGTGATGGAAGAACACGGGACCGATTCGATGACCGCTGTGTAGAACCGTCTCAGCGGCTCCGGCGGCAGGCCGCGCTTTCTCAGAAGCCGCAGGAAGTACGTCCTCCGCCGGGCCTTTTTGAGGACGGAGTCGATGTCGGTCGCCCACTTCGGGTCCCGAGAGATTGTAATTCCCAGGAACTCGAAGGTCTCGACGGTTGACACAAGGCGGCTGGACGACGTGAGGGGCAACTGTGGCGAAGGATGCCTCCTGAAGTCCACCATCATCTCTATATATACTGAGTGCGAAGTGGCTAACGTGCGAATGTATGTGAGGCTGAGCAAGATTGTATGAGTTCACAACATGACTCGCTTCACCCAATTCACCCGACTCGCTTGATTTTTGCCATCGTAACTTGGGACTTGAATTTTAAGAGTAAGACTTCATTTCTTACTCGTGACTTTAGTCATGCCTCTGTGATATAATACGAACACTTGGCGCCAGTTTTGTTTTATTACACCGAAAATGAGAGAAATCAGAGGAGTCGTCCTTCGACAGATCACGATTCACTTTCACTGTATTGCAGATTTTGGAATCGTACATATCTAATTTTGTATCGCTGATTTTTCGCAGTCTTGCTGGAATTTGCGCTGATTATTTTTCCACGCAGACTCGTTTCATTAAAGAGTCACGTAAGCGCGAGGTAGAAGGAAAAGAGTACTGCAAAGCAGAACCAACCGGCTGACACAACGGAACGTCCGCAGTAAACATTGTGAGATAATTGCATATAGCCGACCAGCGCTACTTCCGACCAATTAGAATGGCTCCGCGCGGGCGGTTAGGATAGACACCACCGTCGCTTTATTGAACTAACCCTAACAAAAGAAACACGTTCCAAACACATCGGTGCACCGGTTGCACGGCCACAACTGACGCAGAGTCACTCCACAGGCAAACTGCACAACTGCATGTTTGGTATTGGTATGATGCGCAAAGCTTGAAAATAGATATGAAGAGCACAATACATTTACGGTCGCTACTTTGCAGGGAGTTCTGGAACGTAACCCCCTGCGATAAACGAGGGACGACTTCAGAGCGCTGACCTCCGCCAAGACCCAACGATCCGCCGGCTGGATCTAGTGGCTCGCTGCCCGCCGCTTGGCCCCAATGCGAGGGGACGGTCCAAATATATGACCTAATCTGCATCTCCCCAAATTGGGAAACATGTGGCAACCGCATAACTTGTGTCGTTTTTCTCCGTAATCCTGCTAAAACAGCAAACCACCTCATGCGTTTGCCCTTAGAGGTGGAAAAAAAACAAGCCGAAAAACTTGACGTTCGCATACGCGTGTACGGTACTGCCCATCAACTAACATTGACATTTGATGACCCCATTGTGTCTTTTTTGGGGCACATCTTGACAATAGGAGACAAAAACGCATTTCTTGTGCTCAGCAAATGCAGCCAAAACTTTGTCATGGAATTCCAATCTCCACTGGGGGGCAAGCCGACTTGAGTTTGCGCTCTTCTTCACCAGGGGAGAAAAACAACTCGTCGACGCTGCCATCTAGCGTACGCACGGAGGCACTACATCACAAAAAAAAAGACCATGTGCGCGCGGAGCGAACAACAGGGGGCGTGCTGGTGCAACTAACATATATGTCAAATAGGGTTCTACTTTCAATAAGGAAACTTAGTATAACTTAAACTTAGTATTACATACTTCATCACTGCAAGCAGTTCATGTTAAAAGGGCTTTTTGCAATCCATCACGTGGAAATCCATATTCATTGATTAGCGGATATTAATTCCCTAGATATACATAGATTGATCGATGATTTCTAATACATTCAATATGTACGGTGTAAAAAAAACATCTATTGAAAAGCAGACTGTGTCTGCATAATGCATTGAGTGGATATAAAAAGTCAACACACCCCTGTTGTGTGTCAGGTTTTTGTGATAGAAAAAAAGTCCAACCAGGATAAAACAATTGAACGACTGGAACAGCTGAACTTTATTTGGGGTTGCTCAGCTCACTTTAAATGCCGACTCCCATTTCAAATGCGATCGGTTCATTCTGAACGCAGTTGCAAGAGGGTGTGCGCACTTGTGCAAGCACATTATCTCAAGGGGTTATTTTGACTTCCCGCCTCAAAAAGATTTCATTTTTCTTTTGAATTGAGTTGTACAGTTTATAGGTCATAGGTCGCATTAATGGTGGGAAAAGTTTGGAATTGATTGATCTCCGTCTCATTTCTTAAATGCTTTTTTTTAGTTGAAAGGGGAGATTGTATTTTTTTGCCTCACTTTACTAGAGTGTAACTATGACACTAAATGTTATTGGTTGAAAGTTCTAATTTTTGGAACGTCCGATTCATCAAAAATGGAAAAAGAGGCGCGAAACGTACCGAGCGGGTGTGTTGCCAATTCCTCGTCGCTTCTTAAGTCCTTCTGTTTGCTAATCAGTTGCGAGCAAACGAGGGATGGGCATTTTTTTGTTTCATGTTCCAGAGGTGCATATTCCAAAATAGCGATCGCGGCTCCCGAAGCCCAAGCCTAACAGGTCAGCGTCAGGTGGCGGGGGTGTGCGCGGCAAATGACTGATTGGTTGATCTTCCTTGGGTGTGGTGTTTTCTGAAAAAGAAAGTCCCACTTTTATTATTCAATTTAAATGACAAACATTAGACTTTTCCTCACCACTGCAGCGCCACAATGAAAGATGTGACTATTTTCCAGGAAATGACATTCGTTCACAACATTTGAATCACGTGCGACCAAAAATGAAAGACTTTTTTTTCAAGTCCAATATGAAAGTCAATGAAATGCAAATGCTCATCAGTCACATGTGAACTGTGGAAAAGGAGTGCAAATTCAGCGCTTTATGAATTCTAAATGATTAGGCTGTAAATTAAAGTAGATCGTGCGCGCCGATTGCGCAATGTCGTAAAACTGACGTCATTTTGCTTCTCCAAAATAAATACAATATTGTAACATAGTTGAAGAAGAGGCGTTTTTTTTTGCTCGCTCTCATTCGGTTCAACAGATGCACGACTGACGACGACGAGCTGCGGCGCGCGCACGTAGACTCGCGTGCGCGCGCAGCCCGAGGATCACGCGCCGAGCCGAGCGCGTCACGCACAAGCACGCACGCAGCAGACTGAAGAGCAGCCAGCAGCCCCGCGCGCGCAAGTTCCGTGTACAAGGTAAGCCGAGCCGCCATCTCCGCTCCCAACCGGGACGCACTTGCATTGCGCAGCAAGTGCGTCGTTATTATGAAGGGAAAGTCCAGCGCGCATTTCCACATTTGTCTTTTGCGCCACACACGCGTCGCGTGCACGGCAGACAAAGATGCGCGCGGCCGAGACGCATCAGAAAGAAAACCCACGCACGCGCACACACACACAAAAAAAGAGGTCAAAATCATCTTGGCTTTTAATACAACAAACACGTTGCGCGCGGAATTGGTTTTGTATCTTTTATTCTCGTTTTTTTCCCCTCGACGTGCACGAGCGTGAAAAAAGGGGCGTGTGCCGCGTGCTGGTGGAGGGAGGGACACGCGCTTGACACGCACGCGCTTGTCACCATTTCAACGTGACGAATATGTCATAACACACGCGTATACACACACACACACCTTTATATATATATATATATATATATATATATATATACATATATGCATATATATATAAGAAAGAGAGAGAGAGAGAGAGAGAGAGAGAGCACCCAGATACTTCCAAGCCTCCAAATCCCTTTGGATGAATGATTCCCAACACATCCATCCTCGACTCCGCAATCACTACAAAAAATAAACAAAACCCAATCGATGCTGATTGATGACATCATCGTCGACGTTTGGCGCAACACGCACGCGCTCGCGCAGACGCCAACTTTATGGGGGTCTGTATAGCGGTCCTTTGTTTGCTGGTGCGCATGCGCAGTGTGCGCAGGGTGTGGATGGGAGAGATGCCACCTTGCCTGTGGGGGGGTATGCGTTACTCGAGGGAGACGCACACGCACGCGCGAGATCCTTTTGTGTATACGTGTGGTTGGGTTCATGTGATGCTGATTGTTCAGTCAGTCTATAGAAGGAAGGAAGGAAGGAGGGAAGGAGGTATCGAGGGTAGGAAATACGGGAGGATAGAAAGAAAGAAGGGAGGAGCATAGAATGGAGATATAGAAGCAAAGAAAGGATGGGAGGAAGGAGAGAAGGTGGTATAAAAGGCGAGGGAGGAAGGGAGCGACGTCTCGTCGCGGTATCGCAGTGAAAACATTCGGCAGCGGCAGTGAAATCGAAGGAAAACCAATTCAACGGTTTTTGCACGAACTGAAACCGGACAGACGTCGGTACGGGACCGACGTCTCGGCTCGTCGCAGAAGAGAAAGAATATATGACTTGTCCGATGGTGTTCAAATGAAAACCCCTCGCGCATTATGTGTTAGCATTAGCAGAATAAAAGCGTGTGATTCTTTTCAGGTTAACTTCAGGCGTGATTTTTTCAACAACTGTTCAATATTTGCAAACTTCTGCTCGTTGTCAAGCGAGTTGAATTTACTGCCACCACGCAGCGCTCGTCTCTCGAGTTTGCGCTCGCAAGTCAAAGCAAAAAGTCGACCCGATGACAACTCGTATCACGGAGAAAATCAGAAATCGGGTCATTCGCATCTCAAAGCGCCGCCGTGTTGCTTTGGCGCCATCTTGCCGCCGAAGCGAGTGGAGGAGCCTTATTTCGACAAAAGCAGTCCCTTGCTGCCGCCTTGCGGCATCCAGAGGCCATTACAGCAAAGTAGAAGCTTTTGAATTCACGCGGATTCGATATTCGCGGTCTTCATATGCTCACTGGATTGATGTGAGGATTTTAGGGGTGGAACGATCAATTGATTCATCAACAACTAATTGATCGATGAATGTTTTAGCGATCTTGTTGAAATTGAAAGTGTCTACATTGTCATTTCAGCCTCTCAACAGTACATGTACAGATTTCTGTCGTCCTCCGTGTTTGCAGACTGATTATCTTTGCGTTTTTTTCAAAATAAGACATTTGCAAAGATCCGCTTTTCATTTGGAAAACAATGATCGCGGTTATGGACCAAACCAGGAATCGAATCAGAATCAATTTCTGTTTGTGCATTTTCCGCACTTTCAATTTGCACCTTTTTTTTTCCGGTGGTACCAATCCTCGGGTATTCGCTAAAAATCTCGTCAATTTGCTGCTTTTGTGCTCGGCCAAAGCAATAAAAGTAGAGGTTTGGCGCCATCTGCTGGAATATTGGCCTTGTTGCCAGGTTCCGTCGTGGTTTGTCGTGTGCCTCTGCGATGTTCCGTTTTGTGCGATTTTCCTGGCGATGTCCAAATGACACGTTGCGTTGGCAGCCGTGTTCTCCCCTCAGAAATCACTATGGTAACACCAGCAGTGCGCTCACGTGATTGGCTCTTGTTCATTCATCCCGCTGTGTTACCGTGTGTCAATCTACGCGTGTGCGTGTGGATGACAAAGCGGTCCTGGGTTGAGGGCGCGTGAGTCATGTGATCAACAGGACGGCTTTGTGCGGCGTCCATCTTAATTAAGCATCAGGTGGCGCGATGCAGATGGAAGTGTGTGTGTGTGTGTGTGTGCGCGTGTGCGTGTGCGTGCGTGTGGTTGAGTCATCATTACTACTGTCAATTCATCCGCCTGCCGAGCTTGTAACTCGGTCATAGTCGTACACGCATATTCGCCTGGCGGTATTTGCAAATTTGCCTTTTTACCGAATTTCCTTATTTTGAAGAATCTTTTCCTCCGTCGCTGTCTGTAAAACGCAACAATTTGCCATTTTCAGATTGTTGTTGTCAGGCCAAAGCAACAAAAATATTCATTTGGAGCCATCTCGAGGCATTCGGGGCCCAGGAACTATGTTAAAGGGAATGGAGGAGCTTCATGTTGACGGAAAAAAAGTGTTTTGCTGCCGTCTTGTGGCATCTACACGCGACGATCAACCTTTTTCGGAGTGCGTCGATGACTCGCTGATTTTCTGCTTTTGCGGCTGGCGGGGCTTGTTCCCTTTCCCCGCTCTGAAGCAAATCCATTTTCCTCATTGAGATGAATTGAAATGCCATTAATCCGTTCCAGCCCCGCAAAAAACGCAACATTTTGTTTTGGGTAAAAAAAAAAAAAAAAAGGAACTTTGTTGTATGGAAACATAATGCAAGAGAACGTAAGGAAATCAAATGCTTTTCTAAAGTGCAGCTACTCTACGTACTGTAGCATTCATGCGTTGGATGTGCGCCTTTAAGGGGCGTGGCCTAGAGAGCGACGTCAGGAGCTTGAGTCCGGTGGGCGTGTGAGCGTCCGGGCGTGAGTTGTGGCCTACAGTAGCGGTTGCGTCACTAGCTTCATTCTCGTACACTTTGATTGTATTTTATGTGTCAAATGTAAATTTGGATTGCATTTAATGGAGTGATCCTTTGTTACTTTGAGAATTGGATATATTTAGCATATATTTGCAGTTCAAGCTATCAATATAAGCAATAATAAAACAGTAGTTGTTGTTTTTGCAGGCAAGGGCAATGGTGGCGCGTTTTTCAAGCGTGAGTTTCAGTCTCGCCAACGAGTCCGACAACAAGAACCGAGTTGGCGGTCGAGCCTTGAAACAGGAAGCAGTTTGGACAGGACAGGAAGTCGATTTAGCGGACGGTGCGTCGCCAGCTGCCGTTTGAACGCGTGACCGTGATAAACGTCGATTCACATTTGAGGGAGTAGAAAAGATGATTTTAGCCCCGAGCGAGTTCGATATGCCGAAACGCCGGCCACAACTTCTCGCGTCGTACGTCAACGTCAGGTTCAGATCATCGCGCGTCTCGGCGGTCGCACGTGATTCTTCACGTCACATCTCACGTGCGCTAAAACTCACCTCGCCTTCCCGAAGGCAGTACGATCGATGCAAACGCTTGGCCGCCACAAGACGCCGCGATGGCCCCGAGGACCAATCGCAGCGAAGCTGTTTCCCATATTTAAAAGCTGAACAACAGCCATCCAATCACAGCGAAGCTTATTTCCATCATTCACGAAGAATACATTTTGTAAGTGCAGAAACATGTTTTTCTCACGCAACGGTAGAAAACGTGCTTTGACAAAAAAATTCTTTTTTCAAAAAGGAAAAAAAAATCAAGTCTAATTCTAGAGTTGCAAAAATTCAACGATTAATCGACAAATTGATCAACAACTATTTTGACTATCTTTCAGAAACCTAGTTTGATTCAAAATTGTCCACATTTGTGGAATTTCAGCCTCTCGAGAGAAAAGATTCTTCGATTTTTGTCGTCCTCCATGGAAGCAGACCGATTATGTGTGGTTTTTTCTTCTTTTTTTTTTTTCCAAAATAAGACATTTGCAAACGTCTGCTTTTACTTTGGGAAACAATCATCAACATTTTTCTGGTTTTCTGACAGATGTTACAGACCCAACCAGGAACTGAATCAGAATCAATTTGTTTGTGCATTTTCTGCACGGCCAATCGGAATTTCGTTTTTTTTTTTTGACCCACTGATTAAAACAAAAGAATTCAATAGAATTAATAAACAGATTAATCGATGATTATCATCATGATTAGTTGCAGCCCGATTTATTTCTATTGTTTCCATGCATGTTAACGCTGGGGGAAAAAACTACCGCCGTTTGTTTTGTATCAAGAACAACGAAGAAAAAGAGGAAAACAAATTTGGAATGATGTCATTGTCATTTTTGAGTTTGGGGAAGCAAATGGATTCCAACGTGATTTGTGTCAGAGGCCACGTGAGGCCCGCGTTTCCATGGTGTTTTCCAGCGACCAAAGGCGGACGGAGTAACGACGCAGATAAGTGCCACGCGTGAAAATCAACATCCCGCTCCACCTTTGCCGGAACGACCTTTTTGCCGGCGGTTTCCGTCTCCGTTGACTTTCTGCGCAGGGGTCGCGGCCGTCACCGATGAACTGACGGAACGTTCCGCCGCCGACACCCGTCCGCGCCCAACACCCGCGCTTGTTAGCATTTAGCATATGGTTAGCATTTAGCATCTTTCGACGCGTGGTAACTCTCCGTCCAAAATACAAAGGCGTCAGGCGCTTTCACGCAGCATTGCAGGATCAAAACGGCACTCAGCCGCCTTTGTTTTCACACAGAATAATTTGCGATTTGCTACATGGAGCCAACCAACGACGTGGAAGGGAGCTGCGGAGCGTCACGTCGTGCTTTGCCACCGTCTTGTGAACGTAACACGCCACTTTACAACAAGCCGCACTTTGGCAAATAGTGAGCAATTCTTTGAAAAGAAAGAGGCTTTTAGCGCTTTATTCCCACTCCGAGTTGAGGTTTACTCTAAAACGCAACGGAAACCAAAGACAATTACAACTGGGGCATTTAGAAGAGCCAAACACCTGCAAGCTTGATGCGCGCACATAATGGAAAACGCCATTGACGCGCTAATGTTAGCATCTACAGTGGCGGTATTAGAACAGATATTTGAACACAAAAGGTCGAGCAACACAAATCGATCGACAGACAATATCACAAACCGCACGGTTGTATTCCGTATCCGCTGCAGAGAATGACAAAACAGCACTCAGCTGCCTTTGTTTTCACACAGAACCCAGCGAGGCGGAACACTAACTGTTTGTCTAAATGTGCCGCACGATTGGCTGGCGAGCAATCGGGTGCCCCCGCCTCCCGGCGACCTTCGCGAGCGGCGAAGAAAATTGATGAATGGATGATTTCGTCGTACGTTAGAAAAGGAAAACTTGGTGAGGTTGTCAGTGGGTCGTCGCGGCGGGCGCTGCAGGGAGTGGGTCAGCACCCCCCCGTCCTCCTCCTCATCTTCATTTCGGGGGTTATTTGGAGTTCAGCGCCGCCCGTCTTGTTGTGTGCTCGCCTGCTTTCTGGCCCGAGCTCGGAGCGACAGGAAAAAAAAAAAAAAAAAAAAGCGACTCGACGCCCGTTTAGAGGCCACGCCTGCTCGCACTGAAAACTATTACAATAATAATTGTAATGATTGATACATGCAACATTTTGGAACCACAAAACGTTCCTTCATGCATTCATCTTATTAAATAATTGGTTCATCAATGTATCGTAAACAACAAAATATCAGTAACAAACTACATTACATTTACATCTCAGCTTCATGTATTATTTGTATTAAACAATACATAGGCAATTATTTCAACGAATTGCGTTATAAAATGAACAATGACTTTAACATAAAAATAAATCATTCTAGATATACATTCTTATTTGACAACAATTCTCACTTCAAATGTATTTATTCATTGAGCTCATTAAAGAATTGGAAAATGGATTTATTGTAAATAATCAAATAGAATATCAATAAAATAAAAAATCCTACATTTAACAAGCTTTGCTTTCTTGTGATCATTTTTTAAAAGGAAATATAGTTACACACATTTTAAATATTGCAGTTAAAATGAGATTTTATTGAAAAATGTTTTTGTACATACACATTTGAACTTTAGCCATTTACAGTATAAATAGTGACAACCGCTGACTGATTTGATCGTAGTTTTTCTACGTTGACGTGTCAAAATAACGTTAACGTTAACACTGTAGCGTTCCTTCTGCCATCTTTGTAGTTCTATTAACCGGGAAGCGTCCTTGTAAAACTACGACGAGAAGCGGTCTGTAAAACAGGAAGTAGAATTGTTGCACCAGCTGATTGGCGGCTTGCGATTTGAGCTGATTTTCGGGAGCCCATCAATAATCATTGCGGACATTTTTCAACCTACGAATGAGCATATTTCTGATATTCTGCAGTCCGCACCGGAAGCCTTCTTCCGGCACATTGATTGATGGCATCTGGCGACGGGTGGCGCCCGGGCGAGGGGGAGGGCGGCTGACAGATGGCAAGGAGGATGGCGGAGGGGCGAAGCGGACGTCTTTGATGTTATTGATCCACGGGATGGATCCCTCGGAAGCGAGGCAGCAGGAGATGAGGAACGGTCTCAGTGGACGCGTGGAACGTCTCTCTTCTTGGGATCAATGAGGATGAGGTCACATTTGTCACGCTGGAGCAGGAAGTAGACACATCCCATATGTCCCAAGAAAACCCTGGGCCAGCAATTAGACAGAACTCGTATGTCCAATAAAACCACCGGAATGAGGAATGAGACCCATTTTGTATGGCGCAGGATTTACACCGATCCCAACGCAGCAACGGAACATGAAAGCAAGAATTACGCAGATACCGAATGTTGCAAAAGAACACTGGAGAAGTCATATATCCCAAGAAAATTACTCAGACAGACCCTGCATGTCCATTGAACATTGGCGCAGGGATTAGACGGATCTCAGATGTCGGAACGGAACACTGAGGCAAGAATTACACAGATCCCATGAATGGGAATTAGACCCATCCCAAATGTCCCCCCTCCCCCCACCAAAAAAAAACAAAACGTAAGGAACAGGAATTAGATTTAACCTAACGGAAGTTAGACCTATCCCTTAAATTACATGCCTATGATACAATACTTTGTCATTTTGGAATTAGACTGATCCCATACATCACAACACAGTCATGTTGGACTACAATCATTCCCAAGGAATATTCACTTGGAACAAAAAACAAAACAAAAAACCTTTTCACCGTTTCATGCATCCAACAGGTGTTAGCGTGTCCTCGGGCTTGGGTTATTGTTGTTCGTGCGTGTACATAACGCAAAGAACAAAAGACGACTGATAGGATTGTCGCACACAAACACAGCTGACAACACAAAGTCCTCATTGATACTTGCTAACAATGCTAACCGGGCTAACAGCTGGCCGGCCAAGGGCGTCATTGCGGTTTCTTTTCATTCGTGCAAGCAAACCAACGGCGTCCGATTAGCTTCTATTGTTCGATTCTGCTCAATGACAATATACTTTTGTTTATTTAGCATTTCATTCAACACACGACGAATGTTCCATTGCAGTGTTCCTCCACATATTTGCAATTTGCTACATGGAGCCAACAAACGACGTGGAAGTGAGCTGAGGAGCTTCACGTCGTGCTTTGCCACCGTCTTGTGAACGTAACACGCCACTTCACAACAAGCAGCACTTTGGCAAATAGTGAGCAATTCTTTGAAAAGAAAGAGGCTTTAAGCGCTTTACTGCCACTCCGAGTTGAGGTTTACTCTAAAACGCAACGGAAACCAAAGACAATTACAACTGGGGCATTTAGAAGAGCCAAACACCTGCAAGCTTGATGCGCGCACATAATGGAAAACGCCATTGACGCGCTAATGTTAGCATCTACAGTGGCGGTATTAGAACAGATATTTGAACACAAAAGGTCGAGCAACACAAATCGATCGACAGACAATATCACAAACCGCACGGTTGTATTCTGTATCCTCTGCAGAGAATGACGAATATCATTGCAGCTTCTGGAGTCACTGCAAATCACGTCAATGGGAATTGACACTCTTCTTCATTTGTCTGTATGACAAATGTACTACACTGCCCCCGAGCGGCCAAGGCGGGCACACCAGAAGGATCAGCACAATGCATTAAATTGCAGCCTTCATTCTATTTCATGATGTTATTACTCCATGTTGTTATACAGTGCAACAAAACAGGGAGCCATTTTCCATCCATCCATTCATTCATTCATTCTACCGCTTATCCGAGGTCGGGTCGCGGGGGCGCTAGCTTTAGCGGGGACGCCCAGACTTCACTCTCCCCAGCCACTTCATTATCCAGCTCTTCCCGAGGCGTTCCGTTATTAAAAAAAATGAAAATATTTTGTTTGTTTTGGGGGGGAGGCTGCGACAGATGAATAATGGCATTTCCATTGACCTCGATGGGGACATTTCTGTGAAGTTTAAATTCTAATGAGAATGCAGATTGAATCAATTGTCAGGTGAGCAGCAGCCAACGAAATCAGCGGGTTCCTTGTTGCCAGGCGAGCGATGGCAGGATTGTGTGCGTGTGTGCGCACGCGTGTGTGTGCACTCATTAAAATTCCGTGGAGAAGAGATGAAGAGAGGAGATTCCTTTGAATGCCCACAAAGATTTCTCGACACATCCGGTATGTTACCGTGGCAACCGAGGTGGGGGTGGGCGGGGTGTGGATAATTGTCAGGCGCAGCGACGGCGTTGGCGTTGACGGTAACGACGTCCGTCAGTGGCGTTCGAGGACGAAAAAGGGACAAAACCTCCGCCGGGGGCCGTCTGCCGGTTCCTTTGACGTAGCGCACGCTACCGTCACGTGTAACAAAATGGCCGACGGGGAGCACGGCGCTATCGTGGTGGGTGCGTCACGTCGACACTGCAGGACATGCAGGACGAGGAATTGCGCCGATTCCGGATATTGCGACAAACCATCGGAGCAAGAACGCCGGCGCAGGAATGAGACACATCCCCGTACGTCACAACTAAACGACCAAACAGGAATTCGACTGATCCCATACCGGTACGTCACAACAAATACTGGCGAATGAATTACCGTACATAGATCCTGTATGTCACGACAAAACTCCGGAGCAGGAATTGGACTGACCCGAAATCTCAAAATCTCAACACTGAATTAGACAGGTCCCTTACAACCCACTGGAACAGGAATTTCCTCAACACATTCGAGCAGCGCCGCCTATTGTTCAAAGTAACGAGTACAACGTTGCAGCACTTCCTGTTGTACTTCCTCTTTTCCTTCTCACGAGCGGTCGATGCGCCTTGTTGAAAGTTTTCAAATTCAAAAGTCCAAAGTCATAATAGGGCGCTCGTCACGCCGTCGGCGCGCTGACGTTTCGCGGCGTGCGACCGCTTCTTGCGCTCGTGCTGTGGATACGAGCGGCCGTTCGGGACATATTTCACCATTAGCTCTCACAGTAATATTCAAACGCGCTTGTAAATATTCGATCTATTGATCTTAGAGTAAAGTCAATCTCTCTCTGTGTCTCACACACACGCACGCACACAGGCGGCCATTGTACTGTCGCGGGACGGCGGCCGCGACAGTACGGCCTGCACGGAGGCCATTTAGTGCACGCGAGCTCATTTCTGTCACACGATTGTCATGTATGTTCCACGTTGACTTCGCGCTACATGTTTGTTACATGTTACCTTTACATCACAACTGTCATGTTCGTCACATGAATGTCACCTGATTGTCATGTTTGCTCCATCACGTTTGTTACTCGACGTGAAACGATATCGTCACAACTTTCTCGATGTTATACACCTGTCATGCTTGTGACATCACACGACTGTCACTTGATCGTCACGTTTTTCGTGTTTGCTACATGTTACATTTACAACACACGAACGCCATATTTGAAGCACAGAACACTTACGGCAGGTTTTGTACATGTAAAATGTCGACCTGACAAGTTTGTGACGTTTACTTCATGTCACATGACTGTCACGTTTGTTGCATATTACATTCACGTCACACCGTTGTCTCCTAGCAACCAGCGTCCAATGATGACGTTTTTGTCGGTTTGTGCGCAGAGACGCCCGAGGTCCGCCATGGGAGGAAAACTGAGCAAGAAGAAGAAGGGCTACAACGTCAACGACGACAAGACCAAAGAGGCAGCGGAGGGGGCGGCCCCCGACAAGGACATCAAAGACGAGACCGCCGCACCCGCGGACGCCAACGACACGGCGCCCGCCAAGGAGGTGCCGCCCGCCGCCGCCAAGGAGACAGAAAAGGAGGCCGACGCCGAGCCCGCCGAGGCCCGGGAGACTGCGGCCGCGCCCCCCAAGGAGACCCCGGCGGCCCCCGCTGTCAAAGATGAGGCCGACGCCAAAAAGACTGAGGCCCCCAAAGCTGAGGAGGAGCCCAAAGCCGAGGAGGCCCCCAAGGATGCGCCCAAGGATGGCCCCAAGGATACCCCCAACTCGACGGCAGCCCCGGAAGCTCCGCCCAAAGACGCCACCGTCGAGGCACCCAATAAGGATCCGAGCAAAGATCAAAGCGCCGCCGCCCCTCAAGCTTGATTGGTGGACGACCGCGAGAAAGCCACGCCCACTTCGGACAATAACAACGAGAATCGAGGACGACCACCGACAAGACAACCCGCTGGAGCGACACCCGTCCCCGCCGACCCCAACTTGCAAAATGAATATTGTTCTGATGGACTTTGACCCCTGACCCCACGCCCGCCTGTCATCTCACGCCATCACATGATCGCCTTGGCCACGCCCCCGCGCAAAACTTTCTTAAAATTCTTCCGAAATTGTCAAATATTTCTGAAATAGTCAAATGGTAGATTTTGTACTAAAAAAAAAAAAAAAAACAATTTGTAACATTTCTACGCTGGTTTGAAACATGATCTTTAGTACTTTACTCAACTCTAATCTGCTTACAGTCTGATTCTGGTCTGATGTTAATCTGGTTTTGGGCTAGTTCGAATGTGGTTCTGATCTAGGTTGAGTCTAGTTCTTCTGCGGTGTAGCCTGGTACTCGACTTGTTCTGGTCTGGGACTAGTATGGTTTAGAGTTGGTTCTAAGATGGTACTATAGCCTGGTTCTGGTCCCAGTCTAGTACTCGTCAAGTTCTAGTCTGGCACTATGTAGTACTACTCTGCTACTGACCTGGGACTAGTCTGGAAGTAGTCTGTTTCTAAATTGATCATGGTCTGGTACTGGTAAGGTACTGGTCTGTTTCTAATCTGGTCCTGGTTTCCTACTACTGTAGTTTGGCTCCAATCTAGTCCTGATCTGATCTGCTATCTGTTTCTAAATTAGTTATGGTCTAGTTTTAGTCAAGTTCTGGTCTGTTTTTAGTCTGGTTCTGGTCTTGTACTAGTCTACTTCTGAATTGGTTCTGATTTGGTACTGGTCTGGGTCTTCTCTATTTCTGGTCTAGTTCTAAATTGGTTCTGCGATGGTACTAGTCCGATTCTGGTCTGGTTCTAGACGAATGCTGGTCTACTTATTTTCTGATTCTAATCTAGTTCTGTCTACTTTGGGTCTGGTTCCGGTCTAAATCTAATTTTGTTTTAGACTGGTTGTAGTCTGGGACTAGTGTGGTTCTAATTTGATTCTGGTCTGGTTCTAGTCCAGTTCTGGTCTGTTCTAAATTAGTTCTGAACTGGTACTAGGGTGGTGTTGATCTGGTTCTAGTCTGGTTATGGTCTGGTTCTAAATTGGTTCTGATCTGGCCCTAGCCTAATTCCAGTCAAATTCTGGTCAGGTTCTAGTCTGGTTCCGGTCTGGGACCAGTGTGGAAGTAGTCTGGTTCAAAGGTGGTCCTCATCTGGTAGTACTGTAGTTAAATTCTAGTCTAGTTGTGGTCTGCATGGGACTAATCTGGTTGTGAAGTTTGTTTTGGTCTGGTTGTACTCTGGACCTGGTCCACAAAGAAGAGAGCCGACATCAGAACTGGGACTTCTCTCAAGGCCCTGGACCCCAAATTAAAAGACGAAAAGTCCAAGTGGAGAAGTTGTCGAAGTACAAATTGACGTAACGGCCAAAAGTTGGGAGCGATGAGCAGTGATAATGTAGTGCGAACGGCCTGACTGACCTTCAGTCAACGCACTGCAGCTCGTTTCTACGGCAACCGTCCTTCTGCAACTCCACGTCCGTCACGGCTTCACCTCATACAACCCCCACGTGCGCGCGGTCGAAGGTTTCGGGACACTTTGAATGCGAAAGCGTCCCAAAACCTTTGACCGTACGTGCGCACGCATGTGCACGTGACATCCACGCACATACGTGTTGTCGCGTTGCGTGTTCTGGCCCTCCTTCGCATGTGCGTGCCGGTCCCGTCTTTCGGGGAAAGCTGGCTGCGTGTCCATGGCAACCGTGTGTCTCCATCCCGGCCGGCGGCGCTCGCTCCAGGTCCCGAAAAAATACAGAAAAGACGAAGAAGAAGAAGAAATTGAAGTTTCAAAGTTGTATGTTTACTCGTTAAAATGGTGCAACAGTCGTAATAAAAAAAGTACCACATTGACTTGTTGTTCTTGTTGTTGTTGGTTTCCATAACAACGCCCCCCCCCCACCCACCCACAACCTGTTGACAATCGGGCGGGGGCGGACAAAACCTAGAGGCGTCGCGCAGGGCACCATTCTGTCCAGGACTACCACTGAGCACTGATAGCACCCCTAGCATTGTTAGCGCTGATAGCTAACTTCCATCCAGCCTTCTTTCCATCTCTCCATTCCTTCCTTCCTTCCTTCCAAATTGCGTTTGTGTTGCATGAACATGTGCGTGCGTGCGTGGCGGCTGATGAAGGTGTCGTCGACGTCGTAGACCCCCCGTTGACAACCTGCCCCCGTCCTTCTGCCCCCCCACCAAGCCGAGCGATGCGATTGGCCTGCCGGCTTCCTGCATCGTGACCATTGGTTGCTAAGGCGACGCCGGTGCCCGCTCTCGCCTAGCAACAGGCACAGGCGCGAAGGAAGGAAGGAAAAGTGCAGCTGGAGGGGGGAGCTCGCACGTGGACGAATGGAGGGGAAAATATGGGATGCCGTATGTGAGCGCGCGCGCACCCGCGCGTTCTACATGATGTCGCGTCTTCCTTAACCCCGTGAACCAGGAAGCGCCCTGCGATCGGCTGGCAACCTGTCCTTCGTTTGGCTTGATGTGTCCTTCTCTCCTTTCTTTGTCCTTCCTTCTGGTCTTTCTTACTCCCTCTGTTCTTTCCTTCCTTCTCGCTCTCTTTCCTTCTGTCCTTCCTTCTTCCCTCTGTTCTTTCCTTTCCTTTCTGCTGTCCATCTTTCCTTTCTGGCCTTCCTTCCTTCATGTCCATCCTTTCTTCCCTGCTCTCTCCTTCCTGCCTGTTCTTCCTCCTTTCTGTCCATCCTTCCTTCCGCTCTAGCTCCTCATCTTCCTCGACGACTGCGCACGTCCGCCTTCTTCTTCCTTCGTCCCCGTCGACCCGTTGGTGGTGTTTCCGGTTCGGCGGCGAGTGTTCCGCTCTCGCCGGCGGGGCTCCGAGGCTCGTTGCCTAGCAACAGGCCGCAAGCGGCTCGCGCGCGATGGCGGCTTTACGTAAGAGGACGTTTGATGGCAGAAATGTAGGACGCTCATCTCAAGGGGGACGTCTGCGCGCGCATGGTGTGAAAATGAGACGGTGGGCGTGGACAGGAAGTGAAAATCAGCTGATGCTCTTCCTATGCAGTGACTGGTTGGAAGCAGAGGTGGGTAGTCACAAGCTCCACTTAATCAAAAAGTAACTTTTTGATTAAGTTGTATTTGTCCGAGTAGTTTTATTGCACCAAACCTTTTACTGCACATGAGTACTTTTGTTCAAAGGAAACACCGCTTTTACTTCATCATGTCTGCCACAGAGAAAGTCTGTGGCAGAGTACCCAGAGAGGAACTGTGGTACTGCATGCGGAAGTCTGGAGTGGCAGAGAAGTATGTGAGAAAAGTACAGGACATGTACGAGGGCGGCAGAACAGCGGTGAGGTGTGGCAGAGGAGTTGAAGGTGGAGGTGGGAGTGCATCAGGGATCAACTCTGAGCGCCTTCCTGTTTGCAGCGATGGCGGATAGGCTGACAGATGAGGTTAGACTGGAATCCTCGTGCAACCATGATGTTCGCAGATGACATTGTGATCTGCGGGTGGAGGAACAGTTAGAAAGGCGGAGGAATGAAGATTAGCTGACGTTAGACAGAATATATGTGCATAAATGAGAGGGGTGGAGGAAGAAGAGATAGCAAGGGCGGAGGACTTGAAAACTTGGGCTCAGCAGTCCAGAACAATGGTGAGTTTGCTAAGGAAGTGAAGAAACAGGACCATGCAGGTTGGAGGAAGGTGTGACAGAAGAGTCTTTGCTCAGATGAAGGGCAAAGTTGAGAAGACGGTGGCGATGGACGGATTAGAGACGGTGGCACTGAAGAGACGACAGGAAGCAGAGCAAAATAAAGATCCTTTCATTTCCTTCTTTTCTTCCTTCTGTCAGACAGTCCTTCCTTCCCTCCTTGCTTCTGTCCATCCCTCCTTTCCTTCCTTCTTTCTTTCTGTCCTTACTTCCTTCAGACTGCGCTTCCATCCTTCCTTCAGTCCTTCCATCTGTTCTTTCTGTCCCTTCTTTCCTTCCTTCCGCCCATCTTTTCTTTCTCCCTTCCCTCCCTCTGTCCTTTCTGCCATCCTTCATTCTGTCATCCCTCCTGTCTCCTTTCCCGAGCTTTCAGCATTGCCATGGCGACCGTCGCTCTTAAACAGCCGCCGCACAAACATCCCCCTCGACGACCGGGACACCATCTTTGAAAACGCTCTCGGCGGAACTCTTCACATCACACGCACGCAGTAACTGCGTAGCGCGCCGCGTTGGACGCGCGCCCGCACTGCACCGTGGCGACGGTCGCCATGGTAACTGCCTTCTCTTCCGCTTTAATGCCACCGGCCGTGTTGGGAATCCCTCACGATTATTTTGGGCCGGCGGCCGTTTTGGAATCGCTACAGAGGATTTCAAGATAGATCCATTACAAAAAAATGTCAATTAAAACAAATCCCTTTGCAGTGATTAGCGAGTAGCCAGGAATGAGGGAACGCTTTCTTACTCCCGAATCACTATACCGGGATTTTTAGAAATGCATCATGGGATATATTTGATTTCACAGTGCACTGCAGAAACGCAAAATCTTACCCGGTGAATTGATCTTTTTGCTCGTGAAAACAATCTCATTAAGTCCGTTTTTACGGCTCCATTGGCAGATTCCCCCCCCCCCCCCCCCCCACTTATTTTAGGGACAAAGTTGGAAGTGAAAAAAAATCTGCCAGTGGAACTCATACCAATTGACTTGAAACAGGTTTTTTTATATGGCTGAAAATTTGGGACAAAAATGTACAATAAGATGTTTTGACTGGAAATAAGATGAATGGACTCGGTGAGAGTTTGCGTTTTTGATGCATTGTGGGATACATCGGGGGCGCTGCATCGGGATCATAACACATGCTCACTACAAGTTCCGACACCAAAATACAAAACAGCCTGGATACTTTGCTGCATAGTCTGCAGGGTGGCCAGATTACAGGCCGGCAGTCCATTGCTTGTCAAAATCTTTGATATTATATACTGTATATATATATATATATATATATATATATACACACCAGCCACCATTTCAGAAATTGAAATGGTGGCTGGTGTGTGTCGACTCCCAGACATGATTTGTTTTTATTTGATTGGATGTTCATGCTGTGAAGTTACTCTTGACTGGAGTAGTTTTTTCATTGGGCCCTTTCGTACTCTGACTCAAGTAAATATTTGCATGACTACTTTTGACATTTACTTGAGTCATTTTATTGTAAAGTAACAATATTTGGCTACTCTACCCACCTCTGTATATCTCTCTATCTATCTTTTGTGTCTTCTGAATGTTGAATTATGCCTGCGGCTTCGGAATGCAGGAGGAAGCCTCCGAAGTGCGAGGCAGACGTGCTCGGCGCTTGTTCGCCGCGTCCGTCCAGATAGTTGGACGGACGGACATCTGTCAAAAATTGACGTATTTGTACATCGCAGGACGCTCTTGAAAAGGCGAAGGCACAAGACACGCCCACGTCAGACAGCGGCATAATTCCGGACGAGTAGCGCCCCCGGTGGAGTCGCCCTCAGGACTGCACTTCGATTGCTCTCACGCTTCCTGTCACAGTCGATCGATATTGATTTTTCATTGATTGACAAATTCGACAAGTCCATTTGTAGACATTCTTCCTATTTGTTACTTCTGCATTTTCTGTAAAAAAAACATAAAGATAAGGAACACAACTTGTTTTATGACATTGAAGGTTTGTTTGCACCTGCTTGACGGTTTACTAGTATTTGTCAGCTCACAGCTAGTACGTAACCGGTACACACTTGTAGCAGTTGACAATGAGAATAGACATTCACTGGGATATACTCTTTGAGTCACATAGATGGTATTGTTATTAGTCATAAGAAAAAAAATAGTCCGAAAAACAGGGGGGGAATAATCATAAAACAGAGGGGGGGGGGGAATAGACAGAAAAACTGAGAAAAATATTTAAAAAAACAAAGCTCCCCAAAAAACTACTCAGAAAAACAGGAGTTTTTTAATCCAAGTGAATGCAATACGCTTCCGTAAACTTGCAGTGAAACAAAAAAAGCGAACGAATTTGTGAAGAGCGAATCGCGAATAGGTGGGGTGTACTGTGGTGTGGCTGTGGCTCGCAAATCCTGTTGTCATCACACGCTTCGGCCACAGGGGGGCAGCCGCGTGCCGTCACGTTTACGAACGTCCAGAAGAAGGCAAGAAGGCGAAGAAGGAGAAAAACGGCTCCGCGTGCGAGGAGGAAGTGGCCACCGTTAAATGTGCTGCTTTCCTTCAACAATGGGGCAACTTTGAGCTTCTTCGAGGTGACATATCTGTTTCATTGACACGCCTTAAGGTTACTTAGTCAGGCTTGTTTGCGCTTGGAATGGAAGGGAAGCTCGAGCTACAAGGTGTTAGCAACATTGCGGCTAACTCGTGTGTCCCGTCGCGGTTTTGTAAATGCACAAAGTTTGGAAAGTCAACAAGTTGTCGAGGTCCGATGTTCAGTCCAAGAGGAACGAGGAGCGTTTGACTTGCCTGCTAGCTGCGAAGAAGCTTCGGGGCTGATTGATTGATCGATTGGTTTGGTGTTTGTTTGAAGGTTAGCCTCCAGTTTTCATTTGTTCACTTGTGCTGCGTTCAAGACACGCGGGAACTTCCAAACACTCGAATAGTGTCCTTGACCAACATCAAATCACTTCGTCAACAAATACTAGTTATTACCACACTAACTACTTAATATATAGTCAGATAAATTGTGTAGTGCTGTTGAAATGTTTAACGAGCAGAAGTTATCCCTTAAATGGTGGAAGAGCGGATGCATCGGGAGAAGTAGTGACCAATTCAACTCTTAAAAAAACAAGACAAAAAACGAATGCAGGAGAAAGTGTGGCTTACACAAAGATCCAACTGTAAAACTTGAGGTGCAACAGGTGCAATATTTTGATAATCGTTTGTTTGGAGAGCTCGTTGAACTTAAAATGGTCCAAATCTTCCAAATTGCAGCCTCTCAACAGTATATATTCTCTGATTTCTGTACTTCATCTTTGCAAACTGGTTATATAATTTTTTTTCTTCAAAATAAGACATTTGCAAACATTTGCTTTTAGTTTAGAAAACCGATGAACATTAAGCAACGTCCCGTTAAATGTTTTTATTTTTAAATGAAATTATTTGATGAGTCTAATTGAAAAATAATTGACAGATTATTAAAATAATCATTAGTTGCCAAGGCCGACTGATGACTCAATATTCTAGTCCAGTTAGAAAAATGGCTTGGTCGTAATTATAGAGTAAACTGGCGGCACGGCGACTGACTGGTGAGAGCGTCTGCCTCACAGTTCTGAGGACCGGGGTTCGAATCCCCGGCCCCGCCTGTTCGGAGTTGGCATGTTCTCTCCGTGCCTGCGTGGCTTTTCTCCGGGCACTCCGCTTTCCTCCCACATCCCCAAAACATGCGTGGAAGGTTAATTGACAACTCTAAATTGCCCATAGGTGTGAAGGTGAGTGCAAATGGTTGTTTGTTTGTATGTGCCCTGCGATTGGCTGGCAACCAGTTCAGGGTGTACCCCGCGACCCGCGTGAGGAGAAGCGGCTCAAAAAATGGATGGATGGATGGAATGAAAACTGTTTGGGAACGCAGTCGACTGCGTTCGGAATCATTCACTGATTCCCGACTCCCAAATCACTCCAAAAGCATCATTTAGGAACTGTTTAGGTAGGTCCGCTTTCGGGAAATCCTGGAGTGCTTTGGGAGGAGCCAATGAAGTTTTATTGCTATTTTATTGTCTTGAAGGCAGCGTAACGTTTGCGTGCGGAAGTGATGAGCCGAAAGGCCGTCTGAAGCCCCTCCCCCGGCAGTCTGTTCACAAGTGGGCGGGGCTATGACGTCACCGGTCTGAAGCGGGTTCTGATCCGTAAACGCGTTACGTTCTGGCGCTCGCGACTAACTTTGACCTCGTCGCAGATGCGGACGGAGGCCCGGCGAAGCCCGGAGGCGCCATCTCGACGATCCATCTTGGCGGTGAGCGAACGAGCGGAGATGATGCGAACAAAAGGCCGAATTGTAGCCGCACCCGCCAGCAGTTTGTTCTCACGGCGGGAAAAAGCTATGACAAAAACGGACCGAAGCGTTTGTCTGATCCGACCTCATTGGGCGGCGGTGTGTGACTCCATCGGGGGCGTGGTCAGCCTGCTCACCTTTTGGTTGTTTTTCCAGATCTTCCTTGGGGTGCGGTCACGTGATCGGGTTTGAAGCGCACAATCTCCTCCATCCAGCAGGCGGCGCTCTTTGCAATTAGCTCACTTCTGTTTCTTCCCTCTGAACTTAAAACTGTTGGAATAAAATCATTGAGGTCAAAACAAGCTTGTTTATTTTCCTTTGAAATTGCAAATTGGAAAGTAGAGGATGATTACAAATGACCTGATGTTTATATATATATATATATATATATATATATATATATACACTGATCAAATAAAATCGGTCGACATTTAAAAGAAAGTGGTTAAACGTTTGTTTCGGCAGGTATCGGTTCGGCATGCGAGCGATGCTCAACGCGAGGGAATTATCATTTGACACAGACGTCATCAGTTGCAGCATCTCCGTTTGTGCTGCAAAATTGCGGAATAAACTGCAACATGAAAATGTGCACGGCAAACACTTGGTCAACTATGAACAACTGGACAGCTAATTTCATAATTTTTTGTTTTAAAGAAACGATTTTTAGTTTGAATTGTATTTATAATAAAGTTAAATGTTTGAATGTTTTAAACTGCATTTGCTTACATTTTTACACTGAACTTGGATCAATTTTTGATTATTTTCTGACGTTGATTCGTGCGCTTGTGTTTGTTTGAGACAAATGCAAATCACTTCCAGTGGGCTCGTGACGTCACTTCCTCCTCGCCGTCCTAACAGTCAAGATGGCGGCTGCGAGTATGCGAAGCGCCCTGCAACTGTCCTATAAACAAGCGAGCGCGTGCGTCTGTGTGGAGGTTTTTGGGAATTCCACGCGGCCGAGCGGCTCCATTTGCTCTTCACTCGGATTCTTCAACGCTCCGCTGCGCAGGTGACGCCAAACTGCCAAACGACACGTACAAGTACAAATATTAATTCGACCTCCAAACACTTGTCATTGGTCAACGTAAAGAATGACGTCATATTTTTGTGTGGGGGGGAGAGGGGGGCGTACATTTACGTCGGATAAAAACTAACCATCAATCAAAGGACATCATCTGGAGCACTAAACTATTAATATTTATCTAAAAATATTTTGAATAATGTACATAGTGCTCGCCAGACATGCTGATTTAGATTTTTGTTTTCTAGCTGTAACAAGTTTTGTTCTGACCGACGAAACAGGATGGAAAAAAGCTGACGTCATCGATTGGTGGACATGAACTAAACAGTCCCATTATTGCTCTTTCCGTGGGCCGCCGCTCATGATTGTGAAGGCAGATTCGGTCGGCATGGCAACGCACGGAGGGTGAAATCTGATCGGATAGAAAAATCTAACATCCGTGTACGGAAAGCCAAGAGAAGCAAAAGGAATGTTGGGAATAAATGAATACAATTTGGCGGAAGGAATATTCAAGTCTCTTGACTGCTCACCGCTGCATTTGCTAATGGGCTGCTCGTCTGTCAATCAAGCGTGCCCACCGCCATCTTCGCGTTATTGGACAAACTGTGTTCAGGGTCATCGGAGCGCAGAGGAACGCCGCCGTGACATCGCAGCTGTGGGCGGGAGAGCCCGACGAGGGCCCAGGAAGACGAGGAGAAGCATGGAAGAAGGCGGCGGCGGCGGCAGTGGCGGGTCAGCGACGCCCGACATCGGTCAATTTGTGATCACACTTTTTTCTTCCTCTTCATCGTTGTTATTTAGAGTTCTCGGTCATCTTTTGTCTTCTTCATCTTTTGGGGTTGTCGACACGCGTGCGGCTTCAGCCTTCTCGCTGTCGGGCTCCTCGGAAGAGGCGGCGAGCGAAGAGGAGGAGCTGATCACGCTTCTGAAGAAGGCCAAGGTAGCGAGACGCGTCGCTCGCGCGTTCGGGCCTCGTGTGACCTCCGCCTGTCGTGTGACCTCGCCCGCAGCTCAGCATCCTGAGGGGCGAGCTGGAGGCGGCGTCATCCTTCTTGCACGCCGCCGCCGTCATCGCGCAGCGACGGCGCCACCGACCCGCCATCGTCTACACCTACAGCCAGGTGGGCGTGGCCGCGGCGCGACTAGTTTTGCTGTCGTTTCAAATTTGAACGGCGGGCAAACGCCGTCGCGGATGTAACGGCCAATGAGAAACGCCGTCTCGTATCACGTGAGCTTTCTCAAGAAAAATGCCGGTTGCGCCTACCGAGCGAGACGCGGCTGCAGCGGGCCGGCGCTGGGCGATACGTGAACATTTCGAATTGCAGATGTAGCTGTGGCTAAAAAGCAACGCGTGGAGAGTCTCTGTCATGGAAATCCGCCAGCGTGAATGTGAGAGGAACAGCCCCTCAAATATTCCCACTCCCGACTTTTATTGTCCTCTCTTGGCCTGCAGATTCTCGCGGAGAGGAGCACAGTCCGTTATACACAGAAACCCCCGCTTATTTGCAGTACTTTTTTTTCATCATCACTCACTTATTACGTTATTATGTTAAGTTATGCAAGTACATTATTCCAGTTGTTACTCTATTTTTAATACCATTTGTAAAATATTTTGTGCTATCCGTTGCTTTTGTACTGTTTGAAAAATGTCTTTAAAGAAGTAAAAAAGCACCATAAAAACATGGCCAGGGTGTATTTAAATGGGGTCTTTCTGTTTTGCGGATTTTCACTTCTCACGGGCGGGTCCGGAACGTAACTCCCACGAATGGCGGAATCAATCTGCTTGTTGACAATCGCACCATGTTGTTTGCGGTTGAAAAAAGGACCCCGTCGAAACGTTGTTCTCCAATAAGAACACCGGGGGTCGCCGTTTTTTCCGTTGTGGCGAGTTGTGGAAGGGCGAGTCGCCTGGTGCGCGGGGGTCAGCACACTAATTTGTTGGCGATCGGGTTCGAATCCCGTCTCTCCCCAGATGGCCAACCTGGCGTACGTTCGTGGTCATCTGTCTCAGGTGAGTACGAGTTTGCTCGACGGCTGTCGGTCGGCTTCCCGCCGCGGTGACGTCCCGACTCTTCGCCCGCAGGCGGAGAAGCTCTTCAAGGCGGCCATGAGCTACATGCTGGCGGGCGGGACGCCGCAGGTGAGCCACCTTTCCGTGCGCTCTCCAACGTCCTGTCCTTCGCCGCTCAGCGACTTCCTGTTCGCAGGACGACAACGCCTTCGTGGAGATGTCGCTCAAGCTGGCCGCCATGTACGCCCAGCAGAACAAGTAAGCAACGCGCCAGCCGGCCGCTTGTGGACGCACACGTCAGATCGCACGTGGCTTTACCGTGTGCGTGTGCGTGCGTGAGGGCGGAGCTTGCCGAGCACGGCTTCAGGTTCTGTTTGGAGACTCTGGAGGTCAAAGTGCAAAAGCTTCAGGAGACGCCGGCTGATCAGCTGACAGGTGAATAACATCGACCGCAACACGTCGGCACGATGTTCTTCAAGTTCTTGTCATGTTCCTCTTAACGTTGTTGTTGTTGTGGCTTTGGCGCCTACGTGCGTGCGTGTCCAGAGGCCGACGAGGTTCTGCGGAAGGACACGCGTCTCCTGCTGGGTTTGTGTCTGGACTCGCGCGCTCGCTACCTGGCGTCCACGCAGCGGCTGACGCAGGCGGCCGACGACTATCGCAAAGCGTTGGACATCTGCAGGCAGGAGCAGGGGCCGCAACATCACCAGGTTTAAAAAAAAAAAAAAAAAAAAAAAGAACGCGCGCACACACAGAATACCGTGAAACACACACGCACAGCACCACCACCACAAGTGAAGACGCAGCGATGCCGCTACACGTATCGGGTATTGATGCTAATTCTCCGGTACTGCATACGCTGATACCACGTCAGCAGCCTGATGCAGACAGTAGGGAAAATAGCTATTTGCATACAGGTATACTTGGTAATGTGTTTAGTTCTACACACTGCTATAGCACACATTACTATAGGAATAGAAGTTGAACTGAACGCTTTTGTTGTGTTTTGTTTCCAAATAGATGAAATTTGTTTAACGGTACGTGCTGAAAAGGTGCAAAGCCTGCCAACAATCTCGTACTGAATTGTTGAGAAATTGTTCAAAACTCTTTTTTTCACCATCTCAGCTGGCTGAACTTTTGGGGTTCGACCCGGCGCGATGAAAGCGGGCTGGGGCGTATACTTTCTGCCGTGAGGCCCGCCCCATTATTGAAGTAACAAACAGCATCTATGGCTATTCGCCGTGATTGTGAGTTACCGAGTCATAATAGCTCGGCCATTTCTAGCACAACTTGATTGTGCCGTTAGCCATCAAGCTCTGCCTACAAACCGAAAAATGCGTCTTCCCTCAAGTGTTTTGTGCCATTTTGGGCTTCGTCTCTATTGTGTAGCTCAGGCAGCGAGCCGTGAAGTAACCTGCCACCAGTAGCTAGGCTAGTACGTATTAACCGCTAGTGGGCTCGTGGACTGGCGTTGTCGCCGTCCAAAACTGCACAGCCTCGCTCCATGCGCCGCGCGTAGATCCACGCTGAAGGGAAAGCTATTACGTTCGCTAGCTAACGAGCTAATGAGCCGATGCGCTGGCTCGACCGCGGCGCGGTTGCTTTAAACGTCAGCGCTTCGCTCGGAATTGTCGTGTGTTAAACTGCATTTATACTAGCAATCAACAGTGCCAAAGTCCAAGTTCGCTTTTGTTTGGGTTGGACTATGAAAAAACTCCAAACTGTGTCAAACAAAGGTTTTCTTGTGTTTTTGGTCAATTGTAGGAGATATCATTGTATTTTTTTCATGATTTCTGAGCCTAATTTCACAGGCATTTTTTAATTCATACAAATTTGGCAGGCTTGTTAAAAACACTTTTCCGTGGTGTGTCAAATTTTTTGGGCCTCTTTGGTGCAACTTTAACAGTTGTATTGGAACACATTCGTTCACAAAATATACGATCAAAGTTGTAGTGATTTCCTTTTGTTTGGTCATGTGGGCTTTATTACGTTAGTGTTGTCATGTTGTAATGACACGTCGTTAGTTGAAGTGTTATTGGAGCAAAACATAAGCCATGTTCAAGAAATGTTTGTGTTCTGGAACAATATTTTCATCTCAATCGCAAGACGTGTATCGACGAAAACGCAAATGTACATGCTTGGATTTGCTCTGAAAAAGTAGGATCGTGCGTCCCTAACGACTGCGCGGACGCGCGTGTGTCTCACCCGCAGACTCTGGTCCTGATGAGCGATCTGGCCACCATTTTAGATATGCAGGGTCGCCACGACGACGCCCTGGCGCTGATCCGTCAGGCGGTGGACGCGGCTCGGGCCTCGGGACACGAGGACCTTCACGTCCTCCTGGCCAACATGGCCGCCGTCCTGCTGCACGCAGGTGGGGCGAAAGGTCACCGGCCGAACGCCGCGGCGACCTAACTTTGTCCGTTTGCGCTCAGGTCGCCACGACGACGGCGTGCGCCTGCTCCGCGAGGCCCTGGGGCTGGCGCGGGAAGTCGACGACCGGGAGGCCGTCCGGCACATCCTGCGCAGCCTCGGGCGGGCCGAGGCGGAACCTGACCGCGAGGGGGCGGAGTCGCGTTCCGCTTAGGTGGGGGTCAAAGGTCCACTTTCTACGTGGGGAATAAAGGAGGCTGAAGTGTAAAAAAAAACAAGATTGCATTTGTTGACTTGCTGAAAAACAAAGTAGCCAATACTGCGGCAAATTATTTCCTTAGTAAGCTCCTCCGCAGCCTCCTCGGCTTTTCTTACATTTTCAATGTGCTTGTCTTCTTTATCAGCTGCTGTGTACTTTAATATACCGCTCTAAAACCTTTTCTTCTAAAACGTCTTTAGGTCTTTACAGCAGGCGGTTCGATAAGATGAGCAACGCGGAAAGATTTGCCAAAAATGAATTTGAAAATGCCGAGTGTGCTTGGAATGGCCATTAAAATCAAATGATTGGTTCTGGAGAAATAGAGTTTAGTTTTTTTTTTTTTGTGATTTTGCCTATTTTGGGGAAGGTTTTCATTTATTTGCCTCTAGAAAATCTGTTCCAAAAACAGTTTTAAATTTGAGTCAAAGAGTAGAACTTATTTGTTATTATTTGTCAGCAAATCTTCTCGACCCTTTTGATTCATCTGCTACTTGGGGAAGACCTTCTCCGATTGGCTGACAAATTCCAGTTCCAAATGTCCACCAATAAGGTGATAAGGGCCGAAATTCTGAGGGAGGGCTTCTCATCCAAGTGAAAGAGTAAAACGGGCCTCACTCACAGGAAACGCGATTGGTGAGAAGAGCTCGGGTACGCCAGTCAGCAATTGTTGTTTTCCTGAATTTATTTGTTAGGGAGGATTTTAGAGGCCATTGAAGTGCTCATTCCACGTTTTGGAGAAAATTCCACGCGAGTCACGTTGCTAGTAAGACGGCAGACGTGTGACATCACCAACCTTCTCGATGTTGTCCGCCACGGGCTCAAACCCGAGCCTCTGCTCCCCTCGGGGCACCTGCGAGGGAAGCGGGCGGATCCGGTAGCGGCTACTTCCTGGAAACAAATCGCGAGCGGAGCGCGATTGTACTATGACGGCTGCATCGTGACGTCAGCGTCCACGTAGCGCCGTGCGGGTTGCGCTGCTGCAGTCTTATTGTTAAGTTATGGACTGTTGACAAACTCATTTTATGAATATTGAAAATAAAACCAACCGCAGTCCAAAAGATTAGTGTTGCAGTGGCTGCTTGGGACTTGAAGGAGTTGACACCCCTGAAGGGGAAATAAACATGAATTATTCAAGTTGACTTTGCAGAGCTTTTATTCCAAAGTGAGCAGGCAACAGGTTTTTCTCCTGTGTTTTGTTAAACTTGACTTTACGGAGAAGCTTTTATCACAAACCGGGCAGGCAAAAGGTTTTTCGCCCGTGTGTGTTCTTGTGTGTCTTCCCAGAGTGCCTTTTTCAGTGAATCTTTCGCCACAAACTGAACACGCAAAAGGTTTCTCACCAGTATGTGTTCGTGTGTGTTTTGTTAAGCTTGACTTTATAGTGAAGCTTTTATCACAAACCGAGCACGCAAAAGGTCTTTCGCCTGTGTGTGTTCTGGTGTGCGTTGTTAAAGTTGACTTGACCGAGAAGCTTTTACCACAAATTGAGCAGGCAAAAGGCTTCTCGCCAGTGTGTATTCTTGTGTGCCCTGTCAAATGTTTCTTTACAGAGAAGCCTTTACCACAAAATAAACAGGCAAAAGGTTTTTCTCCCGTGTGTGTTCGTGTGTGCGTTGTTAAAGTCGACTTTACAGAGAAGCGTTTCCCACAAACTGCGCAGGCAAAAGGTTTCTCTCCAGTGTGTATTCTTGCGTGTCCTGTTAAATGTTTCTTTAGAGCGAAGCTTTTACCGCAAACTGAACAGGCAAAGGGTTTCTCTCGAGTGTGTGTTCTTGCGTGAGCGTGCAAGGTCCTCGTTGAACTAAAAGTTTTCCCGCACTGCGAACATTCCCAGCATTTGTTGCGACGTGCCATATCCCCTTCGCCATCATCATCCTCAGTGTCAGGAGAGTGTGACGTTACGTCGTCGCTGTCTGATAGCGGCGCCATGAGGCCGTCGATTTGTGTCGGTCCACGTTGGTCTCCGTCACCTTCTGTTTTCACGCGTCGACTGGAGCTGCTGCTTGGAGGCTCCGCCTCTATGCTCTCCTCACTTTGACCCTCAACTTCAATCTTCAAAGGGACGAAGGTCAATGGTGTCTTGGTGATCTCTTCCTCCTCCTCCTCCTCTTTGATGTGGGGGGCTTCCGTCGCTTCCTCCTCTTCTTTAACGCAGGACGACTCTGGCTCCTGTTGCTCAGGATGAAGACATTCTTCACTGACGTCTGCAGGACATGAAGAAAAACTGGTCGGTCATGCTGTGACTTGTGCATTTCCAGAAAGGAACGTCGGTTGAGCATGAAAACCTCATCTCCGATCAACTATTTATAGTCAGATGATTCCATTTAAACCCACATTAAAGTGGTTCCAAACCTTTGACCTGCCCTAATGTATTTCTATTTAAATAGAATGAATTCATCAACTCTTCAGAAAAATAAGCGTGGGGCTAAACGCTCCCAACTTTAGCCACTATCGTTGAGCTAAGCGAGCACGACAGCTGATCAGATGGATAGGCCGCAATGGGGCTAGAAGTGGGACCCGTAGACTGCAATCAGGTCCCCAGATCTCGAGATTGACAACATACCGCTTCATTTGAGCACATGGGAACAAGGTGGAATTGGCAACCTACAACAAGTATTGAACGATAATATATTTCTGACATGCAACAAATTGCTCCAAGAATTTCAAATAAGAGGCGGAAACTTCAAGACAATAAGTGGAAAAGTACATTCTTACAAAATGACCTTCAAATATAAACACGGGAACGATTCTTTTTTTGGCCACACAAAGTAGTTCGTGACTAAGCAAGCAGCAAGTGTACAAACCAGCCAGTGTCCGTGTCCGCAGCACAACTCCACGCTCGTCCTCCTCTTTTATTGCACAAAGTCCCTCCGCGTTCTCTGCCGGCGCGTTCGCGCACATTTCTACTCGATCGTTCCGCAGCGTCCACACTTGATCATCTCTGTCTGGCGATATGCTGACGACAAAAACAAACGCGTCTCTTTGTTCGCGCGGCTAGCTAGCTTAGCTAAGCTAAGCTAAGCTAAGCTAACGAGGCCGAGAAGCTTCAAGGCGCACCGAGAGGAATTTAACCGGACATTAAATGAAATGAATGACGTTTTAGTGCTTTAAAGCAGCGATGGACGTATTGTGTCGAGGCTTCGGTTCGTTCGGTAAGAATTGGTTGTGATTCGGTCAAGCTAAAACGTACACAGAAGTCGAGCAGCAGCGGAAGTTCTTCTTCTCGGTTGGCAAATTAGCGCCACCTTCCGAAAAGGAGTGTGGGTCCGGATGAACCCATTTCACAACCTCCTATTATTTAATACGGAGCCCCAGACATGACATGAGGGGGAAAAAACTAGTTTGTGTGCACAAACTACTCTAATGAACTATTTCGTGTGCACGAAGTTACATACTGGACAGGAGGGTCAGGAAATCGAGCGCGCCCTCTTTCGAAGTTGAAAGTCGAGGCAGAGTTGCAGTTCCGACCAACACACACAGAGTAGTCTACTAACTCGCTGTAACAAAGTAGCAAACATAGACCCAATCAAATAACTGCTTAGATGTAGAATAATAAGATATTGCCGAGAACATGATAAATAAACTTACCCTGACGCTATCGCATGTGTCTTGCAGTTTCAGCGGTCCGTGAAAGTGCGCTCGATTTGCTTACCCTCCAGGCCAGTACGGAGCCACGGCTTCTTCGTGCTCACGCTGTAACTATTTCGTGCGCACGAAGTAGTAGCTTGTGTTTTTTTTTTTTTTTTTTAACACGTCATGTCTGGGGCTGCGTAATTTAACCCTAGTCATTCCAAAGACAAAAACGGAAATTAAAAAATTGCACAAATTTCTCTGGAGAATCTCTCGTGTATTGAAAGCAATATTTTTGTCCTTTCAAGCTGATTAACTGTTTCCTTGCCTTCTTCTATCGAACACACGATCGCAATACATGTTCTGTAGCTGTCCGCTCATCAAAAACTTCGGTCAACACTCGGATCCGACATTCTCGTCACGATGCTGAACCGCTCGCTGTCAAATGGTGATCTTGTTTTGAAGTCTGCTGCGGTTAAACCCGAGGAAGCGAAATATGGATGTGAATTAAGCCGTCTCAACGCTCGCATTTTTATCAAAAGTCTTTCAGGAAGCGGTCCAAAGACAGCTTTTTCAAAAGGTTGCGGGTTTGATCCTGGACCCCGGCGACCGTACGCGAGTGTCCGCGAGCCAGTCCCCGGTCGCTGTCGCGTCATCGCTCGGATTCCCTCGAATTCAAGCGCGAGGCCATCCTGCGTGCCGGTCGTGCGGCGGCAGGAGCCGCTCTCCCCCGAGATGGAGCGGACGGGGTTTCGTACTTCTCCCGAAATTCAACTGCCATCGACGCTCTCGCTGGCGCTTCTTTGGGCGCCGGAGGACCGTCGCTAGCGCTCAGGTGCCGACTGTAATCTGCGCCGACCGCGACCCCGGTCTAGCCTTTGCCTTTCAAACCTCGCTCACGCTCCCGACGACGAAAAGCAATCACGAGACGGAAAGCTCTTCTGCGCTCTCGCAATCCTACTGGACGGCGGTTGGTCAAAAAGTAAGATCACGTCTACGTTCCTTGTAAACCGCTGCAGGACTTTCCCAACAGAGAGGAATTGCGAGTGTGCAAGTCTCGGCAGAACGACCCAAACGCACACTCGGAAATTCGGAAATAACCTCCAAACAACCGGGAGGTATGTGAGAAACTGGCTTTATTTGGATCCTATCCTAATTCCATGTCACTCAGCGAGCAGAGCAGATTTGGACGAGTCCGGGCCGCCGTCCGAGGTGAAGGGGAGGAAATATTCCCGAGCAAACTGGAAGACATCATCGGGTTTCTTGAGCAGCAGGAATTGCAGGAAGTCCGAAATGAGCGCACGGATCTCCGGGTGAGCCTTCAGGTAGGACGCGTGGTCAGCCTTCAGCTCCTCCTGCAACCATGCCGCAAACACACAAAGTCTCCGAATCGGCTCGGATCGACGCCGTCACGTTCCGCAAGATGCGCGATGCCACAATATTAGCATCGATAGCGTCAATATTAATATTAGCGCAGGACTAAGGCTCCATACTGGATCGGTCGAAAAAATAAACGGCCTTTAGAAGGACGATCCGCTACGACGGTGAGCGTCGGGGAGATTTCTTGTTTTCTTTTGCTCGTACGCCGCGCCGTGGAAAACGTTCGGCCCCCTTCTCAAAATCGGATTCCTTTTGAATTGTTTCACCACTTTAAAGTTGAAGATCATCAAACAAACATAACCCAAGTAAACATATGTTGCAGTTTTAAATGGGGATTTTACGAATCGCCCGGAGACGGTTGGCCTCCGACGATTCGCCGCTTCGAAGCATTTGTCACACTTGAACCGAGCGCCGCCGTCGGTCGGCGAAAGCCGCGCGCGGTGCTTTCCGGGGAAGCGTCGACATGGCTGTCGCGTCTCACCGTTCGTTACGTGCGCTCATGCCGTGCCGTGCATCGTTGTCGTCGTGTTCTTCGGTGGCTAAACGCTCCAAAGCGACGACTGCGATATCTCGTGCAAATCTAATGACGTCAAAAGCCAATGTATTGCTGTCGCACTTTTCACACATTCATCCATGGCGTTAAGGCGCCGGCTGACCTCGAAGCCTTTTGAAAGGTAACGTGGAAGTCAAACGCTTGTGTGGGTGATGAACGACGTTCTTTTTATACAATTGTTGCTGCGTGTCGATTGTAAGGAAGTACTAATCATGATCGATCTCATCTTGTAACTGAATACGGGACACGCAGTCGACCACGTAGGCTCCGAACGAGAAGTGCGTCGTGCCGGCTCGGTGACGCCTGCGGACGTCGTAGAAGAGCGAAGCTGAACGTCGAGGACGAGACGCCGGTTAGTCTCCGTCAAAGTCGCGAAGGCCTAATTTGATACCAGCCTGACGACGCCTAGATGTTTTATGACGGTCAACTGGCGAGGCCTGAGTTAGAAAAAGAAACCATGGCGCCCCCAAGAGGGACATGAACGCCATAACCAGCTCATGAATAGGACTAAACTTCAGACGCCATTACAACCAAAGCACTTAGTACAACTAAAAGCTAAGCATATAGTTGATAATAAAGCATATTGCTTTTAGTTATATAGCAGGAGCGATAAGATGCGGCGCTAAAAGAAGCGGAGACACAATTATAAATCAAAGTTGAATAACGTGAATATTGAACCTTTCTGCGACACGACTGAAAAAACTCCGTCGGGACCAATGGCGAGTCCCACGAGGAATGCATTCAAGGCCACGTTCGCAATTTGGGTCGGTTTGTTCAAAGCTTTCAATAAACGTCCTGCCATCAAGCTCAAGCGCTTCTCTTTCGCTTTTGTCATCCGACCGCTCGAGTCTTCGTCCGATTTGGCTTCCGAGAGTTCCGAGGATTTATTGAAAATGAAAAGCCGCCATTCGGCGAGCGATCGTGACACATTCGATGGGGGTTTGCGCGAGCCGGCGACACACCCGGGCACTCGCGTGGTTTTCGGCACGCCGCGTCGAGATGCGAGCGGACGGGCCGCAGCGTAGCGTCGTTCACCTCGTCGCCGCAATCGAGCGTCGTCCGGTCTTTCGCATCTCCAATACGCACAGTAGAAGTGTTTGCGTCTTTTGCGTTCCCAAAGTATTTTTGGAACCGGTGTTAAGTGTGTTTAGAGCGGGCGGGAGTTTTTGTGTACTCCAGGTGGTTCTGGACTATATCATCCCCAGTTATGATGATGTTGTGCGAGATATTTGGATACCGTGAGCTGGACATTTATTCTTACCTTTCTATCCAAGAACTTGGAGCGCATCTGTATGTCTTCTTCCCAAACCAAGGGGATTTTCTCATAAGCTTTGAGAAAAACAAACATCAACACGTAAAGAAAGCCCGTGCCGCTAGAACGAGTACAGTGTCCCGTACGAGGGTGTCGCTACCTTCTTCGTTCTGCGACGGCAGCTGCAGTAACCTCATCGTGACCGGAGAGCCCACCTGCGATCTGCTCGCAAGATGCCTGACAAAACGTTCACAGGCAAAATATTCTTGTCGTACACGTCACGAGGACCAGCGCGACGCGGCCCGAAGGCGGATTGGAGGTTTTTCCGCATTCGCTTGAACGACGTTCACGACGACGTTAACACGCAAAAGCATCGAGCGTATTCGCCGTGTTCCGCCTCGGCAGAATCGCTCCTTCCTCCTAATGCGTCTTTTGTCTCGTTTTGGACGAGCGCTCCCCAAATGTGCCTTCGAGTACATCGGACGGAATACATTTTTGCTAAAGCGCGCAGTCCGACGTTCTCTTTCGAAAACCTTCGCTCCGGAAGATCGCACAAAGCGGGCCGCGTTATAGTCATCGTTGCTTTTAAATTCCATGGCTCAAATGGTGCATTTAAATGTTGCCGAGATAACGAATTCCACAAGTCTTGAATAAATTCTTCACCAATCAAGCGCGGGAATGGTATAAAGGCGCGTGCCAATGTTCCCACGTTCTCTCGGTGACGACCCTGCGAGTCGGCTGCGGATGCACGGAAGGAACGGCTCTTACCCGTCGGGCAAAAAGTAGCAGTGCCACGTCGTCGGGCTTTCATCCACGGAATGAAGAATCCTCTCCACGCCGAACAGGTCCACAGTTTTCCCGTTAATCTCCATCTGCTTCTGCTCCAGCTCTCGCTGATCACGCACACAAACGCCGCACTGCTTAACATCACTTACCATTTGGACCAAAGTCTCGTCCTCGACCTCATTTGCGCGAACGCGCAGTACTTCCGCGAAATCATTCGCCCGCCCGCCCGCCCGTCCGTCCGTGTCGGCGTCGGAGGACGGCCGGCCCTCAAACGGGCTGACCTCGGACAACTAGTCCCGGTTGTCGACCGCCGTCGCCTCGGCACTCGCGTTTTCATCCAAGTTTACAAGAATGAGGGTTGATTTTGTTTGCGAATAGCCACTGGAAACACGTGTAGAACGAGTCTAATAGTGTATTTTAAAACACCGTTCGAACCCGATGAAAAAACGCATGAAAAAGTGCCTCGCCAAAAGATGAACGGCTGCGAGTCGGCCGGAACCAGTAGTGAGAGTAACCCGGCGCCGTTTTGTAACCGCGGGCCACCACCCAAGATGTCCCATCCCATAATTGTCCCAAATATCGGGACGCATACGTACGTCCGGAAGGTTTGCGATCACTTACAAAGGCGGTGCGGCTGATGCGCAATTTGTCGTCAAAGGAGAGGAAGGTCACGTGTTCCGGCACTTTCTTCCTCAGAGCCATCAGGCGCATGAGCAGGAAGTTGGAGCCCTCGGTTACGAGCCCTCGGAGGGCGGCCGCGGGATGCCGGACGCTGTCCCTCGTCACCTCCTGCGCACACGCGAACATTCGGCGGTGAGTTCGCGTCACGGGCGGGCAACGCCTTTGCTACCTTTAGCGGCGATCGGCTCCACTCGCGCCTTAATGGCGGCACGTCGCGCTCCGAAACGGGCAACGCACGACAACAACGTTACAAACGCGTTCCGATTGCCGTGGCGACTTTTGCGCCGACCGACGAGAGGATGGAAAAACGCCGAAGTCGTCGTCGAGGGCCGTAATTCAAATGCCATCGCTCGAACAGACGGGCCCGTGGCTAATATAGCGGAAGCTACCTTAGGTTATGAAGGCCCCGGGCGGATTACGCTGACACGCACACGCGGAGGCTGAAATCTGACTGGACAAAAAAGCCGACAGAGTGTACAACGTACACTGCTAGAAGCGGTGCAGCCCGGAGAAACGGAAAGGAATCGACGGACCAAATTGAACGGAAGCCATATTGACATTTCGTGCGGAAATGTAGCTTCGCGGTCAGGTCAGCAGAGGCGGCCTTGCCGGCCCCGAGCCTCCGGCGCTGCAAACGTCCCCCGTCGTCGAGAACATTTTGCCCTTCGCTCGGCTCGACGCTCACCTTTCCGACACCGCTAACTTGATCGACGCTCATCTGTCCGTCCCGTCGCACCATGTGACAGCGCTTGTCCAAAATGCGGCCGTCGAGCTGCAAAAGACGCACGCGAAGCGTTTTACGAGCGTTTCGGGAGGCGCGTTTCCCGGCGGACGCTCGGTGACCTGCCTTGATGTACTCGTGGCGCTCTTCCTCCAGCACCTCGAGGTCGGCGGTCAGGTAGACTGACGTGGGGGGGGGGGGGAAAGAGACAACCAAATTAGAGACAGTCCAATGAAACCCCAAGAGCGGGATCAGAAATTGGAGGGTTCTCGGTCTTAGCAGAGTATTTAGCTGCACGAAAAGAGCTCAATATGTTGCGACTACAACCACAACGATAAACGTATCGCTATCGTTAGCGGCAAGGACACCGGAAAAGGCCGCGGGGTCTGAAAACAGCTTCTACCGGCAAGCTGTCAAATGCACCACGCCGTCGCCCGACGACAAGTCGTGCCCGGATCGGCGGACGCGAACTGCTGATCGGAAGCTAACGCTGATAATCCTGTTAGCCAATGCTAACCTGCGCTTTCCGATTTCCGGTCGACAGCACGTTTGGGATTAAGGATCGGTTTTTGCACAATTTGAAGACCTAACCCTTCCACTTGACACACATTTTTGTCAGCTTGTCAGTTTCATTCTTTTTCAAGTATTCGCTTGATGTCTTTGCGTCTCCAAAGTGTTCTCTGCCAACTGCCCGTCCGTCCGTCCGTCGTCGTACTCGAGCGGCTCCGACGACCGCAGACGAATTCCTGGTGTGTTTTTGGGACAAACTTGGCAAATAAAGATGATTCTGCGTGTGATGTTTCTTGCATTAAAAAAACAAACAAACATCTAAGTCAACGTATGTGTTGTTGCACTTTCAACGACTCGAGGACGTTTCTGTTTCAATGTTTGGAAACAAAGACACTTACGGCAGATGTCCTAATGTCATCCAATAAAATGGCATAAATCGAGAGCCAGCCCCCGAATAAAACGTCGCCCGAGCCGGAGCGTTCGTTCCCGGCGCGACGCCGTCCGTCACCTGTCAGCGTCGTTCCGCACGGGGAGTCGTCGACGGCGCCCCGGCCGCGCGCGCGGAGCAGCAAACACGGCCGACCGTCTCTGCGGGCGAACTCCACCGACACGCGGAAGCTCCCCAAGTCTCGGCCGCCTTCCGACGCCGTCGTCAGAGAGTCGGCGAACGCGCACTTCGGCAGCTCCTCGGGCTCTGCGGAGCAAAGGAAAGAGTCGGCCTCGGAGGACAAACGGACGATCGTCCAATGGCGAAAGCGCGCAGACGCACGTTTGCGCTCGCTAAATAACGAGCTACACGCTTCGGTTTCTCGCCGTCTGACCTGAAATCGGACTCAACTTTTGCCGTTTTACTTCAATTAGCATTAGCAAAACGATTTCTACTTTCTAAATGCCACAATGAGGACAGAAGAGTTTTGAAAGGCAATTTGTCATGAGCGTCTCCAAAGTCACAAGTAAGATTTCTTTGCCTTGAAACCATTTTCAAACCCCCCGCCGATGACGTCCTTTCTCCCGAAGCTTTTGGTCGTTTATCGTTTCGGATTCTTCGCGTTACTAAAGACGTATTTGAAGCGGGCACCCGTGCGAAAACAAAACAAAGCCCAAAAACTGCCTCATTTGCCAAACACCACGGAAAACTGTGGACATGCACGAGTCTATTCCACTGGGAAGTATTTGCATTTGATCTTTAGGAATTCTTTGTTTGTAACAATTGTTTAGGCACAGTGTTGCCTTCATTTTTCAAATACCTTTTTTAGTATTTCCCTCTCTTGAAGTGCACTGCAAATGGTCAACCTGTGTGCAGTTACAGTGGCTTACACTAATAAAGCCAGGAATCAAACATTTTTTGATGAACACTCGGGCCCACGGCGCTACTGTATTTGGATTCGTTTCGGTACAAGACGCGCCGGAGCGAGAAAAGGCTTTGCAAACAAAGTCGTGCGTGCGGAGAGCACGGGTGCGAAACTCGCAGCACGGGGGCGGCCCGCGACATCATTTTACGTGGCCCGCAAAAGCCCCCCCCCCCCCCCCCCAAAAGCACGTGCGTCAACTTCCTTCCGCGATTGGTGCTCAAATGTGTACCAACATTTCAAATTGTCATTTGTATAAGAACATGAAGACATTGGCAAACATTGTTCTTTTCACGTGGAGCAAACGGTTACCCGTGACTTCGGCTTTCGAACTAATTGTCCGGCAAACTAATATGACGACGAGGGGATTTCGTGTTCACGTTTGTGGTTTCTCGGTCATAAAAATAAGGAGCCTCTTGAGGAAAAGCCTGCGCGGCCCGCCACAAAAAAAGGAGTTTGAATGATCGTTTTCGACACGAGTTCAAAGTACAAAGTACAAAGTGTCGTGTGCGAACCTTTGAACAACTCCAAGGAAAAGCCCAAAAAGCTATTTTGAAAAAAGATAAGCTGTCGCGCAGCTGAAAGGCGATTTCGGAATTGCTTTCGCTTCGCTTGTTTTGGGATCGTGGATCGCGGATCGCGGGGGAGCCCGCACAACGCTGACGTCACCACTTCCGCCTCCGGAAATATATTATAACTCTTCGACGGGTGCCAAAAACAGCCGCTCGCCCGCCCGCCCGCCCGCCCGCGTGGAGAATTCGGTGGACGCGAATGTCGCGACGCAAGAAAAGGCCCCAAATGGCGAAGGCGACCCACCGACGCCGGCCAAGAAGGCGAGCGCTTCCTCGGAGGCTCTCGTCTCCGCGGCGAGCTTGCCTCCCTTCTCGCTCCTCTCCGGCGCCTCCATTGCTGCCGGCGCCTGCAGAGAACACACTTCCGGGACCCCCGAAGCCAAAAGCGGGCGCAGGCCTCGAGCTCTCCTCGTCCGGCTTGCAGAGGAGTTGTCATGGCAACCGCGGCTCGAGCGCCGTCAAGTGGCGTGCGAGTGGGCGGGCCAATTCGGAAAGAGGGCCCGCCTCCGCGCTTGGATTTGCCAAGGCAACCGTTCAAATTCTCATTGGAAACAAACCATCTTTTTGTGTCGAACTCACTTTTGTTGCGTGACGCTTTCCCTCACGGGGCCGTTGCGAAACATGAAATCACCTCATCGTATTATATCCACACGCAAACTCGCCGGCGCATCACGAGTTTCAAATGCAGAAGCCTTCGAGGAGAATCATTTGGCGAAATATCGTTACCGAAGATTTCGGTCGCGACAGATCGACTCTCGATGTTCTTATTTATCACGTACGACGGTTTGACATTTCGGTACGGATTGGAGCAAGAATCATAGAAGTCGATTTGCTTTCGCGGGCCGCATAAAATGATGCGGTGGGCCGGATCTGGCCCCCGGTCTGCGAGTTTGATAGCGGTCGTCTACGGTAAAGCGAATAATCGTAAAATGAGTTCACTCCCAAATGCATAAACGGTAGAAGTGTCCTCTTATGCCGAAGAAATCAGAGTACACCATAAACGCATCAAAACGCGCGTAGAAGGCGGCTCAGCATTGGAGCACGGATGTCGATTTTATGATCAAACGCTCATTATAATGCGAATAGTTCTTCCTTGACATTTTAGGAACTGTTCCCCAACAGGCTTCCTTTCGTAGCATTTCTCTCGGCCGACCGATCGCATTTCGCCACGCGAGTCTAATCCGCCCGCGAGCTCGACGTTGACGGAAAGCAGATTAGCGACGGGCTGGGATTTGATAGCCGGCCGGCCCTCGGTGACGTCGGCGTCTTTCTGTCCTCCGATCGCTCGTCACGGCCGATTCGGACGAGCAAATCACGTCCGTCGCCGTCCGCATCTGCGGCGTCGTCGGCCGAAGTGCTCATCCAAAACGAGGCGGAAGTCGTATTCCTAAAAAGTATATTGAACGTGTAACGTTACGCAGTCGGACCGTTATCGGTCGGCGGTTCGTCCGCGTCCCACTAGAGGGAGCCCGCGTGCCACACTTTGAGAACCGCCTAGCGGCTCGCACGCCCGCCTGACAGTCAAGAGTTCCCGGGTTTGAATCTCGGCTCCATTTCCGCTTCCCGCGGAGGTGACAAGTTCGACCGTTCAAAGTCAAAGCGCCGAGCTCCCGATCCTCCGATCCCTCCGAGCTCCCGATCTTCCGATGGGGTCAGCTCATCCGGTCTCGGTTTCTGCGGGCCAAACATCATGTCGCAGGACGCGTTTGAGTCCAAACGTCGATTATTGCTCCGTCGTTGACTTGTTCCTTGAAGTCCAAACGGTTTCGTTGTCACGATTCTTCAGCGAATGCCAATTCTCGCTGTCGTTGTAAACGAGCCAAAGTTTCCCCAAACTCTTGACGGCACACGCGTGACGCATCTTACTTCCCCTTTCTTCAGAAAGGCGACTTTGTCTTCCGTCAAAGAGAGCGAAGGAAGGTCAACGCAGCGGGAGGTAAAAGCTTTTGTCTTCCGTCTCATTTAGAAAAAAGAGCTTTTAAATTGCCACAATTCACATGAAAAGTCAACCTGTTCACACGTCCCGACCATTCGCTTGAATGTCGAAGTAGTAATGTGTCGCCCCCGAACATACGGAGACGCGCTCAAAGGTACATTTCCGCACTCGTACTTTAAAATCATTGGCGAACTACTTTCCGCAGGGCAAATTCCTCCTTTCCAAATCGTGCGCACGGTTTGTCGTGTGATATCGTATTTTGCAGAGACGGCCAATTTGGGCTTTCCGTTTGCCGCGAGCTATAATCATCCGAATATTTCCCTCCGAGCGCGCGGCGTGCCTCCTTACGACGTGACGTTCACTTTTTGAACCGCGCCCGCTCACTCAACGAGGAGGCGCCCGCGCGTCGGCTCCGAGTCACAAGTCAAAGCAAGAGGAAGGTCGGCGGGTAATTTGTCTCTCGGCGTTTGCGGACGCCTTCGGCGACTGACCGACGGCTTCTTTCTGGCGACCCTCCCAAAAGGGAAGTTAGAAAAGCCGCGGGAAATGATTTCGCAGCGGCTCGTACAGCAACTGCGCGTGTGCGCTCATCGACGTCTTTTGTCTTTCTTTTCAGTTCGGCGTGCGTGTGCGCACTTGCAGGTCGGCGATGAAGTCGTGTCGAGCTCAAGCACTCGTTCGTTGCGGTCTGCTGATCGTGGCGGCCTTCCAAAGCGGTAGATGACCACCGATTCCCGCACGCACGCACGCACCATGAGCAACAACGGCAGTATAATCCGCGTGTGCAGTCTAGCGAAGGGTCACCATCTGGGGGGGAATAGAACAAGCATGACGACCACTTGAATTTGGCAATTTTCAAATTGATACAATCCCTCCAAGGACATTGGAACCAATGGGGGGGGGGGAGAATTTCTCCTGCATCAAACTTGTGAGCTAATGACAAACTTTTACATTCTTCTTTTGTGTGAACTCAAACAAATGTGAAAGGTTCAGTCTTTATTATTTTCCCCCTTTTATGGGAATGGGTCCATTGTTTTGCACAATAATCCTAAAACACAAACAACACAGGTAGAGGTAAAAAAACCAAAACCAAACGCCGCGCCGGTGGTGAGCCGCAGCCACCGCAACGTATATTCCTTCTCGACAGAGGCCGCCGACGTCGACGCCTGTCAGGGTGAAAACCTGATCGCTAACGTAAGAAGCGTATCCGAACCTGCGAGTCCCGAGCGCGTGCGAGTGCACTTAGCTTCAATTCGCACGCATCTGTTTCCCCAGCTCCGAGCGTTGAGTTCCTCAGAAGCGGATTTCGGTGACACGGTGTATATCGAAGAGAACGAAACCTTTAACTGCTCGCTTTACCCGAACGATGTGCTCAACTGCTCGTGGGCCTTCCCCGCTTTGCCGGCGGACGCTCAGCTTTATGTTTCCATCAGGTATGGCCTCCGTTTCCCGCAGCTCCGCCAGTGGTGAAAACCAACGTTGACAAGCGGCGACCGCTCTGTTGTTCCTTAACGTGCAGCATTTGCGAGAACAACGGCACCGTTCGCCCGCTTCGCCCGACATCTCGAGAACATTCCGGATCGGCGTCCGTCGCTCTGAGGGAGGACGAGCTGTTGTACGTCACGGTCCGATTCAACGTGTCCCTGCGCCAGAGGTGGGTCGTCTACGGCTACGCGTACGACGCTGAAATGATGGGTAAGAAACAAAACAAAACTCCATCGTGTTACCGTGTCGTGACGTTGCAAATGCGACATTGTCTCACTGAAACATTGTGCCTTTAGCACAATGTCAACAGGATGCGATTTAGAGGGTGGATCGATTCTTTTCATTCATTCAGGGGAAAATCCGTTCGCAGCGATCACAAAAATGCCAACGACTGCAGTGCATTTGTTTTTGGGCAAAGTTTGTCAAGTTGAAGCGTTTTTGTGGCTTTGGTGGACTCAAGTGCGCTGAAGTAGAAGACGAGCCAAGCAGGGAAGCCGACGGAAGCTCCCAAAAGACGCAAACTGGGCTCATGCAATCATGAAAATACAAAAAAAATAATAATTCAAAGTAGAGAAACACTAGAAAACAGAACTGTCGCCACGACAAGAAACACGACAGGACTTGAGGAAACTTGACATACGCGCAGATCGAAAGCAAGCAGGCAACCAAATCGACGGGACAACGAGGCACGCCCGGACGAGACGCGGGTAGCCCGGGGGACCCGGTGGGCGGACCCGTACGGGAAGCGGGGTTGACGAGAAAAGCCGGAGACGCAAACCCGGCGAGTAGACGTGACACGGGGGGGGAGAAAAGAAAAAAGCGGCGCGGAGAAAACATGACATGACGTCAAACACAATCACGATCGGGACAAAAGGGTCGGAACGGGTTGTCGACTTTGACGCTGTGTTCGAGCGAGAGCAAACAGGTTTTGTCGTCCCGCGTCGGCAGAGGTTTCGCCTCCGCCCGGAAACGTCCGCGCTTCGGTCCGAGACGTCGACCTGGCGGTGACCTGGGACGCGCCGCGCGCGGCCGCCGGCCGCCACCCCGCCTGCTTCCAGTACCAGCTGGACGTGGGACGCCAGGCAGGTCCAAGAAAAAGACGCAGCCAAATGTCATTCTGCAAAGAAGTCCGACTATTCTATTAACTGCTGCGATTGGCCGGTCAACAGAAGAAATGGACAATCCGGAGCGGCGAGCTGTCTTACACGATCCCCAATGTCGATCGTGCGTCCGACTTGAGCGTGAGGCTCAGAGCCCGGAAATCGGCCGCTTGCTTAGGATCGCCGTCGTGGAGCCGGTGGAGCAACACTGTCAGTAAGTTTCAACTCCTTCCGCCCGCAAATATCGCACCAGCGGTCGTCGTCCATCCGTCCATTTTCCGGATGGATGGACGGATGCGGGGCACACCCTGAACCGGTCGCCGGCCGATCGCGGGGCGCATTCCAACAAACAGCCGTCGGCGCTCACATTCACACCTACGGGCAATTTCGAGTCTTCAATCAACCGAGCGCGCATCTTTTGGGGATGTGGGAGGAAAGCGGAGAAAAGAACATGCAAACGCCACGCAGGCGGGGCCGGGACTTGAACCCGCAACCTCAGAACTGCGAGGCAGATGCGCTAACCGTGCCGGCTTGATCCGTAACCCTAATTACAAAAAAATAAATCAATAAAATGGAGCATTTCTTTTAGGCCACCATGGTTTTGTAATGAGTAAATGCCAAAACGGCCACACTTCAAGTCCTAGTTTATTTTTTTTTTATTTTTTTTTAAATGTTTACACGCGTGGGGCCCTTCAAAGTGCATCAATGATCCCAACCACTCATTAATACCCTTGTCTTGATAAAATCACAATAACGGTAAGGACATGCAAAAGCTTTCGCCGATTCATTGTCATCTCAGAAATAACAACATTTATTATGCTGCAAAAATGCCACTGGCAGCGTCACAAAAGGCGCTGCAAATCTTCAAACGTCGGACACCAAACGGTAGACGTGAAGTTGGAAAAATTGGGCTCAAAATGTTTTTGGGAAGAAATGATTCTGAACCAGCGGCACGGTGGACGACCGGTTAGAGCGTCAGTCTCACAGTTCTGAGGACCCGGGTTCAATCCCCGGCCCCGCTCGTGCGGCGTTTGCATGTTCTCCCCGTGCCCGCGTGGCTTTCCTCCCACATCCCCAAAAACATGCGTTATTTCCGCACTTTTATGAGCTCGACTTCTTCACATCGCGTCGGCCAATTTGTTTCCTTAAAGGAGACGCACATTGTTACAATTTAGAACAGTTCCCAGGTGTCACCGTAACGCTGACACGCTTTCATCCTAATAACCCGAGGATCAAGAGTTGCAGCACATTGTTCAGCCCATATTTTAAGCCTCGCTGAAATGAGCGTCTTTACGAGGGGGCGATCCTATCCCCTATCTCCAATACGGCGCCGCCGCCGCCGCCTGCTACCGCGAACAGCTCCGAGCACGGCAACTTTGCATTTCGCGACGCCCGAGCCCCCGTCGACCGTATTTTCACCGGCGGAGGCCGCGCTTCATCCGCAAGCCGCCGACGAAGCCGCTCGTCGGGACGAGTCTGCGGCCGCGTCGCCGAGCGCGCTGAATTCCGAGCAGGTTGGCTGTTTTTGCTTCGCGTCGTCGACCTTTGCGGTTCCGCTCAGTTCAGCGCACGTTACACAGGACGCTCACTGTATGCATCTTTCTCGACAGCAATAGAAAGGTCATCGGATCCGCTCGACATCACGCGGACGGTCTGGTTTGCACTCGGAATCCCCGTGATCCTCGTCGCTCTGTTCTGTCTCCTGCGGGTCCACCGTCTCAGGTACTGCGTCTCGGTTCCCAAACGCGAAAGGTCGGAAATGAGTGACGCGGCGCGGCGCGGCCGTACTTCAGCTCGATAAAAAGGGGTTTTGTACGTGCCCATGCGCAAAACATAGCGTTAACACGAACAGCTGAGGTGGTGTAATATATTATATTTAGTGCGGAAATTAAAAGATGGTGATTGATAAGTAAAGCCATACTAAGTAAAAGTCATTGATCGCCAAGAGCTATTTTGAGGCAAAGTTGCGCCCGTTGCTTGCTGGTGATTTCGTCTCAACTTGTTCGCCGTCCGACGAGCGACATAACGGCAGCTGCGGTACACGCGCGCACGTTGCGGCGCTCTTCCCAACGTCAACAAAGTGATTCGCTCCTCCCGTTCGGAGCATTTCAAAATAGATTTGTCTGTGTTAAAGCAGAAAATCTAAGACTCTTTGTTAAACAGTCTGGATCATCGAGACCATTTTAATATCTCCCAAAGTTTGTAAATGATGATTGGATCTATTAAGAAAAAAAGGACAACTATCCAGCTGTGGGCAACAAAAGGCCAGTACTAATAAAAAAGAACAAGAAACATACGGAAGATCCGTAGGACTTCTGAAGAAATATTCTGCGGATCAAAGTCGATAAACGTTCACATTTGCAGAAGTGAGGCCTGTTCCGTAACACGACATCCGATCAAAAGAACAGCATGCCAACAGTCCAACATGGCGGCGGCGGCGGCGGCTTTGTTACTTCGGGACCTGGACGACTTGCCGCGATTCATAGAGCAATGAATGTTGCCGTCTACTAGAAAACCCGAAACAAACGAGCAGGTCTACCTCAGAAGCTTCAGCTATGACAACCAAGGGCGGCACAACCGGGTCTTTGGTTCAAGGGCCAATGACTTTCTTACGTAGGGACAAATAGGTTTGGATTTTCTTCCCCCTTAACAAATAACAACAAACTGTATCTTATATTTACTTGTGTTATCTTTCTCTGGTATGCAAATGAGTTTGATGATCTGAAACATTGAAGTGACGTAAAAATAAAAAGTATTTTTGACAGCAATGTATGACAGCGTGCGCCTCTTGTTTCACTTGAGTACTTGTTTGAAAAGAAATGAGAAAAACAAAAGACTTTCTCTGGGTTTGTTTTTTTAGGGTGAAGGAGGTTCTGTATCCCACGATTCCTCGCCCCCCATTAAAGTACAAATATTTCCTGGACGAAAACAACACATTCGACGTAAGGACGTCTACGCAAGCAATCGCGGACACATCGGAGAATTCAACAAGGGCCGTTCGTCTGCCACTTTAAAAAATGTAACCTTTGTGAAATGTATATTTTCCCAGTTTTATCTTCCTGCGACATCGGTGAAGTGTGAAGAGGAGATCACAGTGGTGGAGGACACAGAGAAACAGTTATGAAGTCATTTTCATCGCAACAATGAAATGATTAGAATGAGTTTGTCCAGAATTTCTCAGGGATCATAAAATGCGCCGAACGTGCGTTTCTATCAAATTGCAGCATGCGGTTAAGTCTCTTTGTTCATCGTCATAACATATCGTTCACGTGTTTACAGATAAACAGTTTATTTTTTTCCGCCCTTAATCACCAAAAAGTCTCAAAGGCCCGCAGTTGGCAACGACTGACGACATCCCATAATCTAAACCCCCAATCAGGCAAGGAAAAGCTCAAAAACCTGTGCTAGTTTCATTCGTTGAAAATAAACCGTAATTGTGGTTTAAAACATTGAAATAGGGTTAGTAAATGCAAATCTACAACAAGTTGGTAAAAGTGACAACAACACGTTTGTCTTCAGTTCAAACGATTTTTCCACCGAACGCTGAGAGCGCGCGCGACTCCCAAACAAATCGTTCATCGGCACCTCCGAACGTACGATACCGAACGCGCCTTCGCTTCGATGGTGTCAAAACGTGAAATCGCTTCGAGCCGATGCGAAGAGTTTATCGACACGCCGGGAGTTCACGTCGACCGCCGACATCGGTTTTCCGCGCACTTGTCCTCCTCGACGAAGGTCACGGGTGAGCCGGAGCCGACCAAATCCAAATCGACGGAGCTCATCGATCACCGTCCCGGCGATCGGAAGTGTCTCCCAGCTGACTTCGGGCGGCGGCTCGCCGGCCAACGACGGGGCACAGAGCATCGCGATGGGCAAATGAAGCCCGAATCGGACGAATCGTTTGCAAAATGTGAAAATGGGTCCCCGAAGCTTCAGTTGCGGTGGCCTCTCCCGACAAAAAGGCGAGGCCGCACTACACTTTGGCTTTGGAAAAAAAGGATTGAATGCACACACGTTAAGACGGCATATCAAGTTTTTAAAAATGAAATCAAAAATCCTTTTTTGTTTGTACAAATAATGCGCGTATTGTGTTACGATCTAGAGAGTTCTGAGGAAACAGGGTGTGCTTGTGTAACTGTGGCCATCTTGTGCGATTGGGAACACTCAACTCGGGCACATCCCTTTTGGAATTGAGCCGCTTTTCGTTTTGCTCGCAACATTTGGAAAATAAACGCTTACCGGGAACACGTGACGCTAGCTAACCCACACAAGCGTAAGGAGAAAAGGCAAACCCCACACAGGAAAGCCCGAGGGTCGGAACCCTCAACCTTAGGACCGCGAGGCAGACGTGCAAACCGCTTGGGACCGAATCGTGTTCAAATAACGCCGGGCGTACCGCGAGGGCTGCCGGTAGCAAGTCGTAACATCGGCGTGACCCGTGTCGGGATTGCGGTGTCGGCTTTGATTGGCATTTCTTACGACAGTAAATACATTCGATAGAAATGATACTTTTTCTTATTGCGTTGGTAGAGGAATGCTTTGCTTTGCATTGTGTAACATTTCCAGTTGCGCAATATACACAGCACGTGACAAAAACACAATACAGGCAATAGGGCTAGAAAGAAATGGATGGCGGCGGAAAGCCAGGAGACAAAAAAGCTCTTCGGCATCCCTCTGATTCAACAACGTATCGAAAAACATTTCGGAACCCGTAGTCATGTCGGTGTCGAACATAAAGCGGCAAAGGGGACTTTTCTGCTTCAGGTTCTTGTCAGATTTCTACACGCACAATTAAGAACGTAGCGGATAAAAACCTACTGGCGAGATCGTAGACAATCGCCCAATCGGCCGCCGGCCGCGCGTCAGCTCTGACTCGACGTGCCGACGGACGGCGGCTCGGCAGAAAACTTGGCGCCGAGATCTTTGTTCTCCCGCAGGAAGCCCTGCGGCATCGTCAGCTGCTCGCTGTCCTGCGAAAGAGAAAAGACCGCTCGAAACCCTTGATTTTGCACGTACCGACCGTCAAGAGAAGACGGACACGAGTGCTCGCATCGTAAGGTATTCATAACGCATCGAGCAAGAAGGAAGCTACACACAGAACCGCAAGTGAGCACTTTCCAACATGAGCAAAACATCCATCCCGTGAAGAAATAAAACCTCGGACGATGGAGAGACGCCGCACTCGATTGCGTTTCCTCACCACGGTTTCGTCTTCGGCCGAAGGCCGCAACTCCCGCAGCCTCTCTTGTAGTAAGGCCGCCTCCCGTTGGGCGATTAGTCGGGGGCTGATATCGTAATCCGCAGCTAACGCCGTGCCGGTATAATCCACGGCGTCGGTCGCGCGTATTGACAAATCAACTGCCAGCATCTGCAACGAGACGTTACGAGGTGCCAGAAAATAGAAGAACATTTGAAAGAAAAAGTGTCCTATCATAGCAAAGGCGGCGAAGAAAGGCAGACGCGCTCACCCGGGTTAGCCGTCGCTCCGCCGGCGCCATGCCGGGTACGTGGCCGAACAGCCGCACGAAACGTGAATTTCTCCAGCCACGGGTCGTTCACGCGCAGGTTAGCCGAACGCATCGACTCCTTCCGAAATCTGAGCAGCTGCGACGCACGCGCCGTACGGAAGCACAAAACCGCAACGGCGCTTTAGATCGACAACGCTGAGCAATCGGTGAATTCGCTACGCTCAGCTCGTGATCGGCGGCGAATGTAACGTGGCCCGTGTCTGCTACGCGCTTCACCTACTTTCCCAGGTGGCGTCGACCGCTTATCTCACGGAGCGGCACGATGATTCGTCAAAGGACAAAAGCCGAGTGCTCTTTTTGTGTTGTTTTGTTTTTTTGCACAGGTTAGCATTGTCGGGACGCTCACCTCTGTCACGCGAGCCGGGTTAGAGGTCACGGAGGCAAAACAGTGGCAGACGTTGATGAGGTTGAGCAGAGCGGAGGGATCGCACTGATGCGCCGCCTTCACGCGGGCCGGAACAAACAAAAATACACGGCGACTTTCCGGAAGCTTGAGGTTGGAATTTCGCTTCTATTTCCATCAGAATTCTTGCGAACCGGGCGGGCTCGCTGCCGCGCCGCATTCGCAACGCCTCAGGCTAAACGGGAATATGAACATTCGGTTTCGTCATTAGCGGACGTGCGCGCGAGCCGTAAAGCGTTCCGTCCGCTGAGCAACAACCTGCGACGGCCGAATAAAATAAAGCGGACCGCCCGGGTCGCTCGTCACTGACCTTCCGAGAGCAAAGTGCGCCATAGGCGCACTAAAAGTGGATTTGCATCTCTTTCTGTTTCCCGCCCAACTTCAAGTTGGCGCTCAGCATTTGCCGTTCATTTGTGAAACTTGCCAAATATTCACTTGAGGAAGTCAAACGCATTCTGCGCTGCGGGCTCCCCCAAGGACCGCACGAGTACTTCCGACCCGTCTCGGGCCATCGTGATTTCCTAGGAATGGTACAGAAGCCATCGTTTCTGAACGTCAACACTTTTACTGTTGCATATTCATATTGATCGGTTTCGTCATTTTTGCGAGAGGAATCCTGCCCGTCCGTGTTCGGTGTCCTCGCATAAATAGCGACCATTATTATGAATAACATAAGTTACTACGAGGGGTAATTGGCGCGAGTGCGCATCGAGCCGGTAGCCTTCAGCGTCAATCGGCTCTCGCTCGCAAACGGCGCCGGGCCGGCCGCCGACTTCGGAGCGCCTCGAGTTGCTTTCCGCGCCGGCGCGAGAACAAGTTCGTCGACGTCGAGAAGGCCGGCGCATCGTCGACGGTCAAGATCGAGAGCCGGAAAAGAAGGCTTACGGCGAGGTGTTTTTGCACGGACCTTGGCCAGCTCCCAGTGGTGCGTCGGCCACGCAGAAGGAGCGCGGTTGTCCCGGTGGAGGGCGGACTCGGGTCTCCTGTGGTGCTTGACGATCTCGGACTTCCAGCGCAAACACGAGCCGCGGGCCCTGGAAAGCTGCACGGGCGTCAAACGAAACGCTCGCTTGTTTCTGCGCTAGCTGCGTCTGACTTTTTGCTCGAGTGACTCTATTTGAAAACAGCACTGACGATGAGGACACAGTTTAAGACGCCACAAAGAAGCTCTCGATATCTCCACTGATTGACATTTGTGTTCTCTGTCAATTGACTGACCGACTGTTGTCGGACTCGAGCGCCAAATTCCTTGTGTGTTTTTTGGACATACTCGGCAAAATAATGATGATTCTGATTCTGATTTGGGGGGAAAGATCATCACAGCCTAGCTAAATGAGCCTTGCTGTTTTGATTGGCTCGTGCAGTGCCCGCCGCCCTCCCTCCCTTTCTTTCCTTCCTTCTTTCTTTCGAAGCAACACGACTCGAGCGCGTGACGACCGACGTTGACCTTTGCGCACCTTAACGTCGCCGCCGCAGACGAGGCTCGTCGCGGAGCAAATCTCGGTGGAAAAGTCGCACGCGCTGATCGGCGAAGGGATGCACGGCGTCCTTGACGATGTACAGGCACTGGCCCGCCTTCAGCCAGTTGGCGGATTGCGGGTCGTTGAGACGCGCGAGCAGCTCCTCGCACATGGCGGCGGCTCGAGGAAAAGACGAGCGAGCGAGCAGGAAGTTCAGCGAGAGCGGCCCCGCCCCCCGCAAGCACGCCCACATCTCGTCGCCAGAGGGCGCTGTCGACGCACAAGCCATATGTTTACACGCGCCTTTTTCACGGCGGGCGTGCATTTAGCGTTGGTGTCACGTTTCTTCTCGGGCATCTTGAGAGACAAGCCACCTACCGGAAACTGCAGCTTACTCAAATAGCTTCTTTTTGAAATCAATAACTTACCTGATGTGTGCAAAACTCCGGTGTAGTTTTGTATCTTTACACACGCGCTGGACAAGACACTCCGTGTCTACCAGCACAACCTCGCGATCAGAATACTTCAGTTAGAAGCACGTATACTCGTGGAAAGTCAAAAAGTGATTCTCAAGTCAAAACGTCAAACCGTATTTTTACTGCCGGTTGTCCTGTCTCCAATCTCCATTTGGACAGTTGTCAGCTCCTCTTCTGCTTCGATTTCTCCAAACGCGCCGTTCCCATAACTTTGCCGAACATTCCGAACAAATCGTTCTTTTAACGAAGACCGCGGATGGGGAATATCTTGGCGCTCGTCATCGTTGCTCTCGTTCCTCCCCGTTGCCGTCGTGAATTCCCCGAGATCGCGTAACTGCGTAACTCGCGGCGTTTTTACGAAGCGGTTTATGTCTTTACCGTTACGCAAGACGAGTGTTTCGGTGGGCCGCCGCCATTTGCGCTGTCAATCGGGATTGCATTGAGCATCAACGCCTCGAATTTGAAATCATCCCAAACGTTTTCCCCCGCAGAGCCTCCAAAAAGGGCCAAATTCCATTTGTTTCTCACACTTGAAATGCGGTAAGAGAAGGGGAATCGGATATACAGGTACTCGCAGAGAAAAAGAGTTGATGATGATGGGGACGATCCGTTTCCGATGTTCTCTTTGGGTCGCGGGCGGTGACCTTGTCCCAGTCCACGTTGGGCGGGAGGTGCCATGAAAAATCTAATGACAAATGATTATCATCGCTTGTCAAGTCAAGACTTGTGTCGGCTGTCTTGGCAACTGACATAATGAGACTCTCTCTTATATATATATATATATATATATATATATGGTGCAGTGCACCGCAGACGCAGTAAAAATAAAGTTTGTGCTGCCCCTGAACCTGCGGCGAGGTCACCGCGCCATTGTGAGGCCGATGAGAGGCGGCGTCGCCGAGCGGCGACCAAAAGCTGGCGAGAGCCGACGCGCGGATGTCGGGAATCGAGTCTCCCGGGACCGGTCGGACTTCGTGGCACGACGCGGGACTTAAGTGGCGCTCGTGGGCCAAGCGAAGCCGCCGGTGTCACGCTGCGTCCGAGATGGCAGCTCGCCATTTTGCGACGTCTTCCTCTGCGCTTCCTTGAGGGTAAAAGTCCAAACATGTCGGGGAGATTTTCGTCTGCACCTTCGCGGCCAAGCTTAGTTTCAACTTTACCTTTACCACAACGGCAGTTGTCACCTGAGTCAGATGAAAAAATATCAACAAGTGTCGCGAAAGACGATCAAACAAATGCAAAGGTAGAGAAATACACTACATTGCCAAAAGTATCGGTTGAAGTGCTATCCCATAGTAAACGGCTAAAGAAGCTTTCGTACGATGTAACAGCTTCAACCCTTGCGGGAAGGCCTTCAACAAGAGTTTTATGCATCGTGTACAGTGTTTCTTTGTAAACGCACGTGTGACCGGGCGATGCCCTCAGCGAGCTTTTCGCGCTCGCTCGCTGTAACCGGCGAACGTGCGAGGGAAACGCGGGCCTGCAGATATTTCGGAGAAATTGCGAAGTCGGAGCGTTTGCGCGTTGTCGGCTCTTCGATCGATCGGCGCGCGCTCGTCGGGAAAAGCCGAAGCCTCCGGAGGACGCGGAAAAGAACGTTTGACGGCAACTCTGAACAGACGCGCCGTTAAAACACATTACATTCAATGACGTGAACCAAAAGACATTTGCGTTGAATCGACGAATTTCCGCTGGACATGAAAATTGAATCTTGAGTCTTTTAGGATGTACTGGCAAAAACAAATACCCTCCATCTTTGTAATGGGATCTCGACGGATTTGAATACAGTTGAAGAAGATGAGATGCCTCGGCGTGTGTTGATGAGTGCGGGTATGCGCGTGAGGCCTGCGCGTGCCCAGCGGTCCCGCCATCCCAGCAGGGTGTTTCTTAAGCAGAGGAGATCAAAGAGACATTAGTATTCCGAAAGAAATCCCAATGTGCAGTCCTCACCGCGCAGGTCCCCAAGCACTCACGCACGCACGCACGCACGCACCCAACCGTCGCGGCCTTCAAAGGGAAGCGCCACCCCGCCCGATGCCCCCCGGCCCCGAGCGGCTGTCAGAGCTATCTGCTCGCCGAATGCTTTGTTACAACCTTTCACTTTCCCTCCTTCTGCCCTCCCGCACAAAACGCTTTGTCAGAGGAGACCGTTGTTCGCTGAAATCCAGTTTTTTGGGATCCCCCGAGCAAGATCGGGCTCCTCCTCTCATCGCATCTCCTTTCGCTGTGTCTCCTTCCAGCTCTCTTCCAAACAACGAAGCAAAATCACCGTCGCCGGTTTCTGCGACTCATCGCCAAGGTGTCGAGAACCCGAGCGGGACCCCGCGTTGCCGACGGCCGCGGGAGAAGCGGAGACGACGGGAGGGGGCGCGACGAGGAAGGAGCTCATCTCGGCCTCCGAGTCCGAATGAGAAGAGCGCACGCGACCCCTGAAGAACGCCGAGCTTCCTCGCGGCCGTTTGCACGTCCGTGCTTATCGATCTGCGCGTCCGCTTGTGCGCGTTTGTCATTTTGATAGCCACCCGCATGAATACGTAGATCGGTTTCTGCGCTCGGCATTAAAGCCCCCCTCTCCCCCGCTGACCCACTTTTCACACCGCACTCTGCACTTCTCTCTCACTGCAAGCTTGGAGAAATTGTGCGGTTTCAGACGGAGGAGTGCAAAGCGGCTGTTTACGTTTGTGAGGTGGCCTGCGAGTGGAGCGTTTAGGAAGCAAAACAACAACGAGATTGGGCTCCCCGCCGCACGGTTGAATACATCAAAGCTCCAAACTGCGATGACAGGAGCATGACTAAAGCCTTGGAGCGTTAACGACTCCTCAGCGTGAACCCGAACACCGTTTCTCGGAATGTACGTGATTATCTTGTTCAGCCAAGCGTGTCTCAATTTGCTTCTTGCTTTTTTGGTAGATGTGCGTACGAATGAAGCCGTCGCGGCCGTGCGGAAAACGTGACGACCAGACCTCACCGAGCTTTCGTTTGGTTCCTTGTCCGCCGCCGCGACGGTTGCGCGCGTATAAGCTCAAACGTTACGCTCGGCAATGGCGACACGAGGCACGCGGCCCGCTTCGCGGCAGCGCTGACGCAAGCGCGTCGTCGGAACGGACGTTTATCGCTTCGGCATCTGCGTCCTTGCGCGTCTTTCCCGCGCCGTGAGCGACACATCGAATACACGAGACGCACGCTAGGCGTCGACATCAAATCGATCCAATCCCAACAAATAAACGCCTCGTGGGTCCAAAGTCCCGTAAACCGCAGAAAGTTGTCGATAGGCTTATTTTTCCCGTCCCTTCGGCTTCAGGCGTCAGCATAACTGAGAGCAGGAGCGGTAGCGTTAGCGTGAGAGCGTTCGCGGGACGTCATCGTGACGTAATCCTGGCGCGTGCGCATTACATTGACCGGCTAGCGCACCAACCGGGCCCGTATCATATCGGCTCGTTTGCGCCAGCCGACGCCAAGCAAAGATATGCGGCAGAGCTTTCGGTACAAGAGCGGCACCCTGGATTGGCCTTCGATGCGCCGTCCGGCCGGCGTGACCCGAGGGGACGTATTCGATCGATAGCTTTTAAATGCCGGCCTTCGCGCAACATTGAATGAAATCAATCGTTCAGTCGTTCAGCTGAAAATGTTCAGACGGCGAAAAGTCTCAATGTTTATGTCACGTTTATTTGTAAATTTGCTGTAAGCTTTCGGCCAGGGGCGTCAAAGTCATTTTTGTCACGGGCCACGTTATCGTTCGGACTTCTGTCGGAGGGCCAAATAAATGAATTGTGGCCTCATATCATGACATATACACAGCAAGTTAAACACGGTTACATTTCTTTTCAAAGGGGGATTGGTAACCAAAATGGCTTGCAATATCGCAACATTATTCCAAGAGAAGACAATTAGCAATTTTGAAACACAAAGTCGACGCGCATGATTTGCTTTCGTGGGCCACTTAAAATGAGGTGCTGGGCCAGATCTGGCCCCAGGCCTCCAGTTGGACACCTGTGCCTTACGCTCATATTCCTTCGCTAATCTGTGTACGATGATAGTAGGCCTACCGTAAAAGGTCAAATATCACCAAAGGTAACGGAGGCATTTCAGAGTGACATGCAAACTGGATTCATCCGTTCATCATTGCTTTTGTGCCGACGTCGTTCAATATGAACAACGGGAATCGTAACGTCGCTCGAGCGCGAGCGTCGCGACCGCGTGGACTCGGAGTCGCTCGGGGGTCGGGCGGACGGCGCCAGAAAATTCTCGGGCAAACCGCAGACGTCGCAACGTTCGGAAAGAAGCCCGACGACAAATGACTTCGGCTTGCATCTTTTCTGTTCCTTCTCGCAGGCGACGCTTGTCCACATCTCACGCAACCTTCTTTATTTATTTTCATATGGAGCCATTATATCTCTGTGAAAATATATCCGACTTCATATCATTTGGAGGGTCTCACGCTTATAATACGTGCCGTGCCGTCTTCGGGATGCCGTAAAAAGAAAAAGAATCATTCTTATCCAATCTGCACGGACAGCCCATTTATTTATTATCGACGAGCATTCGTTCGTTAGCGGAAATAATCACGGTCGGCCGTCGATCCGGATTCCGCAAATACGGCGGAAGATCAATATTCCGACGCGCTGAACTGGAATCCGACTGAAATTGTGGACGCGAGACGTCGGCAAATCTTTCGGCAGCTCGGCTTAGCGAGCGAAGCCCGAACGATTACCTCGACGAGCCGCTTTTCCGTTTTCTTTTCTTCTCGTAGGAGTTTTGTTGTCCTGACGCCATCGCACGAGGGCACCGGTGACGGACAAATACAAAGGCCGTCAAACCGGGAATCGCTACGCAAAAATAGGACAAAAATGTGGCTCATCTCTCGACAATAAGCCATCGTTTTGGCTTGTGTTTTCGTTGTTGAAAGAATTGCCACTCTTATGCCCGCATCCGCTTCAAGTAAACGTTTACGTACCATGTGAGGTTTGCATACCTTTGGCAGTTTTTCCATCAGCGTTCTGTCCTCGAAGTCAAGTCGGCAGAGACGTTTGGCGCCGCCAGGAGATGGCATTTGGCTGAGCGGAGGTAAAAGCGTTGCTGTGTTGTTCCTACTTTTCGCGCCCCCCTCCCCCCCCTCCTCCTCCTCCTTCTGCCTTCCAGTCTCAATTTCCCCTCACAGACTTCAAAGGGAGGGAAAGAAAAAGGTGAATTCATTTGTCGCCGTGGAAATGCATTTGAATTGCTTCTGCTGTACAGTATACTGTATAGAAAAGCTTTTGAATGTACCCTTCGCAAAAGGATGATCCGAATAGAAACTGCGCAAATGCAACAAGCCGTCATATCAAAGATTGAAATCAATTCCGGAATAAGCTCTGGCGCTCGGCGGCGCGAACTCCGGCAGGCGTTCCTCGCCGTCTTTAACCCGGAAGGCCCGACGCGCTGAACTCTGCCAAAGACATCAACGAGGGATTACGGCGGCACCGAGATGCCGGGGAAGAAGATGATGGAGACGCGTGTGCTGGGCATCGGAGAGGCGCCGCCGCTGCTGCTGATGATAATGACCACGACGACGACGCCGAGGAACCTTCGCAGAGCCCGGCCGGGACGGCCACGCTCTCGCTCTCGCTCTCTAATACGGCTCGGATAAAAGGCGTCCAAAAAATGCCTTTTTCTTTTTACATCTGAAATGCAATGCAGTGTGTGCGTGTTCCAGTTGTTTCTTCCATCACATTAGCTCCAGAGGAACACCTCTGTCTGTCCTCCTTCAAGGACAACCCCTCCCTGCTTCGGCTCCCCCCTCGCTCAGCTTCTGTTTCTCTCTCTCACACACACAAAAACACCAGGGTCCCCGGTACAGCTGGTTCACAAGTACGCACGCACACACACACACACACTCGCCCATGCACTTGTGCTACATTGTGACATGGGCTCATTGCGTGACAGGCGGCGATGCGGGGAGATGGCCGCTGACACTCTGGACAGCAAAACGCTTTAGGTGGAGCGCGCACGTGAGCGCGCTTTATTGGCACTCCCCCATAATCTCGAACTGGTGCTCGCGTCCAATTCTTGACTTTGCCGTTTGCCGCTTGACACGGCTGGATGGTGACGATAATTGGATGAGAGGTCAATAATCTCTTCATGAGTGCTAAATGGGAATTAGATTAGGCTTTAGTTCATTTCACAAACAGCTCTAGTTAACCAGATTAGCGGCGCACGGATTAGGTCCTGGATGAGGATGGCGCGGCGGAGGTCGCGCTCAGGTCGAAGCCACTCTGACCATGATTTCGATATCGTGCGTTTATTATATACACCCGACGACATTGTGGAGTAACTAATTACATGTAACGAGATGACATCATTTCATTACAGACTGTATGTAATTGTAATCCACTGCATTACTGGGAGAACGTGTGTCATTCAATTTCAGTGACATTTGGAAATGTACATGATCCCAATTTTCGTTACCATCGGAAAATAGTTCAAACCACCTCGACTCCTCGAAGACGTCGGCACGCTCGGTCGCGTGCGGCGTGCGCCCTCGCTTTCCTCTCGTCCTCCTCGCCGTGCGGCCCAGCGTGGGTGGCTGACTTGACTTGAACGAATTCTCTCTCTTTTCTCTCCGCAGCCATCCGCTGATTTCGGATTGCGAAGAGGTGCGCCGTGAGCACGTGACGCACGACACGCATCGCGAACACGCACGGCCTTCGATCTGATCCGATGTTTATTTGAAGCCTAAACGCAGCTCCGCCTTTGGCTTCCCCTTTGCTCTCCACAGTAGAAAGTCCGCGATTGTCAGCTTTGGAATAGCCGTGCCGCGGGACGCGTCCGTCGTTGTCGACGACGTCGTCCGCCGCCCCTTCGTCCATCGAGCGAGCCGGTGTCTTCCGTAGCTCTTCTAATGTCTTCCTTTTCTTCTTGGGCCGTACGCAAATGTTCCTGCAAGAGTGAAGTGAGAAACCGACGCTGCCGGTTGGGCACCGCCAATCTTCCGGAGAGTTTACCGAGTTGACGTACAGTACTGTATTCTGCTTTTTAAAACGTTAGAAGTGCTCAACGATGATGTGTTTCTACAGCACCACAAAATCCAGGGATGACAAAAGAGATTCGGATGATCGACTTGAAGTTTGCAGCATTCAAGTTCGTCCTTTTCCGCTTCTCTTCATTGCGCAGGCAAACGATTCACGATTGCTTGCGCCGAGTCAGCCGCCAGACTTGGTTTAATATCTCCCTCCAGACACATTCATTGACGCAAGCGTACGTTGGGTTAGGTGGAACTCGGAGCGCGATTTGTGACACCGAAATGAGTTTGGTCAGCGTTGTACGCGAACCTGACGCGTCCGCCGAGCAAATGATCATTTCAAAAAAAACAAGAACAAAACGGTTGCGCAGGAGGGGAAATCCACCAGCGTGCCGTTAAAGCGGAGATGGAAAATCATTTCCGCTGTCCAAATGAATGTTGGAATGACTCGGAGGGAGCGGGTGGCGTTTTCCGGAACAATTCCAATATTCTCGGAGTACGCGCCGTACGTCACGCAGAACTGACGATCGTTGGAGTCGTTAGAGCGAGATGCCTTGCCGGATGAGTGAGGGCATCTCCAATCGAGGATCATTTTCAAGCGGCCGTCATCTTTGTCGCATCAACGTCGAGTCGGTGACGCGGCCGAACCTTTGAGGTTGAGCGACTCACTTCTGAAGTGCAACATGGACCGATCTAATACTGTGAACACTGACACTTATTCCATAATTCTGGACTTAAAAACGAAACAATAGACTCGGTAGTCAATTTAGGCTTGTTTTTCAAACGCTCCATATTTCCGAGAAGTCTTGTAAAACGCCGCCTATTTCCTTTGTTCTGCGGAAGCTGAGCAGCGTAATTCGTTTGTGGTGAGCTTAGCTTAGCCACGTACGGTCACTAGAACAAGTCACAATTCGCCAATCACACTCAAACACCAAGTGCCATTTAAAGTGCCTCTGATGAAGAAAGTTCAGCTGTTCTAGTAGGCTTTCCCTGTCATTTTTTTGTAGTCTTACAGCACAAGCCCCGGTCCGCAGAAAACCTTCGCATCATCACAGGGAACTCGTCGGAACTCAGGTTTTCGTCACGGGAAGGCGACAAAACAAACGGCTGCCTTTCATGCAGAGGGCGCGGGTTCGATTCCCCGATACCCGGCCGCGCCCGAGCCCGAGCCGAGGAAAAAAAAGACTAATCTGCTGTGTTCAAACGAAAGACAACGTTCCGCTTTCCACTTCGACGCAACACGCCGAAAACATCACGCGCTAAATCCCAAAAGCAAATCTGGATCATCTCCGCATCTGTTCTGCGGTGGTCCGCGCAGGCCTTCTTCTCTCCTGCGCTAATTTGCCGGAGCTGCTTAACGAGGGGAATCTCCGGTGATTAAAGCATATTTTGTCATTCTCTGCCGTCTCCGCTTGGCTGCCCTCCGCCCTGATGAGAGACACGCCCGCTCCGGCCCACGCTGACAAAAAAAAAAAAGGAACAGTTGTCGTTAGGGCACACGCCCGCGCGCACGCGTACGCAGAAACACATCGGAAACCCCCCCAGACAGACAGACGGACAGACAGACAGAAAGACGTCGGCCCTCGCGCACAGCCCCCCGCGGTACGGTAATGAGCTGCTAAGCTCTCTGCTTTAGCCGGCCAGAATGTGTGTCGGCGCGTGCGCACATGAAGGTGCCGCGCGCAAAACCCCGGGGTGTTCTCGGAGGCCGTCGTCCTTCTGCTCTCGCTCGCGCGCAGGCTGTCAACGCGTCGCACCGGGGGAGCCGTGCGTGCTCACGTGCGTGTCTTTGAGGAAGGAAGAAAAGAGCGAGAGAGACAGAGACGGAAACACAAAGCGGAAACTCGGTCACATTGTGCAAAGTGCAGAAATTGAGGAGAGAAAGCAGCGGCACGGATCGAGCCGCGGCGTTGTATCTGAAAATTCCCTCTCCGCTCTGTTGTTCTTTGTGTTTCTGATGCCGCATTGATGTTTGTGTACGTGCGTTTATTCATGACGCTGGAGCCACATCACTAATTAGTCCCTGGGAGAAGCCTGAGGCCATTTGCAAAATCCCACTGATTAAAAACAAGACCCAATCCAAGCGTGTGTGGCGCGCACACGCACGCAGTTTACGGCGAGCAAAGCTTCTTACCGTCAAGGCCGGACCACACGCGGGCGGGTTTCGGAGGCGAGCTCGCGACTGCGCGTCCGACGTGTGTTTGAGAGCCGTCGGTTATTAAGGCCAACCTTCACGTTTGAACTCCCAGTTGTCGTCGGCCCGGCGTGCCACCTGTCGCGCGGGACGAATCCTATCCAAGCTTTCAAGAGCGTCGTGCGGCCGAAACCACAAGACTCCGCGCTCATTGGTGTCGGGAGCGTCGATATTGCAGCAGTTTTGTTTTTCTTTTTAGGGCTCTGAGCTGTGAAGATGCAGGCCCCTTTTTTGGTAGTCCATCGGTCAGATTGCTATTGCGATTATTTGTCTGCTGCGAAAAGCGGCGAGAGGGCCCAACCCGAAGCTGCGGAGCCCGAAGGGACGTTTTCCATCGGGGTCGTCCCTCAGTTCGGTCCGAACGCACAAAATCATTCTGTGACGTTGCGACTTGCAGCGAACATTGGCGCTTATGCCGTACGTCTGGACTGCAAAGACTTGTATTGATTGGATCACGAATGCCTGTAAGAACTTTGAAAAGCGTTCAAACGGATGACGTGACACCGGCGTTTGCTTTTGAAGTTCTGTCGGGCGCGCAGCGGCTATTCATCGAATTTGGCGTCCACGTCTGCCGCCGACGTCACGGGAAAACGAGGGGGCGTGTCCACTTTGGCCGTGGAAAGGGGGCGTTCCAAAGCCAATTAGCTATTTAGCCCTCGCTGCCGCTTTCATTTTCTTGAGCAAAACATCCATCAAATCAAATATGGACAATTTAGACCCCATTGGTCCTTGACTGTAATTCGTGTATACAGCCAAGAGAAGAGAATATTTCTCCTCGTGAGTGAAAATCAACAGTGATAATAATGAAGTTATTCAAGTTTTTAAGTTTCAAATAAGCACATTTCTTCCCCCAGTGTTGTGCTTGACTTCAACCTTGCAAGCTTTGCAGACATTTGTTTTGGTTTCTTTCCATAAACTGTCACAGCGCGGCTATTTGCTGCCCCTTCAAGTTCATATCAACACGAATCAAAGCACCTCATTTATCACAGATGTGTGACCACCTCAGCCTCCTTTCTGCATCGCAATGTTAACCTCGGTCAGAGCAAGTAATCCCGCTTGAATTATAATTCAAGCTAGGGCAAAGTGATGGATGGAGACGGAGGAGTGAGAGCGGAATGAGGCGAGCAGAAGGATGAGATTGTGACAGCGAGGGGGGAAGGAGGAGGGAGGAGGGAGGGCTGAAGTGATGAATTGCTTTGAACTTGAACGGATGCCTCAGAAGCTCCCGCGGTGACGTGTCCGGACAATACGCAACGCTAGCGCACGCGAGGCCCGATGGCGCCCGACGCCGACTGTCCCCGTCGACCTCCGACACGCGCTGCTTACACACGGGGATGCGACGTGCCGAAGGCTCGAGGCTCGAGGCTCGATAGCGACTTCGGGGGCAGAGAAAGAGAAAAATCCAGCTGAATGGGAGGAGAGTTCTCAAACATTTGACACCTCCCAAAAGAATTGGCTCTCTATCATGAGCAGCATTCCAATACAGGAGCGGAGTAGCCCGAAATAGTTTTAATAGCAAGAGGGACAAAAATGGAACTTTCCAATAATCGGCATTGTGTCATCCCCTCGAGTCGTTACGTACTGCAGGTTGAAAGCCAACTGGACAAGACTAAGGCAGCCACTCTTCCCCGTACCACGATAGCGCTAACACTTGGACAATCACATATGGTCAGGGTTGAGTTCACGCAATTCAAATCTTGCCTACACGCAAATGAATCAGTCGCGATGCGCTCATTCACGCGCACACGACGGTTGACACGTGAATGACAGAATGAATGGAGGCCAAGCTTGGGCAGGAGGAGCGCCAAGTCCGCACGGTCGCTCGTGACGTTAGCGCAGCGGCGTCTCACTTGGTCCCCGTCTTTGTCTCCATTCGAACGGGGGTCCGTCGCCCGATCTGGGCCCGACGACCTCGCCGGAGTTGCGATGATTTTCCGATGCCGATTGCGGTTTTGTCCCGGCGCTCCGGTCGGCTTCCTTCCAAACGGAACGCTTATCACGGGATGCCGTCTCTCCGTTTCTCCGCTCGTCCGTCCCGTCTTCCCGTCTGGACGTGTCTGTTGTCCGTTTAGCTACCCGCCTGTCCGTCTGCCGACCTCGCCGTGCGTTTCCCTGCCCGCCCGACGGCCTTGGCGCTCGCCCGCCCGTCCCCCGACTTCCCTTCCCCGCACCGTCTTGCCTTGCCACCATTCTGTCCTTTTTCTCATCCTGTCTGCCAATCAGTCTTTGCGCGCGTTTGCCTCGCCGTCTCACCGCGTACCCGTTTTGGCCGCCGCCTTCCCGCCTGCCGTCCGTTTGTCCGCGCACCCGCTATTCACTCTTCCCGTCTGTTTTGCTGCCTCACCGCAGTGTTAGGGAGTACCTCATGACATGTCACTAGATGATGGAATTCAAATACAAAATATATGGAATTGTAGTCGAGTCGACGATTGGGAGAAAATGTCCACGATTACAATTTGAAAAAGAGTCGCAAAAGCTCCCATTTCTTTTCCCATCTCACTTCGGACGCTTGTGATTGGCTCTCTTTGGTCATGTGCCATTCTGCAGTCGTCTTAAACATGACCTATCTTTCCATAAAGGACCGCTCGTGGTGCAATCGATTAGCTTGTCTGAGATTTTAAAAAGGTTCGACTCATCGTTCCACTTTTGAGCGCATAAAAGAACATTGACTGAGTTTTTTTGGGAATGGAACCTTCACTTATTTGAGTTGTCATATGAAGCAGTAACTTTGAAATTGTGCGCATTTGTCATTAGGTCGACACGCACGGTACGGTATGGCGGTTTTCCGCCTCCTGTACACGTCCGATGCACCAAACACATTCTTACTATGTATTCCCATTTCATCATGGTCTGTTGTCAGTCGACTCGTTGTGTCAAAGGAACAAACGCGGTTCATTCTAAAATGACCATCTATGGTTTTCATCCACTTTTTCTTTTCGAGGAAACATCCAAGGGTCCTGTCGATGCTTTCATTGAAAACGAAGAAAAGTCATCAAAGTGTACTTACTTCGATGACTTTGAGAAATGCTTCAACGTGCTGCACTGTCCTCACACGCCACGAGCCTTTGTCCCACCGAATGACTTCTGAAGGTGCGCGTGTGCACGCATATCAACGGCAGCACTAATCGGCGCCCGTAGCCCACCCACACCACCTCTCCCAATATCTCTTCCTCCTCTTCTCCTTTTCTTTCACCCTCCCATCCCGCCCACTTACGTTCTCCACCCCCGCCGTTGGCCTCCATTCGATCCCGCCCCTCCTCAGCCTCAGCGGCGCTCGTGACGGTGCGAGCTCAGCTCCGAGATCGAGGGAATGTTTTGCTCTCGGTCCCGCCGGCCGTTCCGGAGGTCGCGAGGCGGTGACGAGGCCTCTGGCAAATGTTATGACGCGAATGAAATAATAATAGTGCACGTGCGAACCTGCGTTGCGCAGAAGACCCATCTACCGCCAACGAGGCGGAGCGAACAAAGTGAAACAGGGATGGATAATGTATGACGCTCACGAATCGCACGCAGCGTCGGAGGTGCGATGGGACAAGCTTGACCGAGACGACGGTCAGAGGTTTAGGGTGCTGAGCTCCCGGCCGCACAATTTCATTCCCACATTTATGGAAGAGAAAGTCTCTTCCCAAACTATCGAATTCAATTCGGTTATTTGAAATGTGGAGCCACAGCAACAGAGAAATGGATTGGACTCATAAAACAAATATATCGCAACCCGGCGAAGGCAGCGTATTGCTGCGTGCGGGCAGCTCGCTACGAACGCCGATGCGTGAAAAAAGGTTCGAAAGGATGAGAAGCTGTCACATAAGAGGAGGAGGAGAAGAAGACAAGAGGGACCAGAACAAAGGACGAGGAAGGGGATGCACTTGAAAATTTGCGCTAAGATGTCGCCGTCGCAGAGGCGTTGACGCACACACGCACACTCGGCAGCTTCAAGCCACATCACACACGTTGCCCGGAGCACAATGCAGCTTATTGCTCGGTGCGGTACAAGCCCAAAAGGAGTCCACCCGACTCGTCACTCAAGCACTTCCCTCCATCCATCCGTTTTCTGAGCCGGTTCTCCTCACGCGGGTCGCGGGCGTGCCGGAGCCTATCGCGGCTATCGTGGCGGGGTACGCCCTGAACCGGTCGCCAGCCAATCGCAGGGCACATACAAACAAACAAACAACCATCCGCGCTCACGTGCACACCTACCTGCGGGCAATTCAGTCTTCTATCAACCTACCGCGCACGTTTTTGGAATGTGGCAGGAAACCGCAGCGCCCGGAGAAAACCCACCCAAGCGGCCACGGGGAGAAAGAACATGCAAACTCCGCACAGATTTGAACCCCGGTCCCCAGAACTGGGAGGCAGACGCTCTCACCGGTCGGCCACCGTGCCGCCCACTGAAGCGCTTGTCAATGTTATTATGAAGAAAATGAATATGTGCAAGTGCTCTCCATTATGTTGGAATCTGCTATCAATGCTCTCCGCGTGTGCGCTGTATGGGCAACACACACCGAGACAAATAAAGACAAGTCATATACGCGACAATACTCCAGTCTGTAACATGAGCAACAATTGAAAAAACAGGAATAGTTTGACTTGTTTTGTGTCACCGCGTATGTACGTGCGTGTGTGTTGTGTGTGCACGTGTGCGTGTGTGTTCAAACACCCACTGGAGCACTGGTTCACGCGAGACCCGAGAGAAGCGTGTTGAGTCAGTGTTGCTGTGTGCAGCTCGTGGGCATTTAGTTCAATTATGGATTTCAGTTCTCTGTCACTCCCTCACACACAAACACAAAGAGGGCGGATGTGCAGAGTTGTTGCCGTGAGGTATAGACAAGAGTGCTTTTTTTTATCACCGCAAATGCAACGTTAATTCAAATCAGACAAACGCTCGCAAAGTAAGTCGAGCACATTTCCATCCCGAGCGAAAGCGGCAAAGTAGGCCACTGTTTGGAGGCGCGCCAGCTGTCTCCTGCACTTGCGGAAAGAACGGCGAGCCAGCCAGGAGAGGAGAACGCCCCCCCGCCCCCGCCTTCGTCGTCCTCCTGACAATCCGCACGGCGTGGCAGACCGGCGCCTCGTCGCCTCACCCGTCCTGTTGTCACAAGCGTCCGGAGACCAGAAGTGAGCCACGGACTTGACCGCCGGATGCGGTAAGCCACGGACCGGTTTCACGTAAACATATATTCCAATCTTCGATTCTCGAATGGGGTTTGTAAACTGAACATATTTTCCCATAGGAAATCATGTAAACATGAATAATTGGTTCCAGCCTGGACAAAAGTGCCTATTTTAGAAAACGTTTGCACACTTTGTACACGGCCTTTGACCTCATCCTCGGGCTCGGCAGGGCTTTCGGTGTCATCTCGCGTGAGGCCGATTGATTTGTCGAATGCCGCTCAGCCTCGACGGTGTGTGAAACGCTGCTAAAGCCTGAGTAAAGCATCGACACGATCCCTCCAGCCGGTCACATGAGCTTATTTGCATTTGCTGCCTTTCAGTGAAGACACACACGCACCAGCACGTACCCACCTACAGCCAACACGCATCCGCATCAGGAAGCGCTCATCGGCCCTACGGGCTCGCAAACAGTTCCATCTAATTTTCCCCGAACCCGGTCTTGCCAGCTGAGATGTAAGATTTCAGGGAATTTGCCAGCCAAATGGAATGAAGCGGGATTTCGTCATTCAAATATGTTATTCCTCCGCCTCAGGACCGGTTTCCTTTGCCAAGAACAAGATAGCTAAGTTGTCTCCTTGCTGTATTCATCAGAGTAAGTGGATCAAAGGTCATACAGTGGGTGCTGATGGTGGATTCAAACTGGGACAATAAACAGCTTGATCACGTTGGTAAGCCGATGTTCAGACACGGGTGGGAGACACGAGGGCATCCCGGGAACACCAGACTCCGCGGACGCGACACCTTAGCGTTTTCAAAGGTTTCCAAAACACTCTTGTCATGTCAACTAGCAGCCAAAACAAGAGTTACTGTTTTATTTTTGGAGCTCCTGAGGCCGGGCCCCCCCGGGCTGGATGACTGCTGGCTGCTCCTTGGGTTCCGGTGGCAGCTTATTGGCTTTGAACACATTTTGCATATTCATGCACAGCGGTGGCAAAAGTACTCACACGAGAAGTACAATCATGAGTAGGCTACAATTAAATTCAATTACATTAAAAAAACAAAAAGTGGAAAAGTAAAAAGTATTGTTATCACTGTTAATTATACCATACCTGTTTTGATAACTCAGTTCCCTGTTTTGATAATAAAAAAAGATCGCAATCAATCAATCAAGATCTCAACCAGGGGCGATTCTAGGATGAGAGGTTAAGGGGCGCTGAGCTCTTGGCCAGGCAAGAGCAATTTCACTTTGTTGTACATTTGAACGCAATCTCCTTGCCACATTTATGAAAGACAAGCATAACACTTTTGGGAACGTCTGCGACCAACTGGAAAATATGATGAAGGTTCTTTAAATCTTGAGCCGAATGGAGTGGATTGATCAAAGCAAGATATTTGAGTCCTTACTCATTTCTGCGGCAAGACAACTCATTTTGCTCCAGAAGAACCTGCACGTGCAGTTACAGAATGCATTTTTGCTGGAGGAAAAAAAAAAAATGCATCTCGCACAAATGTCAAACAAATGAACTAAAATGAACTTTTGTGAGAATTGAATAAGAGTAAGCAATCTCTCCCATTTTAGGGGTGCTGGGATTCAATTGAATTCAAAAATGGTCCGGAAACCCAACCGTGGTTGATTTGACGAAATTTTGACAAAGTAAGGAGGAGAACGTAGCTACGTACGATATCTGTGTGTTTTCAAGTGGGGAGTAGCCTAAAAGTCAAAAGTCCACAAAAAAGAAATATTCGAAGTTCGGACACCTCCAAATCTATGAGTGCGGTAACCAAGTATTTGCTCCTTCCCACGGTGCTTATGACCTTTGAAGGCGTGACCTGGCAGTGTGCCTCTCTTTTTTTTTTTTTTTTTTTTTAATAAACGGACACGCGTGAATTCTAACAGTGCAGCCGGAAGAATGTTGACGTTAATTAGACTTCACTCGACTTGAGGCGAAATGATAGAAAAACATTGAAATTCAGCCCACAGGCCAAACGGCAGACTGCGGGCTCACGGCGGGGAGCCGTGAGCCGTACTTTATGAATGCAAACATTTGTTCCTGACGGCTCACTTAACCTCCTCATGTATGTATGACCACCGGATCACCATTCAGGGCAGAAACGGGCGCCGCGCGGCCTCTCTCGCGCTTTCACGCACAAGCGCGGCCAGAAGTGGCGCTCAAACGCGCCTAATTGTTCCGCCTATTGAGCGAGTCGGTTCCGGCGCATTAGTGATTTTCCGCTGCTCGGCCGAGCTCGGGACATCTGCGGCGGGTCGGGGGTGAAGGCGGGCGTCCATCTGCCAACAAATAACCGAGCCGAGCGCATCTCTTCACGCGATGAAGGCTGCAGCGAAACACCTCCCTGTAATAGCGCGTCCGACATTCTCATTAGGATCCCTAAAGAGCCCCCCGTTGCCTTATTAACGATGAAATAGAGCCACTAATGAATAACAGCGACAGAAAAGAAAATAATGACACAGTGCGAATTGTGCCGTTATCGCAGCCCGACTCGCTTTCTTTGTACAATCACAAGAATATCAAGTAGGATCTAGGACACGCACATGAAAGTGACACTTTGAAGATGCTTTCCTAATCCCCCTTTCTTTCTTCTTCTTCTTCTTTTTTTTTTTTTTGCACCACTTGGAGATGTGTTCATAAAGTCGGGGGGTTTTTATGAAAACTCACTGCCACTCACTACCTTCTGCAAAATCTGTGCCTCTTTTAAAAATACAATAAATACTTCATATAATCTCAGTTCCTTGACTTACGAGTATAATTCGCTCCATCGGCACACTTGTTACCCAAAACAAACGCATGAAATGAATGAAAATGCAATTCATGCGTTCCAGCACATTTGCGCTCCTTCACACATAAACACACAACACACAAATAAGGAAGAGTATTCCAACTAAGGGACTCAGTAAGATGCAGTAATAGTAGTTGTTTGTCTGCAGAGGATCAAGAAAATATGCCTGCGAGGATCGATATATTGTCCGTCTACATGTGCTGTTGCACCATTTGTGTTCAAACGTCCGTTGCCACGCAGATGTTACTCGTTCGCCTGTCTATGGAATTTTGCATCGCGAGTTAGCATTAAGCTAGCGATCATTCAAAGTGTGGTGTATTTATTTTACGTGGCAAACTGCTGCTTGTTGTGAAGTGAGTTGAGGTCAGTGCCACCGCCTACAGCGGAACTGTTTGCTTGCAAGTCAAAGCAAAAATAAAGAAAGAACTAAAACAACAATAATAATAATAATAATAAAAAAATCGGCCGAGCAACAGCTTGTATCTCACGAGTGGAGTCACGATAAAATCCCTCTGATGCTGAGGAAACTGCGCACCACGCTTTGTGCTGTAAGATGTGACTGAAAAAAATGGCAGGAAAGGCCTACTAGAACATGTGAACGTTATTTGGGTTAATCGAGGGCACTTTAAATGGCGACAGGTGAGGGCGTGCTCACTTTAAACAGGAGTCGGAATGTGATTGGTTCATTCTGGACATTGTCGCATCCCAATTATACGAGGGTGTGCACACTAATGCAATGACATTATCCCACTTGTTGATTTTTTACTTCCCCGCTCTAAAAGATGTCTTTTTTTCAGCTTATAGGTCACAATAATGGTGGAAAAATCTAATCTTGGCCATTTTCTTCCTTTATATCTCAAAAACAGGGGTGTGTTGACTTTTTATATCCGCTGCAATGCAGTAGCTGCACAAGTCATTTCCACAGGTCGAAGCACTCCCTCCCGGCTCGGGTGAACGACAAAGGAGACCGTGACGAAGCACTCGCAGAAACGTTAAACGTCGACGTCGCCGTTGTTGTTGTTGTTTTTTAACCGCAAGATGTCACCACCGAGTCCCCGAAGATTTCATGTTTGGGCTTTCGTTCAAGTTGACCGATGTGACATCATCATCGTATAAAATAAACGATATACATGTATTTAACTTTAGCCGGAAGACACCGGCCGTAAAGAGGAGCAAATTTTAGCTCGTACGGTTCCAAACATCATCGAAGCGTAGACATGCTCGTTAGCGTTAGCCTAAACAGGAAGTCCGCTAACCCGTTTTCCGGGTTTGGTCACGTGACCTTCCGCACGGCGCAGACCGGCCGTTTGAGCGTTTGACTTCACCGTCGAGAGCAGCTCGCTTCTTTTTCCACTCGGATGACCGGAATCTTCCTTCAGTTGCCGTGAATATCGATGCTAATATTTGTTTTGCTGCCGACCCCCCGCCCCCCAAAAAAGACCCTAATTCTGGCGGAACGAACCGTATTTGGCCCGCTCGTTGCATTTGTTAGCCCCGCAGAGAGCCTGAATTTAGAACAGCTATTCGATCTAATGAGGCAGAACTTCACGGTTGCCGCTGGAAAACTTTGTCAGCTTTCTTTTTCTCTGGCAGCAACAAAGGCCTGAATTTCAAAAGTTGTTTTCCGTCTCTCGCCCGCTTTCTCAGTGGCACGCAAACCGATGAGGCAAAGGCGGTTTTTTGTTTTGTTTTCTTCGCTTCGCACAAGCGCAGCAAACCAAGATGGCGGGCAGCGTTGAAGGAACGAAGGCAGCAATTAGGAAGAAGGCCTCCGCGGGGAGCGCCGTGACGGCGTGGGCGTCGCGCGGAGGGTCTGCCGGGACTCGGACCAAAGGGGACCGAGTACCTCCGTTTAGGTTCCGAGCTGGTGTGAAGACGCTCGCCGGCCCAAAGTTTCGGCACAGCGCCAAGAGCAAGTATCAAAGATTTATCATTCCAGCTTCACCACGATAAGAATGCTCCGTTTCAGAAAGGAGATCAATGGCTCATTTTCATATCATTTGATCCACAACCATGAAGACGTTTTGAAAAGCCATTTTGCATTGGCACAATTGCAGCGAGCAAAACAAATGCCGTTATTCATTGCTGAGAGACTGTATAAAAGAATACGAATGAATTTATCAAAGGGTCAGAAGTATTGCATGTCTTTACTTTTAGCGTCTAATGGCTTGAATGAGTCGTCGGAATCATTTCAGCAACACGTCCACTGTGCAACGCACGCATTTTTATGAAGCGGTTAACGTCTTGACCGTTATAAAAAGAAGTGTATTTCAATGGGTGTTGCGTTTACTATGCCAAAATAGAGCTGAGGTTGCACACCCAAAACATCTGCGACTTACCGCAAGGTGTCTTGTCAAGCGTGGGCTGAAATATCCCAATTTAAGGCGACGCTGCATGAAGAAAAAACAAGCGGTTGTATTTCAGAGTCTGGATTGTAAACGAGTCGCGCGGCGGATTTCCCCCGAATATGAGTCCCTTTGATCGGCCCTTCCTCCGGTGGCCACGTCGTCGTCACCGCATCGCCCGATCGGCCGTTTCTCGGCCCCGACGAACAAACCGGACGGAGCCGCTGAAATATTTTTGGCGCGGCGCGCGACTTATTCGTCTTGAGCGCTCGTTTATTCCCGAAGGAATTCAAGGCGCTCCCTTCAAAGTATCGCAGACGCTCACAGTGCGGTCGCTGCGCGTCCTGGGAAGGTTGAGAATGCCAAAGTGTTGTTCGTGGAGGGCGAATCCATAAAGGGTGGCGAAAGGGACCAAGCAGCCAGCTGGACTTGTGTCACCTGCACCATTAATATGGCTTCGCGCCACGCTCCAAATAGCACTGCGGGGCCTGTAAAAGAGCGTGAGAAAGAGAGAGAGATGGCAGAAGGGAAGATGATGGCAAGGCAGATGAGAGAGAGGGAGGTATTACAAAGTCCCTGAGAGTGCCAGTTGTCGTTGTCGACTATGTCGTCAAATAGTTGGGGAAGCGTTTCCACCTTGGCGGTCAACGCGCTCTGCCGTCGTCTCACGCGACAAGCGGACTCCATAAAGTAGGTCGGTGGATTTAAGGAGCCAGGCAGATTCGATCCGTGACGAAACTCGTTCGGCGGCAAAGCCGTAAGCGTTTGCCGTATGTCCATCACGCGTGTCACGAAAAGACAACTTTTGTGGCAAATGATTGGCACACACCAGGAAGAGTCCAACATTTCAACAAGTCCCTGCTCGCTCTCGCGAGGGAACTTGCCCTAAAAATTAACCTTCTTATTAGATCACCGCTCCTCATCTACTTTTCAATTTTGTATTGAATACAGAGCACGTGCTCCCCATGGGATTTCTCCAAGTAGCGCATTCCACCAACAACGCGTGGAGGTTAACTGAAAGCTAAATTGTCCACAGGTGTGAACGTAAGTGCAAATGTTTGTATGCAAACCAAAATGCGATCGGACGTAAGGCCGCCACACACCGTGCGATGCGCTCCAACCCGATTGGACCGGACACTCGCAAACAAACACAAATCTTTACGGGCGCCTCCTGACCTCGCCAGAATCGCAATGAGGGCAAACAGCGGCGAACAAAAGGACAACGCATTCAAAAGCAGTGAAAGGGAATGCGGGAGGAGTTTGTTTTTGTTTAAGATGCGCCGGGACGGACGGGGCCGCGCCAGCCTTTAAATCACCATCGGAAAGTCATTAGAAAGCCGGCGCACAGATTGCGCCCTCCCGTGCACAATGCCGCCAATGGAGCGGAAGGAAGGGGGCGTGGCCGCCCCCGGATTTCTTTGCGCTCGTTACAGCGGCGGCCCTAAAGTTTCCCGCAATCTGCGTGTGGGTGTAAAAGGTTGTATTCATGAGGTGTTAAGCGTTTTGTGTGTCGGGAGAAATGTATTCAAAGTCTCGCGGCGATCAGCGATCAGCGACAGATGGCCTCCTGGCTGACGGAGAGGAGCGGGAGTTAACTGAAAGTTAAATCTTCAAGTCAAGCGGACATTTTCAACATGGCGGCATTCTGGTGCCAGTCGGCGCCGCCGCGCTCTTCGCAGCGCTTTCAGTTCGCCGTCAGAATTTTGCGAGCGTAAAGTTATTGCGGTCTTAAGCGGAAGTAATCTTTGCCTTTTTTATACTCGTCTCCACTTGGCTGGAGTGTCGGCGGAAGACAGTTTGCAGACACTCAATTAGACGCAGACAGTTATGGACAGTGGAAAACGCTTGAAGAAAAAAAAGTGTCACATACTGCCTGCGGTTCCATTATTGTAGCCGGGAGGGCGCTTTGCGTTCTCTCTCGCCTCCCTTCTCTGTTTTCAGCACCCGTCTCCAATCAGCCTTATTTATCACCACCGCTATATAAACCTTTATAAAACTTTGCCCTTCATCCTAGCAGAGACTCTTCTGTCACATAACGCACCCGACACCTTCACTTCCTGACCGCACTCCCCATCGCTCTGGACGGTTGTATTTCAAGTCCTCCACCCTCGCCATCTCTTCTCCCTGTGGCCTCAGTCTTCCCCCGCCACCCCTCTCATTCGTGCACATATCTTCTGTCTTACTTCGGCTCATCTTCAGTCCTCTGCTTTCCGGCGCACGCCTCCGTCTTTCGAACTGTTCCTCCAGCTGCTCCCTGCTTTCGCCGCAGATCACAATGTCATCGGCAAACATGACGGTCTACGGGGATTCCAGTCTAACCTCATCTGTCAGCCTATCCATCACCACTGCAAACAGGAAGGGGCTCAGGGCTGATCCCTGTTGCACTCCCACCTCCACCTTCAACTCCTCTGCCACACCTCACCGCTGTTCCGCTGCCCTCGTACATGTCCCGTATTCTTCGGACATACTTCTCTGCCATTCCAGACTTCGGCATGCAGTTCCACAGTTCCTCTCTGGGTACTCCGTCGTAGGCTTTCTCTAGATCTACAAAGACACAATGTAGCTCCTTCTGACCTTCTCTGTACTTTTCCAGCCACTCTCTATTCGTGTCAAAAAACGTAACATCGCCTAGCTTAATGTCCAAAATGTCACAATTTTGTGGCGACGGTGAAAAAAGCAAGGCAGGATGAATCTCAACAAAAGGATTTATTTTCAAAAACACCAAAAAAGCCAAATAAGGAATGTGGACAAATCTAAATAACTAATTTAACAAAGTCCCCAAAATCCCAAAACAAAGAAAGAAAGAAAGAAAGAAAGAAAGAAAAAGAAAGAGAAAGAAACACAAGGCAACGAAACCTTCCCCACAACAAAAACCAGAAAGAACTCAACTTTGCACAAACAACAATGACCCGACAAACTAAATACAAACAGATTGACGGGACAACGAGGCACACCTAAACAAGACAACAGTGGCTGGAGGGAGCCGATTGGTTGACATGAGGTAGAGGGTTGACGAGAACAGGTGAGGACAAAAGCCAAACGAGAGGACGAGACTTGAACATGTGACACAAAGCATTAAACAAAAACAAAAAAAGAAAACTTCAGTCTTACAGATCCTAATTGCATTCAGATTTGTATTTTCTATACATTAAGCTTTTTCTCTATCATGAGTGCTTTATAAAAGCTTAACGTGGACAACATTCGTCATACGAGAGTCATTGTTTTGATTTTTTTTTTTTAGGTGGAAGTTGTGGCATGAGTAGAGATGTCTACACACAATTTGGTCATGACTGATCACACTTTTCGGACATTACGTGACATTAAGCTTTTGTGACGTCAGCGTTTCCAGGCTGTTCATTCAATTAACCAAACATCTGAAGGGCAAAAATTACTCACACTTTGTACGCAAGTAGGAGTATTAAAAACTTGGTGCGATTGAATACAAAAGGTTTCTCACTATAATTAATTTAAAAAGTGGTCGGGCTGAAAGGAAGAAAAAAAAAAATTATGTTGCGTCATATTTAATTTTTTAAAGAAAACATCAGCTTTTTGCTGCACATTTCAGCGATCAGAACGAATCCCCGTCAACATCCGACAATTCCTTTAAATAAGGCCACGGATGGGGAAGATCTCGCTTCTCCACATCTGTTGCGTCATCGTCGTTAACGGTTCCCATTCCTTCTGGTTCGGGTTTACATGGAGCCCTGGATTCCGATTAGAATCGGTTTAGGAGCCCAAACCCAATGCAAACGCTGCATATAAACACCTCAATGGGAATAAACCGGCCAAATTCGAACAGATTCCGGATTTCATTCGGATTCAAATTCCTTTTGCCAAACCGATCGGAAGTCAAATCTCGTTACGCGAACGGCGCGTCGGAACGCGTCGGGCTGCGCTCCGTCCCGACGTAAACGTTTATGCACTTGAAAAGACGGCGGCTTCCTTGCAGAGCTCAGCTGCGACGGAGATCTTGTTTTGAATGACTTGGAACTTTTTATCAAGCTAGCTTTGCTTTTATAAAAGTGTCAAATCAATCACAACTGCTGTGCCAAACAGACGACTGACGTCCGTCTCGACAAAAGACAAAATGATGACTGCTAAACGGCCGCTCCGATCGAACGGGTGTCACGCGCATGCACCGGAAACCCGAGATCTTCAAACGGAAGAATTTCAATCAGAATGACCAAAAGTCTGCACGTCAACCGGACTCGTGTCCCGGTTCTGTCCGCCTTTGAAGAGATCCGCATCTCCTTGTCACACGGCGGTCGACTTTCCCTCTCTGCTTACATCTTTGTTACATTACGCCATCATCCACTAATATTCCAAAAAACAAAAGGCACAAGCCTAGTTTAACAAAGTAAGATGTCGATAGACGAGATCTCTCTCTTCAAATGTCGGGAGTAAAAGTCAAAAGTGGGCAGAATAATCAATCATGAAGGAAACTGTCAGATTTGGGTTTCGCGATTTGTACTCGGTGACTTGCCAGCCTGCCTGACAACTCCGAAGATACAGCGTGGGAGGAAGCCGCGGAAAAGCAAACACATGCACAAACTCCACACGGGATTCCAACCCAGAACCTCAAAACCACGAGGCGGGGGCACCGATTCTTCGAAGATCAACCTGCCGATCTGATTGCAATTCCTCAAGCCGGACTTGATTTGGGGAACTTTTCTTTTTTTTCTTCTGCTCCCGTTTTCATTTTTCATTTTCATTGTGCTTGGAACTCCGTTTTTCAGCTATTTCCTTTTCTGGTTATTTTTTTGACTTTGACTACTTTTAAAAACAGATATTTTTACTTTCTATTATTGTGTCAAAATCCAAAACTAAAAAAGATGAAAACACGCCATAAAAAAATGGAACTCGAGAGCGGTAACGTCAACTGTGGTCGAGAGCTCGATTGATTTGAGATCTGACGGACTTCAAATGTGGGGGAAAAAAACGGGACAGCGGCAACACGGACGAATGTGAACCGGGAAGCGTAGACGACGAAGGCAACGGATGCGGAGAAGCGAGATATTCCCCATCCACGGCCTTATTTAAAGGAATCGTTGGATGTTGTCGGCGACAAGAAGGAAAACCGGCGAACGCGTTCTGAATTGAGCTAGAAAAGCGCCAACGTTTGCCATTCGACATTCTCGGTCGAATGGAAAAAAACAAAAAAAAAAAACACTTTTTGTCATCTCTACATTTTCACGACAAAGTTCCTCACTTTGTGGCGCCACGTTCGGAACCGTTTAGCCACAATCGCGCCCCCCCCACACGCGCGCACAAATGTGTGCTTGATCCGCGCGATCTCAATAAAGACTTTTTATTTTGTGCTGCGTTGACGGCTAAAGATTTTCCTCCCGCCGGCCAGGCCGTGACTCACACGTGCACGAGCCCCGGAGACGAGAGAGGCGCTAATTGGATAACTAGCGGCGGGAACCAATTCGGACCGATCCGTTTGCGACGACACGCGAGTTAGGCGAAGCTCAGCTGAGAGCGATCGATCTTTCCGCCCCCGTCCGCTCGCGGCTGAGGTCTCGACGTGCCCCGCCCCCTCCCGCCTCGCGCTGCTTCTGCGGCGGACAAAAGAGGCCAAATCGGCGATTTCCATCTGAAAGGGTTAAGCCCCCGTCGGCCGAGCGGCCCCAAAATATTCCCGATCGCGAGAGCAAACGGGAGCACAATGGCGGAGAGATGGCCTCTGAAAAGGCGGCTTTATTTATGTCGAAGAAAATGCAAATAGGCCCCGTGAAGATTGGAGGGATTTGGGGACGCTTTCTAATTCTGCTTTTGTGCGACTCGCGTCCAGACGGGCCAGCGCGACGCGGCGATCACGTGACCGCGGCTCTCTTTTGTCCCGGCTGCGTGTCCTTCCAATGCAGCTTTGCGCACGCACGCCGCTCGCTCATTTGCATCCGATCGCTGCGCGTGAGAGCTGGAATGCGTCGAAAAACAATGAAAGTGAGCGGAAGAAGCAAACTCTCGAGAACAACTGTCAGACAGACTCCCCTCAAATTAGCGACGTTCGTCGTGTTCGACGCACGACCTTTTACGGCAGCAAAAAGGCAAAAACTAAACATCGGCGACCCTTCGAGTCCCGCAGAGCAGCCGAAGCAGGCGACCGACGGTAAACTGATCTTGAACAGGAACAGATCGGATTGCGATTCAAATCAAACCGCTTCTGATGGCCAGAAGCCGAGCTGCACTGTGGGTGTTTACGGTCGAGCTCTGTGGATAAGCGGATGCTTTTGGATCGTCTTCTACAAAAGAGACATAAGGATTTCAAACTTGCACTCCAAGCGTGCGACTTGAGCGGGATGCAAGACGCGTGTTTCGGCCCATTCGGGTTTTGACTCGCGGCGGCGGACGGGTTCTTTGCGGAACGCGCCGAGCGATATCGGCTCGGACTGCGGGGCAAGCGTCGCCGCCGCGGAAGGCGCTCGTGCGCGCGAGGCGGGAGGAGAGCGAGAAGGTCTCCCGAAGAGCCGCGACGGGGCCCCGGTGGCTCTCCGAATAGCTTTGAATAGGTGGGAGCAGCAATTCATCTCCCATCTCGCTGTCACGAAGGAGGGAAGGGGGGGCGGAGCACGCACGCGGCTTTGCCCGATTACGCCGCCAGTCGGGCCGAGGTCTCCGCGGGGGCTTCGGGGGTCGGGGGCCACAATGGCGAGGCGGAGGGAGCCCCCGCCGCGCCATTGTGGCCCGACCGCTAACGAGGGCTTCATACGCCTTTGATATCATCTCCGCATTCAAATCTGATCAATTCCCAGCTGCGCTCGCGGCCGAATCCCATTCGTAACGCCTTCCCTCGTGAAAGGCCGTTTTCAGCTGCAGGCGAGGCCGAGGAGGGTCGCATTTTACAGCGGCGCCGAGAAATGAAAAAGACACAAAGAAGAACTCTCTGGCACACGAGACGTCTCGTGAGCCGATCTCAAATTCTAATAAGATCAACGTTGATGTACTGTTCTTCTTTTTTGCTCGCCGAAGAAAGGAGGCGATAGGCAAACAATGATTGGATTACAACTCACCGGGGGCGGGGCCACGCTTCATGATAGTCGGAAATCGATGGAATAAAACCAGCGCCAAAACGAGGACATTCCCACCGGTTCCGGCGCATTCCTGTGGATGCTTCACGGCTCTCGCAATTGGGAAGATGACTTTGGAATTTACAATTACAAGAGATTCCAAAAGTAGCGCAACTATTTTCAATGAATCTCAATCATTATATTGGATAACATTTGGAGGATTTTCCATGATTTTGAGTGAAGGCATCAACGGGACCCTCGGACGTTTTCTCGGGGGAAAAAAAGTGGATGCAAACCGCAGATCAGTATGTTGGAGTTGACCTCGCATTTGTTAATTACGCAAATAATAAACAGAGAGCAAAACACCATCAAATGTAAAATGTCTTGGTTGCATTAAATGTGCCCAGCATGTGGAAAACATGATAATATGCTGACCTAATGACAAATGTCCACAATGTAGACAATATCGCGACATACAACAAGCCAGAATGTTCCAGAAAACGTCCACAATTATAACAATAAAAGTATTCAAAAGTCAACTATGAGTCAAAGCTTTTCACGATCTCCGACAAACTCATAGATTGCACCACAAGCGAGTACTTCAATATCATATTTGGAAACATTTGTCATGTTTGAGACTACGTAGTGCAGAATGGCACATGACCAAAGAGAGCCAATCACAAGCGAGGAAGTGATACGGCTAAAAACGAATGAAATCAGCTCTTTAATGTTTTAAACGTAACAAAAATTTGAATCACGGCGGGCGACCGCTGAAGCTCATCTGCCTCACAGTTGTGAGGTTGCGGGTTCAAATCCGGCCTGGCCCGTGTGGAGTTTGCGTGTTCTCCCCGTGCCTGCGTGGCTTTTCTCCGGGTGCTCCGGTTTCCTCCCACAGCCCCCAAAAACATGCGTGGCAGGTTGATCGAAGACTCCAAATGGGCCGTAGGTGTGAATGCGAGTGCCGATGGTTGTTTGTTTCTAGGCGCCCTGCGATTGGCCGGCGACCGTTTCGGGGTGAACAGACAGCTGGGACGCGCCCCCGCCGTGTGGAAAACGAATGAATTTTAATCACGGAAATGGCGGAAAGCAACTTTAATTCAATGAGACATTTTCTCCCAGCGAGTGTCATGGATTCCACTTCCATCCATTCTGGGATGAAGAAATCTGATGGCATGTCATTGTTGACTCCCCAGCGCTGCGATTCAGGATAATAAGCGTCCGCGAGGAACGCGGTTGGACGAGGCCCGTTATCTTTCCACTTCAGAAGGCCGCCAGTGCCCGGCGCAGACACGTGCGTGGGGAAGCGACAATGTCAACACATAAATCTTTGGGTGCCCTCGCCTCCTCCTTATTCAAATGTTTTTGTCCTCTAGCTCAGGGACACTGCGCCTCCCTGCACCCCCGACTCCTTTAACAGCCTCGGGACCGTAAACGAGCCCCGCAAACTATAGCGCATCCTAAATCACCTCGTGAATTTAGCCCGCATTTTGCACGCCGAGCTTTTCGACAGTGTCGGACTCGCTCTAGATCGGGTTTAGGGGTCTTTCAGAAGCCATCCCCCCGCCCCCGTCGCAGCCCGGATTGGCCGCAGCTCGGCTCATTTGCATGCCCGCCCCTATAAACCCTTTTGCGGAGACCGCAGCTCGCTTTGCGCTGAGAGCGGCACACCTACGAGGGGAAGGACGAGGACGAGAGCGAGAGCGAGACAAAGGCAGAGCGGCGCATTCCGGGACGCACACGCGGACAATTGCAACGTTTACTACTCGTAGGTTGAGCGGGGAAGTGTTTGGGAAGGACTTTTTGCTTTTCCATTCTCGTTCTCTTCATATCGCTGACATTGCTGTTAAGTGCAAAAATGAGGGAAACGAGGTGGCTGCTGTTGTTCGTCATCTCGTCGACAAGACTGGCAGCTTTCGCAAAGGCGAAGACCGTCAAGTACCAGACCTTCGAGGAAGACGCCCCGGGCACAGCGATCGGTAACCTGAACGAGGACGCCTCCTCCGCCTCGGCCGGCTCCCGGTCCGCTTTCCGGATGATGAGACAGTTCAACTCCTCTTTCGTCCGACTGAGGGAGAGCGACGGGCAGCTGAGCGTCGGGGAGAGGATCGACCGCGAGCGCATCTGCAAACACACCCCGCGATGCCTCATCTCTTTCGACGTGGTCAGTTTCTCCAAGGAGCAGTTCAAGCTCATCCACGTCGAGGTGGAGGTCAAGGACATCAACGACAACTCCCCGGAGTTCCCTCGCAAGGAGTCGAGCGTGGACATCTCCGAGAACACCGCCGTGGGGACGCGCGTCCCTCTGGACTTCGCCGTGGACGAGGACGTCGGGCTGAACTACATTCAAAGCTATCAGATCTCAGTTAACAGTCACTTTTCCATCGACGTGCTGAGCAGGGCCGACGGGGTTAAATACGCAGAGCTGGTGCTCGTGAAAGAGCTGGACCGAGAGACTCGGGCTTCTTACGCGCTGGAACTGGTCGCCGTGGACGGCGGGAACCCGTCCCGCTCCGGAAGCACGCGCGTCAACGTCAAGGTGAAAGATTACAACGACAATAGCCCCGTTTTTGACCGCGACAGCTTCTCCGTGGACTTGCCAGAAGACGCCCCGGTGGGCTCCCTGCTGCTGGACCTGAACGCGGAGGACCCGGACGAAGGTCTGAATGGCGAGGTGGCGTACGGCTTCGGGAACCGGGCGCCCTCGGAGATCCGCCAACTCTTCAAAGTGGACAGAAAGAGCGGCAGGCTCACCCTGGAAAGCCCCATCGACTTCGAAAGTAAGAACACGTACGAGTTCGACGTCCAGGCCGCCGACTCGGGGCCGAACCCCAGCCCGGCCATATGCAAAATCGTCGTTCAGGTGCAAGACGTTAACGACAACGCGCCGGAGATCTCCATCACGCCCATGACGTCCATCGCTGCGGACGTGGCCTACATCACCGAGGCGGCGGCCGGGGAGAGTTTCGTGGCTCTGGTCAGTACTTCGGACCGAGATTCCGGAGCCAACGGCCGAGTGCGCTGCGCCCTCTACGGGCACGATCACTTCAGACTGCAGCAAGCCTACGAGGACAGCTTCGTGATCGTGAGCACCGGCCCGTTAGACCGTGAAAAGATCCCCGAGTATAACCTGACGGTGGTGGCCGAGGACCTGGGCTCTCCTCCCTTCAGAACCGTCGCTCAGTACACCGTCCGGCTCACGGACGAGAACGACAACGCTCCGGTGTTCAGTAAGCCTGCGTACGAGGTGGCCGTGGTGGAGAACAACGCGCCCGGCGCGTACGTCGCCACGGTGGTGGCGCGGGACTTGGACACGGGGTCGAACGGAAAGGTCACCTACAAGCTCGCCGACGCCTACTTCATGGGCTCTCCCGTTTCCACCTTTGTGTCGATGGACCCCGCCAGCGGGTCTCTTTACGCGCTACGGAGCTTCAACTACGAGGTAACGAAGCAACTGGAACTCCGGATCACGGCCAGCGACGGCGGCTCCCCGCCCCTGACCGGAAGCGCGAATGTTTTCCTGAGGGTCGTGGACCAGAACGACAACGCGCCGGCCATCACCCGTCCGCCGCTCAACAACGGCTCGGCCGAGGTCGTCCTGCCCCGGGACTCGCCGAGAGGCTACGTCGTCACGCGGGTGGAGGCCCGGGACGCAGACGAGGGCGTCAACGCTGAGCTTTCCTTCGGGCTGGCCGCCGGCGAAGCCTCCGTCTTCTCCGTCGACAAACTCACGGGGGACGTCTACCTGAACCGCTCGCTCAGCCGCGACGCGGACGACGCCTTGAGCGTCACCGTGACGGTGAGCGACAACGGCAGGCCCGCGCTCACCTCCGCCGCCACGCTGCGCTTCCTCATCGTCGCCGGCTCCCCGCCGAGCGACCGCGCCGTGTACCGGGCGGGCGGCGCGCCGGCGCAGTGGGACCTGTCCGTGGTCGTCATCGTCGTCTTGGCGGGGAGCTGCGCCCTCCTGCTCCTCGCCATCATCATCATCGCTACCACCTGCAAGCGCCACGGAGGAGACAAGAGCGGCGAGGACGGCGACTCCTACGGGGAGGAAGGCACGCCGGAACGGGGCGGGAAGCGCGTGGCCGCTAACCCGCTTCTCCCCGCGCGGGCGGCGGCGGCGGGCTTCGAGGGGCGCTCGTACGGCGGCCAGACCCACGACGTGTGTTCGGCCTCGGAGGACGGCGGCGAGGTCCCCTGCGTTTATGACTCCGAACCAAACGGCAAACCGAGGGGCAACAAACACGAGGTGAGTCCGCCTTTGGGGGCGTCAGTGAAGACTGTAAATTGTCCGTCGGTGTGAGCGCGAATGTTGTTGAAAACGGACGGACGGCATACGCAGAACTTCACTCCCCTTTCCATTTCATTTGCAGGGCTACTCAACGTTGCCGGGCTACGGGAGCGCGAAGGAGGCCGTGAGGCCCGTCGCCATCTGGAAGGGCAACTCTTACGCCACCGTCTCTGCCAGGGACCCGGCCTTCAGCGGCAAAGACAGCGGCAAGGGGGACAGCGACTTCAATGACAGTGACAGCGATGTGAGCGCAGACACCGCAGGCTTGAAGAAAGATGGCGCATCTGTTCCTCAAAATGGTGAGCGGGGCAAACTTCACTTCAAGATTCAGGCTCTCTCTTCGTCTCGGGCAGCTGCGTGCACGAACATCAACGCTTGACGCACATTTGTGCAATACGCCTTGTCATCCCCCCCATCAGGCATCCTATTGGTCGTTCATGACGATTAGCTCGATTGACAGAGGAATCCATTGTATAGATCTGTAGATAGTGAAAAATCGTGAGAATCTGCGGATCATTGACGCCCACGACAACCGCATTGGGAAACAACATTTTCGAAACCCAAATAATTCTTGAATAAGTGGGGATAAACCTCCAGTAAGGGCCTTCTTGTGGTTGGTTCAAAAAAAAAAAAAAAAAAAGCATTAAAAAAGAGAACACATCTGGATTGATCTTTGTGCCGTGCGTTCTCCCGGTTCGGCAGGCGAGGGGGCGGAGACTGAAAAGATTTGTGGCGCTGCTTTCTTTCACTCTCGTCTGACTTGACGGCATAACACGTTCTGCTGTTCTGCTTTTGTTTTTGGTTCGTTTTAGCGTTGTGGGCGTGCACCAGCGAGTGTAGGGTTCTGGGCCATTCGGATCGCTGTTGGAGCCCCTCGGCGGCGAGAGCCGACGCGGCGCCCTCGCCCGCCCCGACCGCGTCCTCCTTGCCTCGGAACAACTACTACCGAGCCCACATCCCCAAAACGGTGGGCCTGCAGAGCGTGTACGAGAAGGTGCTGGACTACGTGACCATCGCGCCCGCGAGGGTCCAGGAGGACTGCGGCGACGTGGCGATCCCCGTGTACGCCGCCAGCCGCGAGGAGGCCTGAGCAAGATTCTATTCCAAAAGATTTCCGTGAGGCTCCCTGGACAGCGAGAGGTGGAAAAGCTTTTTGTGCGATTCAGTCGCTCTCAGATTTTCTTCTTGGTTTGAACGTGAACTGTATTATACGCAAGCTTTGTACATAGAGAGATTTTATTTTTGATAAAAGCCATCATGAAGTGGAGATCTTAAAGCATGCTTCTATTTCAAACCTCCCGAGTCGCGTTCGGCCGCAGGACTCCGACATTGTAAGCCGAGTTGATAACCGTGTATGGAATGCTCTCAATGGTTTTTATCATCACAAAGTTGCGACAAGAAAATAAACGTTGAAGCGCTGCACTAAAAACGTGGTTTGAAGCAGGATTGTTTGGAGAATTACACACGCCGGCCGACAGGTGTCGCCGTTTCCGCGGCAGTGCGCCGACGTCCTCGCGTCACGCCGGCGGTCGCTTTCATGTTCATTCAATCAGAATAAGTCGGGATCGATCGGTCATTGTCACATCAATAGCGATTTGCCAGTGAAATGAGACGCAAGTCGTGCGACGCGATGGAGCAAATGTGGCCGACGGCGAGGGAAAGCCCGCACGGCCAACGTCGGCTTCTTGCTTGACCGGTCGCGACCCACATCAAATGAAATAGAAGACAACAACTGAACGCACCTTTTTTGAAAGACATCTAAACATATCCATTTATTGTCCAGTGACGACTTGGAGCTTAAAACCCGTTCCGACACATTTGAGCCACAGCCATCCGACGCTAACGGCCGAAGGTCAAGATGATAACTTCAATTTCATTCTTAATTACCGAGCGGACCTCGGATGCAAAACTCTCAACTCGGCAGGAAAAGAAAACGATGTCAATTACAAGAGCGGCGTGAAAGGCTCACAAGGTGGGAGAGTCGGTTTGGTTCAATTCCTTCAAAGCAGGCCTCATTTTGTCAAAACACGACACACGATTCACACAAGCAGACCGACACGCAGCAGAACACCTCAGATCCATTCCAGAAAAAGAAGAGAAAACCTGGAAAAAATGAAGATGCAGTCAAGAAAACCCGAGACTTTCTCCCTCCGCCGAGCCGGACGCGGCCAGACAATCGCGGCGCCAGCGCAAAACCCGTCGGACACACCCGCCGCATCTTCTGGCGCTTCGACCCGATCGGTGCGTCTGCAATTCCGCCGTCGGGTGTCGCCGCACCCGACGGCTGCTCGTAGCGGCGCTCGTGATATGCTTCTGCCTCCAATCTATACGATGCGTGTCGTCTCCGCAAATCAAAACGTGTCGTATCCTATTATATTCAGTTGGAATATTGTATCGATACTTGCGTATTGCTTTGCAAAATGGGTTTTGTTTTGACTTGAAATGTGGGCCAATGTTTTGCTCCTTGAGTGGAAGTTTTGAATAATTGCGTAATACTTTTGATTTGAGTGTTTATGCAGTCGGAAAAACAAACGCTAAGCGCAGTTTCGGAGGGCCGGGGAAACGTCAACCGCCCCATTTTCTGAATTTGTCCTCTTTGCCCCAACGCGCACGCATTTTTGCAGCCATTCAAACAATTTCTTATGAAGCTTAATTAACGCTTGACTAGTAATCTCAAGTGTTAAATTAGCGACGGTAGTTTAACCGTCGGGTGGTTTTTATAGCGACGGATGAAGACGTCGTCTCTCATCTTTGATTTGCAAACCTCGCAGTTGGACATTTTTCTTTGCCCCCATTTTATGAAAAACATCATCCTTGAATTCAGAAGCAATCGTCTTCATGAAGCCGCTTCGGACGATAGCCTCTGCACTTTGCTTTCCAAAGGTAAAGACTTGTAAGCTCAGACATTTTCACCTGCTGGTTTCATGCATTCCGGTTGAGATTTTGTCAGTCCCACATGGACCGTATTAGGTCAGCGACAGCAAATGTCACTCACGTAAGCAAACACGGCGTCGCTCAGCCTCTGGCTCGTGGGCGTCATGCCTCGCGATAAGCTTTTGGCGGCGTGCCAAACTAATTTTGGACGTGCCGATCTCCTCAATGACGCTTCCAAGATGAACGGGCGCGCGTTTCCTCAGGAACTTGCGCGAATGCGGTGGAGACACAGGACGGTTCTCGGGACCGTTTCAAGCGCCCTCTTGAACCGTTACCGCTGAAGGAAAAATATGTCATAAATCATACATTTATGGCATGTAGAGGACATTTTCACCATTTGAAGATTCCTACCTTTAGCGCCATTTTCATTCATTTGACGCTCAATTTGTTTTAGTAGGAACGGTTCGAATCTGATCCGGAAGAGCCTCTGTGCATATCCACTTTGGAGCACATGTACAAAAGAATAATCATTTTTGGGTGTGTCAAATTTCAGGGTGAAAGAACGACATTTGGGATCCAAATGTCAAACCCATGTTTGAAAGGTTTCATTCGAGAATAACTTGCCAGTCGGAGCTCGGTCCGCCCACACTCGGGGCCACGCGAAATGCGGAAGGACAGGAAAAGAGTAATAGAAGTTACAAGAGGGTCTGGAAGAGGGTCAGGGTCAGAAGTGACACGAATCCCATTTTCCTCAGACGGAGGGTTCTTCATAAATGTCAACACGTCATGCAAAACGGGTACCAGCCGACGACGAAGGAAGAGAAGAAGAAAGAAAAAAAAAAATAAATAAAAAAAAAAAAAAAAAAAAAAAAAGATCCGAAGAACTGCAAAGGGTGGGTGGAGGTGGACCCGGACCCACCTCCTCCCACTCGGAAGGAGAAAGCAAGAGAGAAACCGAGCGAGCGAGAGGAGGGCGAGCCATTGAGCGAGTCTTCAGGTGTCGGATTCAGTCATGGCCGGGAACTCCGAGAAAGCGGCGATGGCCTCGGCGGGACCGGAGGACCTCCGGCAGTTCCTGCCTCCGGTAAGAGTCGACTTCGGCTTCGGTCTTAAATCCGCCGTCGTAGACTTACTTTCAAACGCTCGCGATGCCGCCCGCCCTTCTGACGATTCGGTGCGTTTTCGCAGGCCTACTCGGCCGTGGCCGCGAAGCCCGCCGCCGCCGGGCGCGTCCTCAAGGCCGGGATCGCGGTGCTGGTCGCCGGCGCCCTGCTGCTCCTCCTGGGCGCCGTCGGAGCCTTCTACTTCTGGAACAACAATGACAAACACGTAAGACCCCCGTTCCTGTGAGTTTTAGCCTGCGCTACGATGAGCTGCTTAAATGGGATGCGAAGTTTGTTCTGCCAGTTGGTTTTGCGGCAGCGGGAGGACGAGGAGCTCGACTTTTGAAAATGTTCACAAGTTGACACGACAAAGCAGAATTTCAGGAAAAAGGCACAAATTTAGTCATTTGAATTGGGCATCAACTGGGGCTTCTGTGGGTGGGGGGGGGGGGGGGGGGCTGTTTTTTGGCACGCTAAGAAAACATACTGCTCCAAGTTAAACAAGACATATTTCACGATGGGCTGCATGAATGGAGCTGTTGTTCGTATGTGGAGAGTCCGGGTAGACTGGGGTGGGCGGGGGCGGACGGACTTCTCTGGTCCAGCTGATGCTCCAGGGGCAAGAGGTGTGTGAGAGGAGAGGGGGGACGTGCAGATTTGGAACGGTTTTGGGTGGCTTGAAAAGACCATTTCAGGTGCCGGCATGAATCCGGGTGACACAAACGTGACCTGCACTGAAAACAGTGGAAGAAAAGTGTTTGGGTTTGGGTTTGGGGCCGCGTCACCAGATCAACCCCGAGAGATTTCCAGTTTTTTTACATCGACTTGGATCCAACGGGACGATGAGTACGAGCGGCTCCGGTGGCGTTCGCTGAAATGTTCAATGAATCGATGAATAGTTCTCTGACGTTTACCCGGTTTTGAATTCATCTCTTATCGGCTGTCTGATTTAAAAAAATTAAAAAAAGGACAGAGGCCGATATGCATCAAAATAGCGAAAATCGGCCTATCCCTAAATTGACCTCACGTAAGGTCCTCGTTTCGACTGACGCGTCGCACAAACTACCACTTTGCCACTTGGAAGAACGTGTGATGTCATGTCGAAATGCGCTATAGCAAACCTCTTTAATTCTAGAAATAAAGTAAGGGCTTCGCTCTCGGGCGGGGCCGACTCTCACACCTCACGTGTCCGTCTGTGCGTGCGTGCAGGTCTACAACGTCCACTACAGCATGAGCATCAACGGCAAAGTGGAGGAGGGCACCGCGGAGATCGACACGGAGAACAACACGGAAAGGTTCAGCACGGGCAGCGGCGCCGACGAGGCCGTGGAGGTCCACGATTTTGAGATTGTGCGTGAGCAGACACCTCAGGGCGCCCGTGCGTACGAGGAACAGCGGCGCAAAAATCACGTTTTCTGAATCGCAAGCTCAAACACGCGCCGGTGACCTTCGTGGGTCAACTAGGACCCTCGAGCACGTTACTTGCCGAGTAAATCACCTCTCCGATGATCTTCTTCATCGTGGAGTTCGACGTTGCAGCCTCATCTGCCGGACTCGCACATTTTGGCCATTTCGTGCTTCCGATGTACAATGTCGTCGAAGTCGTCCGGACGCGGCAGCCGGGAATCAAACCGTACTCCTTTCCCCCCCCAGGGAATCACCGGGATCCGGTTTTCAGGGGGCGAGAAGTGCTTCATCAAGACCCAGGTGAAGGCCCGCCTGCCCGACGTGGAGCGTCTTGACAAGGACTCCGTGACCTTTGACCTGGTGGGTCGGCCCTTCGTGTCTTCTTGCATATGCTTCTCAGTTGCGTGTTCCCTTCAGGCGGTAGAACAACTTTCAGGCGCAATCCTTTCATGCAAAAGACATTTGGCCAGCTCGTCTTGCAGAGAAAAGAAAAGATTCTCCTCTCCACGTCTCCGTGTGTGACTCATTTGCATGCAAGGGACCTAAAAATAACGCAAACAAAATAGTCAAGTAGAGCTGTCCCCAAAAGTTTAGACCCTGACTCAAATGTTGCGACGCTGGACTGTTTGGAATAAAAGGAATTCAGAATTCAAGCGTATCAACGTTTTCAATTACGACTTGCTTAAACGAGTCGGCCTCTTTACTTTTCGACTGCAAAAGCAAATATTCGGTTTCCACCTTCGGTCCTCCGTGTTTACCACTCGAACAGCAGCGCAGCGCATTTAGTGGGAGGGTCCCCATTCGTGCAGTACATTGCGGGCACGCGCGCACGCACACACACACACACGTGTCCCAATGATTGCTCGACTGAAGCGGTCTGATCATTCAAAGCGTTTAATTCCACATAAATCCACGTCAGCACAATTGACAATTGAAATCGTCAGCACACCCACTCCAGTAGTCATTAGCTGTTCTTATTGCCTTTCTTTCTCTGCGTCATAATGATGCTTTTGTTTGGGGTGTGTGTCAACAAGGGAGATGTTCTCGTGGCCGCTCATTTCCTAGCATTTAGAGCGATGGCATAGTGCAGATGGCTCAAAGGCGCAGACCCCAGCCAGAGAGGAAGGCCTCAAATAAGCTCTCGTCAGCGATTGCGCCTTTTATTTTCCCCTCCGGCGAGTTCAAAAGACGGATGTTGGCCCGAAGGCTTCGATCCCTCGGAGTAAAAACCACTACGGGACGTAAATACAGTGTGATTGTTTGCCGTCTACAAACCGGATGAGTTGATGTGCTGCTCATTTCCCACAAAGCTGAAAATTGAGGCCATTCAATTTCCAACGCTGATGAATTGTGCGAAATGTCGTGCCGGGGCCCCTCGCGCCATTCGCTGTTGTCGCGGGGGGGCCGGAATGCTCATTTGCTCTCACTGTTGTCAAAGGAGGACGAGGTGATGCCGGCCAAGTTCGAGGACGACCTCGTGTGGGTGGCGGCCGGCGCGCCTCTCTCGGACGCCGCTTTCCTCAGCGACAAGATCAGGGATCTGTGCGCAGATCTGCCGATCTTCTGGCTCCGTCCGACCTACTCTACCGGTAAGCAAGCGCACGACCTTCAAACGAACGCTTGGCCTCACGTGGCTCAAGGTCTCAAAACTGTCATCAATCGTCACCAAAACGGATCCCTAAGCACGCCCTCGTCCACGGCTGAAAAGATCTGAACAATAAAGCCAGTGTTACGGCTTTTGAGCAGGTTAGACAGAAAAAGAAAAAGTATGTCAACCCGTTGGAACTTCTTACATTTACGCATAAATTGGTCATCCGATGTCGTCCGGTCCTCATCTAAACCGCAAGAAACAAACCGAGTGCTTCAACTAACAATTATGTTTTTGAAAAAATGTTTTCATGGAGCAGAACACGTCAACATTGACAGAACCCCTTTTGTCTTGAATAACTTCGAGCAATCGCTCCCAGATCACAATTTCGGAGCGTTCCTCTTGCAGTTCCGCAAGACTCCTGCGGGGGCGTCTGCAAGCCGCAGCATCTCAACTCGGGTTTGCGCGAGGTCATTGCTGGCAAAAGGTCAAGGGGTCAACCACTTATTCAAGCTAAGGGTTCTTTTTTTTTTTCTCCCTTTTCTGTCAATGTTTACTTATTTTCAATACAAATATGGAAATATAATTGTTTGTATGGTATTAGTTGAAGCAGACTCCGTTTGTTTCTACTTGTGATTAAGATGAAGATACTTTTTCCTTTCAATCTTTTTAGTGAGTGTCTATAGGAAAAGGCTTGACATGCACAAAAGCCGTCCGACTGGGTTTACACTCTTGTAGAGATGTTCGCATCATTTTTGGTGATGATTGATGGCAGTTTCGGAACATTAAGCCACGTTAAGCTTTTTGTCCATAATGAGCATCTCTTCATGTCCATAAAAATCAAACATTTCGGGGCGACGGTTGTCATATTTTCCGAGGTTGAAGTAGTCATACGTATCATTTTTTGGGAGATTAGCGTCAAAACATGGAGGAATGCTATTGTCGAACGCTACACGATGCACAAAATGATTGATCTTCTTCCGACTGAAAACATCTTACTGGGCTTACTTTACGACAGTTTTGACTTTTCTAAAATTTCAGCAAGACAAAAAGACTTCTTTTAAAGAATGTTATCAAGTCAATTTATACCAGGTAGAATTTGTTCACTTATTTTAGGGACAAACACACTGCCAATGGAACTAGTACAACGTTTTTTATCCTTCGAGGAGGTTGAAAGTGCTTTCATTTCACAAGCGTGCCAAAAGTTAGCGATCAGACGGCGTCCTGAGGCAGCGCCGTTCTGCTCTCGAAACTTTGTGATGTCGCGCAGGCGGACGGAGGAAGACGAGGGCCGCCGCCCCCCGCCGACGCCGTCGGGCGCCCGGGGATGAGGAAGAGGAGGACGTGGAGGCAGAGTTCAACCCCGAGAACCCCTACCAGGTGAGTCACGCGCGTGCAAACGGTTGACCGCAGCCGTCCGTTCGGATGCGCGTCGACCCGAGGACGCTTTGCGCCGAGACTTTCTCACAGCGGCAGAGGGCCGCGGGTCGTCTCTTCTCCTTAATCCTCTTTCTTAGCGCCTCCCTTCCTCTGCTGCTGCGGGGGAAACACAAAGCAGTTTGAACCCTCCGTGCTCAAAAAGAAACTATTTCACAACGCAAGAGGGAGATATGTAAATGCGGCCAGTGTAAGGACGATGACTTTGGAAAACGTAGTTGGTTACAATTACCAGTTACCCTGTTGAAAACGTAATACGAGTGCGACTATTTCGACGACTTTCTCAAAGTTATACAACTAATTGCCTATGATTCTATGTTGAGGACTTTTTAATTTTCAATGAGGATCCTTGGATGTTTCTGCGGAAACAAAACCCACAGGAAGCTTTTTGAAACCTCAGACAAACTGATAGACTGCACCACTAGGTGGCGTTTTGAGAACATATTTGGGAAAATATGTCATGTTTGAGACTAGCGCAGAATGGCACAAGACCAGAGCGAGCCAATCACAAGTGTCAGCTTTAGAAGGAGGAAGCGACATGAAAAAAAAAAAAAACACGAATCTGAAACATTTGCGGTCATGTAAATTTACAAACGCAACTGTCTTTTAACGACACATTTTCACCCAGGAATGTCATGGATTACGATTACGTTTTGTGATTAAATGACGATAAATGAATCTCACTCCATGTAATGAGTTTCTCCCCATCACTGCTCATTGGCCTCTTGAAATGTCAAGCTGATGATTTATCTCGGCAAAGGAGAAGTGCTCAGTAACACACGTTTCAAGAGATTTGTGGACAATAGTTGGGAGAAGTACAGTAGGCCTTTTGAGACTTTTTGGACGGACACAAATATTTGAGTTCAGCTCATGAAAAATGTCGTTTCTATTTCTGTCGGGTATATAAATATCCGAGCGGTTTGCATGCAGAGCGTCCCACGAACGACACGCTGACCTCAGTCCTCCGCCTCCTCCTAGAATAACCTCGAGGGGGAGGACACCACGAACATCGACCCCAGGTTGGACCACGAGGGCGTTTGCTGCCGAGAGTGCCGTCGCAGTTACACCCACTGCCAGAGGATCTGCGAGCCGCTGGGGGGCTACCACCCGTGGCCGTACCACTACAGAGGCTGCCGGGTGGCCTGTCGGGTCATCATGCCTTGCAACTGGTGGGTGGCGCGTATCCTGGGCATCGTGTAAACGCAGACACCCCGAACGTGGCGGAGACGCGGCCGGCGGGGGGGGGAATCGGACTCGTTTCGGAAAGGTGAGGGAGATGACGAATAAAAGGAAGCCAGATTGGGTACGCCGGAGTTTCATATTCTGCATTTGGTGTGAGCGGTTTTTGGGCCACAAGTAGACATAAGACAGAACACTGCAAAAAAGTTCACTCGCAAGGTGAAAATCTTGAACATTTTCAATCAAATTAAATATTGTCACGGGGAATGATTTTGAATAATATTATGTCACTTATTTAGCTATAGGATAAAGCATAGATGACGAAGATTGTAACCCAGGTCTTATTCCCGTCCTCTTTCATGTAAATAAATGTAAAGGATGCAACATTCTACTATCAGCAGTCAGCATCTTTTAACTATTCACCAAGTCCTGTGAGAAATATTTCTGACCCCTGTAACTCCCCTTTTCTGCACAAATAGTACCTTCCACTCAAGACCGCTTAAGGGGCTTTCATCTCAATGTATTTTTAGCTGCATTTCAAAGTGCAATATTACAGAATAAACATTTTTGGTCAGATCTGAGCTGGAGTCGTTTCATTAAGCATTTTGCTTTCTTGTGAGGTGCGGTTGTGGGCGGTACTCGCCACTCATTTCTCTTTCACATTAAAAGCACATTCTGCGTTTGGGAACGGCCGCACAGAAACAAGTTCCCGCAGTACTTTCGTGTCAGAGTTGCATCTCTCCAACTCTTTAACGAGACTAAAGAGTGCGTAGCCGTCACGCTAGCGGAGCTTACCCACGATGCAAAGCGCTTCGCTCCTTTTGATGTCACAGTGACGCCTCAGGCTGGGGTCGGGGGTGGCGTCTGTGTGTGTGCCAACTATCCTGGATGAATGCGTTTTGTGTGTGTCTTGACTTCCATCTTGAGCCACAAATGCGCATTTGATCATCCCTGGAGATGAAAGAATGTGTGAAGAATTTCACATGTGGCTTGCCCAAACACTTTGGAGGCTGAGCCATATTAACGCTCTTGTGCCCCAGAGGCCCAATCACGGTCGCGGCTTCAGAGAACAGAAATTCCTCGCTGTACCGCGGTTGACCTATTGCGGATTCAGTGCATTTTCTGATTTTCTTTTTTTATAGGTGAGCGTAGCGCAGTTACCCACCTTAACATCTCTGATACAGTTAGCTTAGTTGGCTATATGATTTTAATGTGACTTCAGGTCAACTGGGCTCTTATTCTTGGCTGATAAAGCAACCTCAACTCACGCAATTGGTAAGTCCCCAAATTGCTTGACGATGCCAAGGACATGACCAGAAAGCCGCCATTTAAAATACAAGCCACATTCAGCTTTATGAAATAAATTCACAAATAGAGTGGAACCTTGATTTAACAGACTAATTCATAGGGGGGGGGGGGGTTGTCCGTTATAGCTAATTGTCAATTACATTGGACCACTTTTTTTTTTTGAGGCCATATGCACCCATATTACTGTACAGTACGATAGTTTTGTACTTTTTTCGTGTCCTAAAACAGCCAGTTCAGTACAAAGTTATTGTAACTAAATATAAATAAAGCTTCCAAGTTTAAAATTGTACCCAAACTTACAGCGCTGGTGTGCTTGGTGGTGATATTGTTGTCGAAGGAGAGTCGTTTTCATGAGCCGCGAGGAATGTGCGCTTCCAAGTTACACATTTGTTGCCGCGGCAAAATGGCTTGACCCGACAACAACAAAAAACACTGTTAGCGTTACCAAAAACAGCATGTTCCAGACTCCAGAGACTCGTGTGTCGTACTCCACTTCAAGTTAACACCGCCTCCATGCGCTCGCTCTCCGTGACAATGCATAGAACGCCTGCCAACACGGTCGCCACCTCATGCGTCGCCACATTCAACATGGCCGCCATATGTCAATGTATTGCCTTTTGATGAAATGTCGCCACATTCAACATGGCCATCACTTAGGCACGGGCACATCTACTGGTTGTATCCACTCATATTGTATGTCTGTGTCTCAGTCTCTGGCTGAGCTTCAGCGCCAGTAAACGTTGGCCAAGTCTGGAACGAACACATTTCGTCTTCTCTTGTTTAAGTGACAAGACAACTGCCGAGTACTTTGGCACACGTCATGTCGAGACGGTCCGTTACCCACCCAGTGTACCAACCTTAGCCTGATGAATAGTTCATATCATAACTACTCATAACCAGAGGTGGCTAGAGTAGCCAAATATTGTACTCAAGTAAGAGTACTGTTGCTTGAGAATAATATGACTCGTCATCCAAATAGTTACTTGAGCAAGAGTAAGAAAGCGCCCTATGAAACAAATACTCAAGTAAAGAGTAACTTGCGAGTAACTTCTGATTTCTTTTTATTTTTAAATAAATAAATAAAATCAGAGCATGAAAATCACATATAATATATATAAAAATAATATATGGGAGTCGACACACACCTGCCAAAAACCAACAAGGCGCACACAGTGGGCTCTACAGAAACATTTCAAGGACTTGATGACCAGACTTAGCGATTGTGCGTGCGACACCGTAAGCTAGGGCGAAGGTTGCCATATCCGCTGCCAAAACAATAGAAACATCTGCAACTTACCACAAGGTGTTTTCGCAAATTAGAAGTGGGCTGAAATATCCAAGTTTGGCCAGTCACCATTGAAGAGCTGCATGACAAAGCTGTTGTGTTTTTGGAGTCTGTAAAATAAATACAGACGCGCCGTTGTCCCCCCCCCCCCCCCCCCCAAATGAGTCATTTTGATTGGCTCGTGGAGGCGACGTGCGCGGTCATGTGACTGCCTTGTGTCGTCTGATTGGTGAATTGGAGTCAAATGACTTTGGCGATCTCGTTTGATTGGCGCGACGTGCACCCTATGCGGATGTGGAAGATGGAGTCTAAAAATAGACGCGCAAACGCAAAAATGAATGAATAAAAGTAGCCAACGGCATGTCGGTCTTTGGATCAATCCTTCTTCACATAAATACTCAAGTAAAAGTCAAAAGTACAGGGCATTTAAAGTATTCTGACAAGTACAGGTGTTGGGAAATGTTAAGTACTTGACCCACCTCTGCTCATAAAAGGAAGACACGCAAGTGCAACATTGAGCTTGATTTTCTAGAACGACATGACTGCAGTCTAAAACATCACTGCAATGAATTCTGGCTTCTGAGAATGCTTTAAGCCCACTACATTGCCAGGACCGTCAGGGTGAGTGAGCCAAGTGGCAATGCTCAAGGAAGGAAATGGCCCTCAAGGGCTCTTGCACACCCACCTTTAATAGGCAAGTACTTGCACAGCGTCAACCCAAGTGGACAAATAGAACACCCGCAACTCTCGAAAAGATCCCAAATTGGCACCGAAATCCATATATGCTACTGAGAAATCCTTTCTGGAACATAAGCCCGCCGGTAAACGAGCATTTACTGCCTACGCTTGAGGAACTGAGGCCTCGAGTCCCACATCTTCAAGCGGAAGTCACTCGTCCTCCTCAAGGCTGCCCGAACCAGGCGACCCAAGCGTGATCAATAAACTTAATCCAGCAGCTCGAGGACATATCTGAAGCCCCCGTCCCTCAAATCAGTGATGCCGCATTTCATTCCTATCGGCATATAAACAGAACTTCGCTCCCTGCCGTCTTGTTGTTGTTGTTCTTTGGGCTGACAGATCCGCCCACCGCCGCGATACTTTGAACCCGTCTGAAACAATTGCCAAGGCAACAAAAGACGTGACGGAATTAGTGAGACAAACAAGAAAGCTTTTATTTTGACCTTGGATCGACTCGCACTGAAGGTGTAAAACCACTTATGGCTGAGCATGGGTGCAAATGCCAAGAAAATCCTTCCTGGTTATCATTTCAAACATCTAAATGACATCGTTAACTTGACTTTTTTTTTCTTCTATACAAGTGCTGATAACAGGAAGTCATTGAGGGCTTTAAAACAGACAAGAGATATGAAAGTGAAATCAGATGTTAAATGAAGTCACATTAACGCAATCGTTTCGTTCCAAACCTTCTGATGTTCAATTGAACAACAGACGGACAAGGCAGGCTTTGTACAGTTCGTTTCCACCGAGCTCTCCCGTACAGTCGGGCTTACGGCGTGTACCAACAAGAGGGGAAGAACACAAAATGTGTTTTCGCAAAGGTTTCGTCTTTCAAATGCGGTTGTTGTGCATCCACTCCCTTTATCGTCTTGGTATGAAGCAATGTCCAGAAGTCTTTTGACTACTGGGGCGTTTGGGATTTTGCCTCACAACATAAACCCGTCAAAATGTGATTTAAGACACCATGCCACGTCTCCACTGCAGCCACCTCATCTTCAGGCAGGCAAAGTGTTGCTCTGGGAGTTGGGATCAGACTTGCCCATGGAATCATTTTCAAATGTCGCTTTCACGCTATACTCGTGCATCTAAATACATTACAATTAGAAAACCTCTTTTCTGTACCTCAAAAAGTCATACATAGATTCACTACACCGAGTAAACTATACCGTTTTGTCTTTATTTTGATCACAGCTAACGAAAAGCCGTATTTTACATCTACCAGAAATTTTAATGTTACATTAGAAACCATCAAAGATTTTAATATGGAAATGAGGTTGGAAGTGGCCTTCTGAAAAGTATTTTCTTGTGTTGAATGAATCTATCATTTTTGAGAGTCACTTTTGGAATTGCACTGCTGAAACGCAATCAACCTCCCACAGTATTCGAATTTATTGAGATGCACCTGTATTTAGAGTCAGTATCCAACCAACATCACAAAAAGTCAAATTGTTGTGGCCCCAACCGTATGCATCTTACACAGCAACGAGAGTCACTATCACCATAAGGTGCCTTTGAGCCTTCCACCCCAAAAAGTTGACATTTTTCATTTATTGCATTTAATAGCTCTTACAAATGCATACGGGTCACACTCCCACACTTCAAAAACAAGCAAGAAAATAACCTGACAGCAAGCAGACAATGTACGGTCAGCAAAATTCGCAAGCTTGCTGACAGGGTGGACAATTTTGGGCTAATGTTAGCATTTAATGAGCACCTTCAGTGCGCAACACAATTCAGGTCGCGAGGTGGCTGCATACGGTTTAACAAATGCGTACAGCGGCGCTTCGACAAACGAGTGAACACTCTTAGATTTTCGGGAAACTTTTTGGTTTTTTTGCTTTGTCTCGCGAGTGCAAAACTCACCTCACAATAAGCCCCAATTTGGCAAATAATGGAAAATTCTTATTTAAAAAAAAAAAAAAAAAAAAAGAGGCTTCAAGCCGTTTAATGCCACTCTCCAAGTTTACTGTCAAACTACACATCAAAATAGGACAATTACATGTGTATTTGAAACAAACAGCATAGCCTTTCATGCTAATTCTAACACATAATGGACACGCACATCGCTGCCGTTGATCGGAACACACACATCTCCAAAATCATTTCCAAAAAACAAACACACCAAAATAAAAAAATAAAAACAGCGTGTGTTGCGCAACATTGCATCGTCAAAGAGAGCAAGCCATTTTCAACACTTTCGATTGGTCAATCATTTGTAAAAACAACAGACCCACGTGGGGAGTGACAAATAGTTAACCAAAGTTGGACATTGGAGGTCTTGGCCCGTTATGCCGTAAGGGTTACGGAAACTAAGATTTGAACACAAACGGTGCTGCAACACATGGAGAAAGCACACACCTATTCTATCCTTTGTGAGGAACTGCGGCGTCTTTAATGTACAGACGTCCGTCTCTTATACTGCCCTCAGGTGGCCAAGGCAGACAGCAGCACACTGGCCACTCAACTGATGCCAAGTGTGACCAAAACTGTTTGAATTCTATTAAATTGTGATTATTGTATGTTTTTATAAGGTACAATATTGTAGATATGTTAAAAAACATTACAGAACTTTTTTGGTTTTTTTTTGAGGGAAACAAGAACGGATTGATGACATTTCCATTCATTCCAATGGGGAAAGTTGATTTGAGATACAAGTGATTGGAGTTCCGAGCATGCTCACCCAACAAATTAAACTCGTATCTCAGGGCACCACTATACAGTAAGAATTCCTGGAAAGATTTGATATCATCATTTGATATTTCACGATGACAGAGTGGACGTGTCAAGCTTGACAACATTCAGCTCCACATTATGATGATTTGGAAGTAGAAATGTCAATATTTTAGTTTGGGCCTCTATTGAAGACAGACACGATGCTGCTAGTAGTAATGTCACTCACTAAAAACAGGATTTGAGAAAGGCCGGCCGGCCATCCCATGACGACAGGATGGACAGCAATTTCAGGGACACAAGCAAAATGTTCAATAGGATTATGAGAATAGGATATACATGATCAAATGACTCGTTTTATACAAGAACTTTTTGTAGATAGTAAAACTACAAGTTCATCTTAATACATTAGAATATTCATTTAGTACTCATACATTTTACAGCTCCATTAACCTCTTGGAAAAATACTTTTCAGAGGGCAAATTCCTGCCTAATTTCGACATTAAAAATCATTTCAATTGTTTGATTGTTTGTTGCGTAATATTCGAGTTACTCGAGGGTTTTGGTTTGCTGTGAGCTATAATCATCAAAATGAGATATTAAAACAATCAAGAAATATTTCACTCCGTGTGTAGTGCATCTCTCTTGAGTTTCAATATTTTAATTGAACTACTAGACTAAATTAAGCTTTTGACACTATTCTAATTTGTTGAGATATATCTTATGTTTTTTTTTTTTTTATTTTATCCTTGAAGCATTTACTACACACAGTTTAGCAGAGCAGCATGTGGGGCACGTCAAAATCACATAGAACCAATGAGGCGGGGGGGATGATAAAATAAACAAACTTTTCATCTTTGTGTGCAAATGTTTACCAAAGGCACTTTATAGCGATATTGACCAACACATCATCAGTTTGCTCTTCCAAACTGCAGGGTGGTGAGTCGCAAAGCTGGAACGAACTGTCCCGGTTGGGGGAAAGAGCGAACACGCCACGGCTCCGAAGCGCCGCGTAAGGCGGAAAGTGAGACGTATCGAAACCCCCCGCCGAACTTAAGACGGGGTTAGCTAGAGAACGATCGGGTCAAACTGAGGGAAAAAAGAGAAGGGGAGAGAAACAGCGAGGCAGGGCTTCAGTTCTTCTTCCACTCAGCATCATCGGGCGGGCTCACGTCCACTTTTCTCTTGCCCACATCTTTCCAGTTGGTGCTCAGGACTGTACCGTTTGACTCCGTCTGGACATGCAAAGACAAAAATAAATCAATCAATCAAATAAAATGACCGCAGTGGAATGGGGCAGCTATTTCATTAGCAATCCAGTTACACAACACTTCTGCTTCAAAAACGCTCGCATCTTAAATTAGTTGACGACAGCAGTATTGCTTTTATTCGTTAAGGAAGAGGGGAAAAAATAAAAAAATAAACACTTGCGGGCTTAACCGACTCAGAAGATTCAGTCGGACGACAGTCAGCACTTCACGCCGATGAACTGACTCATATGGGAAAAGCCCAAAAGTTTTTCTTCTAAACACTGCATGCACAAGGAAATATTGTATCCAGCCAATTCCAGAACTACTTCAAATAACCTGCACCAGATTCTCGGTTTAGGTAGCAGACCTGCACGTATGCCTCCTTTTATCAGTACCTCATGAGAATTTAGTAAAACCATGCAAGCACAGTATTATTTACGCACACGCAAACCCCTGCAGCGACGTGCTCCAAGCGTAACGTCAAACATTACCACAACACATTCCACGGAAAGCACGAGACTGTGGAACTTCTCACGTCGAACGCAATCTGGTCCGTGATGCCGGTGGACCGCTCTTGTTCCAATTTCCCACACTGTAGGGCCCAACCGACATGGACTTTTTGGTTTTAGGCGGATGCCGTCTCCGATATTTGGCAGAAGAAATATTCTGATAACTGATCGATTGGCCGATTAATTTAAAAAATATATAATGAATAAATAACTCCCTTTTTGGGCCGCTATTAATGCCGATAAAGCATTTTTCCTTAAAATTACAGGAAAGTAAGGGCAACGTTCTATCATCTTATGCCCATTTGTTCATAAAATACATATTTTGTATAGAACACAGAACAAATGTAAAATAAATATCCATTAGCCCCCCCCCCCCCCCCAACAAAATCCAAATCTAAATATGTTGTACAACTCATTTTTAACGAATACAGTAAAACACAAAGAATTAAAATAAATACAATAGTGCTTCAAGTAATATTTAGGAATACCAACAGTGGGAGGACAAAGTATGTAAACCCTTTGGAATTTCTTACATTTCTGCAGAATTTGGTCATGAAACGTAGTCTGATGTTCGCCTAAATCACAACAATAAACAGTCTGCTTAAACTGATTTTTATAAAACAATGTAAACTGACAGGACTGGGAGGAAAAAGTAAGTCAACCCTTGGATTTAATAACTAGTTGACCCTTGACCCTTTGGCAGCAATAACCTCAACCAAACATTTCCTGTAGTTGGAGATCAGAAGACAACTGAATATTATTCTATGGTCGATTAATCGGTCAGGCCTTAGCGCAATCCCTTGCCGGGTCAAACGTTCCGCTCTCCGTTTTCATATCTTGCTTTTCCCATCACTGGTAACCCTTCTATTGCGTCATCACAGAAAATACTTTATTACCTCCAGGGCTTTCTTTGGAGTTTCCAATGTATTTTGCTAGGAGACATAATTTTTCAATATATCCTTTTTGCGTTTTGTCCTTTTGTCACAGTGCATCATTTCAAACCAAAGCCTCCTAAATTCTGATGAGAACAGACTCCGTGTAAGGAGTCCTGCTGTGCTATAATCCTCCGTAGTCAGGGAAGGAAAATGATGTTCGTGTTTGTCAGAAGGGTCGAATTTGGTTGTGTGACAACTAGATCCTTAATGCTGCCTCAAAAGGCAAAAGGCATGCAGGGCCACACAGTCGCACTCACAAAAGACTTGTTCATGGCGCGCCTGATCTCATCCGAGCCATCGGCATAGATTTGCTGGAAGAGCTGGTTGAGCGCCGCGTCGCCCTCCAAGTTCTCGTTTTTTTCCTCCGCGTTAATGTCCACCACCATCTTGTCCCATTTGCGGCTGTGGTGGGACGATGTCGGGTACTGATCTGTTAACAACAACAACGCTCGTTAGGACAGGGGGGCTTTCACAACACAGGAGGGGTCTTCAATTACTAACACAGATTATTAGCTTTAATAATAACAAAACAAATCAAAGTCAGTTTTGAGCGCTTAGATTCTCATTTATTCGTTAACCCACATTGGTTAAGAAACCCCCCCCCCATTTTGCATTTCAATGGAGAGGGCTCCCATCATTTGATTTCTGTTTTTCTGGCAAGCCTGCAATAACATATGAATGGGAAGGGTGATGAATGTAATCCAGACGCAGATTTGCATAAATAAGGCCCAAATAAGCAGTCGACATATTGGGGCCATGTGTGGACACGTAGCAGTGTGATCTCATAATATGGATGTCAACGCCGGTGTTAAAATGTGACAGTGGTAAACACGGCACGGGCCTGAGCTGCTTGAACGCAACGCATAGTCTGATTGCACACTTCAACTTCTCCATCTGTGAACGTGTTTGCAGAAGTGATTAATCCTTTTGGGCGATGGAATGTGTGGGATAAAATTCTGAGTCATATTAAGCTGTCACAACTCTCCCTTTTGACCACATTTTTCCCATCACACTAATGAGAATACTGACTGCCCACTCTGATTTTAGTCCACAATGATTTTTGGAAGGGGGGAGGGAGGATGAGGAGGGAGCGAGTAAGAGCGAGAATGAAGAGGAGGGTTAGGTAGGAAACGCTGAGACTGAGGAGAGTCAGTGGAGATGGCACAAATGCAAAAATCTATAGACTGACTTGGATCGAAGTGTTTGACGTTGGATTCCTGTCCCTCTCCCTCTAGCTTCTCCCATCTGATGGCATCTGTCTTCTTCATCTTCATCTCCACCTGACAGATGAAGGGAGGGAAGGAAGGAAGGAAGATAATGTGTAACAAAATGTTTTTCTATTGTGTGTGGGGACAGAAATAACACTTCTATTAGAGTGACATCTTGAAGATACATGACATCAGATCATTATTGAGGCCAAAGAGTCTGTCTGTTCTGAGCCACCGGCGACTCTGGCTTTGTGTGCGCGCGCGTGTGTGTGTGTGTGTGTGAGAGAGAGAGAGAGAACGACACGTCGGGGATATGCGAGGGCACAGCTCAATACTGCACTAACGAGATGCCTGTCAGCCACAGGGTTAGTGAGATAGATGGCATGAGCAGGATATGAGTGTGTGTGTGTGCGCGCATGGGGGCATTTTGGCGCATCTGATCCAAATCATTACACCAGGAAAACACGGATGAGGAAGAAAACAATGCGGCGAGTGCTGGCATGGACACGCATTTAACGTTGAGCTGGCCTGACAGGGCACATACTAGCGAAACACGCAAGCTACAGTCCAATGTGACCCCACCGCCACCATCCCTTAATGACGTGTGCGCCTGATATGTGCATCGGTGTGCCTGTGCAAGGCAATGTTGCTTATGTCAGTGCAATTAGGGAACAGTTCTGCTCTGCTGGGCAATGTAGTGCTTCATTTATGAGGGTGCCAGGATTGGAGCGGGAGCTGGATGTGGACAAGTGTGAAGAGGACGCAGAGTGGCGGGGCGGGTGGGGAGGGAAGGGGATTGACTGCTGCTACCTGACTAAATTATCTTGGTGTGCGTCTTTGGTTTAGGTCCCACTAGGGGTCACCATTTGATGCATCAGTGTGCAAAAAAAGGGAACTGGTAGTAAACTTCGGTCGAACTGGCACACTGGTTATAAGTCGCATATATCCACTTTCTATTAAACCCGTCCTCACTACGGTCGTGGGGGAGCTGAAGCCTATCACAGCTGACTTTGGGAAAGAGGCGGGGTCCCCTGGATTGGTCATTAGTCAAATGGAGGGCACATACTGTAGACATCCAGTCTCCAATTACACCAACTTGAGAAGAAGTCGTGAGTACTCTGAGAAAACACACAAGCACGGGAAGAATGTGCGAACTCCACACAGGAGGCCCGGGACCTTACAAATGTTGCTAATTCTATGTCATTCATATTCTTTCACACAATAAAAATGTCTGCTGCTCATTTTAGAAAAATAAAAGCCCATCTGAAGAGCACAAATTAATAACATGAATAACAAATCAATCTGAAAAAGGCCTGCCGGTGTTTCAGGTGGCACCAGGGTCTTAAATATTTCTGTAGTGCTAAATGCGGTGGACCTTATGTGTGTGCCCGTGTGTCCGTGTGCGTGCTCCTGGGCCATACAACATTAATCTGCTGCCACATCTGCGTTTCCTGGCTTCTCACGACATGGCAGGTCAGGCGCTGTGTGCGTTTCCGTGTGTGAGACAGGCGAAGCGACGGCCCGTAAAGGATGTGACAGCCGAGCCACATGGAGGGCCACCACCCTCAGGACCTCCGGGGCCATGCGGCCACACACACACGCACTATTTACAGAGTGGCACTGGAGTCTCATGTCGCTTGTCAAATGCCCCCTCCTATGAATCTTTTTTTCAGAACCCTGCGGATTTCAAAACAGCCTCTGCTAGAAAGACAATGGAAAAAAAAATTTTTACATTTTTGGGCACTGATAGGGATGGGACTAACAGGGACATCCGCTATTAGCTATTTGCAGAGTACAGATGACTTTGGAACTGAATGGACAAAACTGCTGAAGTTGTGTTGACTGTTTGCATGTACATTTTTGTGTGTGTGCGCACGCGTACATATCAGCCGTCTGCTCTGATCAAACACAATGGTGTGTAATTGGCTCCCCGTTGTGGCGGTGACCCGTGCGGTTGGAATGTCTGTCGTGGTGGTGGACAGGAAGAGGTCATACTGACGATAATGACACAAACGACACACACTTGGAATGGCACAAGTGTGTTGAAAGATGACTCTTTAGCCCCTGTATTCATATTTGTGTGCGCGCACAAGCATGTGCATGTATTTCCAGCTTCGCCTCCCTCTGAAAAGTTGCCTTTAATAAAGTCAGCATGGCGATTGGAGTATTAATACAAAATCAGAAAGATCAACAGCTGCCAGAGCAACTGTTTCTAGGCCTGTCACAATTGTTTTTAGGACAATATATTTTCCCAAAAACTGTCACGATAAATGGCTATTATTATTATTTTTTCAAAGCATCTGAAATCATGTAGAATAAGGCGCGCAAACTGTGCGGTTGGTCCGCTGAAGGCGCTGGAGACGAGCCCTTCACCTATCAATCAAATACATTCGCTGTACAACATGGTGTTGAGGTTATGTTTGATAAACAAGTTAACTTTGCATTAAATGTCTGTTGTGTGCTATGCGCTGCACATGGACCCAGTACTTGACGGAGCCAACGGCGGCGTTCCACGAGCCCACTAGCGACTAACGACACAGCCGTCCAACTCTCCGTCGGCTCGCCACAACAATGACAATTTATCGAGCCCGGAAAAACTATTGCGACCAATTTATTTATTGAACGTTAAGTCAATATACTAATTATCGTGAGGCCTAATTGTATGTTATGAAAAAAAAAAAGTCCATTACGACTGTACGCAATGTGGACAAACTTCCGATGAGGGCCGTGTGTGGATGCAAGTACCTAAGGGCCACGTGTACCCGAGGAGCCCAGTGGACCAAGCACACAGTCAGAGCTTTGTGGGAGAGCTGCAGAGTTTGAACACACTGCCGCGTTATCCTCACGGTAGGCGCATGAGTGTGTGTGTGTGTTGTGAGGGGGCTCGTAGACGAACAGAAGAAAAAGTCAACTATGGCATATGAGGAGGTTTAAAAAATAAAATAAAAATAAATAAATAAATAAATAAGAAAGAAGCCCAACTGTAGATGGACAAGTGGAAGTCTAAACTGACTAAGCTGGTGTCTCTGACTGGGCCCTCATTGACGTTGCAGCACACGTGCACCTCTGGTATGCAGTGTCCGCTGTTGCCATGGAAAAGCCAGTGTGCTTTTTTTGGGCAGGTTCGACTTGACTCAGCACTCTGTAGCAAGTTGGAGAAGACGTGCACACAGGAAGAGAAAGTTCTTTGCAACTAATTAGTAAATTCTCCAGGAGAGCCTAGCAATGCTGTGCTGCTCACATTCTTCTCTTTGACCTCTGTGAGGGAGAAATTGCTTACTTCAGACTTCTATTATTTTACAATTTAGACATTTTAAAACTAATAGTACACTATTACCACAAGTATTGGCTCACCTGCCCTGACTCACAGATGATTTGAAGTGATATCCCATTCTAAATCCATATGCTTTCATATAATGGTGGTCCACCCGTTGCAGCTGTAACAGCTTCAACTCTTGTGGGAAGGCCTTCAACAAGGTTTTGGAATGCGTTTATTGGAACTTTCCAGTCTTTCAGGAGCACATTTGTGAGGTGACACACTGATGATGTACGAGAAGGCCTGGCTCTCATTCTGTGCTCCAAATCAACCCAAAGGTCTTCTATCGGGTTGAGGTCAGGACTCTGTGCAGGCCAGTTAGGCTCACCCACACCAAACTCTCTCATCCGTGTCTTTATGGACCTTGCTTTGTGCACTGGTGCACAGACATGTTGCAACAGGAAGGGGGAATCCCCTAACTGTTTGCCTGTCCAAAATCTGTTTGTATGCTGAAGTATTCAGACTTCCTGGAGTTCACTGGAGCTCAGGGGGGAATATTTTGGGACATTTCCAACTTTGTGGGAACACTTTGGAGAGGGCCCCTTCCTCTTCCAACATGACTACATCAGTGCACAAATCATGTTTCATAAAGACACGGATGAGAGCGTTTGATGTGGATGAACTTTAATGGCCTGCACAATCCTGACAAAACATTTTTGGATGAATTACAGCAGAGACTGAGAGCCAGGCCTTCTCATCCAACATCAGTGTGTGACCTCACAAATGCGTTTCTGGAAAAATGGTAAAATTCCCATAAACACACTCCTAAACCTTGCGGAAAACCTTCGCAGAAGAGTTGAAGATATTGTAACTGCAGAGGGTGGACCGATGTTATATTAAACCGTATGGATTAAGAATGGGACGTCACTTAAATTCATATCCGAGTCAAGGCAGGTGAATATAACATGTGTCCATTATAATATTAGTCTTATTAGGGCTGGGCGATAGCAAAACAATAGCGATACATATCTCAAAATATGTTTTCCTTGATAAACATTTGAGATGCGGTCAACAGCCTTCAATAAATTGCATCTGTCCACGTTTGGACAGACGATGCGCATAGCCAATAATCATGAGTTGCTCCGTGCTGGACCAATCATGTGGCGTCAGTAGAGCCATGCCATGTGAGGTTGGTGCGCAAAGCATTTTAGCTGCTGCAGCCGTGGCACGCTACTCTGTTTCTTGTGAGACTTTACAAAAGCAAAATAACTCCAAACCGTCGACTTTTTCGGGCCTTTCTTGTCAATGATTCCATCGTGCACCCCTCCCATCCGAAAACAACAAACAAATTGTACCGTAAAAGACATGCTTTCAAGAAAGCACAGTTGAAAATAAGGGATTCTAGTGGATGATTCCATTAACGGACCTTCGTTAACAGCTCGCTGGGAATGAATTGGAAAACTTCCACTTCATGTTCAACTTTTGACAGAAAATAAATATTGAAATCAAAATGTTAAGAGTAAAAGCACATTTAAGAAGGAAAACAATTATGATTTGTTTCATATAGTGATCTTTCAATAAACTGATATGAAAAAAATATTAGGATAGGATTTTTAGTGAGGTTAGTATACACAGCCATCGCCATAAAAGCAATTTTATGAATAACTGTCATAATTTATTTTGGTGATTCGGTTTTCGGCCTTGGGTTTCAGCTAACAAATTTAATTTTGGTGCATCACTACTTTCAGCACAAACTTTTTGGAAACAAATCATTCAGAACATTGTCTTTGGAAAATAAAATGGTTCTGTCAAGAAAAGACACAAATAAAATGTCCGGAACACAGCTTTTAGTCCTCATTGCTCAAGATGAAACCTGACAGCAGGCAAACTGAATGAATCTACACACACTCATTAGCCCACATCAAACTGCAATACCCCCTAATTAGTTTATAGTTTTAAAACGGTGCCCTTTGCGCTCATTAGGCCCGTAATCACTGGAAAAGTGCTGAGGAACTTGAAACGAGTACAGCCTGAATGCCTGTGCGAGCAGGACCGAGGATTTGAGTAATGTATATATGAGCGAATCCCGGACCTCACTGCGTACAGCCAGAGAGGATTTCCTCATTTCTTCTTCTTCAGAGAGCTCTACCAGAAAGCATTAAGGAACCAAGGGCAGTGGCGGCTTTTTTCCCCAATCACCGTTTTAAATACAACATTTTAAAGAGATGATGTTATGAAAAATCAAGTAATAATCAGTCTCAGTTTCAGTGAATGAAGGATGTTCGAAAACATTTATAAAAAAAGATGCTAACATATTCATGTTTGATGCCTTCAAAAGACCTGCAAGTCAGATATCGAGAGGCTAAAAAAATGGCATCTCTTGTCTGGTATTCTCAGGTCATATCTACTTTTTGCAAATCATCATTCTGACATGTAATTTACAACTTTTAATTCCCAAAATAAGTGCTTGCTTTCTGCCCGTCAACCAAAATTTAAATCACCAATTGTGATTACTCTGAAAAGTGCTTAAAAAAAAAAAAAAAAAAAAAAGGTGCAATGCATCAGACATATAGAATTGGGACAATGAGATCGCCTGCGGTCGACTAAATAATTTCTCACCTTCTGTTACTATCGCTATAATACAGCGGTACATCAAAGTTCAACTATTCCTATATAGCGGCCGGCCCCGCTGTCGATTCCGTCATTCTCCTGGGGGACTTCGATGCTCATGCGGGCAAAGGCGGCGAGAACCGGAAGGGCGTGTTTGGGAGGAACTGGGCCCCCCGGCCAGAACCCGAGCTGTGCTCTCTGTTATTGCCAACAAACAAACAAACGGCATACCTTAGTGGTGAGGATCCGGAAGTTGCTTTGTTGTGGGACGATGGGATGCAGAAGGCAGAGGTTGAGGTTGTAGTTTTCCCCAGATGCCAGCCTTATTGAGGCTGAGAGCTACAGAAACCACAAGGAAGTCAGGTGTTTACACAGTCCTACACAAACAAACGAGATCTTGGGATCTCCATAGAAAGTCTGACAGTATGCAACCAATTAACACATACAAAAATTTAAATAAGAAATATAATTTAAAAACCTCATGGAAAATGTCATTTAACTTCTATTTTCAAAACAATTACTCATACAGATCAGATGAAAATTGAAATATGTTTTGGATGTTACATTCTTCAAAGCACTCAATAGTTTGGAGACGTCAGCATGTTCTGGAGAATAAACATCTGATCTGGCTAGCGTGACAGCCAGAATTCTGCTGCTGTCCCCTTCAGCCGCAGAGTGATTTGAGACGATGGAGGGTCAGACAGCTCCTAACAGCCTGCCACTCATTGGGAGAGGACGGTGGCTTGTTGGCTTACAGCGACACAACCTCGTCACTGTCCCGAATGCCCACACTCATCACACAACAAAAGTTGCCCGCACATAGAACATTACGAGAAACTCTACACAAGCGGGTAATCGTGGCTGTAGTTTGGCTCTGCACTGAAAGCTGCAAAACACACAAGTGGCCCAGCTTCAATCAGGCCTAAATGAATCCAAGAAATAATTCATCTGGGACAAAAGCGTAGACAGTTAGCTAGACGCTTTAGGCAATTTTTAAAACACGCAGAGCGTTAATATTCATTGCATGAAGAATTCTGTAGGTATACAGAAGCACATTCATCCACCAGGGAAAAGAAATGAAACTCTCACCGTTCATCTTTCATTTCTTTTGTATATAGTGAGTGACCTAATAAAAGCGTGCACGCATCTGCCTCCACACCACAGTGGGAGCTTTGGTGCGAAATACAGAGCTGTGACTATGTGATTTAGAACGAGCATTTCTTGGGGGTAAACTCCATTTGTTATTCTCATATTATATGAAGACAGACAAAGCTACTCCCTGGGGTGCCCTGCAGTTAGCCTGCGGAGAGACGGAAAGAGTGGAAAAGGCAGCGAAAGACTGTTGTCCCTGAGGGGGGGCCAATGGGGTTGTTCAGAGATCAGTTGCACCCTGCATCTTCAGACAATTAGGAGGTTGGCGAATGTGAAGAGGGTAAATTGTTCTTAGATCTGTGCTTTGGGGCCAACGTTAACAAGACACCCCTAGAAGTATAGCTGGCCTGCGGTGAGTGTGTGTGTGAATGTGGAAAAATATGTAGCGGTGTTCAAGTCACAGACAGTAAAGTCACACTTTCTGCCACTTCTGTCTGAACGGTCGCAGCAAATAAAATCTGTAATGCATCAGATGCCCCAATAACTGGAAAGCTGCACGCACACGTAAAAAGACTTTCAAAATGTTTAAAAAGCAAACTTAAAGAGGGGGTGCATACCTCTTTTTCCATGAAGTTGACGGACACACCGTCCTTAGGAACATTTCTTGCCATAACTGAGATGATGACTTGCGATTCGGTTTGGTACCAGTCATGTCTGCCAGAGAGACACAACAAACAAATGATCTCAAATACATTCAAATGGGTTAAAGGCTTTATTAGACGACTAACTGTAGTTTAAAATAAATAAATCAATAAAAAATAAAAATAAACAAACTCAGAAAAGAGCGTCATGAACATTTGATTAAATGTGCAGTTATCCCAGGTTTTATTCACGGTTCACAAATTCACATTTTCTGTTTATCGTCTGAAAAATAGTCTGAATTATATATTTTTAAATTAGTGGCATCGATGGCATGTATTATTCACTAATTGTCTAATAACAATAAAACAAATACAGCAAACTAGGAAATAAAATACAGTAAGTAGTAGTGTAAGTACATGCTTTTCTTGGTTGCCGCACTGTAATAAAATTGGGAGAATTGCTGGCGCGTACATTGTACAACCCCAATGCCAATGAAGTTGGGACGTTGTGTTAAAAGAAATAAAAACAGAATACAATGATTTGAAAATCATGTTCAAACTATCTTTAATTGAATACACTACAAAGACAAGATATTTCATGTTCAAACTGAACTGATCAACTTTATTGTTTTTAGCAAAATCATTAACTTAGAATTTCATGGCTGCAACACGTTCTAAAAAAGCTGGGACAGGTGGCAAAAAAGACTGAGAAAGTTGAGGAATGCTCACCAAACACGTGTTTGGAACATCCCACAGGTGAACAGGCTAATTGGGAACAGGTGGACGCCATGATTGGGTAGAAAAGGAGCTTCCCTGAATTGCTCAGTCATTCACAAGCAAAGATGGGGCGAGGTTCACCTCTTGGTGAACAAGTGCCTGAGAAAATAGTCCAACAGTTTAAGGACAATGTTCCTCAACGTACAATTGCAAGGAATTTAGGGATTTCATTATCTACGGTCCATAATATCATCAAAAGGTTCAGAGAATCTGGAGAAATCACTGCATGTAAGCAGCAAGGCAAACAAACATCGAATGCCCGTGACCTTCGATCCCTCAGGCGGCACTGCATCAAAAACCGACATCGATGTGTAAAGAATATCACCACGTGGGCTCAGGAACACTTCAGAAAACCAATGTCAGTAAATACAGTTTGGCGCTAGATCCGTAAGTGCAACTTGAAACTCTACTATGCAAAGCAAAAGCCATTTATCAACAACACCCAGAAACGCAGCCGCCTTCTCTGGCCCCGAAGCTCATCTAAGATGGACTGACTCAACGTGGAAAAGTGTTCTGTGGTCTGACGAGTCCCGGTTTCAAATTGTTTTTGTAAACTGTGGACGTCGTGTCCTCCGGGCCAAAGACGAAAAGAACCATCCGGACTGTTATGGACGCAGAGTTCAAAAGCCAGCATCTGTGATGGTATGGGGCTGTGTTGGTGCCAATGGCATGGGTCACTTACACATCTGTGAAGGCACCATTCATGCTGAAAGGTACATACAGGTTTTGGAGAAACATATGCTGCCATCCAAGCGACGTCTTTTTCATGGATACCCCTCCTTATTTAAGCAAGACAATACCAAACCACATTGTGCATGTGTTACAACAGCATGGCTTCATAGTAAAAGAGTGCGGGTACTAGACTGACCCGTCTGCAGTCCAGACCTGTCTCCCATTGAAAATGTGCGCTGCATTATGAAGCGTAAAATACGACAGCGGAGACCCCGGACTGTTGAACAGCTGAAGCTGTACATCGAGCGAGAATGGGAAATAATTCCACCTACATAGCTTCAACAATTAGTGTCCTCAGTTCCCAAACATTTATTGAATGTTTTTAAAAGAAAAGGTGACCCTGTCCCAGCTTTTTTGGAACATTTTGCAGCCATAAAATTCTAAGTTAATGAGTATTTGCTAAAAATAATCAAGTTGATCAGTTTGAACATGAAATATCTTGTCTTTGTAGTACATTCAATTAAATATAGGTTGAACATGATTTGCAAATCATTGTATTCTATTTTTATTTATGTAACGTCCCAACTTCATTGGAATTGGGGTTGTATCTCTCTAACTGGAAGCCACTTTTATTGTTAAGGGTACAGCAATGTTGTAAGACTTTTGAATTGCCATTACCCAGTTTTAGGGTCAGAGTTTGGGGGATATTTACAGCGTCAACTATAAATATAGGCAATTCTAAACTGTGCGTGTGTTTTTCATAATTTTCAGGAGAGATCGGTCCCCTGCAAATAACGGGGATTACTGCCAGACAGTCTATTTCTTCAATTTGACAGTGGATAGGCTTATTAATCACTGTGTGACGGTATCAACAAATTCCATCAAAATAAAAACATTTTCATAAATATGTGGTACTTACTTCACATGTGGCACGGCTGGCAAGTGCTGCATCATGTAGACGCAATTATGTATAAAGAGAACAACATTTTGATTAGCGAGAAACCAGGTACAAAAAGATTGAAGAGAAAAACAAACTAAGCTTTGTGGGGCTGCTGTACAGAGAGCAATTGTGTTATTGATGCATGACAACTACGCCCCCAGGCGGCAATGCAGGGAAAAAAACTCACCGCGTCAGCACTGCCATTGTGCGTCTTCTCTGCAGGATGAAAAAAAGAACATCTGTTTGTGTGGCATGTGCAAAGATTTAAATCAACCTTTGAACAATTCAAGCCTACCTTTACCACGATGTCCCCCCCCACCCACACCCACCCCCTCCCAGCAGGGATATGTTAACAGATAAGAAATGGAGCACAAACACAGACAAATGAGCAACAGCACTCAGATATTTGCCACCAGTTTGTTTACCGGACCATCCACGCCCAATAAACAACCCGAGCAAGCCTGATCCCAATTCATTCGGTCATACATTATTCACAGACATCAACATACAGAGAGAACACAACGATAGGAAGCGTGTTATGTTGTCTTAATCAGGTCACGGAGGAGGGTTGGTGCTCGTCTGCTGTCTAGGTGGGCTTATGAAGGGCTTCAGTCTAATTGGGGTTCTCCAACTCTGATGAATAACAAACCCCCGGGGAGAACCATGAAGCACGTTTTTCAAGTCGTTTACCCGAGATGGTCCTGACAACATGATATACAGTTTTCATTGAACCAAGCAGCTCTGCCTCAGCAGATTTATGGATGTACAGATATAAGAAGTATAAACAACCCTGTTCAGATTGCAGGTTTTTTATATTTATTGTGATGTCAGAAAAACAAATCATGGCAAAACTTGTTTTAAACTTTGTGAGTCATAACCTGTACAATTTAACTGAAAAACGAATCATTTAAGGGGAGAAACAAGTACAATAGCCATGTCGCATAAATATGCACACCCTGTAATACTTTCCTGCAGCCCCTTTGGCTTCGCCCAATTAAGTTGGAACCTTGTGTAAAATATAAATAAAAACAGAATACAATGATTTATAAATCCTTCTCAACCTATATTCAATTGAATACACAACAAATATGAGGTAATGTTTAAACTGATCAAGGTTTTTGTTTTCACAAACATTCTCTCATTTTGAATTAGATGCCTGTAACACAGGAAAACAAAATAGTGGGAAAGTTGAGGAATGCTCAAAAACAGCTGTTTTGAACATGCAAGGAATTTCAGGATTTCATCATCTATGGTACATAATACCAACAAAAGATTCAGAGCATCTGGAGAAATCTCTTTACATAAGCGACAAGGCCGAAAACCAACTTTGACCTTCGATCCCTCAGCGGCACTGCATTAAAAACTGGCATGATTGTGTCAAGGATATTGCATGTAGGCTCACTTCACTTCAGAAAACCATTGTCAGTTAACACATTTGGTCGCTACATCTACAAATGCAAGTTAAAACTCTACAATGCAAAGCGAAAGCCATATAGCAACAACAACCAGAAATGCCACCGGCCGGCTTTTCTAGGCACAAACTCATCTTAGATGGAGTGACGCAAATGGAAATGTGTGCTTTGGTCTAATGAGTCCACATTTCAAACTGATTTTGAAAATCATGGACGTGTTGTCGTCCTGGTCAAAGAGGAAAAGGACCATCTGGATTGGTATCTGTGCAAGGTTGAAAAGCCAGCATCTGCGATGCTATGGGCATGTGTTAGTGCCCATTGCATGGGTAACATGCACATCTGTCAAGGCACCATTCATACTGAAAGGTAGATACAGGTTTTGGAGCAACATATGCTGCCATCCAAGCAAAATCCTTTTCAGGGATGTCCCTGTTTATTTCAGCAAGACAATGCGAAGTCACATTCTGCACACGTTACAACAGCATGGCTTGCTAGTCAAAGAGTGAGAATACTAGACTGGCCTCCCAGTAGTCCAGACCCATTGCCCATTGAAAATGTGCATTTTGAAGTGCAAAATATCACAACGGAGACCCCGGACTGTTGATCAACTCAATTTGTACACCAAGAAAGAATAGGAAAGAAAAGAACTCTACCTACAAAGCTTCCACAATTAGTATCCTCAGTTCCCAAATGCTTATTGAGTGTTGTTAAAAGGGAAGGTGATATAAAATTCCCCCGTCCCAGCTTTTTTGGAACATGTTGCAGACATCAAATCCAAAATGCAAAAAAAACCAACAATAATAAGCATCTTATCAGTTAGAACATTAAATATCTTGTCTGTGTAGTGTATTCAATTGAATAGGAAAACCCTTCTACAGATGTAAAAAAGGGATTGAGAGGGATTTGCAAATCATTGGATTCTGTTTTTATTTGCGTTTTACACAATGCCCCAACTTCACTTGAATTGGGATTTGTACTACCGTATTTTCACAGACCATGAGGCACACTCAAAAGTCTTACATTTTCTCCAAAATGGACGGGGCACCTTATAATGTGGCGTGCCTTATGTGTGCACCGAGTTCCAAAATCTATAAATGTTGTTGAGTGATGAGCGCTCCGCTTGAGTGACTGGGAACATTTCCTGCCTACACGCTGCTTAAACAGAGGAAAAGCGGACGTGGCTGAGGACAGCATGCAGACGTAAAGGGGGAAGGGTGCGCCTGAAGGAGGACGCTAAAGGCACCCCCCCAGTAGGTATATAGCGCCGGTAAAGCCAGCCTCCACCCGTAAAGTAGCAATCAAGCCAGGCGCCCCTAATTTTGTTCATACTAGGCATTACGGTAATAAGTCGCCAACTCGCTGCGAAAGCCACCTTCAAAATAAAAGCTTCCCAATAATACGGACGTCAATGCTCTTCGGTTAAGGAATGCAACCAGCAAGGTTAATTTGAATCTTGAGATGCATTAAAAAAATGTAGTGGTTCGCAAGAGGATGAAGCAGGAAAACAAATTTCGCCAAGTCAAGAAGACGAAGCTGAGTTTCCGCGGAAAAAAAAGAAAAACTAAACGCGGAAACAAGGCGAGGTGGCCCGAGTTGGAAGACCAACTCGAGCAATGGATTAATGAACTCCAACCGCTAGACATCAGTGTAAACAGGGCGTTCAAAGTGAAGTTGCGAGCGGCGTGGGAGCGATGGATGACAGATGGCGAACACAGCTTTACTAACACTAGGAGGCAGCGCCGGGCGAGTTACGCCACAATTTGTGAATGGATCATGGATGTTTGGGCTAACGTGTCTGCTTGCACTGTTGTTCGAGCTTTCGTAAAAGCCGGCATCATTTCTGAGGAGCCGCACGGCAACGAGACTGACTCGAACCTGGCGTGTTTGATGGAGAGCTTGCCCAGCTTCGGATACAGAACATGAGGACTTTGATGGATTTGTGGATGAGGACTGAAACAAAAATAACGTGAGTACATTGTAAAATACTTCAATAAACTGCAAGCGAACTCAGTTTTGCTTCCGCTGCTTTTTTAAAAACATTGTTTTAGCGCGCATGCATGCTACCGTCTGTTTTAAGCTAGCATATGTTTTACCATGCCTGCGCCCAATAATACGCTGCGCCTTATGGTCGTGAAAACACGGTACACTGCTGACATGGCGCTCCAGAGGTATCCAAAATGTACATTTCCTCCATGAGTAAAAAGTAGTAAAAAGTCTATTGTCCTCAAAATAATGTACATTGAAAACAAAATTTTATAACACTGTGGATAATACTCACCACCCAACATTTCCTCACATCGCTTGAGCCAAATATCAAATGATTTGTCAGAAACTGTCAGAAACAAAAACAAAGAGAGAGACTCAATTTCTCCAATAAGAACTATACACAAGAGAACTCTGTCAAGGCTAATGGTGCACCAAAATTTCACCCACCGAAATGTTTCGGCTGATAATGGCACAAGTGCATTTTCGGTTTCGAACAGAAAGACTTATCACTGAAATAAAACAGCCGAAAGTGACATCCCATTCTTAATCTATAGGGTTTAATATGAAATTGGTCCTCCCTCTGCAGTTATAACAGCCAACGAGAAGGCCTGGTTCAGTCTCCTCTCGAATTCATCCAAAAGTGCTCTCCAGTTGAGGTCAGGACACTGTGCAGGCCAGTTAGGTTCATCCACATCAAACTCTCTCATCCGTGTCTTTATGAAATGTAGTTTGTGCACTGATACAGTCCTAGTGGAAGTGGAAGGGGCCATCTCCAAAGTGTTCCCACCAAGTTGGAAATGCCCAAATTATTAGCCCATGAGCTCCAGTGACAGCAACTCAATGCTTCAGAGATATTTTGGAAAGGCTAACAGTTTGGGGATTCCCCTTCCTGTTCCACATGTCTGTGCACCAGTGCACAAAGCAAGGTCCATAAAGACACGGATGAGAGGGTTTGGTGTGGATGAAGTTGACTGGCCTGCACAGAGTCTTGACCTGAACCTTTGGGTTGATTTGGAGCGGACGGTGAGCCAGGCCTTCTCGTTCAACAGTGCGTCACCTCACAAATGCGCTCCTGGAAGACTGGGCAAAAAATCCCATAAACTCACTCCTCAACCTTGTTGAAGGCAAGAGTTGAATCTGTTACACAAGAGTTGAATCTGTTACAGCTGCAAAGGGTAGACCAGCATCATATGAAAGCCTATGGATTTAGAATGGGATAGCACTTCATATCATATGTGAGTCAAGGCAGGTGAGCCAATACTTTTGGCAATATAATGTACGACGACGAGCTGTGGAGACGAACGTTTGCTTCGCGTCCCTTGTCAATGCGGCGTAAGTCACTAATCATCGCCTCCATGGCAGCGAATAACCGACACTCCTGACAAGTATCGTTATCACCAACAGAGGATGAGGAGTAATTAAGCACCGACAGACAGACCAATGGTTGCAAAAACATTACCCACCATCCAGTTGGTGGCCCTGAGTGAAGGCTGCATGGGCTGACTCGTAGTGGGTCAGGTGGTACTCGGCTATTCTGGAGGCGAGGAAACAAAAACTGTTTTAAACAGCCCAAATGATTGAGGAGAGTGAAGAATTTACAGAACGAGATGTAAAATTAATATTACTGAATAAAGCACAAACGTGGTTGCAAAATGAGTCATGTTAAATAGGAGATGCACTGATAACTTTGTAATTCTTTACTGGCTACAGGCACTCTGTATATTCATTGTGAAAATATTAGTTTTTCTTGAAAATATTCAACCTAAATTTAAACCTCTCTTTTTCGGTATCACAGCCTCACACACTCAGTACACACCCTGCTCGCAGGAAGGCAAGAGAAAGGCTTGGATTCAGCTGCTGCGCTTTCTTGGCATCATTAACAGCACCTGTAAAGAGGTGACACAAATAATTGTTTTTTTTTTTTTCATAAATACAAACTGGTAGTACTCAAGGGAAAATGACAGATATACTCTATTCTGTAGTGTCCACTGAGGAAAAACTGAACGATACATTTACTGTTCTAGCTAGCCAATGTTCCCACTATTCTACAGTTTAAGTAATGTTTCAAAATCCTGAAACAGAGGCTTGAAACATGCAAACTTACAGCTGTAGTTTTTGAGAAGTATGTAGGCATAGGCGCGTTGACACAGCCACTCAGCGTTGTCAGAGTCTCCTTGCAAGCCGTCGTTCAGTGCCTTCAAAAAGAAATGATTCAGATTCAACTGAGTTCATTTCTAAATGCTGGCTGGGTTCAAGTGGGTTGATTAGTAATTGCTACATGTGTAAAGGCTTCTGTATACTCGCGCGGACGGCGACCACGCTGACGTCACTGCGGCTATCCTGGGCGCAGTTTGCCATTATATTCGAGCGCAACCCACGCACGCAGTTTTGAAAATGTACTGCAGTTCCCCTCCAAGTCGGGGGTGTCGTTACGCCTGGTATTGGCTAGGACATCACAGGGTGGAATTTTGTCTGCAAGTTTTTGGCCATTTCCGGTAGTTGGTTTGACTTTCGTTTCCGTAACAAGGAACAAAGCAACAACAATGGCGACCGTGGAACAGTGCCTGCTAGAACAAATGGACCTAGATTACCAGATGATACTTTTAATTACACTGCAAAATTTATCGAGGCGCCGGCGGTGGTATGTGGAACCAAGGGGAAGACTGAGTACGTCATCTCAGCATGTGAATAATCACAAGAGATGATTTCCGCGGCATTCTACGCGCAGCAACAATTTTTGCCGTGTGCGCGTCAAGTGACGCATAGGGGCCGTGCGGGCCAATGCGTCGGTCACGTGATGCAATGCGAGCGCGGTAGCATAAAGAGGCCTTAACAATGAGTGGATAATATTGAAGCTCAACTATCTGGCACCCATGTCACAAATCTTGAGTTGAGAACTGAGCAATTCTACAAATTGTACAACTTGTATGACTATATCACAAATCCAATTACTTAAGCTTGGCGATTCTGAGTAACCGTAATTTCTCGTGTATAAGGTGCATTTACTCCCCAAAAATTTATTAAAAGTCGACAGAACGCATTATAGATAGGTATAAGGAAAACTAGAGCTGCGGGCAGCTATAATCGGGCCCTCGCACCCCGACCCCGTTGGGGTACTGGCAGTTTGAGGTCCTGGCAGGTTGGGGTAGTGGCACGATGAAGTAAGGGCTGCAAGTTTCCCCCGCTGCCGCAGGACAAGGGTTGACACCACTGCTGTTGGACAAGTGCAAAGCCTTTTCAAAGGTTATAATGCATAAATGCGGATGTTGGAAAATGTAGTGAACTCTTAGGTCGACTACACTACTGTATGTATTGTTGGTAATTATGGAGGGACTTTTAAGTACTGTGAATTTAAAAGACCGTAGATAATTTTCTGTTGAGTTTAGGACATGGGTTATAATTACAATTTTGTTCGTGGGGGGGTGCTACAAGCGTGTAGGAATCTTCATAGGCGTCGGTGCAACAAGGCGCAAATAGGTCTTTGATGAACTGTCACCATGTCCTGTTTTATGGCGACATTAGAAAAGCTACGGTTTGAAGAGCCGTCACCGTCATACAGTATGTCGAGAAAAAAAAAGCTTTTGATAACTTTTAATGTCCCAGGTATTGAGATGGTACTGACCAAATTTGAAGTCAATTGGATGAAACCTGTAGGACAAGTTTGCAAAGCGTGACACCTGTACATTTTTTAAAAGTGTAACTTTAAAAGGTCGTAGGTCAGTTTCTATTGAGTTAAGAACATGGGTTGTAATTACAATTTTGTAGGTATCTGGGTGATGCACATACCTGCCAAGTTTGGTAGGTGTAGGTGTGACGTACCACGACTAGCTCTTTGATGAACTAAGTATGGCATCTGCAAGCGTGCAAAAAAGGTCGACCCTTACGATTATGAAGTCGCAGGTCACTTTCTCTTGGGTTTAGGGGACTCGTGCCTCTGAAGATTTTGTACGTCTGGGGTCGATACAGGTGTGAGCCCATGTTTGTAGCTCTAGGTGAAATGTACCGCAAATGAGTCTTTGATGGAGTTTAGGCATTTTTGGTTTTGTGTCGAAATATGGAATGAAAAGTTTGAAGGTCCGCCCCGTCATATAGTTCGTTGGATTAAAAAGCTTTTGATAACTTTTGAATAACCCATGTGTTGAGATGATACACACCAACTTTGAAACGAATTGGATGAATCAGAATCATCTTTATCAGAATCAGAATCATCTTTATTTGCCAAGTATGTCCAAGTTGGAGCCGCTCTAGTACAACAGACAGTCAATTTACAGAACACTTTGGAGCTGTAAGAGTTTGCAAAAGTATAAACCCTGGGGGGAGGGGAAGCAAACATCTTGCACTTTTTTCTTCAAAGTGTCATAGGTCACTTGAAGAAATCACTTTTTCCTTTTGATCTCAGGATAGCCCCTTCAGCAGTTTCAAATACATTTGTTTAGACATGAACTCCAAAGTAAGACTAGATTTCATTTTGATTCGGTTGGATTTTTATTTTGATTTGTGTTTTTTTCCCCCCTGGTAACAAGTGTAAAATGCTTTAATTCTGTATTTTACATACATATGACTTGAACTATTGAAGGCCTTTGAGAGTTCTTCCAGTGAAAAGTGCTACAATAAATAAAATTTTCTAACTTACATAAACTATGCTTTTTGTTCGTCTGACATTCACACTCAGGATAACGTTGTTTGAAGCCCAAGTTACCATGGCGATGTGTCTCACTTGAAGCAAACCTCACTTATTTACGCACACGAAATCTTCAATAACCCCAGACTTGATTTTCAGCATGTGAAATTAGATTATAAACTCAAGCAAAAACACTTATCAGCGGACATTAACACAAAAAGGGGACAGCGTAACCCTTGCTGACTAAGCTAGCAAAAAAACAATCAAGTCCGAAGCTAACATTAGCCTCCGTGCGTCAGTGACTTTCTTGTTCTCCTAAAGCTAATAAATAGTTAAGCAGTCGGTCGCACGACGGCCACTTGCAAGTCAAAGATACGATTCATCTTGTGTTTAGAACGCCTTTAAGCAGGCTACTTAATGTTTACCTCGAGAGCTTTCTGCGGGTCTTCGTCAATAAGGCTGTCAGGGAAACGGCTAAACCAGAAGGAAATAAGAGCAATTAGAGAGCTGATAGTAGAACGCATGCCAAAATGTGCAGGCAGATAAATGTTGTTTTATGACTATAATTTGACTTACAGTTGAGTCGCCATTGCTTTACTGCCAGTTGGTAGAATATTCTCGCCAGCAGACCTCAGCGTGACGTCACGCAACTTCCGCTGAAATTGCTACACGCCGGAAGTGAGTCTTTTTTCCACATGCTTTCAACGATGACGGCTGTCGTGAGGCAAGCAATAAAAGTCTACAGTATCGTAATACGATCACATTTAAATACATCGGTAGTATTTATTCAGCCACTCTTTCGTACTGTTTTAGTTTCCTCAACCGTAAAGTATTTATTTTTTTTCAAAATACATTAATGAGCTTGTATGGTCATAATGACCCCTGCTAGGTGCAGTAAAAATAGGAATGTGTATTTTCGATAGGACTCAAAATTAGTCTGTGGGGTTATATATTTCACTAATAATACCCTGTGATTATTTGATTTTCTTGATTAAAGAGCGCAATAGTTCCATAAAACTCTGCTAAGACTTTGTGAACATTTCCAGTGATGACAAAGAGCAATAGTGTCTATTAAATGGAGGTGTCGGCACCTCGAAAGCAGTCAAATTTGTCAACTAGCATCTACCGTAGTTGCACTTCCTCTTTTAGTAATTTTAGCTACCTGACATTTTTCTGTACTTCGTTTTTAAATTATTTTAATCGTGTAAAGAAAAGTGAGTTAACTTGTGTACAAAATTGGCCATGCCTAAAACGAGATGACTCATCTCAAGGGGTAGCTCATAAGTTTTTTTAAGACAAGCAGTATTTATTTTTTTGGTCTGCAGCAAGAGGTTTCAAATCCAAAGTCGTTACAGAAAAGATGTTAAAATGTGCTTTTCATCAAATTGTGTGTGAATTCACAATACATTTTACACCAAAAACTGAACAGAGTATATTTATTTGATGAATGCAGGGCATTATCTTTAACTTCATCAAAGCAGACAAAACAACAAAACAAATGCCAAGATTCCCTCTGCTAAAATCTTACAAATCCGTATCTTTTAAACTCATTGAATCGAGACATCTCAACATAACGCAAACAGACAGGAATCCAAATGACTCCAAGAAGTAGAAAACATTTTGCATAGGGGTCCAAGGGGCGCACAGGCAGTTCTAACTCGCAACCTAAGGTATTGTCACAGATGTTGTTTTACGCAAACATCTGAATTTGACTTTTGAGTTCAGTTTTTGTGAGGAGTGCTCTGAAACTTGTGGGCTGCCTTAAAGAGGTTCAAACAAAGGCAGCAACTAAATGTAATAAACTTGTACAAAAAAACATTGACCTTCTCATTACTTCATTATGAAAGGCCAGCCATTCTACTTTTTGCATATAAGCAAAACAAAACCTGAGAGAGAAAAAATGGCAACAAGGCACAAGTCAAGCATGTTCACTGACACACAGTAAATACACAATAAGTAAATATATCAAAGCTTTAGAGTTCCAAATAGGCAAATATATATGGTTCAATAAACAACAAGTGCATAGCAGGTAAGCTCCATAGTTGCAGTGTGACTCCAGGCGACACAGTAGCTAAATAAAAGACCGAGATCACTCGTGATTGTCAAAAACAAAAAGGAGTCTGCTGTAGATACTGTACCTCAAATATTAACAGCAGCAGTGCTAAATTACTACTCGAACAGTGATCCCTTATTTTTAGCAATTCGAAACACAAACATAATTCCATAATCTTAAAAAAAGTGGAATGTTTCCCTTACTACCCTCAGCAAGAGTAAGAAGGGACAGGATACACTGAGCTCATCAGGCACTTCAAGAAGAAACGTACAGCAGGGATAAACATTACTTAGTGCAAAGTCATTGTCAAGGCAGAGGAATGATTGAGCACGAGAGAGGTTACACGGAGCGAGAATCATGGCGGAGGAGCACAGTGTGCCACTCAGAAGTGCAAGCAGGGGCTGCGTGCAGAAACGCTGCAGGTTCCAGTGCATGTCTTTGGTTTCTTGTGCATTTACCAGATACAAGGGACTGAGAGGACCATTCAGGACATCAGGAGCTTTTGTCATCTGCTACGGGCTTTGTTTTGGTTCTTTCAAATCCAAACGCTCGCTGACAATGCAGCTCAGTGGAGTGAGTGAGTGTGCGAGTGTGTGCGTATGCGTGTGTGCGTATGCATGTGTGTGTGCGCGCGACTCGGTAATCTACTGGTCAGAGCCAATACGAGGCACCAGCTTCGAGATCTCCACCTGAGAAGCTTTGGTTCCTTGCTGGGAATCCTGTTGCTCACACAGACTCCCCAGCAGCTGAGCCGTTTTGAAGACGGAGGCGCGACCGGCCGGCTGGAGGGACTGGACCTTCTGCAGGTTCTGAAGGGTGCGCAACATCTCGGCAGACACGATGGGCAAATGTTGCTCCTGGATGAGGCTGGAGCTGGCGGGTCGAAGGACGGTGTCACGAGTCGGCCTAATCCGCTGGACCGAGCAAAATGACGTCTTCTTTGGTGGGATGGAATCTTCCTCCTTCGCCGATTGATCACTTGTAGATACTGTGCTGTCATCAGAATCCTCACTCACTCCATCATTAGCACTGTTGTCATCGCGTTCTTCTTCCTCTTTGTCGCCGTCCGTGATGTAGATCATGTCTTTGGGGAGTGAGGTGAATTGGTAGACAAGGCGCTGGCCTTCAACCTTATTCAGGATGCCTCTTTGGTAATAATACCTACAGTACACAAGCACAGCATGGTCAGAATTAACATGGCAACCATACTTAAAGGTCCCCTTTCATTTAGTTTTGATAATTATGATTTCCTTTTACAGGGTTGGCAAAATAACTTGGGTTGAAAATGCCCAGAATGTCCTTTTTCAAGCTGTTTTTTTTCACCTGGCTGTTAAGAAAGCCAGCTTCCTCATTCATGTACGACATGTAAATAAGCTTTGCTCTGGTTAGATCGCTCATCAACTCAAATTAAATGTGGAAAACAGCTTTGCTCTGTTGTCCATTGGCACTATCTCGGCAGCCAAGCGTTCATAGCGACCTCGTGTTTGGATCATTCGATGTGGGATCTTGCTATCATCGTGAAGCAGAATTCACCAAGGGTTTGGATAGCCGGCCCACTGCTCACAAGCCCACAGAGGAGGGGACGGGGGTCAAATAAAAGGGAGGAGGATATTTCCATCACTCCAACTAACCGGCGTTCATCTCTCAACTTCAAGCTTTGCTATTTCATTCACAGCTACATTATTAATTCGAAATATACTTAAGTACTGTTGTAAACCACAACACATGTATGCTCACTAATACTTTACTTGTATAACTAGGTGGCGGCCGCTCGCTCCAAACCCGGAAATGCACTTCCATCGGTGTGCGACAGCTTAATTCACGAAGCCATCCTCCACGAAATGGGCCCAGACACTGCACAATTCTGCTTCCGGAATTCTTAGAAATGTCTCCCAAAATAAATTGAAGCCATTCATTCCTCAACTCGTCTTGAGTTTGACAGGCGATGCAAAGCTTTGCACAAGATGCCGCAGCCACGTTGACACTCAGTCCGCTTTCCTGAGATGAGTGGGCGTGTACCAACCACCGAGTGGGCAGGTACTTAAATCATGACTAACTTTCTACATCACAAAAACACAGAAATCTGATGGGGTCGTTTTGTAAGCCTTATCCCGTTTATCGTGTTTTGCATTCAGTCGACAAACTGCACAGATGTCAAACTTAAACCAGGTCAGGGACTCATTTTGACCTACGTTATGCGTAAAACAGGAGGGAGGGGGAGATTTTGATGGAAGCGGATCTTTAGGCAAAGCAGACATTATCAAGAGATTTTGTTGAATCATACTTTTGCTTTTCGTACTGTACCTGAGTGCTCGGCCCATGGTCTCATAATTCATATCTGGCTTGTTCTTGTGTTTGCCCCAGAGTCTCGCCACCGCCTTTGAGTTGACCAGCTTGAAGATCCCTGCGTTGGGATTAGTCCATTTAATGTAGCGGGGGCAAACTTGTCTGTCCTGCAGCAACTCCATCAGAAACTGCCACAGGTAGAGCGTGGTTCCACCTGAGGAACCAAAACAAGGAGTGTAAATGATACGGATGCAACAGTGTCATTCATGATGGGTACTTAAAAATAGACACCCATAGCAAAATTATCATTGAAAAAATATATTTGGAGGCGTATTTTTGCCAGACATTTGTTTGCAAACTGTACGAGACTCAGTCGTTCAAATATTGAAGTTGTGCTTTACCTTTATTGTATTTATCCCGTTTCACTTTTATGTCAGGAGTAGGAGACTCCGCCCTTCGATGTCGTTTTTTACCTACAAGGTTAAGCGGTAATTTAGCTGCTATTTGACAGGATCGCACAGACATCCCTCATTTAAAAGAGCAGATACTGACTTCTCTGTTTGGACTGCAGCTGTGTCGCGGGTTCATTTGTGTGCAACGTGTGCCATTCTGGCTCTTCAACAGTTCCCACAATCCCCTCTGCAGACAAAGTCAACTGAGTGACAGGAGCAGTGATGACATCGCCCAGCGCTGGCAGAAAGGTCTGGGCTGTAGGAGGTCAGACACAGATTTATTGCAACAGTGCAGCAGGGTGAGCAACAAGACTAACAATAATAATTGCAGGCAGAGCAGCTGGATGAGGGCAACTTCCTCTTTTGCAAGGCGTCCCAAAAGTCACCACATGCTTCCTTTTTTCAATTTCATTTTCAGGTATCAGTTGGACAGATGTGAAGCCATCGGCATTTTACAGCTCAGGCTTTGCACTTTGTGTAAGCGATTCATCTGCTGCCCATTGCTCACCAATCGACAGCGGAGGAGTTTTTCTGTCACCGACCGGAGTTCGGCCCCAGTTTGATGGCCGTCACAATGCGTCGAACAATTTAGGCTTTCCTTCTCAAAGCGGGATCTGTTTTTGACAAACCACGCAGCGGAAGGCCCGCTCCCACTAACTCTGATGAAAACACCAAACTCTTAGAGCAGGCGTTTGGGAAAGTCCATCCAGAGGCCTGCACCGGAACTCGGCATCGACAAAAGCCAAGGCTTGGCAAACTGGCGCCGAGCGGCAGTTGGGGTCAGAAAAAGTTCTGGCCGGCCTGCAATTTTGCAACGCTGCTCCCGTGTCGATCGGTGAGCCACGGACAAGGGAATGTTCCGATGACTAAATCTGTAAAGCCCGATGGCCTCACGTCGGTCTGAACGATACCTGAAACGAAATTAAAGGAAGCGCGTAGTGACGTGTGGGCCAACCTGACACATGAGAACGAGTCAATCCAGGCTTTGACATGGCTGCGGTAGATGTACAACTTCTCGCGGCGCCTAACACATCACGTGTACATGAGCTGTATACATAAAGTGAGGATCACTTGGGAGCCCAAAAATATCCTCAAAATATCATAACAGGGTCATACTGTTTGTTTATTCATCACATCTTGAATCGGTTGAGGTAAAATTGCAGCCAGAAAAACTCTTGCGTCAGCCTCAACGTGTCTGTTGTTCTCAAATCGAAAGAAGAAGAAGAGGAGGAAATTGAGCCGCATCCCTCAAGACCTCTGCTTTGGCGCCGGTATTATTTTGCTCAATGCGACAGAAACAATGAAACAGGAATTCAGAACGATTCTCCCACCTTATAAAGAGTAACATTTCAAAAAATACATCAATGAATTGTATTGAGCAAGGAGTTTTGGTTCCAATGTGCTTCTTTCAATACCAATATAAAACGGGTATGCAAACTCTTATTGACCGCCAATGGGAGTTTAGTGTTGACAGCGCACTTACAGTAGTGTTCCAGCGACAGGGTATCAGGACAGTCCAAGTCCAGAAGTGAGTCTGCAGCAACAAGTGTTTCCATGGTCTCCTCGTCTCCACTTTCGGTCGGCTCCTCCACTTTAGAGCACAGCGTGAAGAACAGCGCATAACCACAATAGGTGAGATGCTAGAAGAGGATCACGGAATTCACTTTGTTTGAAACAAGCAGGACTCGTGGATCAGTCCGCCGAAGAAGCGAACATCTCAGCTTTGCATTGCCCCCCCTCAAAAATATGTTCCCGCTTCTCTGAACATCCAAACTGAAATGTTACCGCATTGAAATGATTTATTCAGTAGGATGTGGTTGACCTCATTTCTGCTCACTCTTCTAAGAAGATCCCGGTCTAGGTTTACGATAACGGACAATCAAAACGGTCGGTACCTCCCTAGCCACCCTTGAGGACTTGCACGCTGCCAGAACTAATACAAGAGCGTGCAAAATCCTCTCGGACCCGCCACGTCCCGGGCACCCGGCACTGGAGCTCGCAAAAAACCAAAACCAGCAGACATTCCAACAGCTTCTCCCCACTTGCCATTCACTTCTTAAACAGGTGACTTCCAACTCCATTGTAACATGCCGCACACGTCTACATTATTCGTGCACTTGCTGTCGCAGTCTCATCACTCTGCGCTATTTGCACCTCTGTTGTGGACCCCAACTGTGGACTGGCCACTCGTGCTTGAGAAGCATCTGCGCCATTTGACCAACTGACACCGTTCCAGATTATTGCTCTAATAGTCTCTAAATTGCGAGGGGACTCAGCGTCATTTGCACAATTTTCACTGTATCGGCATTACCGCGTTACCGGCAACCTCGCGTTTCTCAGCGACTCTCTGTACTGCGTTTGTATGTCTTCGCAGCATTTGCCGTCAAATGGCTGTCCGCCGCGGTACGAGAGCGGCTCCAACGACCGGAGACACGTTTCTTGTGTGTTTTTCACAGACTTGGATGATTTTGATATGGGTTGAACAAAGAGCGTACACCAAAGGCTCTCGTTTCAGAAGAGATGAATTCACGTCCAGAACGGTCCGTCATCGAAGAGATGACTTGAGGACGCATCATTTGGGCGGCATCGACTGTGAATTGCGGACGCTGTGGCGTGCTTGCCATCCGTTGCCTCCAGCGCTCTCAAGTGCGCAGGCGGCCCGTATATTGATGAAGAACTGGGAATCAGAGAGGACAACTGTTTCATCAACGTTGGTGCGGTGTACATTCCACAAGAGACGTTGTTGTAAGCGGTGGCAATTTATCATCTGAGCCTCCGCCATCAATCCCAGAGAGACACCACAGGCTGTATTGCGGTCAAGTCGCGAGCACGTCCACCAACTGGCCAAAACACCTGCTCAATCTCTCGAGGGGCAGACAATCGTCAACGCCACAAAGAGCAACATCGGTATTACCATCAGACGCAGTGCACAATTCTACACCGCTGTAAAGTATAACCACGTCATACATAGACAGCTACTTAAACGCAAGTATTCAACAAAGTTCCGCATGAATCGTGCCACGAAGCCCATTAGAGCTCGTGACGATGCAAAACGTCAACATTTTGAAGCTTTTGAACTGTTGAACGGACTTTAGTGCGCGCCGCCGCCCTCGTGCTAGCAACGTCGGCTTTAGCCTAGCCAGCTGCCCGGCAACGAGCTCAACATCCGCGGGACTTACTTTCAACACGCGGCACTGATGACGAGCGAGCTACAGCGAACGCGCTTCGGCTCGAGCGCTCCTAGTCTACATTCCAGTGCCATTTTGCGGACTGGCTCTGCCTGGAAATGCCGAGTTGAACTTCCTGCACCTTTGACGGGGGGCGGGCGGGCGGGGTTGGCCCCGGCCCCTGAGTGCGCGTGCGCACAGCAGCCTGTGGAATGGCTCGACGAGGACGAGTCAGGTGACCTCGAAGCTGCCACTGACCTTGAAGCGGCTCGTCACGCAAGAAGCTCGAATATGCGATCTGCTCCACCAGCACCGCAGGGAAATCCGAGCGAAGCCCCAACTGGGGACAAAGGACAACAACAACAACAACAACAACAACAACAAAAAACATTTGCTGTCACTTGACATCATGTACACTTAGTAGGCTGCACCCCTTAACATTTGCTCTTTTGGACACTTTGGACTACAGTATATCGTTTCATGGGACAACAACACGGAAGAATGAAGTCAACTGAACATTTACTTGCCCCTAAAAATAACGAATACACGACCAGTAATGTATAAACTGCCGGCACCCTTCAGTGAACAAGTCCAAATTGTGCCCAATATCAATATTTTGTGTTTTTTTTCCTCCCCCCAGCACTGCTTCCAATATGCCACAGTCGCGACATGTTGGCGTTTATGGTTTACTCAATCTTCTTATAACCTAGGATGGGGTTTCTCAAAACATTTTACACCAAAAACCCCCACCCAAAACAAAAACCAAAAAACAGCTATCACATTGAGATGCAGTAGCATAGCAGGCCTAAGTGGTCACCAAAAACAAGACCGTATTTAGTCTTATTGTAAGCTACTGTAACTTGATGCACTTTGAACATTGACACCAGGCTACAATGGAAATGGAAAAAAATGAACGTAAATAATGATTCAATTCAAATGTATAGCACATAAAAGTGAAATAAAAATTGTACCGAGATAAAAGTTTCAATACAAACAGTTATTCAATATTCAATGCAAATGTATTGTGCAAAAAAAAAAAAAAAAAAACAAGTTAAATACAACTGAAGTGTATCTAGGCCGTGATTGTTTGGCATCCCACTAAAGGGAGCCCGCGTTTGGACCACACGTTCAGAATCGCCAGTCCTGGCCATCTTTAGGTAAAGATTTTGTTTTCCAGATGCTCAAGAGACTTTTTTGCCCCGAGGTGTCATATTGCACGTCAATTGACCAATATAAGAGTGTGAGCACTAACACAAAAAATACAAATAAACACACCCGCTCTCCAATTAACCTCAGACTAATGAGTCACATGACACCGGGGAGGCAAAACGGGTAATTGGGCCCAATTTGGACATTTTCACCGAGAGGTGTAGTCACTTTTGTTGCCGGTGGTTATTTTGAGAGGACAGTTGTTCGCTGACTCATTTGCATCGTAGCAAAGTGTCATTTCTTCCTTGCCGTTGGTTTCATGAAAAGATACAATCGATATTTCGTGAAATGTTAGGGGAATAATACTGTATGACTGTCGCAGCGCCAACATTGGGTAAGTGTGCAAAATGTGAGAGTCTAAGTGCAACACTTATTTTCCAGTCGTGTCGAAGTGCTGCGCTGCATCAAACTGTCGGTCGTTTCCGCCTCGCTGCAGTGCAATTGCAAATTACGCCCAGACTAAAACAGTAATATGAACAAATGTACACACAGAGACGTGGGGCAAAGTCTCTTTCAAACATTCGTTTCGTTAGGCACTGACAGACATGTATTCATTTAACAATACAACAGCTAATTGTAGCCGTTGTACTTTGCTGCGGTTTAGAACGCATACTGAAAGTAATACTTTGACCGTCTCGTGTCTTCAAGCAATGCAAACGTCATCCGTAATAATGCCGCTGTTTTATATTCCTATCAACGAAGGGATCTATGCTTTCTGTATGGAAGACGATGAGATTGCGCAGGCCACCTCTGATGTGGTCCATTTGCAATCTTTTGAGTTGAACACAAAACAACGGGCAAGCGTGAAATTCACTCCCAAATGACGCAGAGCTCCACATTTTGCTTACCTCCGACAGGTTAACATGATCACTGGCGAAGTCGAAAATCAGCTCTGATTGTTGTAGCATGGCTGAAAATGCCAAACGCGCCTGCAGATCCGACTAGATGACTATCGCATCACAAGCGTCCTCTTGACAACTAAAAGGTGCGCTCGTCTCTTCATGGGCAGATGCTCTTCTCGGGCTGATGAATAACAGAGGACAGTTGCGGTCGACTTGAGGAACACGTATCACAGGAAGCGACGCTACTGGCATCTCGACAGCGAACGGAGGCGTACGAGATTAGCGCAAGACTAAGTTGTCAGAGGAAATAGCGTTCGCCGGGGAAGTCGCTGCAATGAAATGTGTCGTCCTGCGGTCAGACTGGAAACTGTCAGAAAAAAAAGAGAGAAATTAGTAACGCACAGTGGAGTCCAGCCACAATAGACACCGATTGCATACTGCTCTGCTCGTCCGAAAACAGTCAAGTCTGCTTCTGACTATCACGCATCTCACTCGCATCTTCGAAAAAGAGGCCAAACCGCCGACAGGAAGGAAGGAAGCGCTTGCACTGCGGCGTGCGCGTGCAACGCTGCGGAAGCAGCTGGCGTTGAACTCCGAACGTTCAAGGTCCCCCAGCCGCCCCGTTCGCATTCCTGAACATTGAGAATCAACGCGGTTGTTTTGGAATCATCGAACGGGTCCTCCGATCGTTCTTGCTGCTCGATCTACCGCCTTTGAATAATTCTGGGGGGAAAGTGAAATGCGTTGGGGATTCAAGTCTCTCCTGCTGTTGCACAGACGCTTCTTATTTGCAACTTTAAAAGAGAATTCATCAACATGGTGGTGAACCTACAGCTCTTTTCACACCGCGGTAATGGCTACACAGTAGCTTTCATTGCTGGAAAATAGCGGTAAGGAATGAATTTGAATTCTGTTCCTCCCCCAACCTTAGCGGCGTCACAGTTGTTGATTTTTTTTTTCCCACCAAAGCTTCAAAAAGGGCGTCTGAGTGCAGGTTGCGATGGAGCCTGCGAAAATGTTTGGGTCACTTATCACACAGGAAGCACAGCGCAGTTAGCAGGCGCCACTTCCTGAGTTGGCGTGCCAAACCGCTGCCATCATCTTCTTCGCCCCAAATGGCATTCTCATTTGCAACTTCCGCTCATGTTTGGCTGGCAGTACTTTCAAAGTTTGTTCCTTTTGACCATGTACATATATATACTTTGTCACAATCGAAGACAGCAGTTGACAAAATGACATTTCATCGTACTCGCACAATCTTTTCTGTGGTTAGCGCAGGTTAGGGGAATGAACAGCTTATTTTCCTCTTTCTGACCAGAATTTCAGGCTCCGGCAAGCCGCCGTGTTTATCTCAGCGGCAGTGAATGCGCTACTAACGAAGCATAATCAGCGCAGCCCCCTCAAAAAAAACAAAACAAAACAAAACAGGATTATACTTTGTTTATTTTTTGTTGCTGCGGACCAAATGACTAATTCTCCCACAGCTGTTTTCAACCGCTATTGCGCTACCTGCGAACTGATTGTTAGCCGGCCTGTCAGAGGACTCCTTTTGTTGTGTGGTCCTCTGCTCACATCCTGCAGGTTTTTCTCCGCGGCCTTCGCGCCGGGCTCCGAGACTTTGAAGTGGCCGCCGGGCCCCACGGGACGCCGATAAGGCCCCGCGACGTTCGTTCCTCCTGCGTGAGGCCGAGCGAGCCGGGCGGGTTCGTTGGACAGAGAGAGCTTGCGTGCGTGCGAACTAGGCCGCGACCATAACAGGATGGCAAAGCGCAGGAGCAGCCGATAAGGTCCTCCGGTTGCCCGCTGTCGGCCCCGCGCCTCGCAACAGGAACATCGCGAAATATGCCTTTCAGGGAGTCGCGGTCGCAGTGCAACAACTGCTTTAGAACATTCCTGATGTTCATGCAGCGCGTGTGCCCGCGTACAGGCTCATCTTTTGAAAAAGCGTGTTCAAAATGTCAACGTCCATGCTCCGAAACTCGTGCTTTGAAAACTGGTTTCACTTTCCTTTTAGCGCATAGCATCCGGCCTTCACTAGTACAAGTGAGTCATTTTTCAATCCAAAAAAGTATTATCATCAAATCATAAGCAGAAGGGTTACCTATTTTGTGTCAACTTGTATCTACGCGGCAGCTCAGCGGTCGGTCGGTCGGAGGATCCGAAAGACAAAAAGGAAATGGCTGGACTTCAGCTTCTTATTGGGAAATATTCCGAAAAGTGAATGTGACTGTAGATCGGGTGTAGCTAGTGTAGATTTGGCGGTTCTTGTCAGATCTTGCTCCCTCGCTTTTTTCCCGTTGAACTGAGGTGAGTTCTGATTGGTCACCTGTGTTGTGAGTCAAGGTAACCCTTAGTAACGATTGTCAGTGTGGAGCAAATGTAAACACGGGCGTATTTGCAATGTAAAGCAGTGAGCTAAGCAACCGACTTGCAGTTTGGTCTAAAGAGACACACCGTGCGTCTCTGTGCTTTGGTGTGAACAATGGGACACGTTTTCAGCTGCAAGTGTTATTTTTCTCCCAATATTGGAATGGTGAAAATTGTGCTTTGTCTTTCATGATCAGGAATAGTCCCGTTTGAGGACTATGCTAACTCCCATCCTATCACACACATCATGAGAAAAAGTGGCGTTCTTCCTCGAGACAGAATCGCAGGCAGCCTTTTTCATTGACGCTGACACTCCCTAGCGGCTCGATGTGGCATTACCACCCTGAGTCTCCTTTATCTCCTCCTTGGCTTTTATTGATGCGCAAACGCACGAGAGTCAAGAGCTCGCTGACAAGCAGTCTATAATATATTTTCATATCATCGTTTGGGTTGTGTCAAAAAACGCTTGCATAAATATCCACTCTGCGAACATTTATACAAATCCAGTTGTATGTTTAGGTGATGCAAATGCAGCTGCATGTGGAAGAATACAACGCAGGTCCCATTAGAAGTCAAGCAGGGAGCGGCATTGGGAGGAATTGCAGAAACAACAAAAAACAGCAACAAGCGCGACTGTCAAAATCCAGTTTGGGGCACTTCGTCAATTGCTTTCATCATCTTCTTCATCGTGAGAAGAAACTCAAATTCACGTTTTTGCTCTTGGAGTGAGCGTAGCGTTGGTTAACGTAAACGACCAAGCACGCGCTTGATCGCTCCCATAGTTCTTTAGACATAAATTCATTGGTCAGAAAATTAACCGACATGACTGACAGTGTGCTCAATGGCTAAATGATCCAACGGCCCAAAAGTCGCTAATTGTGGACCATCCGTGCTCGTAGACACTTGCGCAATCGATTCATCATTCAGCTAGAAACGGAAATAAATCAAACAGGATTTGGCCTTTCAACTAAGAATACGGAAGGTCGCAAATTTGCCGCGTGAGCGACTGCCCAACGTTTGCTCTTTCGCTGATAACACTCCTCCTTGATTTTGATTCGTTCTTTCTCGTTGCCACCGCATTTGATGTCGAGCTCGCAACAGAGGCCGACTCTTCGCTTCGCCGTTGAGGCTTATTGGTGTTCGGCGAAAAGGGTTTCATGAAAGTACCTGTTGAGATGATGATGCCCCCTTCTTCTCCTTTGTTGGGGGCAAATTTATGTTGATATATTTCACAAAGAACACTCATTCCTTTCAAAAGTCTTCTTTTGTTTTGTTTTGAACATGTTATTTCTCAGGCGGCACAGCGGACGACCGGTTAGCACATCTGCCTCACAGTTCTGAGGTTGCAGGTTCAAATCCCGGCCCCGCCCGTGTGGAGTTGATCCCACCCTGACGACTTGAACATCTTCTCCTGCAGATTTGAAAAAAGACACTTTCACACCCGGCACCCCCGACTGCCGCGTTGACCATCCACCAACAGGATGTGAGACGTACATTCAAACAACAAAAGATCAACAAAGCGGCAGGCCCAGACCTTGCGTCCCCATCCTGCCTCAAAGTCTGCGCGGACCAGCTCTCTCCAGTCTTCACATAGATCTTCAGTAGATGTCTGGAACTGTGCAAAGTGCCATCCTGTTTCAAACGCTCCACCATCATCCCAGTCCCCAAGAAACCCGCAATCTCGGGTCTGAATGACTACAGGCCTGTCGCCCTGACATCTATGGTCACGAAGTCCTTCGAACGTCTCGTGCCGGACCGCCTCAAGAGCGTCACGGGTCCCCCGCCGGACCCCCTGCAGTTTACGGGTCTGCGGATGACGCAGTCAAAATGGGACTGCACTTCATCCAAGAACACCTCGACGGCGCGGCGGCCTATGCGAGGATCCTGTTCGTGGACTTCAGCTCTGGATTTAACACCATCATCGCCAAACTCCTCTCCTCCAAGCTTCTCCAGCTCAGCGTCTCGCCTGCCACCTGCCAGTGGATTTACAGCTGTCTGAGGGGCGGGACACAGCAGGTGAGGCTGGGGGACACCACCTCATCCGCACGCACCACCAGCACCGGGGCGCCCCAAGCATGCGTCCTCGCTCCGCTGCTCTTCTCTCTCAAACGACTGCACCTCAACACACCTGGCTGTCAAATTCCCGAAGTTTGCAGACGACACCACAGTCATCGGCCTCATCGAAGACGCTGACGAGTCTGCATATCGACAGGAAGCGGAGCGGCCGGAACTACGGTACGGCTGACACAACCTGGGGCTGAACACGCTTGAGACTGTAGAGATGATGGTGGACTTCAGGAAGCATTCTTCGCCACAGCTGCCCCTCACACTGTCCAACTGCCTTGTGTCGACCGTCGAGACCTTCGAGTTCCTGGGAATTACAGACCTGAAGCGGGAGAGCAACATCAACTCCATCCTCAATAAGGCCCAGCAGAGGATGTACTTCCTGCGGCCTCTGAGGAAGAACGGCCTGTCACGGGAGCTGTCGAGGCAGTTCACCGCAGCGGTCATCGATTCGGTCCCGTGTTCTTCCATCGCAGTCTGCTTTGGCGCTGCCTCAAAAAAGCACGAACTTCGACTGCAACGGACAATCAGGACTGCCGTAAAAACCGTCGGTACCCCCCGGCCCGCCCTTGAAGACTTGCACGCTGCCAGAACTAAGACGAGAGCATGCAAAATCCTCTTGGGGCCTCCCCATCCTGGTCACCACCTCTTCCAGCTCCTTCATGGATGCCAACTAAAACCAGCAGACATTCCAACAGCTTCTTCCATCTTGCCATTACATTGCTAGAGGCTAAGTCAGAATCAGAATCAGAATCAGAATCATCTTTATTTGCCAAGTATGTCCAAAACACACAAGGAATTTGTCTCCGGTCGTTGGAGCCGCTCTAGTACGACAGACGGTCAATTTACAGAACACTTTGGAGACATAAAGACATCGACAAAAAACAATTGTGCGAAAAGATGCAGAGTCCTCGAGCACTGAGAGCAGTTCGAATGACTCATATTGTCGTCCGGTTGGTGCAATGAGCGTTGCGCAAAGGGCGCCGAGACTTCAAGGAGCGGATGCGGTTTCAAGTGACGAGTAGCGCGATCATCTGGGACAATGTCGGTTGTGCAAATGTTACAGATACTCCTCAATCGGTGTGCAAATGGAGCAGGTGCGACTCTGGCACGAGCGGCCGGTATATGCAAATAGTGCAGCGTGGCGAGACAACTGCAGTGAGTGCACGAGTAATAAATAATTGGCCCCACACAAATGTGACAACCAACTCAAGTCAAAAAAAGGCCAGCTTGTTGTCATGGAATTGCAGGTTAGCTGTTGAAGAAGTTGATCGCCAGAGGGAAGAAGCTGTCGGAATGTCAACTAGCTCGAGTTTGCATTTTTATGTCTCAAAAGTATTGTCAAAATGGCTGCCTACTGTCGTACTAGAGCGGCGTCAAAATGGCTGCCTATTGAGTTGGAGACGAGAGCGTCTCCAACTCCCAGAGACAAATTCCTTCTGTGTTTTTGACATCCTTGGCAAATGAAGAGGATTCTCATTGGGATTCTGACGAAGTGCATCATACGGTTGATCTCAATAACGAAGCCAAAGGAATGAAAACAAACAGTAAGAACCTTGATGGCGGTAATAATGCAAGTTTTAATCTTCAACAAATTTTGCTTACAACACTATGACGGTTACTATACTCATAATAATAATAATAATAATACTACTTTTTATGGCAGCCTTTTTCATTTGAAAACAAATGAGAAAGTTCATCAAAAGTGTCTCCAAAGCGTTCTCTGTCAATTGACCGTCCGTCTGTCGTCGTACTGGAGCGGCTCCGACGACCGGAGACAAATTCCTTGCGTGTTTTTTGGACATACTTGGCAAATAAAGAGGATTCGGATTCGGATTCGGATCATGAAAAATGTGGGGTTGCAATTTGTTTAATCTGGCACACGATACTTGCGAGCCAAACAGTCTGGCTGCCAAATATGCAAACCTCCATTTTGCAGGTACTATAGAACATTCAACTTGAGGTGCTTTTATCTCATTTAGCTCCACGAATGAATTCGCGCTCAGTTTGATGCCGCTTCACACACGGCAGACGGCAATTTCAGGATAAACATTGTTCAACCTTTCTGACGGCGTCCAACAAAACGAAACGTTCTTCTCTTTTTCAAGGCAGGATGTTCAATAGGCCGTTTGCGTTGGATTTCATTCATCCCAGATGTGGCCAGCAGATGACACAAATTGCCCCGTTGACCCGCTCTTCTTTTCTGCTGCTCATTTCCTGCCATTACTGGCTTTTAAAAAACAAACTGCTATTTAATTCAAGTGAGTCTTCTTTTGGTTAAAAAGCTGAAAAGTTAGAACATCTCCTGATGTAGAGATGGAGGAGGAGATAAAGGATGGAAATGCTCAGGAAGCCACGGAATGTCAGCCGGAGGAATTCCTTTTGCCTCACTCTGCTGCCGGACTGCGTGCATGTGCGCGCGTCCGTGTTTTGGAATCTGTTGCTGCCCCGCATGGGGAAAAATGTTACCGATCGAACGTGGGAAGTCGGGACCACAAACGGTGTGAAAATATTACAAATGTGTGCAAAACATCAGACATCCATGTCGCCTTTATAGTTGTTGTGTTTTCTGCTTTTGGGCAACGTGAGGCCCTTGTTGGGGCTTAGTTCAACATCGGTTCACCATTTTTTCCCTTGAAGTGCGTCCAAATAGCTGAGCAGCTTTGAGGCGTGCGCGCGCGCGCACACGCTTGCACCCTGCTGGAAGCGTACTGCGTTTGTTCCTCCCAAATGTCGGTGCCAGACGTCTCGAGCCATCAACCCGGACTGAATATCAAAAGATGTGAAGGATTCCAGTATATTGTCGTCAGCTCTACTTGTAAATCACTGCATGTCTGGCAGATGGGGTGGGCTCGAGTCAAGGCAAACTTACTTCCAGAGCCAGTGAAGGTAAAAGGGAGGTTTTTTGGGGTTGTTTCTTTTTTTCCTCTGAGACAGCTTATGTCTCTCACCTTTAAATCTTCCAGCGTTTAAATGTCCAACAATAAAGCATCTTTCAGCACAAGGTTAACAGAAGGACACCTTCTTGCTTCTCCAAATAGCCGAGCGCAAAGTCAAATGCAGCTGAATAATCTGGAAAGTCGTCAGCAAATCAGGTTGTGTAAATAAGCAAATGTTAGCTTGTCCGGGAAGAAAATGTGAAAAATGTTTGGAGTTGGAGAGCGTAGGCTGGGGCCAAATCGATGGTGTGTGTGTGTGTGTGTGTGTGTTGGTGAGCGGTAAAACAACAGCAGGCAAATGTATGCGATGCTTAAATTGTATATTTCAGGCTTTCGCCGGACACTCCAAGCCTGCACTAATATCATTTTGGTGAGCGCCTCACTATTGTTGCCTGGGAAAAAAAGTACACCAAACAAACTGAACAACAAGGTTCATCAGTGCACTGCAACATATGAATTCATTCACGTTTATTATCATAGCAACGTACAGCAATAATGTATGCTCTTAAAACAACAACTATTGAGACCTACCCACGTTGACACGATTTGCATACTTTTGCCAACATATCCTAAAATACGTCACACATACATTTGCCCAGAATTGATCCCCGATGGAATTGTTTTCCAGCTTTTTTTCAATCATACTTGCATTTATAAACCCACAGACGACAATGTATGAATACTCCACATATGGTTACGTGACATTGTCGAAATCAAAATGAAGTGCATCATATCAAATGTTGTTTTCTTATTGCAAATGTAATATTGCAATATTGGTGCTCGAAGTGCTAGAGGACTCTGCATCTTTTTGCACAATTGGAGAGAGAGAAAAAAATCAAAAATGTACCAGCGTTACCAGATAACGAGCAACCCTTTATTGTTCAGGGACTGTTTTTTTTTTTTTTTTTTTTCTGTCTCCAAAGCGTTCTCTGTCAATTGACTTTCTGTTGTCGTCCTCGAGCGGCTCCGACGACCGGAAACAAATTCCTTGTGTGTTTTTTGGACATACTTGGCAAATAAAGATGATTGTGATTGTGATTCCGTAGCCCAGATTAGCATCACATTTGGGGCGCACGTGGAACAGATCGTAACAACAAGATGTTGTCCCTGTTTTGGAAAAGTGGGGTTAAAATTATTCCTGGATTCATTTCATTTTAAAGTACAATACTAAATTTGTCCCTCCAAAATACACGCGACTTAGAGTTTTGTGCCTTTAGATACATACAATCGGCAGTTATATTCTACACATGTAAATGAGAAGGTGAAGCAAATTCGGTTTTTGTATGAAAAAAAGAGTTGATCAAATATGTATTTCCCCCCCCCCCCGCGATTGCATTGCATTAAAACAAAGGGAGAAACAACAACTTTCTGTTATTTATATGAACTATTCTATGACTTTTTGGGAATGCCAAGAGTTCGGCCTGTAAAAGGTAAAAGAAAAGAAGGGGGAGGGCTGCCGAGCGATCACAGGACCGAGAGCTTCTTTGGCTCTGCGGCTGTTCATGTGACATGCGTGACACTGGATTAGCCTGCGGGAACATTCCCAAGTCAAAGCTGCAAAGATCTGCGTGCGCGCGTGTAATTGACAAGTGAGAGGAAGATAGGGAGATGACAATAAGGTTCTGTGTTCGCCTGCTCATCATATGATGAGGCCTGCCTTCACACTTAAGTCAATCACACACAAACGCGTTCGCTCGGACACAATAACAGACAACGCTGAAACATTTATCAGCAGCAATCAGGCTACCGTCTACACGAGCGGACTACTTTAACACACACACACACATACTATATATATATATATATATATATATATATATATATGTATACACACACACACACACACACACACACACACATGTATGGGTCATTGATATATAATTTGGTCAATTTTCTCGCATGCTGAAACAGCCGCGCTTAAAAGTCCCACTTTCAAAATGTTTTTGATGAGTTCCAATTTTCGGCATCGATAGCAAAGGCAATCCCGATTGACAGCAAACGGCGGTGGCCCGTTGAAATGCACTTCTTTTTATAACGCTAAAGACAAAAGTGCCGTAAAGACACCAACGGCAAGTGCATAAAGGATCCAAACTACTCATCAAAGCCATGGCACCCTTGTCTTTACACAATCGTAGTAACGGTCAAGACAAGCAATAGTTGCGACACTTTCCCAAATTCGTACATATTCATTCATGGCTCAGAAATAGCATTTATTTTGCTGTCTGCTATTGCGTGAATGCAAAATGGCTGCCTCATCACAGATCCCTCCGGTGTATTGCGACATCGGCCTGAAGCGTTAACGCGAAAGACAACTTGAATGACAAAGAACCAAAATTGCGTTGCTCTTAGTTCTCATGGAAAAGCTCAATTAAGTGATCCAAAAATGTCAGTAGCATCTTCAGAAAACATGTTGCCAACCCATCCATGCATCCATTCGCGCCGGAGCCTCTCCCGGCCGTCATCGGGCAGGAGGCGGGGTCCGCCCTGAACCGGTCGCCGGCCAATCGCAGGGCACATACGAACAAACGACCATTCGCACTCACATTCACACTTACGGGCAATTTAGCGTCTCCAATGAATGCATGTTTTCGGGATGTGGGAGGAAAGCGGAGTGCCCGCAGAAAAGCCACGCGGGCACGGGGAGAACATGCAACCCCGGTCCTCAGAACTGCTCGAACCGGCCGTTCACCAAATCATGGAAGTTTATTTCAGACACCTAACGGTCAAGACATTTGCGCAGCACGAACAATATTATGAATTCGGAACTTTTGATGGATAACAACTGCCAATCATTCAAAAACTCGAATGCCGCCCGGACATGAATTGATTTTCAAAATGAAATGAAGTGGACCATGTTACCTTACCGTTATTAATCAAATGATATAAAAGTGACCCGTGTACAGCTACCTATACTATGTTTATTTGAAGGAATAGGGACCCTTTGACCACCTGTCCCATGCACTTAACGGAAATTAAGCAGACTGAAATGTGGAGATAAAACATGAAAAGAGGAGGCTCAATAATATCAAACACGAGAATAAAACAGCTGAAAGTTCTTAACACCGTAATAGTACATCAGTAGTACAGTCAGAAGCTGAAAGGAAGCAACATCGTGGCACAAACGTAACCTCACACTGTCAATCCACGCAATGCTGTCGTTGTCGTCACCCAGGCTGAGAGCCAGAAAAGTCACGTCCGCCTAAAAAAAGTCAAAAAAAGGATTCATCCACACAAGCTCTCAAAGTAGACCTTCCGTAAGCAGCGCTCCCCCTTATGGTACATTTCGTTTCTTTTTTCGGGGTCCGAGGGACAACGAACCGAGACTGCGATGCATTACTCAAATGCGATTGGTGCCGTCAGTCCGCGTTGGGCGCAGAGGAACTTCCGACAACGTATCGTGTACTCGTGTACCGTTGCAGTTTCTTTGTTTTGAGCTCAAACCCCGAACGGCGTGTTTTGTTTTTTTCCTCTCAGTTTCAGCGATGTCCTTATACAACACGTCGTCGTCGTCGTCCTCGAATAGCTTCAGTCGAGCGTTACGTGCGCGACCTACTTGCTTTGAGCGATAACGATTTTGCCGATTTTGGCTCTTGCGCGTTCATGAGTTTAATCGAGCCGATTCTGATTGTGAAGACTTCCTGCGATGTTGTGGACCAACCTGGGCCTCGTCGGCTTGTACAAACCTTGTCGTTCTTCTGACCTCGTTTTTGGGAGTAGCTTCCGGAATTCAGGCCGCGGTGGACTTGTTGGTCACGCGAGAGTTGCTCTGGTCGGAAGCTCTTTCGGTCACCTTCAGCTTCACGCACGACTGCTTGTCGTCCGTCATCGGCACCTCCGCTGGAAGGCACCAGCAGCACAGGCAGGACTGCAGGAAGTCAGATTGGGAGAAAATAAGTAACCTTCAGTGGATATCAAAAGTCTACACACCCTTGTCCAAACGCCGTGCTTTTTGTGATGTAAAAAAGAGACCAATCAAAATCATTTTTGTATTGGTTTTTCAACGATGAATGTGACCTACAACCCGTACAGTTCCGTGGAATCTTTTTTCTCTCTCCATCGTTTCGAGAGGGAAAGTCAACATAAAGCAGTGAAATAATGTAGTTTCACAAGTGTGCACACCCTCTTATAGCCGGAAGGAAATGGGAGTCAGCACACATCTGCCACCGTTTAAAGCACCCCGACATTTTCAGACGCTCTCGTAGGCTTTTCCAGACCGCCTGAAGATTTTGCGCCAACACCGACTGCTCTTTGGAACTGTTCCTAATTCAGCTGAAGAAAAGCAGGCCAAAGCACGACGCCGCCACCACCAAACTTCACCGCACTTCACTTGTCCGATTGTGGTGATGTGCGGCCAAGTGCCGTGTTTGTGCCAAACATGCTGGGCCTTTTAGAATCGAGGCTCAAAAGTTAGCCTTTGTTTAATCGGACCATCGAACATTTTCCCACATTTTGTGATTTGTATATCACAAAAACGGGACATTTGAACAGGGCTGTGTTGACTATTTTGCGATGAAGCTTTGGCTTACCCTGAAGCAATTTTTGAATCGCTTGCTGACCATGTAGAGGGCGATGGGGTTGATGCAGGAGTTGACAGACGCCATGTTGATGCCAATGTAGTCTAAGACTAAAAAGAAGCTGCAAAATGCGGAGATGACTTCTATGATGAATCCCCCACTTGACTTTCATGTGATCATCACGTACCTGAGCAGCTCGCAGCGGTTTGGATCTTTCTCGTTGTAGATGGTGAGTTTTAGAATGCGGCTGAGGTGGAGGGGGAGCCAGCACAGAGCGAAGACCAGAACCAGACAGAACACAGTCTTTGCAACCTCCCGTCGCTGCTCACAAAAACAAGATGTTTTTCTTTTGGGGAGTCCCATGATGACTTCTGGCTCACAAAGCGCATTTTGATCAAAAAGATTTACGAGAGTGGAAGTCTCGTGTTCGGCTGGAATGAAGTACAATGGCATAATTATCTAAAGAGGGCACATTCTCCGGTCTGGTTTCCGCTTTTGAGCGAAGAAAGTCTTATTTGGGTCATTTTGTGTTTTTTACCGTTGCACGAAGTAAAGCAAAAAACAAAAAAAAGAATTAAAAAAAGACATTTTGGTGCCAATCCCACTCGGGATGACTTAATTTCCTCGAGTGACCACAAAGAAACGTCGATCATTTTAAAAAAAAGATATATTATTTTTTAATGGGATTGGGAGAAACTTTATTTGAGTGGTTAAAACCAGCGGTGTCCAACATACGGCCCGCCGGCCAAAACCGGCCCACCAGGGAGTGCAATCTGGCCCGCGGAATCAACTTGAAAGTGAAGAAAAACGCATAAGACATTGTGGTGGTGGGGACTAAGGATCATTTGAGAATTATTATGCTCATGTAGAAAATGGAATGGTCAAAATTCTCAGGTCTTCATAAGTGGATTTCATTGTCAAGCATAAAAGTCTATTTTTCAGTTCCTGTACCTGTGACTAAAGGTTTCGCACCTTAAAATACAATCACTGTCATCGGGGATTATGCACACGTCGATGACAAACTGAAACAATATTTTCTCAAGAAATCTGAAATGGAGTTGTAAAACAATAATAATAACAATAATAATAATTGTAGCGAGTACAATCATGTCGCCAGGACGAATTTCCATCGCAGAGGTTTGCAGTTTGCATCGACAGTCAAATAAATCCACGCAATCACGCCAATTCTTTCGTCTGCACCCAGCGGGCAGTTGAAAAGAATCCCATGCGAACGTATGCAATGAACAAACCTGTTTGAGGTGGTCACTGAGAGCAATTTGAACGCCGTTCTTCTTCCTCAGCATCTCACAGGTCATCAGAGTGTAGAAAATGGCAGTGCAGGCCAACGGCAGGCAGAAATATGCACTGAAGAGCCACCAGTCCTTCACCGCTTTATAAAACTATGAAGAATCACACGGAGAGTCAGCAACGCATTCCAAAAGAACTTGTGCTGCCAGGAATAAACGCTCGTCGAGCCTTTGTGACCTGGGTGTGTCTCAAATACACACTCCCTTTACACAAAACATTTTTGAATAGCAACGGAAGACACGAAGCTCGATTTACATTTCGGTATTTTGCGCCACAAATGAAAGCGATTGCTCCTGCGATACACGGCAGCGCATGCGCTCGGCTTAGGTGAGATCGTTATATATTTGTGGCGTGTCTGACAAAGTGTTGTTGTGCGCGTGCACGTGCAGGTCAGCAGTATGTGTGCAGCTGTGCCAGCGCCAAGTACTGGAGACAAATTCCTTGGGTGTTTTTTGACGCAGTGACAAATCAAGACGATTCCGATTCCGATTCCGATTCTGAACAGACCGCATTCGCGGGGGTTTGTGAAGCTCCGTGTATTACGGCTTACCCTCATAAGGTCTGTTTTCTGCATGGGGTGCAACAAACAGATCCTCAAGTGCTCTCCTTTGTAGTCCATGGTGATCATGTCAAAAGCCACGGCCTCGGGCGCAGCCAGCACGATGGATAATATCCAGATGAGTGCAATTTCGATAGCCATCCACTTGGGAACGCCGATCCCTTTGATTCGGCTCCACGAGGTCACGGCGCGATACCTGACGGATCCGTCGCATCGCATGAGTTGGGCGGCTAACTAACAAATAACAAGAACAACTCGTGTGGGGTATCTTTGGATTGAATCTCTACATGTGCAATACATGCAGTTTTACTTGCGCAACACGTAGAACGTTGCTGTTCCCTTTGCTAAGCTACCTGTGAACCGCTCTTCCTGTATTTCTACGATTGAGTTCTAAAAATCTCGTCATCTGACCCGAACATGAAACCCCTTCACTACTAGTACTACTACTGTTTGGCCTTCGAGCGTACAATTTATTCTGCTATAGCAAGTATACGGGGCCCGCCAAGCCGCCAAATGTAAGTCAATTTCTATCGTGGTGGGTAGCGCCGCCACTCCCACTGGACACTTTGCCAAGTTCGCTCGTGACAAATGTTTTTGGATCTGGAAAAGGTTCGCTCACACTCCAAATTGTTGAGAATTGATTTCCTCATTTTCTTTTGGGAATCTTTGTTTTTCTCTGCCTCCCGCTGAAGTCGCTCTCGTCTGCCTTCCGTGATGACGCACGCGCGCAGTAATGCTCATTCGGGCTCTCCGTGACCTAACCGATGTAAGCTGCGGCTAGTGGCCGTTAGCAACGGAGCCCAAACGCTTGAGCATTTGAGCAAGTGACGCAAACCTCGCTAGACGCAATTTGCCTTTCATAGCAGCGCAACGGTGAAAGTCGAGCCTCTAAACAGCCAGCACGTTGTGACCGATTCAATTACTGACCGACAGGGACGGTCGTCTCCGTCGGCTATTTGGCGAGTTTGCTGCTAATGTTAGCCGCTAGTGAAGCAACTTGCTTAAAGCTGTAAAAATTAACATTAGCTTAAGGCTAACGATGACGATTTCATTAGCCTTAGCACACAGCAACCTGGCTAAGCGGCGTGCCTACGTGGCGGCCGTGTTGGCGGGGGTAACGTTCCCGTCGAAGGGGCATTGAACCTAATCAGAATGTACTCATTTCTCAACCGAATTGCTTGAGGTTTAAATATATAAATGGTTATATTTTTTTTGTCAACAGCAAAGCTAATACAGAACATTTGAAAAGAGCCCCAAAATATTCTCACCGACATTACGGTTATTCCCAGTCCCCTTTTTGTGATTGAACGTGATTGTGCATAGTTTTTGGTTCCAGTTAGTGCACCGAACATTTGCAGCTACAAATGTTGAAGGCCACAGTATTGCCTTCGTTTTAATTTGGACTACCTTATCATCTTCTTAAACATCATAAAACATGTCAGGAATGCTGGTACAAGCGGTGAAGTTTATTAAAAGTTAACTATACTATTATCGTAATGATTTTCATTTTTAGTTTGCACATACAGCAAACACTTCGAGCTGGAAGTTAATGATGGCTGGATGACAGCAGCTTGAGCTACAAGTTGTATTGGATCGGATTAGTCAAAATAATTGCCAAAATAATCGGCGACTCGTCGATTCTCCCAATCATCATTTGCGTCAGTCCTAATTTCGGTTGGGAAAAAATATGCCTTTTTTTGCGTTGAGCGGCCCCTAACTCTCAGCGGCCGGTGCGCCAAAAAAGTTCACGTCGAACCCTGCAAGTCACATTTGCCAAATGCTCAAAAGTCCATCAGACTAATAATAATTCACATCCAGTAATCCGTGGATAAATGATGCATTTACAGGGGAGTCAGAGGTGCAATGTCAGAGTTCACTACCTGGACAAGGTTCCCCCTGGGCACTGATGCATGCGGCACGAGGAAATGAAAATAGAGGCTCACGTGAGAAGCGGGACGAAGGGGGTGCGCTGGGTGGCGCGTGTTTGAGAGGTGGGTGGGCTTGCCTGTCAATACTCAGCGCACACAGACTCAGCACTGTGATCCCCACCGAGGCTTTCTGGACAAACGGCACCAGCTTGCACAGAGCCACCCCGAAGGGCCAATCCTCTGCGAGGAGCTGCGGGGAGAGAGTTCAAGGGTCAGAGTTCAACCACGGGAGGGACTAAAGCCAAGTCTTCCGCTCTGTGTCGTTTTCCCAGCTTCAGGCACCGCAGACTCCACACGCGCGGAGCGTCATTGTGCTTAGGTGTCGGGCCCCTCGAAAACACAGCCATGTTTTTTGTCAGACGTTTGCGAGGTACGGTAAGCCTGTGACTGGAGCGGCAGCTCGATTCGTGACCTTTCCCCCCCTTCACTTCAATAAACAGTTAAAATGGGTCATATTACTTTGAAACAGGCTCCTATTACATTTTCACCAAGAGTCACGTGCAATTGTAACCAAGTGCTTTTCATCGGCCCAACACTGAAACCTAAGTATGTATTTGCATCAGATAATAATAATCTCCACGGGAGTAATGTAGTCGTAGTTGAAATTGGAACTGACCTTGTAAACGTTTATGGGAATGCCAATGACGATGTGTAGCAGGTCTCCAAGAGCCAGGCTGGCGATGAGGATGTTTGGCCCGTTGCGCATGTATTTATTGTTATAGATGATCCGTAAAAGTGTGGAGTTTCCAATGATGCCCACCACAAACACGAGGCAAGACACCACCGTGTTGATGTATTTGAATGTGTCACGGATTTCTGTGGGCGCACTGCACATGGGGGGCAATCGACGGCGTGGCGTGCTGATGTTGGGCCGCACCGGACCCGGCACGTCCCGCTCGGCTAGCCCGCGTCTTTGCGTGGCAGCAAGAGGGTCGGGGGGCATTTGTTTTTGGGGTTCCAGCTGCCCGCTGGCTGTTAGGAAATGAAGGCCCAGCAGGAGGAAGCCCAAATAGTAAAAGGTCTTCTTCATCCTGGCGTTTGATTGGGTATTTGACGTGAATGCCTAAAACTGAGAAAGAACAGCGACTTCAACAGACGGTGCACACTTTAGCTCCTATTCTTTATTCATCCTATTCATTCATCCTGCATGAACAAAGTGAACAACTGCACTTGGTGGAGTGATTGTTCATGTAAGACGTGCGGCGGTATTGTTTTAAGACCTACATAAGAGTTCACATTCATTGAGGCCAGTATATACAATATTAGGACAAATATACTATCAACCAATTGCCCACACACAAATGACACAAATTAGACCACCGTGATGCATAATTAATTAACAGCATTGGTAATTACTCAAACGTTAGCATTGTTTCTTCATACAGCAGAATTGTTTTACCAAAATTATATTTGGAATGTTGACGTATAATGAGGATTGTTGTTTGCGAATTTTCAAATATACTCTTTAAAAAAATCATACAAATTGTAAAGCATTTTATTTCTTGAATCTTTATTCAGATGATGTTTATTTACTTGCATTCCTAGATTTTCTTTCTTTCTTTTTTTTAGTAATTAGATGTACAGTGAGTGAGTCGGCTCAAATTTGGGTATGAAAGGCTGAATTCAGTTAGAAATGATCCTCTTCTATTTAAAAAGTTAAAATGTTGAGAGGCCTGTATTAAAGCAGGTCGATGCTGAACAGGATCAGTATGACAGATGGCTTAACAAATTGTTTAAGAAAAACATGCATATAAATTAAACAGTTGAACACGTCTAATAGTCCCGTCCCAAACAGTCCTGTCCCATCCCGATCCATCCCGACCCGTGCCGTCCTGTGCCGTCCCGTCCCGACCCGTCTCGTTCCGTCCCATCCCGTTCCGTCCTGTCTTTTCCCATCCTGTTCCTACCCGTCCTGTCCCGTCCCGAATCGACCCGTCCTGTCCTGACCCGTGCTGTACTCTCCTGTAGCAACCCATCCTGTGCGTCCCGTTCTGTCCCGTCTCAACCCTTCCTGTCCGTCCTGTTCTGACCCGTCCGGCCCCGTCCTTTCCTGTCTCGACCCGTCCTTTTCTGATCAGTCATGAATCGACCCGTCCTGTCCTGTTCGCTAGTAGTTGTACTATGTCACAGGGTGTCGCACTGCCTTTCCTCTACATATAAGAACCTGACTCCAATGTAACGTTATTGTAGTCATATGCCGTGTTATTCTGCTATTATTCTCTGTTGCTGCTTGTCTTTTTTTTTTTCATTTTTGCACTGTACTCTTTTCTTTGTCTGTCCCCTCACATACCTTGTTGTGTCCGGCTGAGTTTCCAATATTGATCACAATGCAAACAACCACAAAGGGCCTCTTTCTAATTCCCCTGTTGCACAGAAAAACGTCCAGCATAAAAAGGCAGAAAGAACCACCGTTTTGCATGGCCAAGCAGCTGAACACTATCAAAAGCAAAGCCACACTCAAAATGTCATTATCAAAGCTCCGACTTACTTTGTTCCTTGCTGAAGTAGAAACGATCCACAATCCGAACTTCTCAGTTCAAATGTCCCCGCTGTCCCGTCACAGCGGAGATGAATTCCTCAAATTGGATGGAGGCCGTCGGTGAAGCGACAGCTCGGTCATCTCCGACAGCGGCTTGCCTCGTCAGGCGGGATTCAAGCTCCGGATCTGTTCCCCAGAAGCGCTCTCATCCTCTTCCGTCCACTTAATGGCTGAGTCTGCGTGTGCTCAGTCAGCTGGCTGGATCTTGGCTCCTCAACCACTCCTCATTTGATCTCGAGGAGGCGTGGAGGAAGGCAGAGGAAGGACAACTGCAAGTTGCCCTTCAGAGGAAAAGAGTACCATCCAAATTCAAATATAGGGAATTGTTTTTTTGTGTTTAAATCTTCAAAACCTTTGTTGGTACCTCCACTAAGTGTGAAAGTGCCCAACGGAGAGGTGTTTTTTGTTTTTTGGGGAATAATGGTGTGTCGGGTTTGTTTGTCTGTTAGCAAGAATAACAAACAACTAATTCTAATTCGCAAGAGAAATTAGAATCACAATACAAAATAAATGTCGTATTGCTGCTCATTTCCTTTGTCAAAGTCGTGTTCTTTCTTTGAGAGTAAGCAGCTTCCCAGCAGACAAACGCCATCACTGATGTCAAACAACAACAACAACAACAACAACGCGCACATGTAGACGTCCAGTAATTTAGTCTTCAATGACGCGAGCACACGTCTGTTTTTCTTTTTTATCCACTCGAGCACGGCGCCGTCGTGTCGACTCCGAGCCGAGATTCAAACCCAGAACCTTCGGCTATTCTCGCGACATTGAAACCCCGACGATGTAGAATCGCCGGCCGGTCTCGCATGCAGGCCCGACCCCGTTTAACTTGAGGTCAGGTGTTGAGAGAGGAGGACGGCGCTAAGCCAAATACCGTTGATCCGAAAATATTCCCTCTGCGATTCCACGGCGGTGAAAAGTGTTGCTCCACCTTGGCGGATGATTCACATTACCCGTTAAGCGCCTCAGTGAAACGTTACAATTTCAGCATGTGCTCGAATATTTGAGTCGATGAGCCTTGCGAGCTGGCCTTCAGCCCAGCGGCCGTGAAACATCCTGACACGCACCCTCCATTATTTCAGACCTTTGCTCTTCATAGCAAGCAGAAGCGCTTTCATTCAACAGCAAAGACGTCCGTTACACACAAGACAGAAAGCGCCACAGCAGCATTCGTGCTCCGGCTCTTCTTAGGAGCCCGTGTTTTGCATTTACTGCAACGTTTGAGGGCACATTGAGACACCCGAACGTCTTCGCTCATTTCCCATTAGGTGTGGACCCCCCGCGTTCGGCCCCCGCGGATTTACCGATTCGCAAATTATTTTTCCAATTGCAGCGCAGTAAACGGAGACTCCAAAAGTATTCTATATTGGACAAATGGCCCAATGGTTTCAAAATAAAGGGCCCAATTTTCGTGACCAGTATACATCCGACAACTGTGCTCCAGGGGCGGGTTAGAGCGATGTCGGTAATTTCGTAGACCGGCGCGGCTCGGCAAAACCGCGCAATCTGCGGCCGACTTCATTCGCAGCCGATCACCGTGGCTCCCCTCCATCCCTTGAAATGCGGCGCGACAACGGTCTCGACGGCGACGACGACATCTCTGTGCGGAAGAGGACGATGCGTCATCGCGGGCGGCCCGTGCGCGACCGGAGCAACTCGAACGGCTCGCCGGAGCGAATGCAAAATGAGCTGGTGAGAACTGCTGGCGATTCAAAAGGTTGGCGGACCGATGCGTGTGCCCGATCAAATTTAGACGTTTAGACCGACTTTCTCCCACCAATTTGCCAGTCCACCGGGCGCATCTTGCCAGCGAGCCTCGCGCTTGCACGAAAACCAGGATCGGCCGGCATTTGCACCGCACCGCAGCGCAGATGCGCCGTCTACGAAAATACAGGCCGAACATTCGCAGCCGCGTCTTACCGAACTGCTGTTTTTTCTTGTAAAGGCACTTCCCGTTGACGAAGGCTCATCTTGTTACAACTTGATTACCTTGAGTGTCGTCACGAGGGCGCACAGCACATCTTCCGCGCTCGATCGGGTAGCAGGGGGACAAACTCGAAAGTACGCCCGCCGGCGGCGCACGGAGGTCGCGTGTGTCCTGGTCTCAAAGGGTCACGAGAGGACAGTTGGCCTTTGTCCTGCAGGAAGAATGACTTGACACTTTATTAGATCCATGAAAGAAGCTTTCTTGAAGGTCCACTGCCTCTTCAATCGCTTTTTTATGATGCGTCAATAATGAAATGCTTTGGAAGTTATTGTAGACATGTTTGAAAAACGTCAAGTACGGTATGCCCTTCTCGTGACTGTAATTGCATCGTCGCATCCTCTGCCGCTGATCTTGAGTCAACTGGCGCTTTTAAGGAAATTTGGAGGGAAAACCTACGGGAAACCTTCAACGTGAACGAGCGAGCGAAGGAATCTTCTTCAGCGCTTTGATCGTTCCACTTCCCGACTCTCCCGCAAATGTACTTTAAGTGACTTATTTCTCAATAATTCCAAGAAACTAGCACTTCCCAAACACATGAAAGCACTTGCCCACTTGCACTTTAGAAGTGAGGCACTCATTTCATGTGAAATGTATTGAAGGATTTTATGTACTTGTTGATAGGTCTTGTCTGTTTTTTAGGGACCACAAGTGTAAAGTAGCGCGATGCTAATTCCGTCACACTTACACAAATCAGTGTTCATTTATGTGCATTTTCATTTAAAAAAAAAAATACAAAATCTATTTTGTTTCTTCTGTGCCCAAATCTCATTACGTAGTTGTCCAATATAAAGTCATTTGTAGTTGTTGATCAGATTAAAACAAAAAGCAAGTGTATTGAAATCACAGATTGGACTGTGATTTCAACATCTCACATGACTAGCTCTCACACTTACTGTTCAGATGCTTTCACACACACAACAACTCAAACGCTCTCATACGCACGAGTCTTGCTCTCATTGACACGACTGTCGTATACTTGTTGATTATTGCGTTACAAAAACGCTTTTGATGAGATTGACTTTGTTTTGTGTTTTGTCAAGTTTCGCTGCGTCTCACGTTCATGTCCCGTCGGTTTGTTCGTTCTGCGTCAGATCGTCGTCGTCGTCGTCGTCACGTGTCGTATTTCCGGAGAGCCGTCACGTCGGTCGCCTTGTTGTTTTGTAGCCGTTTGTTTCGTTTCCCAATGTTGGTTTGTCACTTTGAACCTTGTCTTTGGGACTTTGTTGATTTAGTGTTTGCTTCCACGTGCCTTGTTTGCCTTCTTTGAAACAATCTTTTTTTTTTTTTTTTTTTTTTTGCTGAGCAAAAAGTCAGCAAAAAAAAAAAAAAGATTTCGTTTGACGCCAACACACCAAAAAGCCTCGAATCGTGACAAACCGGCCGAAATCAACATGGATCCTGATCAAACAACGATTATTAAGCACGCTTGCTTATTTCCCACACCCTCTCTCATCTTGGTCTCTCGGTTAGACGTTGCGTGTCATCACCGAGAAGTCGTAGGTGAAAGCGCTTGCTTGTCCCTACTCCGGTTAATCAAAGATCATTCTCGTCTTTTGGCATCGAGCGTGACCACGACCATTTCTTTTCTTGGCTCCAATTCACAGCAGCGCTGATACATTCTCCCACGTCATTTTTGTCTTCAGTGTCTTTGCCGTGATTTCGGATTTCTTAAAAGGATCGCCGCTACCATATATGGTCGTTTGGAGGCGTTTCTCAATGCAAATGAGGCTCAGCGCGCGCGAGTGTGGAACTGTACCACAGGTGGGATGAATCAACACTGATGACTTACTGCTGTGATTATTTTCGCACGAACACACCTTCAACATTTCAGCCGTGCGAATCTGTTTTACGCGCTCTTTGATAAACGAGGCTCAGAGGACTCCAAGATTTCCGCAAAAGGATCCGATTTTGAAATTGTGCTCCAAGGACTTGACCATAATGGCTCTCCCTGTGTCGATTTCTTTTTTTTTTTTCTTGTCGGCTCTGAGTTGCTATATGATGGATTTTAATTACATATGAAAGTCCTTCCATATTTTCATGACGAAGGCTGCTCCTAAAAACACTCATTGACAGGTTTGAAAGCAATAATCTTTATCATTGATAACAGAGCCTTTCAAAGATGACATCATTTTCTCACTTGTTAAGAATTCATCAGTTCACCTATGGAATGTTCCATACAGCTCACGTGAACATTTTGCGGCACAATCGATCAACGTAAGCACGTCGAGTCGCTCGAAACGGATTTCCCGCTTTCGTTTGGGCCTTCCTCCGCATCTGAACCTTTTCCAATCACATTGTGGCTGCGACGCGTGTGTTCCCGCGACACGATTTCCATCTGGGCCCCCGTCATCCCTTCCGCCCCAAACCGTCGGCACGCGAGTCTGCCGGTCCTCATCTGCCGAGAGACGACGAGGACGACATTTGCCTCAATGACGCTCTGTAGGAAGGCGTTCCCGCGCCGCCGCAGGCGGGTTCGATTTCCCGCCGCTGCTGTGCCCGAGTCCGGATACAAAAAAACGGTTGGGTTGCATTCGGAAGGGCATCTGGCGTTGTCGAAACTTCTTGCGAGTGACTCCTTCAATCGTGCCCAATCGAAGCGGCTCCTCTCATTCCCTCGAAAGGCCGCGCGATGACGGTCTCTGTGCGTAGGACGACGCATCGTCACTGCTCTTGGCCGCCGGGGCAACAGGCAAGGCGAGCGGCTACGCCGATTAAGTACACAACGAGCTGCCGGTGATCGTTGGCAACTTAAATATGTTCACGGAGATCGTGTCTCTATCCCCGCCCCGATTGTTAGCTGCGTACCGGCCAGTGGCACGATTTAAAAAACAATGATGCGGATAATAATAAAGCGTTCAATGAATGGATTACGTCGGACATCTACCGCACGTCCGCCGTGCTTGCGAATGTGTTGCCCGCGCCCCGATCCAATTCGCCAAACTCGTATTAGGCCAGCCGGTCTCCCTACTGTGCCGGGCTAAGACCCGGTCCCGGCAGGACTTTACGTTTAGACCGGCTTTCTGCCACCAAATTGCCAAAAGACACACCCTCGTCGCGCCGAAATGTCCGGCTCGTCGCAGATCGGTCTGCCAAATTGGACATGCGCAGCGAGCTTTGCGCTCGCACAAAAATCGGGATACGCCAGAAATTGCACCCGCCGTAGATGCGCCATTGACAAAAATACAGTCGCTATTAAAGGGCCACTGCGCAATCCATCTGTGTCCATTAAGCGTTTGCCCCGTCTAAATGAAACCCTGAAGTTGAGGCAGGGAATGGGTTGGAAATACTTCCCCGGCAAACAAACAGCCCTTTTCCACTTGGAAACATTTCTCCGGAAAACAAACGGCACCTCTCTACTGCACATAAAATATGCAGCTTGGCACAGCTCTACTCGTTAGCAGCGCTTTTCATTTGGCAAAAACGTGGTCCCCTAAGACCTTGCGCTAAGAGCAAGAGAGCCTCGTCCTCCTCCAGAGTTGTTTGTTCGCCCGTATCGTTCTAATTGAGGCGTTCGAAGCGGCAACATTACAGCAGCTGTAATATTTGAAAGTGCGGCACGGCCGGCGCAAAGCGAGACGAGAAGGGCTGAGCGAGCTCCTGCCGCTTTCACCGTGTCGTGGAAAAGCTGCGAAACGCTTTTCGGGTTTCGCACCAACCGGTAGGCCGGTTGCTCCCGGAAAACGACACTATTTGAAATATGAATTTCGGATTAACTGCACGTTCGAGGGACCGAACCCCAAAAAAGGGATCAGGCCGCACGCCCCGAAAAACAGATTCGAGCGGATACAGATGTTATCGTTGAGTTCACAAAGCTCTCCAAACGATCAATTCTCAAATGTACTGTTATTGAATTCCCTCAAAAACACCCACCCGTCTGAGCATATTCAACCACAAAATGCCTCCATCACGAAAACAAGTAAACCATTGAACTTTGTTAGATTTCATTTGAGTGAGAATCGATTTGCACTGACACCAAAACGTTTTGAATCGTACATTGAATCTACAGTAGAAGGACAAAAACAGCTCATACCTTCATTGAAACTGAAGAAAGGCGATTTGCCGAGAACATTTTTGTCCCGTTTTGAAATCTCAAGAACGCTGAGGAATCATCCACATCATTTGCCTGTGACGCGAACAAAACGGCGCCGCGCGTTCTGCGCGCAAAAACCGCCGACTTTGAACCCGACGTACATTCCCTTTTTCGTCACGGCCGGGCAGAAAAACGCACAACTCGCAAAGCTTTTATCGAGCGGCGACTGCAGCAAAGGCCGCGGCGACGCCGGAATTTGTTTGTCGTTTGTAGCACGGGTGGCGAAGACACGAAGCGGTACGGTATTTATGCTCGTGCCGATGACGCGATCCGTGCTTCGATTGGCGACGCGTGCTTCTCCAGAAATCCTTACGTCGATATGTGCCGGTGTGTCGACGATCCTAGAAAACCGTCGAATCGAAACCAGCGTGGGCTACGGAGTACGTGTGTTTATGGCACATGTTGGTTTCATTTGCACAGCCTTTTGAACAAATACTAATCACTGAAACATGACAAATGGAATATCAGGAACTTGTCACCATATGCCGCTGCTTATGAATTAGTCCGTTGCTCTGAGTTTGGACGCCTGCGTGCGAAAACCAACAAACGAACAATTGGCCTTTTAAGCGCAAGACGAAAAGATCAAGATCCCGTTTCTCTCTGATCTTCTTTTTCTTTTTACAAGACACAACGAATGTGTCCATGAGCACACATTTGATCTTCTATCGTCACATGATTGGCAGCGCTCTTCAACTGCACATGACCTACGTACAAAACTTTTTTGTTTTCTTCTAAACTGCGATAGTATCAATGAATCTACAAGCGCTAGAACAGTTGTCGGATTCATGCGTGAGTCGCCTTTTGCTTCGGTTTGCGTCAGATGGCACCTGTGGGGAAAAGAAAGCGGTTCGATCGCAAGTCCACAAGGCAAGAAACGTTCCCTCGGCAGATTACTGTGACATTTCAAGTCTTGCCTTCAGAACAGAACACATGTGACTCTTGTTTGGCTGAGGAAGAAGCTGGGTTGTGTGTCTTCCCGCTTGATGTTGTAACTAGTATATTATCGCAGCGCTCGTCACTTGAAACCGCATCCGCTCCTTGAAGTCTCGGCGCCCTTTCCGCAACGCTCGTTGCGCCGGACTTTTGCAATAGGAGTCATTCCAACTGCTCTCAGTGCTCGAGGAATCGGCATCTTTTTGCACAAATTGTCAAAATAAATAACTAAATAAAGGAAAAAATTACAAAAAAACGTACCGGCATTACCAGATAACGAGCAACCCTTTATTGCTCAGGGACTGTTTTTTTTTTTTTTTCTGTCTCCAAAGCGTTCTCCGTCAATTGACCGTCCGTCTGTCGTCGTACCGGAGCGGCTCCGACGACCGGAAACAAATTCCTTGTGTGTTTTTTGGACATACTTGGCAAATAAAGAGGATTCGGATTCTGATTAAATACAATGTCGTAGTCATTTTGGCTTCCTTTTATGCTAACCCATTTTAACATAGTAAAACAACTCCTGTGTTGTGTTTTTTTTTGGTCACGAACCAAATGTTTATGTCTTGTTGCAGAAAGACTCAACTAATTTACAGATACAAATTGAAGGACTTGAACCTAAAAAGTAGAGTTAGGATCCCAGAGGAAAATGCGCAGACAGCGGCATTTAGCCTCCGTTTGCGTCATTATGGCATCCGGTCGAATGTGAATTCATAAGAAAACAATCTCAAACCCAAAAGACGCGACTCCTATAGCCACGATACGGCCACGCAAGCCAAAAACGGCTAGAAGCCTATTTTGAACGTTTGCCACTCGTATACCTTTTCACCATTAGCGCTTCAATATCACCTTAATAATGCTCTCATCCTGTCACGGTCTGCTCTGCCACGACAGACGGACGATCCGTCAGCCATTTAAAGCCTCGTCGATGACGCAATCAGGGTCAGCGTGTCGGACATTAAACGCGCAAGACGCAGAAACGCGACGTAATGGGAGTTCGGCCGTATCTGAGCCGTTCGCCAGTTTCTGGCTCCGTGGCTCTTGGGGGATTCTGCGACAAGGACAGCAAGGTGCGACTTTCCCCGTTACTGTTCTCCGTGAACGGTGAATTAAGACAACGGTGAAATCCGAGCATTTCCCGACCTGCCGTCTGCGGATCGCGTAACATTGCATCACCTCGGCCGAGACAGAGCTATCTTCAAAGCCTGACCCTCTCGACCGTGACGTTAAAGTGCACTGCGTCCTGGCTCGCACTTGATCTTGAATGAATGATCAAAATCCGTTGCAACTTTTCTGGCGGTTCGGTGTTTTGCACTCGGGTCCTTCACCACACTCGCCTCGTTTCGCAGCCATCCGACTTGTAATTTGATAGTTTCTGTTTGGATCTCGCTTGAGGATGTAAGGCTCGCCTCCCGGAGATGCCGCTCGGAGGTGTACGGCAACGTTCGCATTGCAACACGTCAGTCGGTGCACATCGCGAGTCGCCAACTGTCATTTTGTGGCGATGGTCCACTTAGGTGGCGTTTTGGCCGCGTCGCTCGGTGTGCGGTGGGGCTCATGGATGTTTCGGGCTCTCGCGACGTTTCTGTCATCAACTGCTGTTTTCCTTCATCTGTTACCAAGTAAATCCGTGGATTATTTCTTCTTCAGGACATCCCACACGACGGCCGGTGTTTGGGGTGTTTTGATTTGACTTTCCATCGTCTCTCAGCGTCGCAATTCCTTATTTTTCCCCCACACACGGCTTGCTGGTTTTCATGTCGGTTACACGGCTAGCAAGCATAAATCACAGGCAAAAGCACAATCTGAAACTGAGCGTGGACACGAAATGCTGTTTGTTGGGGGCGACACGCACACCTGGGCAGCGAAACACACCTGTCAGACACACGTTCCAATACGTTTGCCCACCAGTCGAGCACAAGGTGCTAGCAACTCAACGAAAAAGTCAAACGCTCATCTCTCGTCTCATCTTCATCCCCACACGGCAGAAGTAAAGCCAGGCACAGATCGAAGGTGCCATTTGGCAGGGAAAAAAACACACGCGGTTCCAGTAGATTTGTTTTATCAATGCTCTTTTTGCTCTGGCTCAACATTTAAATAACCTTCAATCGGATTTGACGCTCTAGTCACAAACTTTCCCCCAAAGGTGTTATGCTTCTCTTTCATATAAATTGCGCGAATCGATCTTGCCTGGCCGGGACCTCGGCACCTTCAAACTTCTGCCGTGGTTGCGATTCAAATTGGCGTGCTGCTTTTCCCCCCCTCTAGCATCTGCAAAGATAAGTTTGTCCTTTTAATTTGAAGATTTCTTCCACTTGAGGGCATTTTTTTTTGGAAGAGCAGTATTGCTTTGAACGATGATTTTCCGTGTTTGCTAGATTTGGACTGGGTGACGCAACTGTTCTGTAAAGTGTCTTTTGGCAACACGACGACAAAAACGCTTGCCCCTGTCCATTTTCCTTTGTTTCGTCGGCGGATCAGCGCGCCGAGACTCGCCGGCTCGGAGAGGCCGAACACGGCTGCTTGTGCTGCATTCCGGAAAACCGCCAAGTCGTAAAACGGACGACATTCTGACGAGGAAATGGGAAATTTGATGTACTGTGCAGTAATAAGACTGACATCGCGCAACAAGGGCGGCGCCCACCGAGACACCGGAAAAGCCGCAAGACAATAAACTGAAAAAGGAATTGGTATGCACATTCGGTCCGAGGTGCCCACAACCTCGATTTAAAAATGAAAAGAAATCAGGCTGGCAAAAGTAGAAGAAAAAGGGAAACAAAAAAACTAAGTTAGAGATTGTGAAATGTACCTGCATACCAAAGTAAAAAGCACACATATTTTTTGGCAGGTTTTCGTTTGCGGGGAAAATGCACAGGAAATGAAAAAGGCCGCACGTGGAACGGCATCACGCTGAAAACAAAACGCACGTGATCATTTCCTTGCGAAGAAAAACGCTGGCTGGCGTTGCCTCAGGCTCTCGTGCGCGAACAACAACAAATGGAAAACTACGCCTCGCCTGGATGCGACGGACGCCAACAGCGCTCGACTTACGTCAGCTGTGGGAGCTGAAAATAAGTCACGAGCCCATTTGGACAAAGGAAGGAGAAGACCATTCCGATTCAAATGTTGGAAGTCAAAAGAAAAAGTCACGCCGTATAGAAAGCTGAAAAATCCACTTGTATTTGTACTTGGTTACTTCCTACCACCGAATATACGATGAAGCGACGACGCCAAATTGTCGGGCCAACACGAGCTTTGTCGAGGAGCGGCATTGTTGGCACAAAATGGATACGAGAAGCGATGCAGACCGTGAATTTCCTCTGAGATGGGAGCAACCGTTGCGGGCGCGATGCGGGGAGAGACGAGAGGGTGACGAGAGCGGGCGACCGTCGTGGCGCGTTCGCTGCGCGGACGTTACGAGGGCAACATTCCCTCCCGGCTTTCATTGCTCGTCACAAATGTAATACTATAACGATGGACAAAATAATGGATACAAAAAAAAAAAAAAAAATCAAGGCACGCTCATCACTGTGCGATTTTAAAAAAAAAATACAGTCTTTTAAACCGGGACTGTCTTCGCATACTTGCAGATTTCAATTTGATCTCTAAAGTACTGCATGATTTGGCCCCAGCTCCTCTGGCTGAGTTCATCAGCCAAAAGAAAAGCTCCGAGCGTGTCGCTGGAGGCTCGGTCAGAGGCGACCGTCGCGTTCCTCTGCGCGGGAGCACTTTCGCTCAGTCAGCCTGGTCGGGGAGGAGCGCCGGTGAGCGGAAGGAGGTGAAACTGCTTACAACATACGAGGCCTTCACAAAAAAAAAACGGAAAATAGGGCTATAGCTGCCAACGCTAAAAAGACAAGTATGTCATGCTGCTGTTGTTGTTTTTTTTGTTACGATCAAAAAAAAGGATGGTTTCATTCTCTCTTAATAGTATAGTTTGATGATGTATCCTGCGTTACATTGTCTTGTCGATGTATTCTACTGCTTTTTTACATTTTGGCCAGGGGACTACAGAGGAAAACTCGCCTTCTGGCTAATTCTGGCTCTCTCAACCATGTGTACTTCATGTGTTTTGTGAAATTGCATTGTCCCCTTTCAAAAATAAACTGAAACTGAAACCGAAGGAAGCGTAACACTGCTTCCGCAATTGAATTTATTTGGGAAGACGGCGAAAACTCTCATTTCTTCACAACAGGAAATCACGTCGAGCAAATTGAAGGAATCGGGGTGGGCTCATTCATCCATGTGTCCTCACCTGACTTTCATGCATCAGCGTGGCGTGGGCTCGATCTCCACTCTTCGAAGAGGTGGAGAACGCGGACCTGAAAGGTTTTCCTTTTGCCGCAGGTGTCCTGCGATCCGGGTGGGAGTCGGGCCGAGGCCCGCCGGAAGAGGCGGCGACCGGGATGCGGAGGATTTGGCACGGTCAACTCTTCTTCTTCAAGTCACCCAGAAGGCCGTCGTCATGACCGGCCGACAAGTCCGTTGTACCGAGCGGCCACGGCACATCAAGGTGCGTCTCGCGATCGTAGCGGAAGCTTCGTTTCGTTGGCGAGTTCCGTTCAAAACGTCTACGAACGCGCCGCACACGCTCTCAGAGAAATCAATTGTGATGATGGCAGCTTACAGCAAAGCAAAAGCCCAAATTCGCCATCTCGAGAAACTCCAACTTTACGCAACGAACAATGAAAATAGTTTGGAATGTCGAAATGAGGCAGGAATTTGCCCAAGTGTTTCATGAATTGAGATCATGCGCGAGTACGCGAATCAAGGGACTTTTCGAGCATATTCTGATGTGTCGAGTTGCGCCTGTCGGTCGTTTGGTACGCGAATGCGTCCACTTCAAACTCGAGGCGTGGGGGCCACATCTGGCCCGCCACGTGAATGTACACGGTCCACTTAAGCAAAGCATGTGCATCTACTTTCTCACTCAAATCTGTACCAAAATGGTTGCTATTCTTCACTTTTAATAACGTTGCGATATTGCATTTCAGCATTTAATGTTGTTAGCAAACAAACCCCCTTTAAAAAGATCGAACAATCGTTTAACAAGCTACTTTGTGGCGCGGCATCATCCTCCATCCCCACAAAAAGCGCACGATTATGGAATTGACGCATTTCAGGCGTCGTCGACGGTCAACCGATGTCTGAAGATTGGCTAAAATCTCCTTGGCTTTTAATGACCACGGTTCAACCACCGGGTTTTGCGTGTGAATTGAGAAGTCTGTTTTATAAAGGTCGGTTTTCAAGCACATGACGTCAAGACAAAATACCACATAGTCACAACGCGGCAATTCTACACCACCGTAAACTGCAATCATTAGAAAAGTAACAGATACACACTCCGAGACCGTGCTAGTCTAGGCCACATGGAAACGGTTTCTACATCGGAGCCATCTGCAATCAAGCAACTCTGATCGGCGAGAGAACAAAGCACAAAAGTCAGCCGTCCATCTCGCAAGTGATTCTTGGAGCCGCAGGATGAAAGAAAGAAAGCGACCCACATGCGCTGTAAATTTCCTCTCACATTATCTCGTTGAACATTCGCCGCGTTGGCCCCTTTCGTCTTAATAGAACAATCGGAGCGGCATTACCGGCGGCTCATCCTTGTGATCCCCCCCCCCCCCCCCGCCCCCCCGGTCCACCTCGAGCGTCTTCCGCCGCTGTGTGAATGTAGGTCAACCGCGAGTTAGCGGGCCAGTTGTTTTGTTTGAAATTTTGGGATCGAGGCCAATTTGCGACTCGGGCATTCATGTAAACTAAGATACGACGGCGGAGGAGAAACTACAAATGTTATGCAACTCTATGATGCTGTGAACATTGGCACTCACTCCGCAGTTCCATAAACAACACCAAATAAGACTCAGTCGTGATTTTAGGCTTGTTCTCTGATGACGTATTTGATTTTCAGATTTTCCAAACCCGCGGGAGCCTGCTTCCTAGTTTGTGTCCCGACCGGACTCCCGGCTGCGGTGTCCTCGAGCAAATGCTCCCCGGGCGCTTGGGCTGCCCCCCCCCCCCCCCCCGCTCCGGTGTGTTCCACTAACGGCTTCAACGCAGAGAACACGTTTCGTGCGCGTTGTCATTGCCGCCCTGTTTGAAAGTCTGAATGCTTTTTTTTCTTTTTCTGTTTTTAGACAATAAAGAGCCAACGTAGCGAACTTAGATCGATTCTTCCGCTTCCCTCTTCCCATTAACGTCTTGAGCAGTCTACTTACAACTCCATTGCAACATGCGGCCAATTTTGTCTTGATATTTTTGTCCCATCTCTGTCGGGCCAACGCTACATCATTCGTGCACTCGCCGTCGTCGTCTCGCCACTCTGCGCTAGTCGCATCTCTGTTGTTGACCAATACTGGCCACTCGTGTGCCTGAGTAGCATCTGCACCATTTGCACCATCGACATTGTCCCAGATGATGGCGCTACTCGTCACTTTAAACCGCATCCATTTCTTGTGTAAGCCGCAGTCATATTTGTCGCTGTCCGCCTAGGATAAAGAACATATGCCCGTTTGTCTCGGCGCCCTTTGCACAATGGTCATTGCACCGGACTATTCTTCTATTAGTCCTTTCAAACTGCTCTACTTGCTAGAGAACGCTGCATCTTTTTGCATAAGTGTCAAAAAAAACAATGTGTTTTTAATTGTACCGGCATTACTGGTAACCTTTTGTTGCTATGTTTCTTATGCCTTTCTGTCTCCAAAGCGTTCTCTGTCAATTGACCGTCTGTTGTCGTACTAGAGCGGCTCCGACGACCGGAGACAAATTCCTTGTGTTTTTTTTTTTTCCCACATACTTGGCAAATAAAAGATGATTCTGATTTGAGTAGGCTTGTTTTGTTCAAATCAAATCATCATTGCAGAAAAAAGACAGAAGCATGAGGTAAGTGTGCGCAGATTGATTTCCGCTAAAATACACGGGTTTTGTTTCCCGAATGCCTCACGGCTCTTCGAACTTTGAAAAGAGTTTGGATGGGTGACGTGACAGCCGTTCACTTCTGGCGCTAAACAGGCCCAAAAAACGGCATGTCAATTTGACACACCACAGAAACGAGGAATGTTAACAAGCCTGCCAAATTTGAATGAATTAAAAAAAATAATAATTGGAAATATCGTAATCATAAAATCAGGTTTCAAAAATGAAAACCAAAAGGGCCACTTCGGGTATGTCGAACGGATGTGCCAAAAGGAATCGAACATACTGAGGGGGTGACAGCAAATACGATGTAAGACTTCAAAACTAAATGGTTATGGTGGACTAAACATCGTAAAAATCACCACGCGTCAACTTACCGTCGTCGCTGGCGACATCATGTCACAGCCGAAGACGGAAGCCCGGCGAGTTGAGAATCAGAATCGCAATCGTCTTTATTTGCCAAGTATGTCAAAAACGCAAGAAATTTGTCTCCGGTCGTCGGAGCCGCTCGAGTGCGACAACAGACGGCCATTTGACAGAGAACGCTTTGCAGACAAAAAAACAAAACACAAAGTTTGGAGAGTCACTGAACAATGAAAGGTTACCAGTAATGGGCTAACGTTGATTTGTTTTTTTTTGTTTTTTGGGCAATCGTGCAAAAGTGAAATGACTAATAGAAGTGACCGTGGTGCAAATGGCGCAGAGACTTCAAGAAATGTAAGCAGTTTAAAGTGACTAGTAGGGCAATCATCTGGAATAGTGTCAATTGTGCAAATGGCGCAGATACTTCTCAAGCACTCAACATTAGATACGCAAGTAGCGCAGAGCGGCGAGGCTACACGGCGAGTGCGCCAATAATGTAGAATTGGCCCGGCAGAGATGGAACAACAAGTTGTAAAAACGCAAATTATAGTCATTCCTCAAAATAGTACCCGCAGTATTTTTTCAATTGCGTAAGTCCCGAGATTTGTGCATCCCGCAGCCGAGAAGTAACATAGTAGCAGGCTGGGCTAAATTGCCGCAACAACGAGCAGTGCCGAGAAAAACAAAAGGTTTGTTTTTCAGCGTCGCGCTGACTGCGGTCGACGCGAGCCCATTTGGAGTGTGCCGCATTTCCATGCGAGCGGCGGCCGAAAAAAAACAAAACAAAAAAAAGGGGCGTTTTGGAGCAGAGCGTAGCGTAGCTTTGCGTCTCGGGACACAAAAGCTCACCGAGGCCTGGAACACGATGGCGCCGAGTGCCCGCACCCTCGGGCCAGGCAGCAAATCAAACCCATAACGCGCCACGTCCGCCTGCGACCGCTGGAATCCTTCGCGGCCAAACCTGCAGAAGGCGCCCAGGTGTCGTCGGGGCCAAATTTGTGTTCCCTTGTTTTCTAGCAGCCTTTCTCAATTTGTTCCCCGATTGAATAAAGATGGGAGCTGCAGGTGAGGCCTTCTGCGGAAAACAATTCGGGAATCCAGAAGAAACCCACAAGTGCAACTTATGGTGGCTTCCTTGAAGTTTTCACAAGAAGTCCCACGGCGACTCTCCCAAAACAAAGGAGCAAGAAGCGAGGCACACCAACACAACACAGCGTTCCGTTCGCTGGCATGTTTCCCACGCCGCTCCCTTGAGCCGTCAGCATCTACACAGCTCCGATGCGGAGGAAACCGGAAATTTACCCAGCGAAACAAGAACAATGACACGTTCAAATGTCGTGAATAATTCACAGGCGGATGTTTGGCGTGACGCGCGTGTTTTCCCCTCAGAAAGCGACCGCGCTCGATGTGAGCAAGCTTCCGCAGCAACTTGGGTCAGGAGCGGAATGGAGCCACACAGCGCCACGCAGTGGCGAAAGCACAGTACGACGACAGCTTGTCTGACGATTTGGTTTTTTATTTCGCATTGACAGCGATATGAAAACGGTACACAATGACGTTGGCCCGTCATGTGGCCACTCAGACAGAAAAGGCAGGAAGTATAAAACATGTCCTCAATGGAAGTCGACCGTAACAGGCGTTGCGGCGGTAGTGCCAATAAGCAGTAAACGACGACGGTTAGGAATCGAAGATATGAACGTGAAAATAGGCAAGGTCGGCGAGCTGCCCGATCATCAAATCTTTCACATTTGGGTGAACTCGGAGTGACTTTTAAGTAATTGATGACAATATAAACCGCCGTCTCCTTGGTTCGGACTCTCGATTTAGAGTTCAGAAAGGAAAAAAAAAACCTTTGTAAAGTGCGTTGACAAACGGCGAGCTCCTCGCTCACTCCCCGAGACGGAACGAGCGCGGCGATCGTCAGCCGCTCTGCGACTTGGTGCAACATTCTCCGTCGGCCAACTTGAAGGCACTCGACGTGACGCGCAGAGGCCTCCCAAAGCAAAGCGCCTCGTGCCAAAAGCAACCGACACCGCGGCGAAACCGAGCGTTCGGATGAGCCCAAATATCACATTCAAGTACGTGCAAAAGTCCCGGCCGTCTTCGCGGCGGCAGGCCTGAGGAAACCCACGCAAACGCACACGCACACGCAAGTGCACCTCTTTCCCACGGCAAACTGGGGTTCCCGTCATCGAGACCCTAACTCCCCATCGGCGCTTCCGTCAAGGCTCCATCCCCAGGCCGACAGGGGAGACGGTCGCCTCCGAAGCGGTCTTCGTCTTCGTCTCTTCCGCTCGCTCAGACGTTGATCTTCTTGAGCTGCTCGTACGTGAGGAAGAACTGAATGCGGAGTCGAGGAAGGCAAATGTTTTTGTCACAGCTTCTGTAATCCGATGACATTTGTAGGCTCGCGTCTTTTTCTGAGACGGTAACAATTGACGTTCTTGAATCAAAGTTTGGATCGGAAGGCGCGTGGCAACTTTTTCCCGACGCGAGTGCGTGATATAGTCGACTTACAGTACGTGAGCGTCCGTGAGAACAAGGAGATGCAGATTTAATATTACGCTGCTTAAATTCTGCTTATTCTTTCCTGGCGACGAATTGCCAGTCAAGTTAATGAAGATTTCAGTGATGGTAACGCTTTGGCCTCTGGAACAAACGATCCCAAACGTAAATGTTCTCCGTGGGAAATTTTTGGGGGGTTAGGGGGAAAAAAAAAGCCAAAACAACCCCCCCCAAAACTGAAAAGGACTCGTGCACATAAAAGCTTTTCCCCGACCATTTCGCTTGAAGGATACGATGATGTTCCACGGGCCCAGACGGAGCCAGTTGGGGAAGAAGCCCTTGTAGAGGGCCACGAAACCCTCCGAGCGCCACGTCTGGAAAAACACGTTCGATACACACTTCAGCTTGTTATCGCTTGAGGATTAGTCAACGGTCCCATGCATGCTTTTTTTTAGCGGGCAAACGGTCGTCATATTTAACAACAGCGCACGATATTTATCCTCAATCAGCACTGGGGTGAAGTAAAGTTGGGCTCAAACTGAATATAGTATTCAGTATGGTATGCCGCTTATCACTAGTTTCCATGTAGCTCTAAAGTGCGCACTTCCTTATTTCAAGCCTTTGTCGCGTAGGAACATCTCTGACAGAATTACGGAGCTTCAATAAACAATTTCTATTTTCTGTGTTTCTCGGTTGTTCGTTACGGAACTACAAATGTAGGTCAGCTGCTAAACAAAAGCAACAAACATCTGTGCAAATGTGGGCTTAAACTGTTCAAAATGCTCCTCAAAACGAGAACGTTGCTAACAGATGGAGACCGATTTGTGCCAAATATCCAAGAGAAAGATTTGGGCTTTTTGTCCACGCGTCTCGTCGTCGGCCGCGGACAGACGGACCCGCAGTACGCAGTCGAGCGTTCCCTGGTACAAAGCCGCTCCTCTCCGATTCATCATCCGCGTCCGGACCACGTCCACCGGGTTGGAGGCCAGCGCCCCCGCCAGGCCGCATACGAAGCTGGACCTGCGTGCCACAAAGCGGGGCGGCGTTAGTCCTGCGCCATTTCGACGCTTCTTCGGAGTCACGGCGGAATTCGGCTTCTCCGGCGACTGCTTCGCGACGCAAAACATTTGAGCGTGATGATGGATCACAATGTCTGTTCGAGGTTTGTGACGGTGTCGGGGTCAGGGCTTTGGCTTTCGCGCACGCCAAACCCGTCCCGAGATGCCTTCACGCGGGCACCTTGTCTCGCGCTCGCGCCACCAATGCCGCAAACAAAACAATTCGGACTCAAATTCGACTCGCACTTTCGTCACGTGCCACAAAAATCGATATACGACGACGGCCTGACTAAACGAAGCCCCTCGCGTCATCCTAACCAAGATCTACGACGCCAAGATGCCGCAAGATGGCGCCAAACTGCTACTTTTATATTACACGGGGCTTTGTTTGGCCTGAGCACAGAAACAGCAAAAGGAGACTTTTTTTTTTTTTTTTTTTTTTTCCCTCTCCTTCCCCCCCCCCCCCCCCTCAAATCTGCCAATAGGTGAACTTGCGAATCGCAAATACGCGAGCGAAAGCTTTCCATGTGTCTTGAGAATGAATACTTTGAAATGAAAGAAATTGCTTCGAACTGGTCAAACTTGGCTCGTGACGGCAGTCCAACACGTTCCTTTGTCAAATGCAAACGAAAACGACGGTTGCGCTCCCTTTCGTTTGTATATCGAACAACGGCCAATCCCGCAAGACCTACGGGCGGTCCGCAGCGTTTACCGGTCTGACGAGAACGTCGAGCGCGCAGAGCGGGAACGGCGCTCTGTCGAGCGACAGCGGCCGATAAGAGCCCGGGACTCGAAGCGGGCGCCGCCGTCCGGCGTCTCGTGATCCGCTTCCGACCTTTAAACGACTCAAGTGCGAGCTGCGCTTTCCAAAGGAGGACACCCGCCGACTCTCACTTACAAGAAATGCGTGTACGCGTTGTCGCCCATGTGACCGGACAGGATCAGGCGCTTCTTGGCGATGTCGTAGACCGGCAGCTCCACGCCGACCACGATGGCCGCCCGCTGGGCGGTCAGAGAGACGCCCTGACGACCGACAACGAAATCACCGTCGATTACAACAGCAGCTTTCCAAACGAAAAGGCTTGTTGGCGGCAGGAATGCTCAAACTCAAGTTATGTTTTTCTTTTTTCCCATTCACTCATTTTGGTTCAATTTCATTCTTGCGTATTTCTTCAAATGAAATCGCACCATGACGAATGGATCCAATTCGCTTTCTTCGAATGCGTAGCCCAAAAACGAGCTTCGTCTCTGATATTACACGTCGCATTTCAACGACCTTGCGAGAACGCCGACGGGCTAAAAGTGAGGCAGCCGTGTCGAGTGGGTCGTACCTTCCAAAGCCCCCTGGTCCCTTCCTGCTGGTAGATGCTGATGAAGTTGCCCATCATGCTTCCTCGGATCACCCGTCCCTGGGCCTGCATGCGGATCTGAGAGGAAGCGTGCGAAAACGGTGAAGACTCGCCGCACTTTGACTCGAGAGAAGGCTGACGGCGGCAACTCCATGGAGCAAGCGGGCACGGCAAGCTACCGCTAGCGTGCCTTTTTATTCGCTCGTTTCTCGCACGACGCCTTCGAATCTTAAATGTCACGTTGGGGAAAACTCCGTCGAAACGCAGCGATGGTGAAATTGCCCGACCGACGACGGAAGCGAGTTTGCCCAAAGTGAGAAGACGGCGCGGAGCGCAGGACCGCGTTTTGCCCGTTTGAATATTTGTCGTCACGTTGGCGAGTATTCGTGTATGTTGCCGAGCCGTGCGGAGCGGTTGTTTGAAGGCTCGCCGTCATAACGCTCGTTCTCGTGAGCTCACCTGTGGCGTTTCGCGTGCTATTTTCGCCGACTTTCCTCCCGGTAAATTCTAGGCGTCGGCGGTTAAAGGATAATAAAGGATATGAACGGACGAAGGCCAAAAGAAGGTGAGCACGAGCACGAGCACGCAGGCGGGCTGAGCTTCCACAGCCGCCAAGAAAGGGCTGCCAGTTTCTTCTCTTTTTTTCACGGCCGCAATCTTCAGCCGGCCGAGCTCGACTCGCTTCCCGTTTCTCGGGCTGCGCTCGACACACTCGCCTCACGACCGCGTCGTCCTATCAGTTTAGCCGTAATAAAGACATCGTGTACACTCGCGGCGATCGAGCCGTTACCCGGCGGTGAACGTACGCGAATCGTATTCCTGCACGCGTATCGTTTACAGAAGACTCAATTGAGTCCCGGGAGGCCGCGGTCTACGAATAAGCCACCCGGGGGGACTTTGCGGGGCGACGGCGGGAAGACGGGGCACGCGTGGGGCCCTGAGCGCAGAAAGCCGATGTCGCCCCGCGATCGCCCGCAAACAAAAGCGTCTCCATCTTTTGATTCCGCCTCCGCGGGCACGCTTTCATACGTCGGGCGCGCGAGAGCGAAAAGCAGCGGCGCGCGTCTCGAGTCGGCGTTTTGGATCCCGTCCTCAGAGGGACTCGAACGGTCGGCCTCGGCTTCCGCTACCTTCAGCACGTCCGTGGGGTTGGCGATGGAGGACGAGACGACTCCGGCCAGAACGCCGCACAGCGCGTTGGTCGCCAGGGTCTCGTCTGGACGCAAGACAGAAGGGAGAGCGGCCGCAGCTCTGACGGGTGTCGCCGGCGAAGGGATCGGTCGCCCCGTACGAGTCCGGCGCGCGCCTCACCTTGGGGCCTTTCCGCCAGCAGTCTCTTGAGGCTCTGGTACGTGCCGATCTTGATGGTCCCGTAGGACGCCTGGCGCAGCGTGGCGGGAGCGATCCTGTAAACGTCACATTTTGGCAATCTCGCGAGGGAACACGAGAGGTGGTGTGCTCGTTAGCAGGAAGTGACAGCGTTTCCGAGAAACTGCGCGTGAAAAAGTCGACTCGACGAGCACGAGCACGAGCACGAGCACGAGCCTCACCCCGAATACAGCGCCCGGACGCCCTCCTCGCGCGCTATCCTGACGATGGCGTGCAACATGCCTCGGTAGCGGATCTCGCGGTACTTGCTGTCGCCCACTTGGCCCTGAACCTGAAGACGCGTCTTGGCGAGATCGATGGGGAACGTGCCTGCAACACACAAACGCAGCACGTCGCGGCTTCCGCTCGCTCGGGCCAACCGGTGAGCCACGCGTCGCGTTACGTCACGTCACTCACCGCATTCCGCCGTCACGGAAGCGAGGCCGCCGAAGACGAAAGGCTTCCAGCTGACGCTCGACATGTTGCTCGCAAACGTGGCGGGACCACAAGCGAACGCTCGCTTTTCAGACGAGCGAGGCGAGACCGCGCCCCTCGCCCCCTACTGGCCAACCGCTGCACTACACTTCCAAGTGGCCCGGCCCACTGGCGTTGCTAGGCAACAGAACCCTTGGGGCGAGCTTCGAACGCTCGCGAAATCTTACGATGCTAGTCGTCGGCAAGCTACCCGTGTCAAATAATAATTTGACTCGTCGACTTGAGTAAAAGTAAAGAATGACAAAAAAGGGATTGTCCGTGAAGGTTTCATTCATCCTCATTCGCTTTGGAGAACAACGGTGACTTTGAAAGACACGCGAAGCCATCTTGGCAAACTCCAAAAGCGCTCACATCTTTCCGTTTGTTCATTCATTCTCAACGTCGGGACTGTCGGGATGATGAACCAATTCTGAATACATTGAAAGTGCCGTTTTGAAAACTCCTGGGATTCAGCAACAACAATAAAAAGTCACCCACGAGAAACGTCTCCAAACTTGAAGCCTCCAATGGCACAAGGACCAAAATACAGGAAGTGTTAGGAAGTAGGACATTTCAGAGGTTTTTCTTCGCACTGGACACAAAGGTCAGAGGTCAGAGACGACGTGGCCCTCTCAAGTGAAGTGCCGCCATCTTTTTCGTCCCCCCGGCCCAGCTCAGGTCGTCCCTCCTCTTCCAGATCCAGCAAGCCCCTCTTTGCCCCTCTTTGCGAGCCTCTGGGGGTTCCTTTCCTGCGGTTCGTTCCCGTCACAAACAGACGGGGGCGCTGTTGCAATTTCCCTTTCCAAGCTCCTTCAAAGTGATGCGCGTGTTGCTCGGAATCATTTGCACGCGGCGAGGGACAAAACAAACGCAGCCGACATACTGTCGCCGTGCGAGTCGTCGGAGCTCTTTTTCAGGATGATAAACTGCACACGCTCTTTTGTCTTCAAAGATGTATTTCAGGTCATCTCTATAGCAGAACCAGCCATTTCCTCAACATATGTTAAAAGAGAAAATGCTTCATGTCAGGTGCTTAATGATGCAAAGGTAATTTACTTAACACGAAGAGGTCATATCATTTTCGACGTATTTTGTACGGGGAGGGCGGTATTGTAGTGGCACCTTGTAGCCAGTAGAGGGCAGTACAACACAAGTGCCACCGAGCGACAAGCTCGCGCTGCCGGATTTCGATTTATTTGTCTGTCTTCGTGTGTACACAGACACAGATGTATCCTTCTAATTAGGCAGCATGGATGCATGTGTCGTGTTGCCCTTTTGATTTTGTGTGGGCTGGCAGAATGTGTGTGCCCAATGCTTGACCGCAAAGATTTTCACAGAGAATACATTGGCGCGGTTCATGCCACAATGCCACAATGCCAGCTTATCGGTTTCCTATCAACATTCGTCCTTCCTGCGGAAAGAAAAGGTCCCGTTTTCGTCTACAGCATATTTATGAATATCGTATGCTTGTTGTATCGTTTGAGGAATGGGTCAGTAAGCTCAGCATCGCCCTCGTTCAGAATGATTAACGAGCGAGGAGAAACGGGAGGTTTGCGTATCGCCGTGCTCGTCGGCGTGATACGACCGCGTGAGACCGGTGCAAATCTTGCACGTTTATCTGAAACAACGAGCAGGGGGAAGTTGAGCGCTCCTAAAATTGCACACACCCGCCCCTATTCAGCAGCGCGGGGCCCCGCGCCGGAAACGATCCCAGCTGACTTCGGGCGACGGGCCGACGACACCCTGAACTGGTCGCCGGTCGGTCGGTCGGTCGCAGGGCAAATTGCACACATCTCGCGTATCAATTCGTCAACGGCAGCTTGAGATTGCGATCGGGAGGGGATAGCCGCAAAGAAAGAAAGAACCAACAGAAGCCTGCTGTGCCTTTCACGCACAAAGCAGGAATATTACTTTTGTACCGTCAGCCCAAAATGTCATCATTGCGATTACCGCGTACACGTTTCCACACGAAGTGTACGATTAGGAATGGTGTCAGTGCTTGCGCACGCTTGCGTTTGCCACGATCCGGAGTCGCCGCAGCAGTAAACGTCTGTTGCGTTCGTGTACGCCGGATATGAAAGTCTACACACCCCTGTTCGTATGCCAGCTTTTGAGGGATATTAGAAAATGAAGCCGAGATAAATCATTTCCAAACTTTTTCCCCCATGAATGTGACCTCAAACCTGTCCAACTCAATCGGTTAGAAAAACAATCTTTTTGAGAGGAGAAATCAAAATAAACAACGGAAACTGTGTGTTTGCGCAAGTGCGGCGACCATGGCATACCCTCTTAAGACACGAGTGGCTGCATGGATCTGATTGGCCGACGCAAGGAACGGGGCCGACGAGAACAGGCGGAAACGAAAACCGAACCGGCAAGACGAGACGTGAGAAAGGGACACAGGAAGACCAGACAAAACGAAATATAACGTGAACACAAACGCAGACCGTGACGCTAATATCGATCGATTAGATCGGCCAAGCCCTACTTTTACGTACCTGGCGACTTGTCGAAGATGATTCTGACTCTTTTAGTTCTTTTTTTCTACATGTTGTTTCCCCCCATCACGATAAATGCGAAAATGAATACAACACACGAAGCGACGCGTTTATCTCCGCTTGGTAACAATTGTCGGCTGGCTTCATTTGCGAGCTTCGGTGTCGGCGGCCAATACGTTTGCATGATTTCTTGCTTCGGATGGATGACTCCTGTTTGACGGAAATGTGGAAGTCAGTCTTTGAATTTCTGACTCGTTTTCTAGCGTCACGCAAGCGTGTATCGATGTGCTGGCTTCTCACGCTGAAGGCTTCCGACGCCCGCTCGCGCCCTCGTCGGGGGACGTCACAACTCGCGCTTCGATTCGCGCCCTCGTCGGGGGACGTCACGACTCGCGCTTCGATTCGCGCCCTCGTCGGGGGACGTCACGACTGGCGCTTCGATTCGCGCCCTCGTCGGGGGACGTCACGACTCGCGCTTCGATTCGCGCCCTCGTCGGGGGACGTCACGACTCGCGCTTCGATTCGCGCCCTCGTCGGGGGACGTCACGACTCGCGCTTCGATTCGCGCCCTCGTCGGGGGACGTCACGACTCGCGCTTCGATTCGCGCCCTCGTCGGGGGACGTCACGACTGGCGCTTCGATTCGCGCCCTCGTCGGGGGACGTCACGACTCGCGCTTCGATTCGCGCCCTCGTCGGGGGACGTCACGACTCGCGCTTGGATTCGCTCCCTCCTCCTCCCGGAGAAACCTTCCGTCGCCTGGCCTACATGTCGTTTTAGGAAGAAAGGCCTCGTTTCAATTTACTGCCGATAATTGAACAAGTCGGCCGCCGCTATTCCATGTATCTTTCCTTTGTTGTGGCCGTACACGGCGATGTTGCGTCGGCCCCTCTCTCTTTTGGGCGGAGTATTTTTACCGCAGCCTCGGGGCAGAAGTGAACTTAATGGAAAGCGAAGGCTTGTCCACAATAGTTAGCGTGTGTCTTAGTGCGTGCCTGTCCTACTTGTTTACCGTGCCCCCACTCACTCTGCTCTAAGCACAGGGACTCATTGCTGGGGAGGCAACTTGCTGCATTCTGATTGGCTGGCAGCTTTGCCCGTATTCAGACTGGATGCCGATCGTGACGCAAGTGAGGCACAGTTACACAAACGCTTACATGCTGTTTTTTTCGGGGGGTAGCTAATTCTATTCCAAAAATAAATGTTCATAAAACATCCCACCGCCTCCTCATGCGTCACTCCTATCTTTTTGCATATTTTTGTTATCGTATTTACTCGTGCAGCTCCTTATTTGTCCTGTGCACTGAACCCATATTTATTCGCGTCTCTGTGTGCGCGTCGCGCATGTTTGCGTGTGTCACTTTGAGAGCGTCGGTCTTGTCCACGAAGCATTCCGAGCCTCAAGGTTTCTTTCCTGTCAACAACATTTTCAACTCCAGGAAGCGCGTCGAAGGTCTGGAAAATGGTCCACACGAAGACGATGTCAGACGCAAACATCACAAGAAGTCCGCCGAGGCCGTCGCCGACGTTCTCGAGTTCAGCTCTTTTCAACACTTACATATTGTTCATTTCCCCACTCATATCCTCATAATAATTGTATGCATCAAATAGAAAAGATCTTTTCAAAATGCATGAATAGCGTGTCTGACATGAATCAATGTTTTAAAGAAAAGGGGAAAGTGTGCGATTTCTGTTGTCCACCGGTCGTTTGTGGATGACAACATCTCGATGTTTTTGTCCTTCACCGGTTTTGTGCGCGCCAGCCGACCTCAGCGGCTAAAATGTCCGCTCGGGAAGCTTCGTGAGCTTGTGATCCTTTTTGTAGCTCTCGGTCACACAAACGGAGACTTTGTTTATTTGGATTTTGCTACGTCGCAGGCAGGCTTGTCGATGCACCCCGTGACCTCTGCATGACTTGTGGTCCTTATGGTTCGTAAATGTGATCCATTCTTACGCTAGTTTTACTCTGCGACAGTTCGGAGACTTCGCCGTTGGTCGGTGGTTGTGGGAACCTGTGCGAATGCGCCGGTGACACGGACGCTCCTCTGCGTCTATCTTCAATACTCTTACCGCGGCCCCGTAAAACAGACGCCCATTTATGCCACGTACAGTTTCACCGTTTGGAGACACACCTTCTTACGTGATCAAACACACGCCGGTAAATGTCAAATCCATTTTACGCAGAACAACTGGCTCGGTGTACACAGACATTGTGGGGACGCAACATTTTCATTGTTGTATATTTCGAATCACTTAAGGAAACGTCATCAAATTCCAGGGTGAAACAATGACCTTTCGGGGTATTTGTATTCCTGTCAAATGGGTCACATTTCAACCAAACCATCTTATATGTCAGTTATATGGGTGTATATATATATATATATATGTTATATGTCAATATTTGTCAGTTGTTGTTATGTCAGGGTTGATTGGTTGTTTTGTTTTTGCCCCAAAAGGAAAGGGAAGAATCCGAGCGGCCGGCGTGCGCAGCGCGCGAGCGAGGCCGCTTTGGAGCCGGCGGACGGGATGCGAACGAAGCGCGAAGCAGCAAAGTCACGTGACATCTGCCGGCGCTCGGCCAGGCACGATGATGCCTGGATAACGTGTGAAAAGTCCGCTCTTTAGACCTTGACGTGTGATATGGTCTTGTTGGATTCTGTGCCTGACCAAATCTTTACAACGTCCAAATTTAGGCAGCACTTTACAATAAAGGTACCCTTAAAATATATATATATATATATATATATATATACTGTGTGTGTGAGTATATATATCTATACCTGGGAAGGGGAGGAGGTGGGAGATGCGTATTTAAGGTGAGGTGGACAATGCGCTCCGTGATGAAGACAAGCCTCTAGCACTTTTCACCGGCGACTGACTGTGTGACTAACGTGACCGACGTAAAAAACTGATATAGCGTCTTTCGTACGCAAGGGAACTCACATGATTCAAAGCATTTAAAAACACAGTACAGAAAAATAAGACAGCTTACTAAAATGACTAAAAATGTACAGTGCAAGAAAGATATCAAAACAAATGATCTCAAATCATTCCAAACATGGGAACAAAGAATAGTTCTTAACCCGGATTTCAAAAGATTGACACTTAGGGATGACTGCTTTGGACTATCTGATCTGAGTCTGCAGATCTCAGAGCCCTACTGGGCTTTTATTCCACGAGGATGTCTTTCACAAATTCAGGACCTAAACCACTGAGCGATTTATAGACCAGTTAGCAGAACTTTCAAATCTATTCGTAAGCTGTCCGGAAGCCGGTGTAAAGACTTTGTTCCGGTCGGAACCCGAGCTGCGGCATTCTTAACGAGCTGCAGCTGTTTCATGTTCTTTTTGGGTGAGCCCGGTCAGAAGACCATTACAATAGTCAAGTCTACTTCTCCTGGTCTGCTTGGCACATGCTAGCCTTTACTCTGGATGTGTTCTTCAGCTGCTAGAAGGCCGTTTCAGGAACCGATTTGATACGACTGTCGAAAGTCAGGTCGGAATCGATCAGCTCACCAAGGTTTTGGACGTGGTCTTTGCTTTTTAAGGAGAGGGACTCCAGGTTTTGAATACGAACAATCCGCAATCAAAGGGGCAAAGCGCTGGAGCTCAAGGGGGCTCGCTATTTGACATGCAAGAGGTCAGTTGTGCAGCTACTGCAATTTATGAAGTCTCAACCGTGTTGAGAAAGTCAACGAATGGCCGAAGAGTTTAGAAGCCTCGAGTACAGGCAAAGTCATCCCCAAAGTGAGAGCAGGTTTTGGGGCTTTTTGGAAAACAATGTTGGGAAATGCCGTGGAAGCTTGTATGGCACAAATGAAAATAATTTTTCATCCAATCCGAAACTCATCCAGCGACAGACTCAATTGCTCCAAATGTGTTCCCCCCCCGGAACAGGTAGACTTTGAATTCACGCCGACTCCAATCTCTTGGTTGTGACTTGGCATCGAATGCTCCTTCGTGTTGTTGTCTGTTAGCTGTGCACTGGAAATGCAAAGTCTCATTTTTTCATTCGTAGCAAGCGAGTTTCCCCTGATGAAGAGCAATTCAAAGTTGTCGCTGTTCAAATGATTATGGCAACATAGTTAAAGCCTATTTGAAGGAGGGATTGGATACAACATTTCATGTTATGGCGGGCTGTAAAACAAAACCACAATATCATTGGTCGTATAAACTGCGTATATAAAGTGGCTGTAACGTTTGTATCTTTACGTTGTGTTTTCGAGGCGCACCTCGAACAATCACTTGCACATTTAGCTTTCTATTGATAACATTTCTTGTAACAATTAGCCCAACACGTGTCCGGTAGGTTCGTTAATGCCTTCGTGGATCCGTCCGCGCTGGTTTTTTCATTTGCTTTTGTTCCCTCTCATTGTACACACTGTGGTCTTCTCCTCCCATCGCTCTTGCTCACGGCCAATTACACAGACAAATGCGGTTTGTTTTCCACTCTGAATGGAAGCAAATGAATGGATTTATCAGGCCATTACATTTTGAGTTCGAGGTCCCTCGCTGTACTATATTCTCCGGGAGAAAGGGGGGGAGTCACAGTGTCGCTCCTTCGATTTGCACGGCACATTAGCCACGCGGATCGACGTCAATTCCTTCCCCGCCGTTCGCTCCCCTCAAAGCAGATTCAAAGCTTCGAGAGAAATTTGCCAAGCTCGACAAAAAAAACAGCAGAACGGCGTCGAGAGAGGCTCTCTGTCGTCGGCCGACGTCGTCGACTTTCCTAAGCGGCCGGCGCGCGGCGGCGGCGGCCCGGCTTTCCGCTTCGACAAGGGCGAAGCGAGGACAAACGCGACGGCGTTATTCAGCAAAACACGGTCCGAAATAGTCGAACTGTACTTTTGAACATGATGTCGTACGTTATGCTACAAATGAGCCAGCATGTGTTCTTCAGTGGCGAAGCTATTTCCAATGAAAGAAACATTCCATCTTTCTTCATATTTGAGCGACTCTCAATTCTCTCACAAATAAGCTGGCAAAAGCTGCTCATTTTCAATTAGAATCCTCAACAAATAAAATAGCACATGCTGGAATGGGTGCGTGAACATGCTGTTTATTGATTAGCTGCCATTTCCCCTAACCCAGCCTGCAGCATCACGCACGCCTCTCAACTTTGAAGTGTCGCCCCGGCCACCCCCAACATTTTCGTCTCCTCCCCCCAACAGATTCCTCATTGGCTTTTTTTCTGTTTTCCTTGGACCCGATCGCCTGAGGGGAGGAACCCTTATCAGCCCCAACCAGCTGCACCGATGTGTGCGTGCGCGCGCGCGTGCGTGCTAATCCCCTCTTATTGGCCCTTTGTAGTGGAGGTGATGACTTGTGCTTTCGTTTCCTGGAAACTGAAAACTGTATTCCATACAGCGTTCCGACACGTCGTCGAAATGCCAGACGTCGCGTGAGGCCAAACATCACAAATGTGTGAGAAATACCACAATGATGCGCTTGATGTGGTTTGGGAGATTTCACAGCGAGCTCGTCGAAGATTGTTCAAGCTCGTTTCATTTTCAGTGAATTTGCTTCTATTTCAACCCAACCACTTATTGATTCTGTTTATTTCACGTGTGTGTCAGTGCGTGCGTGTATTCAAAAATGACCACCCGCACGTTATCATGATGTCAAGTGTCCATCGATGGTTTCCCTTGACGACACAAGTGAACAACCGTTTTGCTGCGGATTTACAATTCGTGCGCGTGTCTGTGTGTCTATGCATCCGTATGCCAAAATTGAGCAAAACGAAAAAGTCTCCTATCCAGTTGCCATAGTAACAGGCAGTTCACAGCATCTGGCAAATTATAGGTCTGTGTTGAAGGGCGAGAGCTTGTGTGTGTGCGTGCGTGAAGTTGTGTGTGCGTATGAAGGAGACTGCGAACCCCTCCCGCATACAAAATGTGTTCTTCAGGTGCACCACAAGCAGAAAACAATGATCAATTATTATTTTCCAGTCAATCGATCTTCGGTACGACAGACACACGCGCGCGCACAAATTCGGCTCATTGTTATTATTGTTATGATGACGGCGAAAAAAATCAAATACAACACAACAAAGCCTGCGGTGACGACGTCCTCCGATGCTTACGTTTTATGAAGCTGAATCGGACTCAAACGGAGAAACGGACTTCTTCGGCGACCTCGGAATAACCTCTGCTCGTCTCGCTTGGAGTTCGTGGACGTAAGAGGAGAACGTGACTTTGGACGGACGCAAAACATTCGATGGGAGACTCGAGGGAAGCGCCAGTGAATTGCACGTGCACGACGTCTGCCCCCCCCCCCCTCAAAATCTCTCTTTTTAGCAATGCAAATGATTCTATCGGTCATAAACTGGGAAGTCGCCCGCTAGCTAGCTAGCAAAACGGCCAGACGAGTTTTCGTTTTGCCTTTTTGCAGTCGGAACCACAATGGACGCCTGAGCGACGACGTTCGCCGGCCTGCGCGATCTTCTGCACAGGTCGAGAGGTCATCACCGATCCGTCGCGAAAAGGGATCTTTTGAGAGATTTGTGTTGGGGGGGGGGGGAACACACCGCCGCAGACATTCGACTTTTGGTGGACTTTTTAGAGTTTGTTTGACAGATTTGATTATCCAGCCAATTGATGACATACTTTTGATTTGTCTACTTTGTGAGCCAACCTTTACAAATATATTCTGAGGGTGGACAATATGTAATTGGCCACCAATTTCAGGTCTCAAGTTGCACAAAGGTTGAAACCGCTGCATCGACAGTGGCCAGGAGGTTGATTAGAGCGCCTTTCCAAAAAGACACATTTGTTCTCGTTTTTCGGGAGCTCTCCAACTTGTCGAACTGAGTTCGTCTTTTCTACCCACGTCAAAGGATGGACATATGTTGCCCGTGTCTCAGCGCTCTCTTTGGATTCCTGCGGCTTTCCGTGGCGAGTGACAAAGGCAAAGGTTAAGAAGAAGACCGTGCGACGCGCCCCGCGACCCCGAACAGGAGAAGCAGTCAAGAAAATGGACGGAGGAGGTTTTTCAGTCGTGCGACAGGACGTCATGGATGTTAAAGTCGCGGAAATACCGTAGCGCCCGCTTTGTCAAGCTGGGTCGCAATAGGCGCCCCGCCACTGACTGGCGAGCAGCCCAACTTCGGCCCGGAGCCGTTGGCGTAGGCTCCGGCTCCGGCTCCTCGCGACCCCGAACAGGATAAGCGGCATAGAAAACGCAACGACGGGATTGCGCTCGAGGTTCCTGCGTCATTCGTCGGCTTTTTACTCCGCTCGCCTTGTTTCTCTGCTGAACTACAAACCCCGAGCGCACAGTTGGCTCAGCTGGATCATTTGCGACCCAAAGAGAGGAAAAAGGAGGAGAAGGCACGGACGCGCAGCGCCGGCATTTACTTTCGACTCGAGCCTCGCCGAGCGTCTCGATAAATCCCGATAAATGCTTTGCGCTTAAGCTTGAACCGCTTCCCATTAGAGAGCGTCGCACGGCCGTCAGCCGGTTCTTTATTGGAGGCGTTACGCAATTTATATACAGCACGTCTACACGCCCACGACAGCGTGCCGCCCTCGCACTCGAGCGTAATAGTCTCGCAAAGCCACCGACCCCCTTGGAGCTGCACCGGACTTTGACAGGCTTTCAATTAAGTGGGAGAAGGAGACAAAAGGGAGGCAATCGGGCAAACGGGAGCTCGGCGGCGTCACGCGGCGGAAAGAGAAAGATGGACGGACGTGTTTGTGCGCCAGCGAGGCCACCGTTCGATTCCTCCGCTGTAAATCTCCGACAGCGCACGTGCGTGCGTGTGGCGATAACAGAGGGAGGTCTCTCTCCGTTCTGCCTCCGTCACAATGACGGATGCGCTGCTTTCTTCTTCCCGGCGAAATATTCAACGCCGTCCGCTCGCCGACGCGTCGGCTTATTCCTCACCTCTTATCGGCGCTGGCGACTTTTGCGGCCGCCCGGGAAAAAGAGACAAAACGCCGATTCGGGCGACCAAGCCAACGGACGAGGACGGAGAAGGCGTCGAGGGCGGCCATCTTTCTCGACGGACGGCGACCCGCTCGACGGCGTCACGGCCGCGGCGTGTTCTTCGTTCGGCCGACCGCGTTTTCTCGACGCCGTCTCGTGTGACGACGTCACGACGGCGGCCGACCTCGGCGGTCCGCTCGCCGTCGGCCTCGTCGCGCCCTCCGGGCTTCGAGTGTCACTCGAACGAGGAAGAGCAAGTGAGAGATGGGCTCATTCGGTCGTGAGTCGCAGTTGAGTTCAGGTCGTTCTCAAAGTCATCGAGTAACTCGGCGAATGGGTCGGGCAGAAACAATCCCGTCGGTACTGCGGCGCGTGCCGACACCATCCGGAAATGAAGAACAACAGCGGCGCCGTATAATTTGACGTGTGAGAGATTGAAAATCAATTCATTTGAGTCGTCGGATGATCGGCGGCCGCTCGCCATCCGAAGCGTTGAATTGTTTCAAAGGGCAAGAAATATTTTTCAAACTTGAATGGCGACCAAAAAGTCAAGTTTCTCGTTTTCTGACGATGCAAATTCCGTTTTGGGAGCTTTCCCGTGAAATGCGTCTTTTCGTCTTGTTGGAGGCGTCTTTCGCGCCTCGTGGTGTCGTTGCCATGCGCCAGAGGGATCTGGGAGCGGAAGTACCGGGATGAGGCGTGACGCCGTCACACAATAGCCGGCGGGTTATTTCTCCGATAGGAATGAATGTGTATGAATGGGTCCATTTGTCATCGATAACAATTGCATCAACACGAACGGAGTGCACTTCCGTCGCACTTTAGCGACGCCGTTCGTCGCTCGACGCGCTTCAGGCCGCCGGGCCGACCGGGAGCGACTCCGGCTCCGTCGTCTCGCCCGAGGGCACTTCGACACGCGGACGGTCGGAGCCCGGATTCGAACCGGCGACCCTTCGGACACCGGACGACCCGCTCCACCAACTGAGCCTCGTTCTTCTTCTGGTTTCGTTGTCTGCATTTTAACGTCTCGTCAATGCGGCGATGAGTTCCAGTTCGAGCGGATCTCGCCGAGCTGAAGTGTGAAGTTCGAGTCGCGCACGCGCATCTGTCCTTTCGGAGCGACGGAGGAACTTCCACGCCGTCGTCGTCGCGTCTCTTCTCTTTCCGTCCGACTCGATCGACGGCGCGACCGTCGAATCCAAACGTCACGACCTCGCGTTCTCCGGGCACGAACGACGCCCGCTTCACGAGGGGATGGCGGAAAAGTCCGGCGGCCGAGCGTGCTGCGCTACTGGACAAGCGTTGCAAATTGCGTATCAATGGTCATCGGGAGTCACGTGAACGGGACATGACTTCCTATCCGATTCCGGCTTTTTCCGTGAGAAGAGCGAACCGAATGGAACTGCAATAGAATAGCGTGTTAAAGTCGCATTTTGGGTTGACAGGAAGACGTCGGCCGCCGGAGCCTTCATTTGGGAACATTTCATTGGCTTTGTGAAGCGTTTCTCCGTTTCTCTGCCCCGCAACTCGGGAAATAACGCGCGAGCCCATTTGTCTTTCCTTCAGAAGCTCCTTGCTCATTTCCGCGCTCCTCATCTGTGAGTTTCTTCATTTTGTCATTTCGCTCCTTCCCCGCGTCCCATCCGTCTGCCTCAACGTCTTCGCCTGCCGCGGCGCTTTGGCTCGCCGTCTTCTCGTGCCGGCTCTCCCCCGACACACGAGGAAATGCGGAGAAGGACGTTGTAGTCGCTTATGAGGCCTATTCGCCCTGTGATCGGATGCCTTCAAATGATAGAAGCGCACATGTCGGTCGGCCGACGGGTTTGTCACGTGAGCGGCGGGTGCAAATACTTTCTTCTCGCTCGCATCGTGCATTTCGGGAAATAAAGGAATGACATTTGACCTCAGTTTGATAGGCCAGACCCGGTCTCGATGCAGAGGAGATGGGTTTTCGAATAGCGCTTACGTCATATGCTTTAATTAGCCTCGCTCGGCGATCGCGGCGGAAATTTGGAACGGTGTCGTTCGATGGATCCATACTTGTCACATCTCGCTTCGTCCTCTTCCGTAGCCTGAAAGCGACGCAAGCGGCTGACGCGCGCCAAAACCTTTCTGTGCCACACGCACACACGCACGTGAGCGCCCACGCGCGCAAGCACTCACCGGAGACATAATTGAGCAATTATCCTCTCCCGGCCGGCCGCTCTGATTGTAATGTGCATTTATTAGTCTGAGCACGAGGACGAATTGTCCTATACTGCCTCATGCCTCATGCCGATTGCGTGCAGCATTTGCGCACCACACACACCACGTGTGGCAAACGTTTCCCTATCCACCGTGCGACATTGCGAACAATACGTCGAGCGCTTCTTCATCCTGTTTCCCAAACGACTTGGCGTCAAGCGCCCGAGGCTTCTGTGTTCAAGATGGCCTCTGGGCTCATCGTATGGAAAGGCGCACGCGCGACGCCGGCGCACTAATACGCTCAAACAAAGAATTTGCGGAGGCTCACCGAAGTGTGAAATGATTCTGTTAGCGCGTCGTCTGGGTGGAATATATTTGGTATTTGCTCATCAAATTTGTACGGCAGGTGCGTCTGTGTGGCTCTGATGGATTTGTGCCTCATCGTGTGCTTGTGTGCAGCTTTTAAGCAGCTGTCGTTCGGCCCCATTAAAACCTGATGACGCTATCAGAGCATCGTTTTAGTATTTGCCTCATTTGCATTCGAATGGCAGAAGAGTTTTGCCGGGCAGCAGTCGAGTTTGATGTCGTTCGTGTGTCGATCGATGGGAAACGGAGTCGGACATGAGCGAGCGTCTGACCTGCTAATACAGCAACGCCGCCGCACGTCATCTTCGAAGCGAGCGCATCCGCAAACTACCGCGTGTTCCCGCGAAAGCCACAAATCAACACAAGTGTCCATCTTACACGCGCGAAAGTGCAAAATCGTGACAACTCATTGAGAATTCGTTTCCAGAAAAGAACTTGCCATGTTATCAGACTCAAGTCGTAGTTTTATTGTCTTGGTATGAAGTCGGAATTCAAAGGGGCGGGGGGGGTCATAAAAATAGTACTTTATTCATTTCATAATAATACGGCTTTCGTTCTAAAAAAAAAAAAAAAAGAAAAAGAAAAAGAAAAAAGAATCACGCTGGTGAGTGTCCACTACTTCATCCAAGCTTGCACGGCATTAAAAATGCATCACTTCGCACCTCCTCGCTTTGCACACACACACACACACACACACACACACACACACACACACACGGCAATTAGGAGGTGAAATGAAGTTACTTATCGTTTTTGTCTCTTCCCGTCCGTTGAACCCAGTAGCATATATCTGCAAGGTCATCGATCATTTCCAAATACGTAGTTTTCATAACTGCAATAAGAGAATGTGAACACCGGGATCATCTCAAATTCAAGCAATTCAATCCAATGGCGAGCGCTTCCGCGGTGTTTTCCGAGTTGCGATATTTTCTTCAACACGGGGGGCAGCATTTAGTCGAAAAGCCACTGTTGTTGTGTTGTTACGGCAACGTGTCTGCGTCAGTACTTTGTTACGTGCTCGTGCTTTGCTTGACCCGCGCACAAGCAAATTCTGCTCGTGCCTCAATTGCTTTTGTTGGTGTAGCACAGAAGTCCAATGAGTTCAAGTTCAACCGGAAAAAGGTAAGCAGACTCTGTTTTGTCTCACAATTATGGAACTAACCTCAAAACAGAATAATAATGTCAAATGAACTCCTGCCAACGAAGGTCGTGAACGAAATAGTTTAACGATGCAAATTCATCCCGACGCACGGCGAGTGCGCGAACGGAGGCAAAGTCGTCCTCGACCTCCCAGAGGTCACGACAAAAGCGGAATGACGTTCATTTCCGGCTTGGGAGCAGCTCTACTTGTCGTTGCGGCCGCCCAGCAAATATTTCCTCGTTTACACGTGAAAAGTGTAACGTGAGACGGCTTTGCAAAACAAATGTCAAATCGGTTCATCGTCCGTTGTTTGACTTTCTACCAGTCCAACGAGCTAAAACAAAACTCGATCGATATTCTTTTCACAGTGGTTCCAATGGACTGTTACTATACAGTTGTACGAAAGATTTTGTCCTATCCGGGCAATAATAAAACAATACAAACAATTGAAAGTCAATTTAGCGCCGAGCGAACGCACCCGTCGTTGACTCCGCTTTCAGGGTTGAAGGGCGCGCGCTTCGGGCAGCAGAGGAGCCGCGCGAGCAAAACGTCACGTCTGCGCACGCCGCACGCCCGCCAGCAGGTCGCGCAAATTCCAAATACGCTCATCGTGAGGAGGACGAGGACGATGACGATGACGATGACGATGACGCCCTCCACCGACAGAAGCGACAGCTGGGGAGGAAGATGAGGCGGACGCAGATGAAGACCTGGACGTTCCGGTGCAAGTGAAAATGGAGGTGAAGTGAGACTCGGCGTCGTCGTGCCCCTCAAACCGGAACGCTCGTCACCCGAATGTCCCCGTTCAGTTCCTCAGAGCTCTGACGGCCGGCGACCTCCGACCGGCGCAAAGGCTGTGCCGGGCGAGTACGTGCCGGCGCGCCGCATCCGGCGACGTGTCGCATCTCTTGACGCTGTCTGTGTTTTCAGTTCTCATCTATGAACCGCATCATCCGGAAGCTTCGGAGTTCCTCCCTCTGATCCGGAAGAAGCTGCTGCAAGGTAAAGACCGAACGTCAAGTTGAAAGTGGCGCTTCGCAAGGTGGAGGCCGTTCTTCCTCGCAGAGCGACGGGCGGAGCGGCACGGCGCCCGCCGAGATGGCGACGATGAGGACGACGAGCCGGGAAGCGATGAAGAGTCGTCCGACAGTTCAGACTGCTTATCTCCACCGTCGGACGAGGACGCCGAAAGCGCGGAAGAAAAGCCGGCGGACTGACATACGGCTCGTTTCCATATCGTTCGATCAATAACGGGAAAGATTGCACAATTAACACTGCGGGTACACGCGCATAAAGGATTCCAACGACTCGCGGAAGTCACGACGCTCTTTTGTCTCGATGCAATTGTTCAAGAAGTGCAATCGTCCCGACACTTTGACAAATTCGTTATATATTATTCGTTCCTGTCTCGGAACGCGAGATGCTTGCCTCGTCACAGATCCTTCCGGAGCATTGAGAGGCTCTGACGTGGACACTTGCTGCTCTTAGCGAGCAATAAGAACGATTTAGCTGCCCAGTGAGTTTGACGCCAGCGGTCTCCACGGAGATTCCCGACTCCATTGGTGCAAAAAGGATTATTTACCACAAATAACGGACGGGGGACAAAACCGCAAGTTTGGGACGAGCGCACGGGGTGAAATGATCCTACGTCGGCTGTACCGAGGTCACCTATGCGCGACCCCGCAGGTCCGCAGCCTCGACCGACCGGGACGTGCGATGCGACCCGGCCGGTCCCGTCGGTCTCCGATTTGCAATGCCTGCGATTATCGGGCTCCCTCCTGCCGTGAGTCTTTCTGAAATGTTGCTGATGGAGGACAAATTACAAGAAGAACCTCAAAGCGATGCTGCGGCCTCACCGCTGCAACGTTTCGTGACGAGGGGCTGTGATTAAAATTTTTATTTTGACTGACATTTTCACAGTTTGTAGTTTGAAGCTTGAGTTAAAAAAAAGTTGTTTTTTTTTAAGTCTGTCGGCTATTTTGGAAACAACGTCGTTGCCGAATGCCCGTCAGGAGCTGCAATTGCCGTTCTCGCCAGCACCAAACATTTTCGAAAGGTTGCGAGACGTGTGCGGGGAAGCTCCAATGGCGGCGCCGCGCGGCCAAAAGGTGGGTGTCCGGGATCAGAGGCCGAGAAGAAAAGCCTCTGCGAGAGCGTGACCTCTGTGACGCGCAAAGGAGTTCGCTAAGTCGCGTTATCAACCTTTTTCCATCTTCTCTGATGACCAGCAAGTTAAGCAAGATGTCTAAAAAAAATGGGCGGGCGCCGTCTTCTGCGGTATCTCGGTCTCGAGGTCGGACCCAAAAAAATGACGACGCGTGCAGTGCTGCCAACTCGCGAAGGCCAATATTATTGTCTGCGCCGGTACGGCTCGACTGCGCACAATAGCGGAGGAGAAATAATATGGCCGCATAAGCTGATAGACCGCGAAAAGCACTTTTCGCAGGTCCAGAAAAACACGACGAGCGTGTCCGATGCGACCCGGATGTGCGAAGATATTAAGATGTGCGCCGTAGCCGGAAAAAGGAGCGCGCGAGTCGGACGGAAAGTAAGCAGCACGCAACTACAAAAGGGAACGGACGCGCACGAGTACTCACCGCGAGGAAGGCTGGAAAGAACTTTTTCCAAAGACATTGATGCTGACATTTGGCGACATTCCTGGCCAAGGGATGCGTTGAGGGAATGCTGAGAGAGTTAAAAATGCCCGTAATGCTCTTCTGCAAAACTCAAATAAGAAGAATTGCAATGGCAAAAAGTTGCCGCAAAAGTGGACCGCGTGACAGTTTATGGGACGGGGCGCAAGAGAGAGAGAGAGAGAGAGAGAGAGAGAAACAGAAGAAAAGCAAATAAAACCGTCGATTTCTTGATTTCAAACGCGTGAAAGTGACATTGAAGCAACAACAAAACAGACGACGGGAAAAGTTGAAAAACAATTGAAAAGCAGTAGGAAGAAGTCAAACTTAATTACTCCTAGCCCCATCCCAACTTTATATATATATATATGATGATGATGATGATGATGATGATGATGGTTGTGTTTCATGAACAATCGGCCCACACAAACATTGGTGATTGATTTTTTTCATCACTTAATGTTGCGCTTGTCAAGGCACTCAATGACGCTTTACAGTTTCCCATAATATTCATTCACTCCACAGTCACACGCGGCGGCGGTAAGCGACCTGCGCAGGGGGCAGTCTGACGCAAGCGCGGCTGCCATTCTGCGTCCGCGGCCCCTCCGACCGCCACAAAACATCCTGCCGCATTCATTTGCGGGCGACGCGGGTTCGGTGTCTCGCCCGCGGACACGACGATACGAACTTCGCACGTTCAAACAAACATTCCCCAAAAATATGCAAAAAAATCTCTTATCTTTGACACATTACAACATAAAACAAAGATAATGACGTTCAAACAACAATACCGAGTTGTAATATATATAAATAGATGTACATCAATATTTTATAGTAATTGTTTTATTCTTTTTTTTTAATGAATTGGAATTGTACTCTTCCAAAATCCAATTGGGATCGGCCTATGAGAAATGCATACGGGCGTTTTCCTATTGGGGATGAAGCAGAATTGGAGCTCGAATCAAAAAATGAATCAAAAATGAAGAATCCGAATTGGGTTCAGTCCCACAAGTCCCGAACCGACGCGTCGTCGTCCCAAGGTCACGCGCACGCGCACGCACACCTTCGCGTTTCGATGAACTTTTGTTGCGTTTGGCGTCTTCGTCGATGGCGTCTTTGTCGTGTGACTCACGCGCGAGCGACCAATGGGCAGCCGCCGCCGCCGCCGCCGCCGCCGCGCCTATAAAAACGGCGTCCAATGTTCTTGAGGCAGCCAGTGCCGGCTGCCGACTTGGGACGTCTGCGCACCTCAGCGCCTGCGAGCCTCCGTTTTCAGCGTCGACTTTGCGGATTCTGCTCCCGCGTGCCGGTAACGACGTCTCGCCTTCTCGCCTTCCCGTCGGCCCTCGCGGCGTCTCGCGCGCGGAGAGATTGGACGCTCGCTCAGTTGGAAAAGATGATTTACACGTCGGCTTGATTTCACCAAATTCAATTGCAGATGGCTGGCAACCGACCCATTGTCCCTTTTTGTTTTGTTTTCTTGTTGTTGTTGTTTTCCCTCATATTCGTTCAGTGCAATGAAATCATTTTTGGAGGTCATTTATCAGCAGTTGACGTTTTTAATTCCATCAACTCAAGCTTTATGTTTCACACCGATGGGAAAAAAACTGATCACGTTTTCTCCGGTGACTTTTATTATGATTTTTTTTTTTTAATGAGGCTTTCAAGGCGCCAGGAAAGAAATGTGCGATGCACGCGCATTCCCCCCGGTGCGCAATTGCGCTTCCAAATTGGCGAGCTGGTATCGCGCGTGAAATCATTCCAGCAGTGCGCGCCACGTGCACAATGAGGATAAGAATGATTGTTTTCGACGGCTGCAGATTGATCGATGTCGCTGTTCTGCTTGGTTTGCAGTTGAAACTCGGAGACCGGATCGAGCGCACGCGATGGCCGCGGCGGAGGCGAGAAGCGTCTGCGGGGACCAGGACCCCGGCAGCGGCAATTTAAGGCCCTCGACCACCAGTACGTCCGCAGAACACCTTGGTAGAAAGGCAACTTCGCCCACACTCAAAGAAAAGGCTGCCTTGCTCAAAGAGCGCTGCACTCTCCACTCACGCCCACCTCGCCCCACCTTGTCCGTCTGGGGAGGAGGGGGGGGGGGCTGCTTGCCCGGTCATCGGCTGTGTGGGCTCCGTCATGAATCACTGCGGTTAAAAACAGACAGCAGCCGTCCGTCCGTCCGTCCGTCCGCCTGCAGTGCGCCGTGCAGGCGAGGACATCATGTGACATTGGAGCTTTACTTTTCATTTTCAAATGCGCAATATAAATGTAATATAAATTTGAATATTGAAAACAAAGCCCAAAAACATTTCTTGCGCAAACTCGATGTGAGGTGATGCTAGATTGCGTCAGCGGGTTCTGGACGCGTTTGGGACTTTTTTCCACTTTTCCACTTTTGTGCATAACCTCCCAAAAAGTGCTTTGAATTTGCTTCCGTACAACATCGTTCAAATGTGCTCAATTCACATTTATTATTGGATTATTTTGTCGGAAAGTGACGTCGGTGGCCCACCTTTCAAGCAGGTGCAACCGGTAGGCTGATGATTTTTTTCGTTGTGTATCTCGCTCAACGTCTGCGCGCGTTGCAGTGCGACGATCGCCGACATTTTTCCAGATTGCAGCCATGGGCTCAAATTGCTGCTTTTCTTGTGTCTCGCCCGCGTCGCGCTGCTGCTGCTGCTGCTGCTGCTGCTGGATGACGTCACGCCGTCGCCGTCCGCCGTATGCGTCATCTCGCTCCCGATGGCTTGTGTGCGCGTGTGCATCCCCCAAAATCTTAATATTTTTTTCCCCGTGTTATTGCTGTCGCTGTACAAGTTTCTTTGTTGTTGTTGTTTTTGCCCCCCCCCCCCCCCCCCTATTGACGGCCGTGCAGGCTTGCGGCGCTTTGCATCGGGTCCCACCGGCCCCGCATGACCTCCGCTCACGCGTGGGCCTGTAAAAAGTGTCTGCTAGACTTCCCCGAGCATCAGCAGCTCGCCCCAGTCGCACATGTGCGAGGTTTTACTCCATTAATTTCCCCGCCCCCCTCCTCCGCGAGCTCATTTCACGGGTGTTGATTCCCGCGCGCGTGAGCCAGCGTGTCCCTATTGATTTGGCCTTTTAGCTCGGAAATGTTCTGACTCGTCCAGCGTACTGGAATCCTTTAAATAGAATGAGTCCAAATACAGAACAAAATCAAATAAAGATGCATAATTCAAGGTAGCCGATAATCTTTGCGCCAATGATTTGGCAGTTTTTCATGGACCAAAAAGGACCAAAGAAGTGACAACTGAGTTCCCGAATGGAAGGACACCAGCAGAACATTTGCAATTTTTGCAATATTCGTCCGATTCCATCGCGTGTGCTTGGCCGCGTTCGCGTCAATCCGCCGCCGCCGTCGCCGTCGCCGCCGCCGCCGCCGCCGCACCTGAAAGGTTTATAATAAAGGTTTATATTCTGTTGTAGCCTACGAATATGCGTGGATGCATGGCTGTACACGGAAACTGGGCACGAGGATCTGCGGTAAGTTGTCGCCTGCATCCAAGAAATATGATTATCAGCGTGGCCTTGATCTGCTCCTCTTTTACGACGAAGGCGTACGTAAGTCGGAACGCGCTGGCATAATGACACTCAATATTGTAAACAATCAAATAAATGTAAAAAAAAAAAAAAAAAACTGTGCCTTGAAAGGCAAATTTGAGCGCCGTTCGTAAGCTCCAAATGTTGCGCCTGTCAAGTGCGTCATCGAATATATTCGCCGATTGTTTTGCGGTGGCGTAAACGCGCTCTGCGTCGCCCCGCTTCTTACAATGCACTCGAAACCGACACGGTTCCCGAAATGAGGATATTTATCATGCGGCATATGACACGGCTGCTCTTGTCTTGGCGCTCGCCCCCCCCCCCCCCCCCCCCAAAAAAATACAATCGAAATAAAAGAAAATTGTCAGGTGAGCGTTCCCGAGCAAACGTTGCGCCGCTGGATTGTTTCTCCGAGCGACAGAGCACGTGGCCGACAACAGTGTCACAGCGCGTTAGCGTCTCGGAAAGGTCAGTGGACATTAGCCCGTGGCTCCGACGATGAGAGCTCCTCTCGCCCACTCTGACCGCCCCCGGACCCCCGTCCCCCCCGTCTTTGCCAGGCCACAAAGCTTTTCAGACAGCACACGCAAATATGCCAGAAAGCACACACGCGCAGATTTGGCCAGCAGAAATGCATTTGGCGAATCCTGCAGAAAACAATTTGGGGGGAAGAAACAATTCTTGCAAGTACACGTGACAAATAATGACATTTCGTTGTATATCATGAGAAAAAGGAATGCTTGCTAACCCCCCCCCCCCCCTTCCCAGCCCCCCCTCAAAAATATCTTGTGGATTGCATACAATAATTATTGAAAAGACATTGGAATGGATTTCGGGCTTCGTGGTTTCAAATATCGACTGTGGAATTCCTCTGAAAAATGCAACATAGGATTTTTCTCGTCGTGGCAAATTGTCCGAATGATCGAAAATGGCGATTTTCCTTCTCGCACATTTAGCGGGCCTTGTGGGCCTCGAAAGGCGGCGGGGCAAAAAGCGGCCATCTTTCATGAAGCCAATTTAGGGGCCGTAGCTGTCCGGTCGGTCGGTCGGCGCGCGCGTGCCCTCGCCCGCACCCGCGCCCGCGCCCGCGCGCGGTGGGTGTGGTCTACTCTATATCTAGTCCAGGCTCGCTTGGGCCTCCAGCAGAAATGTGGCGATGATGCCGAAGCGCAACTCGACTCAAACGTCACACCTCCTTCGCTTGGCCGGAAAACTGCGTTTTGTAAATCTTGTGGCATGGAAATGTTCGGCGATAACTCGTGCGCCGCCGCTCCTAAGCCGTGCAATTGCGCTTTAGGCTTCCTGCAGAAGACCAACAGCCTGGAGGAGAAAGGGAGGCTGGCTCAGAAGAAGCTGCTCTCCTGCGACAACAGCAGCGACAGGGACGCCCGCTTCCGACGCACCGAGACCGACTTCTCCAACCTGTTTGCCCGAGGTGCCGCGCAAACCGCACTACTTTCACAGCGGACAAACATATTTCTGCGTTTCTGCGTTTCGTTGCGATCGTCATTTCACGCGGTGCAGCTAATTATTACAATGACGAGGAGGAGGAGGAGGATTTGTTTAGAATGCGCCTTGCGTGAGCAATTGCATCTTTTGACATATATGTATCCAGAGGTTCAACTAGTGTGAAACGATATATATATATATATATGTATATATATATATATATATATATATATATATATATATATATGTATATATATATATATATATATATATATATATTTTTGAATTATTATTATTATTATTATTATTATCATTATTATTAGGGAGAAATCGTATTTATTTATTTTCTTCCTGGCTGTTGTAGACTTGTTGCCAGCCAAGAATGGAGAAGAAGCGACCATGCAGTTTTTACTGGAGGTGGTCGACATCCTGACCAACTATGTGAAGAAGACCTTCGAGCGCTCCACCAAGGTTTTGGACTTCCACCACCCTCACCAGCTGCTGGAGGGCATGGAGGGCTTCAACCTGGAGCTGTCCGACCAGCCCGAGTCTCTGGAGCAGATCCTGGTGGACTGCAGGGACACGCTCAAATACGGAGTCCGCACAGGTACGGCCAAGAAACGCACAAAATGGACCATCCTTTTCGTATCGTTCCATCGATCGCGCTAAAGGCACCTGGGAAAGCTTCGTTTTTTGGAATTCAACAATTTCTTTTGGGACCCCACCTTGGTTTTTAGGGGCTCCATTGCTGAAGCAGAGCAACAACCAAAAAAGAGGATAGCATATTGACCTCATGACAAATGTGCACCATTTTAGACAATATGATTAGAGAAAAAAAACTCCAAAATTGTAAAGATGAAGGTGTTCAAAATTCAATGTTCTTTTATGTGTTGAAAAGTGAAAATGGGAGTCGAACCTTTTCAAAACCTCCGACAAACACGTAGATTGCAGCACGAGGGCGGCGCTTTTAGGTCCTATTTGGGAAAATTGGTCATGCTTGAGACGAGGGCAGAATGGCACATGACCCTGGAGGGCCAATCACCAGCTGCGGCTCCGGAAGGGGGCAGTCAGATGAAAAGAAAAGCAAAAATCGGAGCTTTGGCGGCGATTTTTCAAATGTAACTCAAACTGAAATCGTGGCAATTTCCCAAAGCGACCGTCATTCCTTGACACATTTTCTCCCGGTCACCATCCGTCCGGTTGCACTGCTTTTGTGTCTGTCGGTCTTCCAGGTCACCCTCGCTTCTTCAACCAGTTGTCGTCAGGTTTGGACATCATCGGCCTGGCGGGCGAGTGGCTCACGTCCGCCGCCAACACCAACATGTAAGTCACGCGCACGCGGCGTGTCTCATTCCGTCCCGCCTCAGGGGAGGTTAGATTGCATATTGATCTCGGGTCGCGGTCGCGCGGAGGCATCGGGTTCGCGCTTGTCGCGGCGCATGCTCGCTCGCTCCCCGCAAAAACCTTCAGGCCGCTGCGCAACGGCAGAAGGACCGAAGACTCGCACTCTGCCAAAGGCGAGTTTGCATGAAGAAAACGCAAACGAAAACAATGAGGAATAATTAGGATCGAGGAAGCACAGCGTCCGTTGTACAAAGGAGAATCGCTTTGCGGTGAGGGTTGGACTCCCTTTGTCACCGATTGTGTTCGTTGCCTCCACGGACAGAATTTGCGTCGAGGGGGTCCGTCCGTCATCTCTGTTACGGCTTGCGATGCCGTCATCGAGCCGCGACCTGAAAAGTATCTCGGGGTCTCGCTCGTCGCGGTGAGGAAGGCTTCTCCGTTCGGCGCCGCCCTCGCTGAAGGTCGCCGGCCGCGGGTCGCGACCCAAAGGACGAGACGGCGGATACGAGCGGTTTCCTCCGAGAACGGCCGAGGAGCCGCTCCTCCGCATCGAGTCGAGCCGCTAAAGACATCTCGAGTGACGGAGGAGGGAAGGAGCGTTTGGAGAAGAAGCGCACAGAAAAAAAAACAAAAGTCTCTCGACAATACGATGCCGGACGTCGTGCTCGACGGCCGAGGAGGAACACGGCAAAGTATAATCAACACCGATGGAGACACTTCACGTGTCCGCTTTCTCCAAACGTCGGAAAGATGAAAGCGCCCGCTTCTCCATCCGCACACCCCTCCTTCCCTCTGGAAGGAGCGCACGCGCTCGCGGCAGCAGCAAGGCTTTCCGGCCCATTGGGCGCAGGCTCATTGTGAGCCGATCTCGGCAGATCGGCCAGCTGGGCCCCTCGCTGTCACACGATGTCCTGCGGGCGCCAGCGGACCCGCCGTGGAAAGCGGCCGGTGTGGCGGGGTCAGTCGCATCAAGGGCGCCCCGGAGGACGGTAATGGGGGCAATTAGGGGGCTCCCCCCGGAGACGGGCAGGTGACTAGTCGAGGGCTCATTTGCCCCCCTCAAAAGAGCGACGATTGCCTCTGACTGGGATCATCATGGCCATTATCGTCATTATGGCGCCGTGCAATTGGGAAAAGCTTTTGTTTCTTGTCTGCTGCGGCTGGACGACATCACGTTTGAAACGACACCGTGTTCGTTCGTTCCTTTTACCTTGCAGAAATGGCTCATTTGCGTGCGGCTTGATCAATCCCCATCAAGAATTTGCTGTCGCGTACCCAATTCAAGTCATTGCAAGTCATTCACATGAATAATAAGATTGCAAAGTCGTATTTTTCCGAAGCTGGACGCCAAAACGTCTCTGGCAAAAGGACGTTTTATGATGTGAAATCATCAATGTGTTCTGCGAAGATGCCGCTGACACGTTGGACATTTTGGGCCTGCCGCTGAATTGTCCTTCCCCGTGAAAAAACGAACCCGAGCCGCCCGTTCGTGCACAACGGGCTCCTTTTGTGGCTTCGTTTCCGCTGTGATTTCCGAGCTACGAATGAAGATGTCTTTGGCGTTATTACGAGTGGGTTGGGCTGGTGGAAGTCGCGCAGTGTTTGGCAGCCGCCGCCATTTGCCTGCACTCTCAATGCGATTCGAAAGGCGCAGGAGCGGGATTGCGCCAGTTTCGGCGAGGCGGCGTCAAAGAAAGCGCGCAATTCGACGAATACGTGCGCGCGTGCCTTTTGGTGGATTTCTTGGGATCCATTTCCGAATTGACCGAATTGAATTTGACCAAATGATTTGTAAACGAGCGTTACGTTCGTGTCGTTCGTGTGCTCATCGTGTCATTCCACGTTTTGTTTCGGCCCGTTTGAACGCCCCGCTTTCCCCTCCGCGTTTTGGTGACTTTTTTTTTTTTTTTTTTTTTTTATGTATTTCTTTCTTTCTTTCTTTCTTTCTTTCTTTCTTTTTTTCTTCTTTTTTTTACGCCTTCCTGCCCTTTCTTCGTTTTCTCCTCGCGGCCTTTTTTTCTCGCCTGCTCCCAAAACCCGAAAGCTTTTCCGCAAGTGGCTGCCGAGCGGCCGTGCGACTTTCTCTCCTGGTGGACAACACACCTTCCTCTCTGTGGCTTGCAATCGTTTTCTTTCCTCCAAGCAGACTTCATTTGCGAGCGGGGTTTTCTCTCTGCCGTGTTATCTCCGCCCGACACGCAGCGAATTCCTCTCAGCTGTCAAATCCGCCCCATTCACAGTCGCGAGTGAGGTCGGCCGGATCGACAGATAGCCATCGCCGCATTGTGTGCTTTAATGAAACGACGGAGGCCATTTGAATGTGAATGTCGGCTCCTTTCACGAGCTCAGTCAGCAAACGAGCGCCAATGGGAATTATGGAGCAGCTCGTCACGGAGAAACGCGGCCCCTCTTTGTGTGCATGCATGCAGATCTCTCTTCTTCCTCCCCTACATACGGGACATTTGGATCAGGGTCAATAATGGTCAAGACACGCGCCAAATTCTAATGGCGCATTTGCGCGATTTTCACGAAGTTGGCGACGACCTCGCATTGCAGCCATCCGCAGTAGAAGCGATCCTTATTGACGGAGCAAATCGTGTTAGCCCGTTGAAACACACTTCTTTTTGTAACGGCAGAGACAAACGTTCGTCACGGCAAAGACGCACACGGACGGCTTCATTCAAATGGCACCATTTCCGCGTGTTGGCCCTTCAAACAGAAGAAATGAACATCGAATCCGTTCCGCTCCTGTCTTGAGACAATCGTAATAACGGTAAAGACATGCAAGGCTTTCACAAATTCATACAGATTCCTTATAAACAACGGCGTTTCTTTTCCTGTCTGCAAAAGGCCACGTCACTCCGGTGTCACCGCGAGCGAGGCTCTCTCCGGTGGCGTTAACGCTAAAGACAGCTCGAGTGACATTTGCAAAGGCAGCGAAGAAAGAAACTAAGATGCATTTGTGTTCAGGTTGACGGAAAACAGGAGAAAAAGCCGATATTTCCCCAAAATGTCGTTGGCGTGGTCACAAAACATGTTGCACATCATCAAACGTCATTTGGGGCAAAGACATTTTGGCATTCAAAGTTGGAAAAAGGTTACCTTGAAATATTTGCCCCTGAGACACAACGACGGATACCGACTGCCAATAATTCAAACGCTCGTATCAGTCAAACGAAGGGAAATTCAGCGGGCCGAGTCTTCGCGGTTCGCGATCAAACGTTGCCCACGGCGCGGCGGGTTGCCGCGATGGCGCGCCATGTGCTGCAAAATGCTCGCATCATTTTGGGATGATTGACAGGTTCACCTACGAGATCGCGCCCGTGTTTGTTCTAATGGAGCAGCTGACCCTGAAGAAGATGAGGGAGATGGTCGGCTGGCCCGGCGGCGAGGGAGACGGCCTCTTCTCGCCAGGTTAGCCACGAAACAACCGCTGGAAACAATTTCCAGTGGCGCTTAAGGACGGACACGATCTGTTTTACGACTCTTGTCATCCTCCAAGTCGTTCTAGTTTCCTGACACAAATAACGGAAATTGGATTCATCAATTCCAGGCTTCAAACCTCGGTAGAGTTCTCCATCATCAAATGTTTGAACGGCAGGTTGTGAAAACGGACCATTTTCAGGTGGCCATTTCCGCGTTAGCCGAGCACAATTATCTGGCGGGATGCTATCTGCCTAGCATCACATTATTTATGTCATGTATGGCGAATGAATTGCATTGGCCATACTACATAAGGTTAGAAAACACAAACACCACTCTCGTCTTGATTTCCTTTCTTTTTGTCTTTTTTTTTTTTTTTTTTTTTTTTTACTGTAAAACAATTTGGCTTCCAAATAGCGCTAACACATAATTGCACTTTCACTTTCCTGCGAGCCAGATCGATTAGTTCAGAGCAAAATAAAAAAAATAATAATAAAAAAAAAGCCAAAAGCGATATCTATATATGAAATAGGTGACATCGTACGCTCGTAAAATCTTGCTCGTAAAGCAATTTGTTTGCGAACATTGTTCCTGAACTGAGGTTTGTGTCAGTTTCGGAGCCAGTTTCATTTTACACATCGATGTGTCTTCACCTCAACAGGGGGCGCTATTTCTAACATGTACAGCGTGATGATCGCACGTTACAAGTATTTCCCCGAGGTCAAGACCAAGGGGATGTCTGCTGCTCCTCGACTGGTTCTCTTCACATCGGAACATGTATGTTGTATGATACCACCGGGCACGCACGCACAGGTGTGGTACACCCTGAACTGGTCGCCAGCCAATCGCAGGGCACATATCGATAACTCAATTTAGAGTCTTCAATTCACCTCGCACGCATGTTTTTGGGGAGTGGGAGCAAACCGGAGCGCACGGAGAAAAGCCACGCAGGCACAGGGGAGAACATGCAAACTCCACACAGACGGGGGCCGGATTTGAACCCGCAACCTCACAACTGCGAGGCAGATGTGCTAACCACCCTTTCCTTAGAAATAGTTTTGTTAAAATTATTTAATAAAAGCATTTTCAAATAGTTTACCTTTGGATCGTTTTGCTTATTTATACGAACCGATGATTTAATCATCTTAATGAATGAAATCAATCCGTGTTAATGAACCCATTTTGTGGGCGGATGTTTTGCCTTTGAGAATGGCGCCGCTGTGCCGCGTTCCCTTGATGGCCTTTTGAGCGCTTGTGCCAGTGACCCTGCGATTGGCTGGCGACCGGTTCAGGGCGTACCCCGCCTCCTGCCCGATGATTGCTGGCATAGGCGACCCGCGTGAGAATAAGCGCCACAGAAAATGGACGGATGGGTGCCAGTGAGCGGCGAGAGCGTCATCGCCTGCCTTTGTTCCCGCAGAGCCACTACTCCATTAAGAAGGCGGGCGCTGCTCTGGGTTTTGGCACGGAGAACGTCATTCTGCTGAGCACAGATGAGAGGTACTGTAATGCACACATTCCATGTAAAAAGACAACAATATATGTTTCAAAGGTCACTATACAGTTCCTTTTTTTTTTAACCACTGATGAAAACATGGAACTTCTAGAGCAGGCGTTCACGCAATGCCAGGGAAAGTCTCTCGTCTCAGCGTCGACAAACATTCGCTTCTGCCGTTGCTTCCGAAATTGATAAAGCTTCACCTGTGCCGATTTCAGGTTGCTGAAAGGCTTCGTGCAGAAGATCATGATGCTCGACAACCTAAAGTCTGTCTGGATAAAGCTTTGTCACTCTCCCAAGTATTCACAATTTGTATTTTTATTTCGCGTTCCAGTGCAGGACTTTACACCGAGAGTTCGGTGTTTTCATCGGAGGCAGTAGTAGCAGGCCTTCCGCCGCGCGGTTTGTCAAGAGCAGATCCTATTTGGAGAAACTCGCCACGGATAGTTTGAAATGTTCTACGAGCCGGAGCAACGTGACGGCCGTCGATCTTCTCGAAGTGCTGCCGAACTGCAGTGGGAGACGGAAAAACGTCTTTTTTCCAACACTGCTCTAATGTCAGTTGGCGAGCTATCGGCCAGGGAGCGAAACGCTTCCAGAAACTGCAAGGCCTGCGCTGCCCAATGCTGATGGCCTCACATCGGTCCGCGCACGAGACCTGAAACAAAATAGAAAAAGGAAGTGCGCAGTGACTTTCGGGTATGACGAGGTGTCGTGTTCCAATCTTCCAGGGGGAGGGTCATTCCTGCTGATCTGGAGGCTAAGATCATTGACGCTAAACAGAAGGTGGGGTCTTGGTTTTACTTTCCTTCCTCGATCGTGTGGTGCCAAAGGCTCACATTTCTTTCCGTTTGACAGGGTTACGTGCCGTTATTTGTCAACGCCACAGGTGGCTCCACCGTCTACGGCGCCTTTGACCCCATCGATGAGATTGCTGACATTTGCGACAAGTACAACCTGTGGCTGCACGTTGACGTAAGTCTCCAACACCATTTTCTCATCATTCGCAATAGGTAATGCCGAGTCGTTGTTTTGCTGTTTTGTCTCGCAAGGGAGCGTGGGGCGGCGGTCTGCTGATGTCCAGGAAGCACCGCCACAAGCTCAATGGAATCGAGAGGTAATTTCATGAACATAGATGGTGAACTTTTACATTGAGTCAGCAAAAAACGATCGATATCCGTTTTTCAGTGCAAGCGCAACACGCGTGTCGTACTTGCGCATGGCTGGCCCCTCCTTATATCCATCTATAGTCCTTCATACACAATATTACTGCTGTGTGCTATCGTAATACGCTCCATCATACTGAGGAGGGTTTTTAATATTTGGACTATTTCATGGAAGTCGGTAACCAAAATAACAGCAACAATGTAGTACTCGTTCGTCTCCACTGCCGCAAACTACGTGAATAAGAGCAAGGGCCAGTTTGTAAACGGGCCAATACAGGAGCTCGCAGACAAGTGTCAATCGAAACTGAGCTTCCCTCTCTTGGATTCCACAAGCGGTCTGTCGTGTGCTTCGTTCACGTACTGTCGCGGCGATGTTCCCAGTCCGACGATTGCGACGTCCTGTTTCAACTTCGCAGGGCCAACTCTGTCACATGGAACCCGCACAAGATGATGGGCGTGCCCCTGCAGTGTTCGGCCATCCTGGTCAGAGAGAAGGTAGAGAACTCACACGGTCACCGTCGCATCGATACCTTGATGTTTCCCCAGCGTGTCTTGAGGAAAGGCGAACGGAGATTGAGATTGCAATGTATGTGCGTTTGCTGCAGGGACTGATGGGCGGCTGCAACTCCATGTGTGCCGGCTATTTGTTCCAACAAGACAAGCAGTACGACGTCACATACGACACCGGGGACAAAGCCATTCAGTGTGGCCGGCATGTCGACATATTTAAGTTCTGGCTCATGTGGAAGGCCAAGGTGAAAGGACGAAGTGTGCACACATGTCGCCGTGTTGCTTCCTTTTAAGGCTGTGTTTCCCCTCACAGGGCACCGTTGGCTTTGAGCAGCACATAGACAGGTGCTTGGATCTGTCTCAGTACCTGTACAACAAGATCAAGAACAGGGAGGGCTACCAGATGGTGTTTGATGGCGCGGTAAGCCGTCCTCATTTCGCATGTCTCCGCATTTGCTTCCGCATCCAGTCCAGTCATTGCGACTGCTTCCGTCTGCAGCCCCAGCACACCAACGTTTGCTTCTGGTACATTCCGCCCAGCCTCCGAGGAATGCCCGACAGTGAGGAGAGGCGGGAAAAGCTCCACAGGGTGAGACGCACGTCAACACTGCTAGCGCGGAGATACTGCAGTCGACCGTTTCCTAATGTCGGTAAACAATCGCCGCCGGGGTTCTTCCGAGTGGCAGAAAAGTGATTGACGACAGCTGACCTGAGTTGAAACGACGACGACAGATTTACCCCAAATGGTTGAGGTTTTTTTTTTTTTTTATTTGTATTTTTTATTTCCTTCCAAAAAATCTAAATCAATCCAGCAAACGTGTGTGAGTCTGATAAAGCCAGTGGATTTCATAAATACCTAGTTGTACAGAGATGACTGCCTGTTGGCCTCTTCTAAAGGTAACCACACCTCCATCATCTGGTTTTCACAAGACATAGAAAAAGTCAACACACCCTTATTCAAATGTCAGGCGTTTGTGATTTTCAAAAAATCGATACAAAGATGAATCCTTTCAAAACCTTTTCCACCATTAATGCGCCCTATACCTGTACAACTCTTTTCCAGAGGATGAATCAAAAATAAAACGGCTGTCATAATGTGGTTAAAGAATTGTGCCTATGTGGTACATTTGGTACTGCTCATAATTCCCCCCGCATTGACTAAGGAACTGTTCATAATTCCCCCATCTTGACTCAGGAATTGTTCATAATACCCCTCCCCTTGACGAAGGAACTGTTCATAATTCCCCCACATTGACAAAGGAACTGTTCACAATTCCCCTCACCTTGACTAAGGAACTGTGCATAATACCCTTCATCTTGACTAAGGAACTGTTCATAATTCCCCCATCTTGACTCAGGAATTGTTCATAATACCCCTCCCCTTGCCGAAGGAAGTGTTCACAATTCCCCCACATTGACAAAGGAACTGTTCACAATTCCCCTCATCTTGACGAAGGAACTGTTCATAATTCCCCCCCACCTTGACTAAGAGCCCAGTTTTAAGAAAAACATAATGCTTGAATTTCTGTATTGTCGGTTCCACCGGACCATAACACATTGTCCCATATGCATTTGAGAGATTTTAAGTGTGTTTTAGCATCATTTTTTTAAACCAAGGTTGAACTTGTCGGCCATAATTCCAAATGACATCCACAGTAAGGGTTTGTTTAGTAATGGCGCCATCGGAATATCCGTTGGACTTTTGCCACCCAGATGTATGTGTGACATCATGGTCAAATGTCATTGATCGCAGGCTCTCCATCCGTTCCCCACTTGATGTGATTTATTTGTTTTGTTTCTTTGTTTATTGCCCGCAGGTTGCACCGAAGATCAAGGCCATGATGATGGAGTCAGGGACCACCATGGTGGGCTACCAGCCTCAGGGAAACAAAGTCAACTTCTTCCGTATGGTCGTGTCCAACCACGCGGCCACCCAATCTGACATCGACTTCCTCATTGATGAGATAGAGAGGCTGGGTCATGACCTGTAGACCTCCTATAGCACCGCCGCAGTGTTCCATGTGTTGTATTTCTAAAGCGCAGCATTGTGACTGTTCCCCACCTGAGGAGAGACCCAACAAGCGCGACGGACGCGTGCCGCTGGGAAGTCTCGTATTGCGTACGTTCAATCCTGTGTCGTTGAATTCATTTAGATTCTTGTTCAATGTGTGCGCGAAAAGCAGAGAAGCACAATTCAAAACCTGACAAGCATCAGGAAATTCTTCTTCTGTATACCAGAGTTCAGGTGTGCATATACAATATATACTGGATAAGTATTTTAGGGATGGTATTTATGAAACATAAGCTAATTAATATATGTGTACAGGATAGCAATTCAAAGTCAAATCCTGAGAGGAAGTGTTTAAGTCTGTCATATTCTCCGAGTCGGACAGGTTAGTTATTATTCTGTGTGTGTGTGATTCTGATGTTCAAATGCTGGCTCATTGTCTGTGCCCTGCGATCACGTGATACCGGTATGTGTTCTTAAAAAGTATTTATTCGTATTTGATTAGATGGAAAAAATTGCATTTTCATTGTATACAGATTCAGGTATTTTAATGTAAGTGTATCTTCATGTGCAGTACATGGTGATCATTTGTATGATGTAAATCATTGGTCATTTCAATGATAGCGACTTTGTCGGCCAAAGAAAGAGAATCCAGCGGAAATATTGCAAGTTGTTATTCCTCGTATAGAACTTTCTAGATGTGTGTGACACGTGACCCTCGACTGCGATGCAATTTCTATCGTGCGTTTATTCCCGCGAATGTCCGCAGTGGCCGACCGGCCTTCCGATGGGACGGAGAACCAAATGGAGACGTGTGAGGATGTAGTCTCTTCTTGAGAATGGCTCGCACGAATTGGGCCATCTGTTTGAATTCTACGCATTTACTGTAACATAGTACATTTATTGTAGTACATATTACATGTATTTCCAGTATTGTGGGAGCTCCACTGAATATCTTGTTTGAGGAGCTCCTCTTTGTGTCTTTGCACTAGTTTCCCGTTTCTTTCCTCCATTGTAAATGGATGTGTACGACGAGATATTGACGAAACGTTGATGGGAACCAGGGACGTTTATGTGAATCGAACGATTGCACAAATCACATCGAAACACTTTGTTGTGAGCAACTGCTGTATGGGACCAGAATGGTTTTGAGATGAATATAGCTGCAAAGGAATGTTTACCGAGAGATTATCTGGAGGCACTTTAACAAAAACAAAACACAGCGTCCCTCATAAGATGTTTAATAAAGTTGAATAAACCCATATGACTTGTTGAATCGTCAATATCGGTCTTACATTTTTTTGCCCCATAATACGAACACACACAACACACGCACGCTTGTTTTGGTCTAGCTCCAGGCTCTGTGTCAGATTGCGGTGCTTTACTGTTTCGATGCTACTAATAAGGGATTCATTTTTTTATTCTCTTTTCCCAGCATATGACGCTTCGGTGTACTGCAAATTCTATTTCTTAAAAATCACATTTGCTCGATTCACATATATATCGCTCTCTCTTGAATTCGACAACATTATTATCCATCCATCATCCATTCTCTGAACCACTTATTATTATTATTGTTATTATTATGACGCTTTTAGGAATAGATGGTGCTTGAAGAGTTGTTGTTGTTGTTGTTGTTTTTTTACTGTCCAGGGAAGCAGCATCGCGGATTTTATAGGGCGAGATGAGATATTATAAAAGGATTCAGCATCACGTTTCATAACATTTACAACGACCGTATTAAAATATGGAAGGGCAAAGCCATTGTGGCGCTCAACGTGAAGAACGGAAGGCCTGCGCCCTCTAGTGGTGGAGGCTTTAATGCAGTTGCAGGTTTCATGGTCCCGAAGGTCCATAAATGGCGCAGCATAATACTTGTTCCGTGAAACTTGAAAAGCTGATTGGAGAACGGTTTTATATTTTTCAAAGGAAATGTTTTGCCATGTAACTTAAGAGGGGCGGTCAAAAAGTCATGAGCCCAATTTCATTTCATAGTAATTATTTTCTCGCCTGAAACACTTGTTTGAAGGTCGATTTTTTTGAAGTAGCTTGTCCCATTTCTGTCAGCCATTTTGGAAATGAGGTCATTGTTGGATGTTCGTCAGAAGCGGAGAGCCGCGATTGAATGTCTTCCTTTGGAAGGGGAACCACCAAGAACTATTTTCAAAAAGTGCACGTGGAAGCTACAATGGGCTAAATGACGGTCAAAAAGGTGGGCGTCCGGGATCAAAGGTGAAGAACAAGGGCCTGCGCCGAGGGACCTCGGTGACAAGCAAAGGAGCGGCGCAGCACCCCGGGAATAGCGCTCGGGTCGAGGCCCTGACCACAGAAGATCGGAGAGTCGCCGTTGAATTGACGACATCGGCGTCATACGTCGTCCTCGATGACCCGAAACACATTTCCCCACCTTTTGGAAAGGTTTCGTGGCGGTCGTTAGTGCGACCTCCGGCGGACAGTTACTTTGCTTAATGTGTTCCATCCCCACGGGCCGGATTGGACCCCCGGACGGGCGGGTCATAGGTTATTGGTTTGAAGGGTGCAGAAACAAGAAACAAATGCACTTCATGGAGTAAGTCGAGCAAACAACCATCAGATATATTATACTCGACTTTTCACAACTGCACTGTTTAGTCCCGCCACACTTTTCCAGACTTTGGACCACTGTTGAATACATTTTCAGCACACGACATTATAATATTGTGTCATCCCAAATAGAGTAACCTCTTCGCAAATGTTGCTGTGTGGTGCCACATTGCTATTGGAACGCTCGCGGCGATTTGGGACAGGACAGGACAGGCCGCGGGTAGACGTCACTTCCTGCCACGTTACGGCGCATGCGCAGCGGATGTTTGACGACGTGTACCGGCTGAGTCCAAGTCGTCGCGTCCTCGGAATAATCAGCTCGCCGCAAAAGCTGCAAGATCGCGAAAGCCTCGAGAGCGCGACAGCAGCCGCAAAATCGCGACAGCATGGGAGGTTCGCAGAGCGTGGAGATCCCGGGAGGCGGCTCGGAGGGCTACCACGTCCTCCGGGTGAGTCGTCGCCGCCGCCGCCGCCGCCGCGCACATCCCGGCTCTTGCCCTCATCCTGCCCCGAGCATTTAGCCGGCTAGCACGAGCGCCCCTTTTGCCAGCCGAGGCGGCGCAGTCATGTCACGGCAAACCACAAACGGGACGGGGCATGACATCTCGGCCTTGGTTTTGTGTCCTGCGGTCGCTGCTCGAGCCTAAGTTAGCAACTGGCTACATGCTACATGCTACATGCTACATGCTACACGCTACACGCTACGCGGCTCCTCACGATGACACCTGTCAAGCTGCTTCACACAAAACTCTCCTCGTTCGAAATGTGGACCCTTTGCCGACGTAATGCACAGTGTTTAAAAGTTGTCATAAACACGGACAATTGGAGTCACTCTCTGCTCAGACTTATTTCAGTGTTGCCATCGCGATGCTAAATGCTAATCTTGACTGTTGGATGCCATTGCTTTGACGAAACAAAACAAAACAAAAGAGCAGTTTAAAAAATGGGGATCTTTAAATGTTTCCGTGAAGTCTGAGTTGCAGTGTTTTCGACTACCTTCTGACCAGGACGGATTGGCAGCCACACCAGAAGTCCAAGAGCTGATGGACTCTTTAGCATCCCTCTTTTTTTGTCTTTTTCCCAGGTTCAGGAGAACTCTCCGGGTCACCGAGCAGGACTGGAGCCTTTCTTTGACTTCATCGTCTCCATCAACAACACCCGACTGGTAAGTTAAGTTAAAAAAGTGGAATGTGAAGCAGAAGAAAGCAAGCTTTCGCATGTGAGCCGCCGTTCATCACAGGGCGACACGTTCCGGACCTGCACGCAAAAAAAGTGAAAAGCTGTGATATGGAGAGGCCATCATTTTTGTTTTAATATGAATTATAACTTAAAGAGTGTTTTTGAAAATCCTGCCAAATTTGAATTCATCAAATATATTAATAAAAAAAATCACCATGTATGTAAAATTACGCCCGGCCACAAGCTGCAGGACTGCGTGGGCGTGTCCACTGAAGGCGCTGGAGATGGGCCCTTCACCTGTCAATCAAATATTGTATGGATCGTGCGCTGCGTTGTTTCAAAAGAAAGTTTGGTTTAAGCCTGTCAGCCATTTTGGACACGAGGTCACTGTTGGATGCCCGTCAGAAGCTGTGATTGAATTTCTTGCTTCGGTCTATACAAATAAACTCGACTTGATTTTAGTGGTGACTCTACGACCTTCTCGGATCAGTGCCCGAGATGAACCGCTGAAGACGTTTCCTTGTTTCTCTATTGCTTGCTTGTGCTCTCCTTCTTCCCCTTTGATCCTGGACACCCACTTTTGGACTGTGCCGTAGCAGCAATTTGCGACCTTTTGAACATGTTTAACGGTGGTTCCACTTCCCAAGCAAGAACTTCAATTCAATCACAGTTCTCTGCTTCTGACGGGAGTCGGACAATAACGTCTTTTCTAGACTAACTGACCGCAAGAGGACAGGCTTAAACAGAACTTTTTAAAATGAGCCTTCAAACAAGTATTTCAGCTACGAACTGAACATTTCAGGAAAAAAACAATTATTACTAGGTTCAAGGAAATTGTGCTCACCCCCTCGCATAAGACAAACGGAGCACGGGCATGTATGTACTCGGGACTTCAGTTTGGGACCTTCTCTGCCTTTTCTTCTTCTCAACTACACTCCATCACGTACAGTAGAGCAGAACGTGGTACTACACTGAAGGAGCGCAACTCGAAATGTGGACTTTTTCTGTATGCTGTAAAAACCTATAAACAACCAATCAGAATCATCTTTATTTGCCAAGTATGTCCAAAACACACAAGGAATTTGTCTCCGGTAGTTGGAGCCGCTCTAGTACAACAGACAGTCAATTGACTTCATGGAGTGTATGCGGTTTGAAGTGACGAGTCGTGCGATCATCTGGGACAATGTCGGTTGTGCAAATGTTACAGATACTCTTCAATCGGTGTGCAAATGGAGCAGATGCTACTCTGGCACGAGTGGCCGGTATATGCAAATAGTGCAGCGTGGCGAGACAACTACAGTGAGTGCACGAGTCGTACATAATTGGTGACAACGAACTCAAGTCAAAAAAATGCCAGCTTGTTGTAATGGAATTATAGGTTAGGTGTTTAAGAAGTTGATCGCAAGAGGGAAGAAGCTGTCGGAATGCCTACTCGTTCGAGTTTGCGTTGATCGGTAGCGCCGACCTGAGGGAAGGAGCCGGAAGAGCCGGTGACCGGGGTGCAGACGGTCCGAGAGGATTTTGCACGCCCTTGTCTTAGTTCTGGCAGCGTGCAAGTCCTCGAGGGCGGGTAGGGGGGTACCGACAATCCTTTCAGCAGTTTTGATTGTCCGTCGCAGTCGGAGTTTGTCCATTTTTGTAGCGGCGCCGAACCAGACTGTGATGGAAGAACACGGGACCGATTCGATGACCGCTGTGTAGAACCGTCTCAGCGGCTCCGGCGGCAGGCCGCGCTTTCTCAGAAGCCGCAGGAAGTACGTCCTCCGCCGGGCCTTTTTGAGGACGGAGTCGATGTCGGTCGCCCACTTCGGGTCCCGAGAGATTGTAATTCCCAGGAACTCGAAGGTCTCGACGGTTGACACAAGGCGGCTGGACAACGTGAGGGGCAGCCGTGGCGAAGGATGCCTCCTGAAGTCCACCATCATCTCTACAGTCTCGAGCGTGTTCAGCTCCAGGTTGCGTCGGCCGCACCGCAGCTCCGGCCGCTCCGCTTCCTGTCGCTATGCAGACTCGTCACCGTCCTCGATGAGGCCGATGACAGTGGTGTCATTTGCAAACTTCAGGAGCTTGACAGTCGGGTTCGCTGAGGTGCAGTCGTTCGTGTAGAGAGAGAAGAGCAGCGGAGAGAGGACACGACCTTGGGGGGCCCCAGTGCTGATGCTGCGTGTGGATGAGGTGGCCTCCCCCAGCCTGACCTGCTGTGTCCTGCCCGTCAGAAAGCTGTAAATCCACTGGCAGATGGCAGGTGAGACGCTGAGCTGGAGAAGCTTGGTTGAAAGGAGTTCAGGGAAGATGGTGTTGAACGCTGAGCTGAAGTCCACGAACAGGATCCTCGCGTAGGTCCCTGCACTGTCGAGGTGTTCTAGGATGAAGTGCAGTCCCATGTTGACTGCATCATCCGCAGACCTGTTCGCTCGGTAGGCAAACTGCAGGGGGTCCAGCAGGGGACCTGTGACACTCTTGAGGCGGTCCAGCACGAGACGTTCAAAGGACTTCATGACCACAGGTGTCAAAGCGACAGGCCTGTAGTCATTTCCAAAGATCTGTTGAAGATCTGAGTGAAGACTGGAGCGAGCTGGTCCGCGCAGACTTTGAGGCAGGATGGGGACACATGGTCCGGTCCTGCCGCTTTGTTAATCTTCTGTTGTTTGAAGATGCGTCTCACATCCTGTTCGTGGATGTTTAACGCAGAAGTCAGAGGTGCGGTTGTGGTCGCGGGTGCGGCCGGGCGGGTGTGTGGTGTGAAACTGTCCTTTTCAAATCTGCAGTAGAAGGTATTCAAGTCGTCGGCTAGTGTGCTATTGTTCTCAGCTCGGGGGGATCGTCGCTTGTAATTAGTCAGCGATTGGAATGCACGCCAGACTGATTTAGAGTCGTTCGCGCTAAACTGTTTTTCCAACTTTGCTGCATAGATCCTCTTTGCAATGTTAATTTCTTTAGTAAGCTGGTTTCTAGCTCGATTATACAGGGCCCTGTCCCCGCTCTGATATGCGTCTTCCTTAGCTTGGCGAAGCTGCTTAAGTTTAGCAGTGAACCACGGCTTGTTGTTGTTGAATGTGCGAAATGATTTTGTTGGTACACAAACCTCTTCACAGAAACTGATCTAAGATGTGACCGTGTCCGTATATTCATCCAGGCTGCCAGCTGAAGTTTCGAAGACACTCCAGTCTGTGCAGTCTAAACGGCTTTGAAGTTCCATCTTGGCTTCATTGGTCCACCTTTCCACTGTTTTCACTGTAGGCTTCGCACATTTAAGTTCTTGCTTGTACGTCGGTATTAAGTGAATTAAGCAGTGATCAGACGAGCCCAGGGCTGCACGAGGTATAGCACGGTATGCGTTTTGTACCGTCGCGTAGCAGCGGTCGAAAGTATTATTTTCCCTGGTAGGACAGTCGATGTGCTGCTTGTATTTAGGGAGTTCGTGGTTGAGTTTAGCTTTGTTAAAGTCCCCGAGAATAATGAGGGGTGAGTCCGGGTGTTTTTTTTCCAATTTCGTTGACTTGTTCGGCGAGCGTTAGCAATGCGGCGTTCGTGTTAGCTTGAGGCGTAATATAGACTCCAGCCAGTATGAACGATGCAAACGATGTAGAATGGTTTACAATTCAAAAACAGCGACTCCAAATGCGGGCCGCAGTGTGTGCTGAGCACCGTGACGTCCGTACACCATTTTTCGTTGATATGGAGGCATATCCCGCCGCCCTTCGTTTTCCCCGATGATTCCATGTCGCGGTCCGCTCGATGAATGTTGAAGCCGGGAAGCGTGACGGCGCCATCGGGTACGGCGTCGCAAAGCCGGGTCTCCGTAAAGCACATGGCCGCGGAACGTCCGAAGTCTTTACTGGTCTTTAACAGAAGATGAAACTCGTCCGTTTTGTTGGGTAGGGAGCGTACATTCGCGAGGTGGATCGACGGGAACGCCAATCTGTGTCCTCTCTTGCGGAGTTTCACCTGAATGCCGTCTCGTTTCCCTCTGTGGCGCCGCTTCCGCCTCTGTGCGCCGAAAACCGCAGACGCCGCTCCGGTGAGTAACTCGGGGAAAAAACTGAGCGGATTTTCCAAAGTCGGTGACAGAAAGTCCGGAGTAGCCTCCTTGATGGTTAGCAGGTCTCCCCTTGTGTAAGTGAGTCGTGTAAGGTCTCCAAAGACGGACGAAAAACACAAAAGCAAAGACAATACTAGAGAGCGCGTTACCGAGGCGACCAGACTGGTAGGCGCCATCTTGATAAAGAACAGATCTGCGATGGAGACACACACACACACACACACACACACACACACACACACACACCATTTCCTAATTTCCTCTTCTGCATCACAAGAACAAGGACAATGACACCTTGAAGGACCTTCTCAAAGCCAGTGTGGAGAAACCGGTCAAGATGCTGGTGTACTCCTCAAAGACGCTGGAGCTGCGGGAGTCCACAGTCACACCCAGCAACCTGTGGGGGGGCCAGGGCTTGCTCGGGGTCTCCATTCGCTTCTGCAGCTTCGAAGGAGCCAACGAGAACGTTTGGCACGTTCTGGTACGTCAACCCGACGGTTGCGGCTGTCTCGTTCACGTCGCCCACTGCTCCCTCGCTGTGCTCTTCATAGGAAGTGGAGCCCAATTCCCCCGCAGCCCTCGCCGGTTTGAGGCCGCACACGGACTACATCATCGGCGCGGACACTGTTATGAACGAGGTGGGTTAGCGGCGTTGTCTTCGTCTTTGCCATTCTCGCGTGTCGCGTTTGTATTCTTCACCCGCTCCCGACGATCGTGTGGCGTTCCCGCGCAGTCCGAGGACCTGTTCTCCTTGATCGAGAGCCACGAGGGGAAGGGCCTGAAGCTCTACGTGTACAACACCGACACCGACAACTGCAGAGAGGTGGTCATCACACCCAACGGCGCCTGGGGAGGAGAGGGCAGGTAATACACTTGACGCGCTCAGATGAAACCGATGCAAGATGTTCATGTTTTCTTCCAAAAGAGGAATAACATGCTCATGTTTAGACGTGTTGATGCTCCAAAATTGAGGGGGGGGGGGGGGGGGTGGAAGCACCAACAGCACCGCGATGAAACGGTATGAAAATTTCACATGATCAATAGTAATAATAATATTCAAATGATCAGTTATTGGTATTATTTTTGAAAATGCTAAATTGCAATGATTTTTTATTTATTATTATTTTATTTATTTATTTATTTAGTTTTAAAAACAAGTGTCTTTATGGTTACCACTTCGTCCCATCACCCGGCCGGCTTCTGTGCAATATGTTTTGTACTTGGACGAAGTCTTTTGGGGCATTACTACACTGGAAGGATCAAAGTTCCAATTAGAAAAAAATGTCTTCAATTAGGCTGCTAACGAACCAACTGAGGAAGTAATTAGCCTGTTTATTGCTTACGCAGTTAGCCGAAGCGGCTTTTGCAAGCAGTAATACAAAACATTCAATCTAATTTATAGTTTGGTAATAATAAACTAATGACAATATCCGTTTGATATATTTAGAAAAAAAAATAGTGCGAGCCCTGCACACACGACATGAGGTGTCCGGGCTGGTCCACCGATCATCGAAAAACGACTTCAGTAGGTGATCATTGTCGCTAGGGTTGCAAAATGCCGGAAATGTTTCAAGTTGGAAACTTTCCATGGTGATTTCTGGGACTAAAACAGAAATGTACAAAATGGAAGTTTGGCTCTTCATCGGGACATATGATATAGTTGGGGAAAATGTATTTCGGCATAATTCTTAGCAAGACAACCGGATCTCATGAGTTTTTCGTGTTATGAGACCTTGCTCGGTTGGTTTATTACTGCAAGCCAAAATGTGAGTTACGAGTGAGCTTCAGATGCTCAAGTGAAGTGGGACACAGAAATGGTGCAAGGAAGATACTGTAATGCTCCGCATGTGGCAAGCATCCATTTGACTGCTTATGACAAAACAAGTCTTGTGTGACAGCACTTTCCATCAAGTTTCCATCATGCTAATGGCAAGTTTTCAATTTCGAATACTTCCAAAATGGTGAAATTCCCGTCCGTGTAGACCTTCCCGACGCGCCACTGACCCGGCCGCTTCAATTCCTACATTAGGCTTTGTTTGCTTAAAAGAAGAAAATGCGCTGTAGATGAACCAGTAAGCTTCATTCGCAGTTTGCAGCAGTAACTTGTCGTCTGTCAAGTTTCCCTCCTAAAGCACGTCAGCGAGTGATTTAAAACCGGGAACCGGGCTAATCTCGGATCCGTTTGAATTCAATCGTTACCCTTGTCGTTTGAATCGTTTTTCTGCCCCGCCGCAGCCTCGGATGCGGGATCGGCTACGGATACCTCCACAGGATTCCCACGCGACCTTTCGAGGAGGGGAAGAAGATCTGCTTCCCGGGAACCACTTCCGGCGAGCCCGTCGCTCCTCTGAAGGACGGCTTCACCGAGGTCTTGCTGCGCTCGCGCGTTCTTCAATATTTCCTAACATTGAACTTCTTTCTACAAGCGGGAGGGACGATGTCTTTGCGCAGCACTGAAAATGACGAAATAATTGCTCAGGTCCAGTTGTCGGCCGTGACCCCGCCTCGCGGTGACCCCGCGCTCCCCTCCGGCCTTGAAGACTCGCTGTCTGGCCTGTCAATCAGCGCAGCCCCGCCCCCCTCCATGCCGAGCGAGCTGCAGACGGGTAAAGTCCCGACAATTTCAATTCTGGAAAATATTCTATTTCAGTTTAGATGAGGTGCCTTAAGACATTTGACACTAGAAACAACTCACTGCACGATACAAAAGTAAACCGATGAACCTAATGATGAGCTCGCCTCAATTTACTGCGCCTGTTTAGTTGTTCACAAAACCTGCGCGAGGGGAAAGTAGGCGAGCACTTCGGAATCTCTTACATTTCTGCATAGATTGCGCATGAAATGTGGTCGGATCTTCATTCAGTCATAAGAATAAACAAAAGAGTCTGCTTAAACTAATACCATGTAAACAATTATGTTTTCCTATTTTTATTGACGATAACATACAAACATTCACGGGACTGGGAGGGGGAAAAAGTCAGTGAACTCTTGGATTTAATTATGATTTGAATTGTCCTTAAAATGAAGACTTAATCAAAATGCTACAGGAAGCAACGTTTTCTTTGGTAGACTATAAAGAATCTTCTGATGTTATAGTTAGTCGTCTGCAATCACTTCAAAAATGTTTCATACTTATTTTAAATGCTATGTAGCCAAATGTTTTGACAGAATTGTGTCATACAGTAGACAGGACTCACTCTGACTGGTCACATTCGGTGAAGGAGAGGTCTGAAAATAGTTTTTCAAGTCTTCAACTTTCTCAAACGTGCTGACGATACCAAAATCGTTTGTGAGGCTGACAGACGACGAAAACGTGTGGAAATAAAGCGGTTGTTTCAATTTCATTTCATCTCCCGCTGCTATTCTAAAGTCCATTTTTTTGCAATTATTGTAGCATTTCTCTTGAGCGTGAGGCTTAAAGTGGAGTTTTAACAAAATATGCATTTGTGAACTTGAAGTTTACGGCAGCTGTAGTGTTGTGCTTCAAAAAAACAAAAACAAAAAACGGCTCGGCAAATGGGATCTTTCATTTCAACGTTGTCATTGGGTCCCGATCGAAAGTGTGCTCGCGTGGCTAACGGGTCAATTGCGGCTCCTTCCTCGTCCTCCCTCACCAGGTTTGCCCACCGTCCCTCTGCTGCCCTCGTCCGGCCCGTCCCTCGGCCCCCTCGCGCCCCTGAATCCTGCCACGGCCAGCTTCAACCCCGCCACCACGTTACCAGGTGAGTCGCTTGAGTTGTACAGCGGCAAGAGGCGGTAGGGATTTGTTGATGCCAAGGACGATTCCAATGTTTGGCAGAATAATCTTCCAATAATTGATAAAAAAAAATATATGTAACTATTAAAATAACATTAATGGTGTCAACGCTTACAACAATAAAGATATGAATTACAGGCAGAGCATTTGACTTTTCTTTTTTTTAACAATACTTTCTTCTTTTGTATTTAACTTAACAGAGTCAGCAGCCATTTTTTTATTTTTATATTTTATTTTGTTTGAATCTCATTGTCTTGTAATTTAAAAAAAAATAAAAAAATTAAAAAAAAAGCAAAAATCTGCAAAAACATTGCTGACTTCCAATTTGAAAAGGGCCAATATCGGCCGATGTAATGGGCGAACCGAATCATCGGTCGGGCCCTCGTAAAGAGAGAATCGTCAAAAATAATGGATAGCGTTTTGGAAAGAGCGCTTCAAAATTTCCCCCCAGATGATAGATACTGTAGAGAGAAATGGTCTGTTCCAGAGTCAAACTGTCGCATCATAAGAACTTACTGTACATGCAACTTTGAAGTAACATTGTAACATCTCTCGTTGTCATACAAGTGTAAAAAGAGGATCGTCACTGTTAACGGTAAAACAGGGTCATGTTTCAGTATGCGTCTCGTTTTCCTTTTAGGCTTGATGCCCCTCCCGGCTGGCTTGCCTCCGCTTCCCAACCTTCCGAATCTTCCCAATCTCAACCTGCCGCTCCCGGACCTCGGCGCCATCTCACTAGCGGGCAGCGGCAACTTAATGCCGGCCGGAACCACGGGTACGCGACGACTCCTGTCGGCATCCTGACGCAACAAATAAAACCTATACTTGCGGTAGTAAGGTTTCGCCTTCAAGTGGAAGCGCATTACGCATTACGCATCTGAGCAACGGGTCGATGACGCGACGCTTTGAACAAACTTTGGGTTCCAACCGTCGTGTCACCAACCTCGTAGGTCTGCCAAGTTATCGTAGCATACGCAAGGAGTCCGCTATCCTGATTTCCAGGTTTGCTCAGGTGGGCGCGGGTCCACTGTACCGTATTTAGGCTAGTGGGGGTACACATTCAAAATGGTGAGGTTTAAAGTGGGTAGAAGGGGTTAAACTACAAAAACACATTTATAAGGGCTCTCGAGAGAGAGGGTCTGCAAAGTAGCCCTGATATAAACGGGGTTAGTTGTTGTGAGCAATTTATTTCCAACATGTCCAACAAAAAAAAAAAAAAAAGAGTAGTACAATGTTGGACAAACATAGATGAAAACTGAAAACATGCAAAAAACCAAAAAAAAACATTCCAAAAGTTGAGTAATGATGATTTATTTATTTTTTTTCTCCCCCTGGCAGTCCCTCCACTGTCGGCTCCCCTCAACATCCCCGGCCTGGCGCCTCTGCCCCCTTTGCCCGCCATGCTGCCCTCCCAGCTGACTCCCCTCCTGCCTCAGGGCGGGGCCCCCGTTCTGCCCGCGGGCGACGCCGCAAACGTGACGGAACTGCGGCCTCCCGCGGCGACGACGCCCGCGTCCTCGTAACCTGCGAACGTGTATCGCTGTTAACCATCCGACCAAAACACACGGCCCCTTTTCTCTTTCCTCTCTCGTTGGTCTTTCTCCGTTTGGTTTTCTATTTATTCGGCCGAGAGGGCCGGGCCGCGCCCGGTCCGGGATTCCGGGCGCGAGCCAGGTCAATGCGGAACACGTCTCGGTAAAGCGAGCGTCGCGTTGCCGTGGAGCGGGTCGCGCTGCAGCTTGCCTTCGATAACTCTTCACTTTGCGATTGACTTCTGTGACTTCATTTTTTGATTGTGTTTTCCCCCCCCACCTTTCTGCTGTGTCATTTCTTCTGTTTTAAGTTTGAGAACGTGTTCCAGAATTCACTGAAGTATTCGTTCAATCTCCTTTTTTATTGCCATCATATATGCGCAAACGAGCCTTTCGTAATGGTCAGTCGTGCGGCCTAACACAGAAAACACAACTGTTCTACTAATCTTGGGACGTTCATTGTGCAAGGTGAATTGATATAAAATACTCAATCATTAAGAATCTCTGTGCAGCCTTGCTTCGCTGACTTCACAAGTCGAATATCGTCAAATCGTGTTGGTTCTCGACACGCGCTGAAATATTTCATCCCAAAAATTCCGTCTCAAGACATTTGAGTGTTGGCGTCGTCAAAATGATTTGAAATCTCGAAGTGAGGTGGGAATGAGCCTTTTGAAGTGTATTTCTACAATTGTATGCGGGAGTCACTTTTTGTTTTGAACTACTGAACTCGATGATGAGTTTGAGAAGTCCCAGCACGCTGCAGAAATGCAAAATCTTAGTGAATTTCTTTCTTTGAGGGAAAACATTTGACACTTGGAACTTTTTGTCTCCATTTTCAGCGAGAAAAAAAGACTTGTTTGAAAATCCAAGATCGTCTTTTTCAGAATCTTATCAAGTCCATTCCATTGGCATTTTGTGGAATTGCTTTCACTCGAGACATTTTGTCCCTGAAATAACTTAACAAACGTCTGCCAACTCGAACTTGTTAATGTAACATTTTGTTTCGAACGAGTCTTTCGTCCCGCTGCGCATTTTATCCAAAACGAAGTCACAACTGCCTTCAAAGAAATAACGGTGAAGGTGTTTTCACAAGAATTCACTTAAGAGTTTGAGTTGCTCCAAAGAGGTCGTCATCGATGATGAATACGTTATCATTACCGTGTGATTGTTTTTTTTTTTTTTTTTTAATTAATTGTTATTTTGAAATGAAATGCTTGTTTATTTTTTTCTTTTTTTATGTCCAGCCTAGCTAGCGTCAACCCCGGAAAGTCCGCTCGCATGCGTTCGTTCCACGCGCAGCTGTGATGTGCCTCAGGAGCGACGAGGGTGACTCGATTCAAGAGTTACAAGTTCCGCTGGTTAGCCACAAGATGTCACTGTAAACAAGGAAACTGAAAGGATCTCCGCCGGTATGCCGAGTGCAAGCAATAAAGCCAAACAAATGTTTGACGACGAGTTGCGAGGGCAATGGCCACTTCTCCCTTTGGTGCTTTTTGTCCAGAATTTCACATTCACACATGCACGAGCACGAGCGCCGGCGCTCTTGCAGAACATTGATTTGCCTTTTGTCAGAACTTCGGTCGGCACTTGCGCTACGAGTACTCGGTGCGGCGTTGGAACCCAGAATTAAAAAAAAAAAAAAAAATGGTTTGAAACCCTTCACCTGTTTTGAAACCCTAACCGTGTTTTCAAACCCCAATTTGAAACCCTAACCCAGTTTTGTAACCCCAAACCTATTTTGTCCTAACCATGTTTTAAACCCCAAGTTGAAACCTAACCCTTTTAAAACCTTACTTTGAAATCCTAACCCAATTTTGAAAATCCAACCCTGTTTTGAAACCCTAATTTAAAACACTAACCAGTTTTGAAACCCTACCTTGAAACCTTAGCCCTATTTTGAAACCCTAACCATGTTTTAAAACCCTACTTTGAAACCTGAACCCTGTTTTGAAACCCTACTTTTAAATCCTAACCATGTTTTAAACCCTAAATTGAAAACCTAACTCTTTTTAAAACCTCTTTGAAACCCCAATTCTGTTTTGAAACACTAATTTGAAACCCTCACCCATTTTTGCAACCCTAAACATGTTTTGAAACCCTAATTTTAAACCCTTACCCTGTTTCGAAACCCTACTTTGAAACTCTAACCCTAATTTTAAACCCTTACCATTTTAAAATCCTACTTTGAAACCCTAACCAGGTTTGTAAACCCTAATTTGAAACCCTAACACTATTTAAAACCCTACTTTGAACCCCTAACCTTGTATTGGGACCCTACCCCAGTTTTGAAACCCTAACAATTCTTAAAACCCTACTTTGAAACCCTAATTTGAAACCCTCAGTTTTAAAACCCTAACCATGTTTTTAAACCATAACCGTTTTTAAAACCCTACTTGGAACCCCTAACCGTGTTTTCAAAGCTCACCCGTTTTGAAATCTTAATTTGAAACCCTACCTCTGTTAATTCCACATCCATATTGTGTATCTGTGCAGGTCTCAGGCCGGCCACGCTTTTCGTCCCCTCTGTGGTTTTCGTCATCAAATTGCCGCAGGTCTCATTCCGAACATCAACGGTGACGTGTTGACTTCGTATTTTTCCCTTTTTGTGTCTCGGCGTTATAAACGTCTAGTTTGTTATTTTCAATCGGAGATTTAGCTTTTTGTGCGGCTTCCGTCGTCATTTTTCGCTCAATTCATCTACCAAATCAATAGATAATTCACTCACTCACTCACTCGTTGTTTTTAAATTTGCTCATTTCTGTCCCTTTGCAGAAAATCGGACTGCGTCAGGTTGCTCCGTTCGCTCGTTTTGACGGGAACGACTTGAGACGTTCGAAGGGTGTACGTGATCAGCTGAAATGATGGAAGTTTCTGAGCCAATCAGAATGAATTATTCACTAAGACCATGGTCTCATATTGTGTGCTCTCACACCAACGTAGCTGCACTTCCAAGCACCTTCAAAAACAAAAACACCACCACACAGATCCAATTGTTTGGGTTAGAGATGTCATAACAGTCTTGGAAAGATAAATATTTTTCCATACAACATTTTGCATACTTTTCCAGACATGTAAATTCGTGAAATCCAGTTCCATACTTTCGAAGGAAGCCTGAACGTCACTCGAAATCTCAAACGTTTTGCCAGCTCGTCGCCGACACTCGTGCGAGCCCACGCGGCAACCGAGACGGCGACGGCAATCGTTATTGCATTTGAACGGTCCGGCCGAGCGCCGGTCGAGGTCGCTTCCGAACGGCTGCGCTTGACGTCCGTCTACACGCGTTCAACGTCATGAAACGAGCTTTGCGCTTCACGCCGCCAACCGAACAAGAGGGTCGCGTGTCTGCTTCCTCCCAAAAGGGGGGGAAAGGACACGGATTGCATGAGCGACTTTCACTCTGGGGATGTTTCAGTCAAACTGGTTTTCTGGTTTTGTTAAATAACAAAACTCTCTCTCTCTGGCCTTTGAAGCGTTGAGTCGTCGAAATCAACAACACACGTTGGAGCAACAGGGGTTGAAGCGACGAATCGACACGTCGACGTTGCCTCTCCGCAATGACGGGTGAACTTGAAGCGGATGAATCGCCCGTCGCGTGTTTTGCCTTCAACTACGCGGACGCCACATGATGGCTGAATGCGACAGGCCTGCGCAGAGCAGCGGTGCCTCAAGTGCGTGGAGATATTTGACGGGTAGCACGCTCACTTGCAAAACATGCAAATCTGTCGTCAAACGTACCAAAAATATACTGTCGCGTGGTTGGAGCGTCTCACAGTTCTGAGGACCGGGGTTCGATCCCCGCTCCCGCCTGTGTGGAGTTTGCATGTTCTCCCCGTGCCTGCGTGGCTCTTCTCCGGGCACTCCGCTTTCCTCCCGCATCCCAAAAACATGTATGCTAGGTTATTGAAGACTCTAAATTGCCCGTGCGGGTGGTTGTTTGTTTGTATGTATGTATGTGCCCTGCGACGCGCGTGAGGGGAAGCGGCTCAGAAAATGGATGGATGGAATAGTGTCACGTCTGCTTTGACGATGAAACGAGGACGAGCTTTTGTCATTAACTATTTGTTTCACAGAGAATAATCGGAATAACCTAACGATTTTTTGAGTCATATTTTTTAGATGAGTTTTTTTCTTCATCTTTGTAATGTGTTATATAAAAACAAAACAAAACAAACCGGACGATTTTTGCCAATTCAAAAAAAAGGGGTAATATCGGACAATTTATCGGTCAGGGCCAAGTAACTAGCACTAGTGTTTTGCTCAAGCCTTCATTCCACACCACACTCAAGACCCCTTCACTGCCTCACAACAGTCAGAACGAAACAAACTCGAGCAACAATTCAGTATTGATAAAGCAGTCCCTCATTCTGTACATTTTTTTTAGAAATGTGTTTAATTTACACTACGGATAGTGAGTAGCAACCCTGCAGCGGCGTTACGTAAATTGCTGCTAGACTTCAACAATTTCCGACTGTCTGCGAGGCTGTGAAGGTGTTTGAATGTGTGTCTGATTGCATGAGGGGGTCGCGGGGCTGGGGCGACGGGAGCAAATGTCTTTGGCGGGGAGATTTGGAGGCTGAAGGCAAACAGCTGCACTCCCAGCGAGTTAACAAATGAAAAATATTAACGGCGTCGTCATCACGTGAGAATCGACTCCCCACAAATATCTGAAGACGTTCAACCCCTAAAGAGCAAGAAAAAGGATGTAAAACCGCCAGAATTTCTTGTTTCTGCATAAATTGGTCATAAAATTGAGTCTGTGGTCACAAGAATAAAGTCTGCTTAAACTAATACCACATCAAAGAAATCTTCTCCTTTTTATTGAAAATATTCACAGGACAGAGTAGTGAACCTTTGGATTTAATAAATGGTTGACCCATGACCCTTTGGCAGCAATTGTGCAACATCAAAACCTGTGAAGCATGGTGGAGGCGCCATCATGGTATGGGCGTGCTTTGCTTCCTCGGGGCCTGGACGGCTTGCTAAAAATCAATGGAAAAATGAATTGACAAGTTTCATCCTCAAGATATTGTGCAGAAGAACGGGAGGCCATCTGTCCAAAAGCTGAAGCTCAAAAGAGGATGGGTGCTGAAGCGGTACAAGGATCCAAATCAACAAGAGAATGGCTTCAGGAGAAGAAAATACGGGTTCTGGAGTGGCCCAGTCGAAGTCCTGACCTCAACCCCATTGAGATGCTGTGGCTTGAGCTCAAGAGAGCGATTCACAGCAGACATCCCTGCAGGAATCTTGCGGAACTGTGACAGTTTAGTCAAGAGGAACGGTTCAAAATTCTGATCTGCCACTACAGGAAACGTTTGGGTATGTTGCTCAAGGGTCAAGCACTTATTAAAGCCAAGGATTCACTTAGTTTCCCCCTCTCTGTTCTGTCAATGTTTGTTATGCTGTATAAAAAGATGAAACTATATAATTATTTTTGTAGTATTAGTTTGTTTATTTTTTCTTGTGGTTGAGATGAAAATCCGATTACATTTGATGACCAATTTATGCAGAAATTGAACATTTCCAAAGGACGCAGCTACTTTTTCCTCCGACTGTTTGCTTGCAGTTGCTTTTATGTTCAATCAGAGCATTTCCTCTCCTGCTCCTTAAAACGTCAGACTTGTACGTGACTGCGAAACAATAATCCACACGGTCCAACGATTCAAGTGAATCGAGGCCAAAAGCCATTCGCGCATTACAAAGAGCAACACACCTAGCAGCAACGAGATGAGCTTCCGCGACGTCAGCTACTGGGAGGAAGGGCAAAGCCCCCGCATGGATTTGCCAGCGGCCGGCAGATCCGGTCGGCAGTTCTGTCCCGCTGAGCCCAGGGCGGTGCACGACTTTTCCTAGACAGCCGTGATGGATTCAGACGATGTCCTAATATGTGGACTAAGAACTCTGCTGTTGAAACGCAACAAACCTGCGACAGCGGCAAGATCGCAAACTGGAGGGGAAATGCAAATCAACAACAGATTCTTATTATTATTTTAAATTTTTTTTTTAAATCTGGATTTTTTTTTTTTTTTTTTCCCCCTCCAACAATGAGATGCATCATCCTTTGTGTTCACGGGCACACAAACTTGTCCAAGTCCCTTCCTCGGAGCCGCCGGCCGGTTTTCTGACGTAGCTTCACGCGGCCGGCGACGCGCCGTCTGCGAGCTGTTCAAAAGTCTCACGAGGGCTTCATGACTATCGTGCACCAAAGCCCCGTTGTGTTCCTCTGCCTCGATTGCAGTCGATTTTCCTCTTTCGTAGTTAAAACCGGAGCACGACGGTCCGCGACTTCCCCATCTACTTGCTAAGATTTCCCTTTCATTCGCCTCCTTTGCTAATTGAGCCATTCTGGAAGAGCTGTGGTTAAAAATCCGCAAACGATGATCCATTGCCGTTTAATTCTGCCTGCGAGTGGCCAGACGCTTCCGTCGATCCCAGCGAGAGCCGATCAGTAGGCGGCGAGCGACGAGGCGGCGGCGGCGGCGGGCTGCGGCGAGCCGGACGAGTTGGAGCGTCTCATGTGGGGGAGGAGATACGAGTCGGAGCACAGCTGGTGCACGTCGAAGCGGTCCTCCTTGCGGTACGCCAGGCAGCGCCGGATAAATGCCTGCAAAACATCTTTGATTTAGAGAGACCACGACAACCCCAAACGCCTCCGTGGCTCGTTTTCATATCACTTGATCAATAACGGCAAAGACACGGCCCACTGAATTTCAGTTGGAGAATCAATTCATTTTACATTGATTAAGGATTTGAGTTATTAGCAGTTGTTAGACACCAAAAGGTTAGCATTGTTTCTACAAGTAAGAAAAAAAGATTCTAAAGCAATATTTTTTGATTTTATTTATTTTTTTAAATTTTTTTTTACACTTTCAATGCTTAAATGTCTTTAGCGAAAGAAATGTCATGATTTGGAAGGTGGCAATGACATTTTCGGATCTATCCGATCTCCTATTGCTTCACTGGCCTTTTCCTTGAGAACAAACACAAATGCATCTTAGTGTGCAAAAGAGTTCCTTTTGGGGCTTCTTTTCCAAACGTCACTTAAGCCGTCTTTAGCGTGAACGCCACTGGGGAGACCCCCAAGATTTTGTTGCAATACACCACATGGATCTGTGGTCAGAAAGCAATTTTGCATTCACGCAATGGCAGACAGTAAAAGAAATGCTTTTACTTCTCAGATATGAATGAATACGTGTGAATTTGCGAAAGTGTCGGAACTATTGCTCGTCTTTACCGTTAGTACGATTGTATAAAGACGAGTGGAATGAGTAGTTCGGATGATTTACCACTTGTATCCGCACACATTGAAGGGCAACACAATTCTGTTTATGTCTTTACTGTTATGCAAGAAGTGTATTTCAGTGGGCCGCCACCTTTCGCAGTCTGCCTTTACTATGAATGCCTCACATTTGAAATCAGCAAAAACCTTTTGAAAATAGGACTAACCGTGGCTGTTTTAGCACGGGAAACATTTACCCATAGAAAACCCAAGGCGGCATCAAAAAAGTGTCTTTACCGTGATTGATCAAATTATACGAAAATACCCCATATTTCACTGAATTTTGTACATGCGTCCGCGTAATATACAGTCTCCTCCAAAGGTATTAATTGGCACAGCAGCGTCCATTTCTTTCTTTTTGTTGTATACTGAAGATATTTGGGTTTCAGATCAAAAGATGAATATGAGACAAAAGTTCAGAATTGCAGCTTTTATTTCATAGAATTTACGTCTAGATGTGTTCAACAACTCAGGGCAGAGCACCTTTTGTTTGAAGCCACCTACTTTTCACGTGAGCAAACGTTTTGGAATAAGTGACTGACGGGTGTTTCTAGGCGCTCAGGTGTTGCCTTTTCGATTGATTGCTTAAACATTAGATTGTGCTTGTTTTGGGCTTTGGGTTTCACCTGTGAAAACTGCATTTGCTGTTCAGCAAACATGAAGCCCAGAGCTGTCAATGGGAGAAAAGCAAACCATTTTGAAGCTGAGAGAAGAGGGAAAAATCGATCGGAGCTATCGCACAAACATTGGGCACAGCCAATACAACAATTTGGAATGCTTTGAAAAAGAAAGACACTACCGGCGTACTGAGCAAAAGACATTGAACAGGTCCGCCAAGGGTATCGACAGCAGTTGATGACAGAAACATTGCGAGAGCCGTGCAGAAACACCCAAAGACAACAGTCTGTGACATCACTGCCAACCACCACAGGGCAGGGGTGAAGGTATCACACTCCATTGTTTGAAGAAGACTTCGAGAGAAGAAATATACAGGCTGTACCACAAGATGCAAACCACTCATCAGCAAAAAGAATCGGAAGGCCAGATTGGATTTTGCAAAGAAGTACAGAGATGAGCCACAAAAGTTTTGGAACAAAACTTTATGGACTGATGAGACCAAGATTAACCTCTACCAAAGTGATGGAAAGGCCAAAGTATGGCGAAAGAAAAGATCTGCTTCTGATCCAAAACACACAAGCTCATCTGTGAAGCACGGTGGAGGTCATGTCACGCCCTGGGCTTGCATGGCTACTTCTGGAACGGGCTCGCTCGTCTTTATTGATGATGCAACTCATGATGGTAGCAGCGGAATGAATTCTGAAGTCCACAAAACCATTTTGTCTGGCAATTTACAGAAAAATCCATCCCAACTAATCGGGAGGAGCTTCATCATGCAACAAGACGATGACCCAAAAAATACTGGACCTTAACCCAATCGAGCATGCATTTTACCTCCTGAAGAGGAGACTGGAGGGAGAAATCACCAGAAACAAACAAGAACTGAAAGAGGCTGCAGTAAAGGCCTGGAAAAGCATTTCAAATGAAGACTGCAACAGGCTGGTGAAGTCATTGGGTCGCAACCTTGATGCAGTTACTGCAAGTACCAGAAAATGAAAGCTGCAATGATGAATTTCTTTCTCTCATCTTCATCTTTACATCTGAAACCTAAAAGTCTTCATTATACAACAAAAACAAAAGGAATGGACCTTCCTGTTCCTTTTGTTTTTTGTTGGGGACTTTAGATCTCAGACTGTGTTCCAGATGAAGTCTCCCCATAGTACGATATGGTGCACATTTACACCACTGCAAACTATAACCATAATAATAATAAATATACTTTTTTTTTTTAGATCAATCAAAATGGAGATAAAAAGCAGATTTATGATCGAGCTCTTTTATTGGACGCATGTAACGTCGTAGCCAGCGAGTGTAGCGTGCACATGTGCCAACCTTGGCCTCCGTGCTGGCCTGTGGTTTTGCGGGGAACTGGACCTCCGTGGCTTTGAGGATGGTGTTTTCCTGCAGGATGTCCTGCTGAGACTGGTTGTGACCAAACGGCTGGTAAAACAGACAAAACAGGTATATAACAGGTCTGCAGAACATTCAGTGCCAATTATTAAGCCAAGAGGACGCAATGCAACATTTGGGAGTCCGGCCCGTTAAGATCTGACCGCGTCTGTTTTTTTCTAATGTTTCAACATTTGGTTTGTGTTTATTGTGTTCATTTATCAATTAGGGTAAAAGCAAAAATGTCTTCGACATAGAGTCATGCTATAAAATTAATTGGGTTTAAATCAGCCATAGAGGACATTTTTTTCTAAAGAGCCTCTGGACTTTTAAAATATATTTTTTAAAATTTAAATCAACCTTTTTTTTTTTTTTTTTTTTTAAAAGACTACAACCTACTAAGATGGTGTGTAACTACTAAGCAGGCTTTGGGTCAACAGACATGACAGCGAAAACGTATTTGCCCCTCTCTCAAATGTTTCTCTCTTTTGTATAGTTTCCCCAAGTGAATTTTTATGATTGTCCAACAAATGTAAATATTAGAAAGCAATAACACAAATAAACATAAAAGTCAGTTTTTAATTTTGGGCAACTTTTTGCCTGGCTCTGTGTGAAAAGGTAATGCCCCCTCCCCAACCCCCCCTTGTTAAATCCACAATTAATTGTGGCTAATCATATTTTTTTACTGTTATTTTCACTGATGACCTCCAGACCTGCTCAATCAACAAATCACTTCACTATCAAAAAAAAAAATCTCAAAAACAGGCAACAAAATGCCACCATCCAAAGAAATTCAAGAACAGACGAGAAATTAAGTCATCAGCCTGGGAAGAGTTACAAAGCCATTTCTAAAGCTTTAGGACTCTAGTAAACCACAGTGGGAGCCATTATCCACAAATTCCAACTCGCTGTTTGTATTGACATTAATGAATGACTTCCAAATCAGAATCGAACGGTTATTCCTTCTACTATTCAAAAACAGAGATGTCATAGTCCAATAAATGAAAAATAAAATGTAAAAACCACCTATAAATGTGACTAATATTAAGGTTTGCATCCATAAAATATCACAAAAACTATGAAAGTTTTTCTCTCTCCAAAAGCGTTTGAGTCGTTCGGCTTTTCACCGCAAGATGGCAATGCCGATCATCCGGTGGCTTTGTTTCTGTGTATGTATGTCTGTGTGTGTGTGTAGCACACTGCATGCATATTTGCATTTCATTTTGCACGGAGCAAAGACAAAAGCCCTCTTTATACGCCCGCATTGCATCACGTGACCGACAAATTGCCCCCCCGCAGCACGTCTGCGAAGCTTGCCGCGCACCCGACAAAAATAGTTGCTGTGCATCTCTCGTGATTGGTCCGTTTTAGTCACATGCTGTGACGACGTACCAGCGTGCCCATTGGTTCTACATACCATCTACGTCGCCGCCTTCTCGATCAATTCTGCAGCATAATTAAACGTATCATCTGATCATCTCGGTCCATTTGTTGTTGCTTTGTTCCTTGTTACTGAAAGGAAAGTAAAAACGGCTACCGGAAATGGCAACAAAAATAATGCAGAGGAAACTCCACCCTGTGGCGTCCAATAGCAGCCGTAGCGACACCCCCGACTTGGAGGAGAACTTAATACGTAACAGTACAGTGAATATGACAACCCAAAACATGGGGCGATGCTTTCCCCACAAATCCCACAACGTTTGCTTTGAGGCAGAAGCAGACGCCATAAACGAGCGCACAACAGATTCGACGGGTCCCCGCTACCGACACGCACAAACTATGCGCAGTAAGTCAAACCGGGGTCGCCCGTAGACACGACGACCGGGCAAACATCCTGGCACATTTTGGATTTTTTGGGGTGAAGGCGGCGTGGCAACAGTTGCACCTCGTGAGAATTGAGGTGCAAAGAGTCGTCTGATCATTCGGATTTGGAGTTTGTTTTTTGCCCTGCGGACTCCAATGCCAATTTGAGTCACCACCCATTCGTGTGTCGTTTTGATGATCTTAAACATTATCGTGGGGGAAACTATGCCAAAAATTAAGAATTTGAGAAAGGGCAAATACTTTTTCACGGCACTGTAAATGAGCCCTTCAAACATTTTTTACCCCCCCCCAGTTGGTTATCACTGTTCCATCCATGGATGTGTTCATTTTCTTTACCTTGCGCCCATAGAGGCACTGGAAGAAGATGACTCCCACAGACCACACGTCCACCTTGTTTGAAATTTTGGGCGGCTCCTTCCCCACCACAAAACACTCTGGAGGGAGATACCTGGAAAAACACACCCACATTATTGTTACAGAGTCCAAAGCCCTGATGGGACTGAGCCTGTACTGCAGTACTGGATTGTGTGACTTTTACCAGTAAGTACCGGCTCCCTGGGATGTGAGGTCCATCCCGTCCACGCCGTAATTATCATCATCCATGATCTTGGACAGGCCGAAGTCTGTGATTTTGATTTCTCCGCATGCAGTTCCGTCCACTAATAATATGTTACCTGCAGCATTTGGTAAAATTTACAGGATAGATCGTGGTTGAGAAGAAAACAAACTCATCAACAGGACCCCCAAATCCACCCCAACAGTACAGAAGTAATATATCAATTGCATCTGCAACAAACTCATGCATGCGTGCATGTTTTCAAACCAAATGATTTCAGGTTTTTGGTCATGAAGCTTGCCTGAAATGGGACATACTATGGAAATTTCACTTTTTTTAATTGTTTGTATGCAAAAGGTCGCTCCCCATCAAGTGTGACATCACACAACCAAGTCAAACCAATTTGCAAAACTGCATCTGTGGTGTGGTGAGCAGTGGCTCATTTCCATGAGCTCCGGCAAAACAGGCTGAGTTCTGGGAGGCCGAAAAACTAACAAAACATAACAAATATCCTGTGTAAAGTGTCGAATTGGAATTGTGTAATTCTTGCTCCTGGATAAAAGTATGTCATTGACACCTGGGAACTGTTCAACTGTTAAAGTCTACTTATTGGCATGTTCCAAATTCAACTGACCAGGTTTGAGGTCATAGTGAATGATGGGAGGCTTAATCTCATTGAGGTAGCGCAGGGCGCTGACAATCTGCATGACGATGGAGCGGGCCTCCTTCTCCGACATCAGCTTGTTCTGCTTCAGGTAGAAGTCCAGGTCGTTGCCTTCGCAGAACTCCAGAACCGTACAGAAGCTGATGGGGGGCCGAGGGAGGAAAAGACAAAACCACGAGTCAATTCTAGTCGGACAGGGTCGAGAGAAAGCGATGTCAGTTGTCGGCGAGGAATAAAACCAGATGAGAATAAGCAAAGAGGGCAAGCGATCTGCCATAGAAGTAGCACGCGGGACTCTGGCATTGAGGTTTCACGTCTTCCCTACAACTTGTATTATTCGTTTCTGTGACTGCTGTCACTATTTCCTCCCTCCGAGAGTGATAACACAAAAGAAAACGTTGGCTCTCTGCCTGTGTGGCCGAAGACGCACATAACAGCTCAGGACTCACTCGGACTTTTACAAAAGGTCGGAGTCCTTTGCATTCGAACTGTCCTCTTTAAATCTGCAATGACTAAACGCTTTACAAATCACAATAAAGTCCATGTGGCATGACAAACAAGCGCGGGGTGGGGTGGAGCCAGCCGGAGGTCAGAGGTGACTCACGTGTCGGTATCCAGGGAGAAATAGTCATACAGTTTGACTATTCTGGGATGGTCCAGCTGTTTGTGTATCCGGTACTCTCTGCACGCATGCCTGGAAGGCAACGAACGACAAACAGCATTTGGTTTTGAGCACGAGCGCGTCCGATCCCAAAGTAGTCCGAGCCTACTTGTGGTAGTTCTCCTTCTTCTCCTCCCTCCAGTTCTTGTTGAGCTGGTGGATTTTCACAGCTGCGTAGCGCTGCTCAAACAAGTCAAAAGCCTGTCGGGCGAAGAAGACCAACACGTATTTGTATCGCGACGTGTGCAACGCAAAGGAAGACACGCGCGGTGCGCCGCCGTTAAGACTTCACCTTGTAGACTTCGCTGAAGCCGCCCCTGCCCAGCAAGTGCAGCACCAAGTAGCGTTCGTTCAGAGTGGGATGCTCTTTGAACCTGCGGGAGGTGGCGGCCGCACTCTCTCAGACAACTTGCGTTTTGACCTACGTCGCGATGCAAATTTCTTTCGGCGTGCCGAACGGAGGAGTTTGGACTTACGCTGAGCTGTCCTCGTTGTTGATCCTCTTCAGCTCTCTGATGTGAAGGTTCCTCACACGCTCCAAGCGCTCCAGCTCCGCTTGGATCTCGGCTTCTTCCTGTACGCAACGCAACACGAGTTCCAACTGTTTGGAGCTTTCTGGCCCTCATAACTGAACTTTTGGGAAACTGCGTCGTGCGCACAAGGGGAAAACTGCGGAATTTGGCTTGAGTCATTTGAAATGTGCGCCATCACGTACGTATTAAGCGTTATTTAAGAAAACACGTTGACGGTTGAAGGAATAAAAATCGGCGGGTTTGTTTGAATGTCATCGGTTTCTTATGTTGTATGTGTGAAGAAGAAAAAGGAAAAGAATCAGCTGATTTTGTCTATTTGCATCTGGCGATTCAATCGGACGGGCTCGACTTCAATATTCAACTATTGGCCGGGTCATGTTTTTTTGCTACTGACCTTCTTCAGATGGCCAAGGCGAAGCTTAAATATCTCTTCCTGCTCGTGGTACTCGGCAAGGGTCAATCTAACCAGAAATATTGACAATTTTGACAAAGTAAGCTCGGTAAGATGAATGTCGATGACAACTCTCCCGGCGGTCAAACTCACAGCTGGGGCAGCGACGGCTTGAGGAAGGGGTCGGAATCGTTGCCGTTGACCACCTTGGTCTTTCTCTGCTTGGGCTCAGAGGCGGAGGCCACGGAGAGGGAGGGGGACGCCGGGTTCGGAGGCTTCCTCTTGGCGAGCAGCTTTCGCTGTCGCTCGATATCCTCTCTCTGCTGGTTGATGCCTTCTTGTTGCCTGCATACAGCCACGCGCTCATTATGCGCTGCTGCTGCAGGCATCGACCCAAGATAAAGGCTGCGTTTACGGCTTCTTACTTGATCAAGTTTTGGAACGCGTATCCGTCGGTCCACTGCTCTGTGTAGGACGCTCCGTGTCTGACGGTGGTGAAGTGGCCGAGACGGAGGCGGTCCTGCATGCTCTTCTCGCGGCACGACTGCTTCTCCTGGGTGCTCTGTCCAAAATGATGAGCTTGACAGCAACTTACATTGCGTTTAAGTACATAATTCTATGTCTCGCTTTGGCTAAATTAAGAAAGATTTAGTTGTCAAAACAATCAAGACATAATTACGGCGTTTCAATATTTTAAAAGCCGAGTCAAGAGCTCGACGCGGCTCAAGGTAGGACGTTACAAACCTTCTCGATGAGAAGCTTCTTGCTCATCGTGATACACTTGTTGAGCCTCTCCTTGTATTTCTCCAGCAGTTTTTGTTGTTCATCGATCTGCCTCCGCAAGTCACAGTTGGCCTATTAGGGATGAAAGGATAGTGAAAAGAACAATGATTACACAAAGACATCCTATGGACTAAAGTCAAGTGTGGAGCCATGTGGCAATGTCTCGAGAAGACCTTCGAGTGTGTCCGTGGGAACATTTGTCTCTTGGACTTCAGAAAGGGCCTCACTCACAATCCAGTTCTAGTTCTTCCCAAAGGTCTCTAAAGCCTGGCTCCTTCACACCGAGTCTTTATGGACCTCACTTGCATTCTCTACTTCACTTCCCACCAAGTTTGACCATTCCAAAATGTCTTGCTGCGCTTTTGTCCACGTAACGCGTGTCTGTCGGTAAGGCAGAGGGCGTGGACGTTCAACCCACCCTGAGAAGGTCATCTATTCGGCCCTCTTTCTTCTCCAGGTCAAGACTCTTGTTGCTCTCAAGAGCAACAATTTTCAGTCCTGTTAACTCCGTCTAAGATTGGAGAAAAAAAGGACCGTTTGGTTTCGGGACTACGCACATAGTACACAGGAGATGCAAAGCTTAGAGAAGAAAGGTGCCCGTGTGTGAGAGGACCACGTTTCAGAATACCTGGACAAATTTATTGGATCTGAGATTGTGTTCCCCAAAACATAAACTGGTGGGGGAGGAGCTGTTCTGGCGGATCTGCAAAGACGGCGCTGTTGTTATGAAACTGTGTGATGACATACGCTCTCAACTTGTGTATATTATATGTGCTCGCACTTACAATTGAGCCAGGCGCCGAGTGGCGAGCTGATGGCAGGCCTCGAACTGGACTGGAGCCATTTCCACCCTGGAACTTTGCAGAGACAAGACAATCATCCATTCTGACTCACATTCGAAACGACAAGCATCTCATTTTACAGTGACAACAGATCAAGAAATTCTCACGTCGAAGTAGTCGCTGATCTTGGGTCCGCGTGTAGCAGACTTCCCTGCATGAGGAATCAGAAAAAACACATTGCCAGTGGCATAAAAGGGCTTCAAAATCCACCGGCTTGTGCAGGTTCCCTCACCCTGACTGCTCTCCGAATAGGCGTCAGCCTTCCTTTTCCTCCCCCTGGATGATTCGGAGTGCTTCTTCTCCGGGGTCTGTAAGTCGACACACGCAGAGGACGAGAGAAAATGCTTAGGGGTCCCCTGAGGTTTACCTAACAAAAGCTCCTGTGGCGGCTTGCGACAGGAAGAGAGACTACAGGCTGAGCAGGCGAGGGAGCTCCCTCTTTCGACATCAGACAAGAGAAAGAAAGAACAAAAGAAATGCGCAGGTAGCGGGAGAGGCGGAGGCAGACAAACAAGTGGCTCGAGCACAAAAAAAACCCCGAAAAATCAGACCCACTGATTTTTGTACTTCTGTGGTTGATGACCTCAGGCAAGACAGAGATGTTGTTCTTTTTTCATTTCACCGTACATTGTGGGTCCATTTGTTGGTTAGATAATGTGTGACGACAGTCCAAGGAAGTCCTTTTTAATTGTGTGCACGATGACACATTGATGAAGTGAAATCAATATTTACCGTCAAATGTGCACATCGCAAAGTGCAACTATTTGCATTGTATAGGCTGGCTCAGAAGCTTTGGAAGTCAATTTCGTCTGAATTTGATTCAGATGGAAAACGCGGACGCGATGACATTTTTTGTCTAACCTCTGTCAAAGCGGGTCGTCGTTTGCTTGTTGCGCTGATCGAGGATCCTAAAAGCAAGGTACAGAGCAGACAGAACCAAGGGAACGAAACGGGGGAAAAAATGACTTGGTACAAGGGTCCTCACTGAACCGTGGAGGAACTCCTCTCTTGCGGCGTAACCGGAATTTGAAGTCTATGACTAAATGTATGCTATGCAGAATTACAGTACAGTAAATATTGATGAGAAAAAACACTTTTATCCCATAAATTTAAAACGGCTAAATGAAAAACAGTAAATAAGTGCACGCGCCTTCTCGTGTCGCACCGCCGTTTGTCACCTCAAATCCGCGGATGTCGGGACGCTTGAAAAACTGGGGATCTACTTCCCAAGTAGACTGAAAAGTCACAAATGTTTCCGCCTTGGTGGAGGTGCGCACTTGCAGCGTGCTCGTTACGTGCAACTCATTCGTGTGACAAACATGACGGTGACAGCGGAATAGACAAAGCACGTCAGCTACCTCAGACTCCTTGTCGCTGGATGAGCCAAGACTTCCGTAGCTGTGGTTGGAAGACTCGTTGGCGAGACCCTGCGCACAAGCGCAAAGGAGCAGTCAGGAAAAGAAGTGACCACGCGGTGGGTGAACAAACACAAAACAAAGATCGTCCTCGACATGTCTGATGGCAAAGTAACTGCTCACTTACGAGGTGTGCCACGCGGCCTTTCACCAGCACGTAGACACGAGCGCGCACCTGAAATCCACCCTCTCATAGTGGAAACTTGGGACTGATTTTACTTGTCTTTTCAAGCAAAAGCATCAGAAATCGCTTTATTCGCCATTGTCCGCGAAAGGTACAATCGCAACTAGGAATTTTTCTCATCCCCACTTGGAAGGTAAAGATAGCTCGTAGTTGTAGGCTGGGTAGAACTGGCGTCGGGATAACGCTGGTGGAGCCGCGCGACTTCTACGCTCTCGACAAGTTCCCGCTCGCAAACTCCCACACTTCAACGATTTGACAATGAATTTGTTTCTTTAACAGTCTTCGGGTTAAAATGGAAACAGGCTGCAGAAAAGGGCCGCGCAGCCGGCTCGGGCCTCGTCGTCGTCCCCGCGTCTACTTGCTCGGCGTGGGGCGGCGTGCCGTTACCTTGGCACCGCCGCTGGCGCTCCCCGTGCTGCCTCCCGTGCTGCCGCTGACGGCTCCTGTGAACCTGGCCTCCAGAAGCTCCTGCCTCCGGGGGTCCAAGCTGTGCAGCTCCTCCATGGGGCCTGGCGCAAGGGCGACAGCGCAGTAAGGTCACACGTGCAAAAACAAAACAACACTCCAAAGGACGAACAGAAGGCGTTAGAGGAGACAAAGGAACGGAGAGACGGCGTATCGGGCAGGCGAACAGAGGAAGAAATAACGACGTTAGGCGGGCTCGTTAAAAGACGCGCCGTCATGCGATGATGACCGATGACATCGGGACGCGCCGTCGCAACAGGAGACGGCAGGACCGGGCTAATTTTACAAATACAAATCTCCTCATTTACGTCACTGACCTAGTATGACACATGGTAGTCACTAAAAAGCGGTTGGGATTGAGTCGCAATCCAGTGGCATCCCCTCGGCCAAACGGTCCCGAGCGCCTTCCGTGAACATATCCTCCATTTGTAAAGCCGCGCGGCAGGAAAGAAGCTGATCTGTAACATTTCTTTCCAGGGAGAGCACGTCTGCGCCTACTGATGCCGCAGGCGTTGGCATGATTATCTGGCTGCCTCTACGTCGCTCTTGGCACAGGGGGCAAACCCTCAAAGGGATCACGGACTTGAGCAAAGCGTCGAGCAGCAAACCACACCAGCACACAACAGGGCCTCTTCGAGGTTATTTCAGGACAAACCATTGTGTGTTTGTGATTGGGTTTGGGCTACTTGACAGTGACTCGACATTATATTGTACAAATGCACTGTCCCGGTCTATCAAATATAAATCAGTACCGTGTCACTTCTGGGGGGGGGGGGGACGACGACAACAACAACAACAACAAACGAATCCTTAAAACGTAAGGTCAACACTACACAGTAAATACAACAGACAGGCGTGATTGTTTGAAACAATTTCGCGTTGCAGCGCACTCGCCGAGTTGCTTTTGGAATTGAACTCCAGCTGGAACAACTGACACGTCCAAACGTCAAGACGGAAAGGGACGCACAGCACAGCGCAGCGCAGCGCAACACAACACAACACAACACAACACAGCACAGCGCTGCCTTTGTTTGTCTGGGCGGACACGAAGGAGAGTGACAGCTGACGTTTGTTTGGCTTCTCAACATCAGTCAACTTGACATGCCTTTCCACTCCGACCAATGTTCGCATACAACGCACGGCGCACATTTGGCGGAGGAAGACGGCGAGCCGTCCGCCTGCCGCGCCTGTCGAGCTCCGTGGGAGAAGAAGGGTTACCTTCGTTGAGCTTGGCGGTCGCCGTCAAATGTTGCGAAATCGTCGGCGACCAAGATGGCGTCGCCTCCAAACTTCCGCTGCTACTTTGGACACTCATCGAGCCGCCTGGCGCACGCCGCCGCCGCCGCCGTCGTCGTCGTCGTCAATCCGGGACACGCCGAGCTGCCTTCCATCGGTTCGCACCTGCCCGACGAGGCGACCTGAGCTCTTTTCGCTAGACCACGTCGCCGACGCTGCAGTCGAACGGGAGCAGCGGCTGCCTCGGAGGCTCGACGCCGGAGCGGATCCAGCGGAATAACCTTCGCATGGTGACCGCAGCGAGCGAGCGAGCGAGCGAGCGAACAAGTGAACGCCCGTCAGGCAGGCGAGCGGGCGGGCGGCATCCACTTCTCGAACGGGGCTTTGATTCCAGCAGCAGCGAGGCGGCTACTCTCGCGAGACCAGCGCGGGAAGACGGCACAGGAGTCACTGGTCTGGGATCAGTTCTGTCAGCTGAACAACAGCGCGGTCCTCGCCGGAAGGCGCCGCTCGGCGTTGACCCGAGAACAGCAACGACGACGACCCACACGACGCAACATCAACGAACAACAAGACAACAACAAAAATGGCGGAAAGTTCTTGAGGAACTCAAGATGAAACTGACATGCGCGCCACATAAACATAGTGCATGAAAATACAATCAAGAACAATACAATTGAAAATCAGTTCATTTATTACAGAATTATTCATTACAATTAATATGTATCATCTTTGTTTTGTATTTTACTCCAACGCTTCCCGTCTCTGCGTTAAATCAGGGAAAATGCCGGCCACGGTGGGAATCTTAAAAGGTTATATGACAGCACGGGAAGTGAAATGGACGCAGAGAGCAGAGGTTAAGGTTACAGTTTGTTTCAAATACTGGATATGGGTCATTTTCATGTTTTGATCAATAAGAGCAAAGACACCTACAAAATCTATTGACCAATTTCCTTAAACCGCCTTGGTTTCATATGGGTAAATGCTGAAACAGCCACACTTAAGTTACCTAAGTTAGTGGCGAGTTCAAATGTTAGGTATTCAGAGTAAAGGCGACCCTTATTGACAGCAAATGGTGGTGGCCCACTGAAATACACTTCTCGCATTACGGTAAAGACAAAATGGTGTAAATTGCACCATTGACGTGTTGCCCTTCAAAGTCTGTGGATACAAGTGCATCAATAATCCCAACTACTTTCCTTATATGAGCATAATAATGGTAAAAACCAGCAATAGTTCCAACACTTTTCACAAATTCATACATATTCGTTCATCCCTGAGAAATAACGGAATTTATTTGGCCATCTGCTACTGCAAAGTGGCTGCTGCCTCATCCTGGCACTTCCGCGCACGGATCCCTCCGGTGCATTGCACCAACAGAAGGAGGCATATTAACGCGAAAGACAGCTGGAGTGACACAGGAGGACCGTTGAGTAACAAGAAAGAAAAATAAGAACTCTTTCAACACTCCGATGCATTTGTGTTACTTTTAAGGCCAAAAGCAACAGGAGAAAAATCTCATATCAAAAACTGTCATCAGCATCTTCACAAATCATTCAACTTCATTTCAGACACCCAACGGGAAAGACATTTTGGCAATAAAATATGACTTTAGAATCGTTTTTCTACAAAACAAATAGAACCTTTTGATGGACAACAAACTGCTAATAATTCAAATACTCATATCAGTCAAATTAATTGATTTTCGAATGGACATTCGGTGGGCCGTGTCTTTACCGTGATTGACCAAAATATTCCAATAAGATCCATTTCTTTCTAATGTACGTACGTTCTTTTTGCAGGGAGGGAGGGAGGGGTGTGCAGGTGGGATGCTATAGTGATGTGTCTCGGGCAACATTACTTCTTTTGTTCCACATTTGGTGCAGTGCACCCAACATTCTGTTGCCTCCTTGTGTAAAATAAAAATATATAAAAGCAATTGAAAATGTTTCAGCAGCCAAGTATTTGAATGCCATTTCTTCCTTGAATGACCTTTGTAAGACAGAGTTTCGGTTAGTGTTTCCATTTAAATACAACTTGCACAATAACTGAAGCAGTATTTGAAAATGCAATTGTTTGTACTGTACATTCATGCTGCACCTCATGAGCACCTGCCCATGGTAACATGATTTTTAGGGGAGCACGTGGTTTCCACGGTAACAGAGCAATAGTCTTCAAGCTAGGAGGAGGATTGTATAAAGTGACTACGGTACTATTTTAGACTATAATCCACAGCGACACAAGCACACACTTTTGGATGTCCTCCCGAGCTGCAGGCAGGCCATTTCGGGACATTTTACACAATGCCTAAAAAACGGACACTTTCTATGAACAATTGAAAATATTTGACCACAAAGTTAAGATTCTATACAAAAGCTGCATCAAAAATGTTGCTTTCAAAGGATTATGCTCACTTTAACGGACATTGCCAGATGAGGATCATCCTAACCACGTTCGTTTTTGCGGTTGTAGAAGCGCAGTTCAATGTACTGAATGACAAGGGCAAAGATTTGGTGTCTCAAGTGGCAAGTCGTGCATGTTTAATCAATACCGTGTATCAAAACGAAGGAATGAGTAGCTTGAGGCAAAAAAGGGTTTGATGTACAGTATACTAACCATTTAAAGGTTGTGCATTTTGTCTATTTCGACCTCCATATCGTGACTCTCTGACATGGACTTAGTAGAAAAGTATCAATATAATTACGAAAACAAAAAACACCTTGGTTTTGTCATACGAGGGTCCAGAAAAGGCCCCTCTGACAGCTACTTCTGTTTGACCCAGTATTGTGTCCGCTTTGTCCATATTTGGCTAAGAGCGCCCTCTTTCCTCTGATTGGTTGCCTGCGTGTAGAAGACGCACTTGTGAGAGAACACGTGTTTGTTAGGTCGACAGCGCCGGCGCGGGAGTGGAGAGGTAGGCGGGGATCTTTGTTAGTGACGTAGATAAATTCCAATGACCCGATTTCAGGCCTCGCGGCAGAAAAACATCTGAAACTCATGAATGCGTGGACGATTTTATTTTATATTTCACATGCTAATTTAGGCACCATAGAGACAATATTACATCCCAAATACTAGAAAAAGTTGGTTCGGCAAAATATGTCCCCTTTAACAAGTAGGCAAAAAATGGCTAAAACAGAAGTGAATAAAAAATGACTGCTGAAGATATACAATTTGTGTGAGACATAAATACATTTATTGTGTTGTATAATTTATAGTCTTGATAAACCTATACAGGAGCATATATATATATATATATATATATATATATATATTTGTTTTTATTTTTCCAAAATGACAAAGTACGATTTGGAATTATAATGAAGAAGATGCTGAAAATGGCAAAATGAAACCTTACTGTAAATATTCTTGTTCTTAATTACTTTGGCGCGTATATGCTGTAAATCATGCAGCTCAAGTAAACATGTGGTTTCTCGATCGAAAGGCCTGCCTCTGCCTTTCATACATCCTGACGTAAGATCTGAGAAGGTCCTCCATTGTGTGGCCCTGGAACACGGCACAGCACTTATCGGCAATTGTTTTATTGAGAAAACATTCAACATGCTAAGCGACCGTCACGCCTCACCTGTGAGGTTTCACAGACAAAGACGTTCCCTTTGACCAAGGTGCCGATGGTCATCTGGAAGTAGCCGCCTACGCTGTGGCACTCTGTGATGCGGCTGAAAGGGTGCATGACCAGCAACTCCTGCGAGGTTCATATTACAGCCAAATATGTTCACAAGCAGTGTCGGGGACTAACTCATTACATGTAACGAGACGACCTAAATCAATTACAAAATGTATGTAGTTGTAATCCATTACAATACTGGGCAAAAATATGTACCGTAATTCAATTAGTTGCTTTTGGAAATTTCCATGAAAAATGAAAATACCCGCAAAAGACACTATCGGTATTGTCGTATGCAGTGATATTGTCTCAACTGTTCACCTTTGTCATTAGGTCAACATGGTATCGTGTTTTCCACACGCTCCACACATATAATGCAACAAACATCTTTTATAATGTATTTACATTTCATCATGTTTTGTTATCAGTTTATTATTTGCGTGCAACCCCAATTCCAATGAAGTTGGGACGTTGTGTTAAACATAAATACAAACAGAATACAATGATTTGCAAATTATGATCAAGCTATATTTCATCGAATACACTACAAAGACAAGATATTTCATGTTCAAACCGATAAACGTGATTGTTTTTAGCAAATAATCATTAACTTAGAATTTGATGGCTGCAACACGTTCCGTGCGGTGATACCCTTTACACGTCGATGTCGGTTTTTGACGCAGGGCCGCCTGAGGGATCGAAGGTCACGGGCATTCGATGTCGGTTTTCGGCCTCGCCGCTTACGTGCAGCGATTTCTCCAGATTCTCTGAACCTTTTGATGATATTATGGACCGTAGATGATGAAATCCCTCAATTCCTCGCAATTGGACGTTGAGGAACATTGGCCTTAAACCGTTGGACTGTTTTCTCACGCACTTGTTCCCAAAGAGGTGAACCTCGCCCCATCTTTGCTTGTGAATGACTGAGCAATTCAGGGAAGCTCCCTTTCTAGCCAATCGTGGCCCCCGCCTGTTCCCGATGAGCCTGTTCACCTGCGGGATGTTCCAAACGGGTGTTTGATGAGCGTTCCTCAACTTTCTCCGTCTTTTTTGCCACCTGTCCCAGCTTTTTTGGAACGTGTTGCAGCCATCAAATTCGAAGTTCACGATTATTTGATTAAAACAATCAGGTTGATCAGTTTGAACATGAAATATCTTAAATCTAGGTTGAACATGATCTGCAAATCATTGTATTCTGTTTTTATTTATGTTTAACACAACGTCCCAACTTCATTGGAATTGGGATTGTAAAGAACAAATATGTGGTAAAATCCAAAGTAATGATAGTTTTAATCCATTTTTTTTAGAGGAAACATCCAAGGTTCTGTTGATGCATTCATTCAAAATTAAGAAAAGTCATCAAATGTAACCCAATGTTACATTTGTTAGTTATATTACTTTGAGAAAGTCATTGAACTAGTTAGACTAGTACTACATTTTCAACAGGGTCACTTATACTTGTAACCAACTACATTTCCAGAGTCGTCTTCCCAACACTGTTAATATGTCATTTTTGGTCAGCAATGATGAAATGATGAAAAAAAAACAAAAGCAATAATAATAAAACTGCAAGTGATTGATTACTGATTAGGAATTGAACAAACATGACGTGGATGAAAAAACCTGACTTGAATGCGCAATGAAAACCGGTGGTCACAGAATTATGTACACCCGCACAATATCATGAGATCCAAAGCAGAATTCATTTTTAAAAAGTTGGGCTGGGCATTTTGCACAATTCCATTCTTCCAACTTTGTGGGGCCCTTTTCTATTGCAGCATGGCTGTGCCCCCAAGATCCATCAGGACAAGGTTGGATAGGTTTGCTGTGGAAGAACTTCAACACCCTGACCTTAACCCCATCAAATTCCTTTGGCATGAATTAGAATAGAGATTGTGAGCCAGGCCCTATTGTCCAACATCTGTGAGCGCTGGTGTGCATACCTTTGACTTTGGGTCTATTAAGCTCACACCTTGCTTACTGATGGCAATCAAAACTGGACTCGGGTAGCTTGACTCGCACGTTTGCTGCAAAAATGGAAATAATCATCATGAATAATGGGCACCTTTACCAAGGCAACTTGCATGTACAGTAAAACCTCGTTTATCGCGGCGCTTACGTTCCAGAAAACCCCCCAAAATGAACGAAATCCGTGCAGTCGCGACCAATTATTTTTTATTATATTATCATATAAATGGATTTTTCATACATGCAATTTAATGCCAATATGTGATACCTTATAGAGGTGCAGGTATTTTATTTGTCCTCTTGAGCTCACCAGCCATACACACTGCTCAAACATATGCCTATTAAAGGCAACTGTCATCTGCTTGAATGACGTAAACAAAAGCCCGTGTGGCCGTGGTGTGAACAGGCGAGTTTCTGTACTGTAGTTGTAGAAAATCAAGCTAAATATTGCTCTTTACTTACATTTGCTCCTGTCGATACTGTTCTAAGTGTGTGCTTTAGCTATTTGTCGGGCTTAGTTTGGCATTTGTGGATTTATTTCATAAAACTCTGACTGTGGCTTGTGTTTTAAACAGTGGCTTTCTCGGCAGGTTCTTTGTATCCTCAATCAATTTGGTGACTGACACATTGCACACATTGTGGATTCACAGAGCACTCCATAAAGTTAGGTTTAAAAAAAAAACAAAAAAAAAAAAACAGAGTCATGGCCGAAGGAGGGTTTCCGTTAACCTAGGAGTCCGATGAGCTTCACAGTCAAAACGGTCAAAACGGAAACGGGAGCGTCGCTATTCGCTGGAGAAAGCGACCAGCGGCGGAAGATTTAACGGGAGAATGTTAATCCAACACAGCGAGCCGTGAAGCTACAGCGGCTATGTAGCCAGCAGGCTAACTACTAGCTGGAAAGGCGGCATCTTGGTCCGCGAGGACTTATGGCACCGGCCGTGGCGGCGACAAGCGCAAAACAGACCAGGCAGAGATGCAACCTGTGGCCAAAATACTGCAAAGGAGCTTTGTGAAGTAACGCATTTTCAATGAAAAAGAAAAACATTTATTTATGGGAACGCGGTAGCTAAAATGCGCCAGTCAAAAGTAAAAATGTGCCGGCGTCCTCTCTCACCGATTCAATAGATAGTTTTCAAATCATCAAATGAGACTTCTCATTTGTTGGACTATAGTTCTGGAATAGTACAAGGAGTAAAACCAAGAGAATTAATTCCATCACCGCTTGTTTCGGTCGTCACGAATCGCAAGTGGACTCCGAGCACTAGTTGCCACATTAAAGTCAAATAGAGCCAATAAAACGGTTCCAGAGATGTGCAGGTGAGTATCTGCACTACACTGACCTATAACAATATCTGTGACATACTCAATCCGCAAGAAGCGAACCCCGATGTAGCGAGGGAGCACTGTACACTCTAACTCATGCTCATAACTTACTTTCACTTCAAAGAAGGCACAGCCAAAGGTTGGCCAGCTTGATATGGCTTGCAGGAAGGCAATTTTGCATTCCTCCACTGTGATGCCACTCTGCTTGTTGTACGATGACATGATGTGCTACAAGAAAAGGCAAGTCATGAAAGAGGTGACGGGGATGTATGTATATTCACTTGGTAACCCTTTCAAATGTTCCCTTTCCGTCCGCAGTTACCTTCTTCCATTCCTCAGGGGACGCGCTTTTGATCTGGTCCGCAGGGACCAAGTCTCTCAGCATTTTGGGGATCATGACAAACTGTGACCTGTCAGAATCCACTTTGGCTCTGAAAAGCAGCCCACCGAGTCTGCACATGTCCTCTTTGCTGCAGTTGTGATACCCCAGCAGATATTTAGGCAGTTCCTTCATGACAGCATTTAAGAATATGCAAGTTACAAGTTGAAAATGGTTTAGGACATCGGAGAGCACTTTGGATACCTGAGGGAAGTGGAAGGTGAGGTCTGCAACCAAGTCTTTTCCTGGTATCACATTAAACCAGAGCTTCCTCTTGAAAATCAGAGCGTAGGCTAAGTTTACTGGGAAGAAAAATGTCAATTACAAACAGAGAAGCTGATAAATACAGAATGAAAACAGCGTGTCGGTACCTTGCATTACCTTCTCTGACTTTTTTCCCTTTCTTTGAAACGTCAGTTGCCTCCCGTAAACTGTCAAAGAAATAGTTCTGCTCAGTCAAGCTCAGCATCTGAAGTTAAAAGAAGATTACTGAACATTTTAGAAAGTACTTTCCACTCCTTGTATCCAAGTTAAGACCAAACCTGCACAGAAAACAGAAAAACAAACCTTATTTGGTGTTTTCAAATAGAGGCCATAGCCATCGGGCGAGCTCAGTTTTATCTGAGAAGCAATATTGAAGCACAGATCTTGGATTGTAGTCGTAGATGTCACCTCCAATATCTGAACAGTACACGTTCTATGTGAAAACCAGGAAAAACTCCAGGTTTACAGCAGTGTGTTGCGGCTTACGTCATTTGTGTCATTTGGAAAGTGAATTTTATGGAAAATGTGGGTGCTGTTCTGTTGGATGGCATCGACTTCAACCAGAGGAGGAGGATGTTTCCTGGGCTCCTTACTGAGGGTACAAAACAAACAGGAGACAACTGTTACTACTGTAGACATATTGACAACTTCAAACTACGTCCGGCACTCAGTAGCATTTTGCAATTGCAAGAGGAGAACGCTACTGTCCAAATGAATCACTGGCCGCTCACTTGTAAACGACCTGAAGTGATTCAATGCAAGAGCTGAATTAAAGATGCTAACTGAGAGACACTACAACTGTAATGTATAAGCGTGTATACAATGTGTGTGTGTGTGTGCGTGTGTGCGTGTATATATATATATCCATCCATCCATCCATCCATCCACCCCTTTTCTGAGCCGCTTCTCCTCACTCGGGTCGCGGGCGTGCCGGAGCCTGTCACGGCTGTCATCGGGCAGGAGGCGGGGTACGCCCTGAACTGGTTGCCAACCAATCGCAGGGCACACATAAACAAACAACCAATCACAGTCACATTCACACCTACGGGCAATTTAGGGACTTCAATTAAGCTACCACGCATGTTTTTGGGATGCGGGCGGAAAGCGGAGCGCCCGGAAAAAAAACCCACCCGAGCGGGCACGGGGAGAACATGCAAACTCCACACAGGCGGGGCCGGGGATTGAACCCCGGTCCTCGGAACTGTGAGGCAGATGCTCTAACCAGTCGTCCAACCGTGCCCCATTGAGGTATGCAGATTGCGATTGTGCAACTGTCCATATGTGATGAGTATCTTTTCATCTGCAGTCTGACCTGCGCATCTGTTGCATCCTCTGGAGACATCCTGCAGCCAGCGGTTCTCGGGGTCGTGACTCCAGGAAACGCTGAGTGTGTCTCATCAAATTCTGACTGGGCGGGAACATCCCTGAACACAACCACATGAGCTGCCAGCCACGCTCCATGCTCAACCTGCAGGGACAAAATGTTTCGGTGGCATTTCGGAATTTAGTGACGTGACGGCAGTAAAAACCAACGTCCACAGGCACAACTACCTGTTGCCGTTACTGGTCATCTGTCTCATGATCTGGCAGTAGATCTCATCCTGCAGAAGATCGTGTTGCGCAGCTGGCCCGAAGATCTGGTCAGTCAACTCTACCGGAGTGCGGACCTGTTTGATGGGGTAGTCACCCATGTACTTCAAAATAGGTGGCAACCAAGGTCAAGGACTTACTCATCCTACAGTCAGAATCACACGGTGTCCCTTCAGAAGTTCCAGAAAGGAGGATTCTTTGTTATAAAATAAAAGGCTGCTATGGATCCTATTTTTAAGAACCATTGCAAAGTGATTCACGTAGCTGACTTTCATATGGCACATAATCAAGTTGCCCTTTCATAATAGCCAACAGAAGAGAAAACGGACGGATCCTTTTCAATAGTAGTGGTTGACCACACTCTGGGAAAACATCGCAATACTTTCAAATGAAGGTTTTCAACACAATCTGCATTGTGTTATTGAAACAGACGTGGTTGGGAGGATATCAGTAAAAGCATTGCAGGCGAGGTAGTTCAGTTCAGAGTTGCGGACCAGGCTCTTCATGAGTGGCTGCTTCAGCAGTTCTTTGGAACGCACCCATAGCCTTTCTTTACCTAGAGGTCTGCGGCAGAAGGGAAACACAGTGAGACGGGGTTACAGAGACATTGATACTCCCCTTTTGGGTAGCTGCAGGTATCAATATGGTTGAGTAAAGATCCAAATCTTGATTAGAGCTTTAATTTTCATTCAGGCAAAAATGCAGCGGAAACACAGCAATAAATATACTTTTTGGGAGCTCCTCGGCTCTTCAAAAATAACAATGTCCAGACTTTCTATCAAAATATATGATATTTAGCTGCTTCACATTCGTGTTCCACGTCCCTGGAGCCGGCTTCTGTAGCCGGGAATCGGATCGCCAAGGTTCCCTGCCTACGGCCACCGCCCGGCTCGCACTGCACCCGACCCCCTGTGGCCCCTCCGGCAGGGAGGAGACCCCGGGGACGACCCAGGACACGCTGGAGAGGCTGGCCGGGCCGGATCCGCGAATAGCGAAAATCCACTGATAATATACATATATATATATATATATATATAATAAAAATGAAATTGGAAAAAAAATCCACCAACATATGTGCTCTAAAGGCTTAAAATTAGCAACATTGATTTGTAATGAAAAAGAGACATATCACCGAAAATTGTCAAGCGCAAACTCTCGTAAAGAGACAGGAGCAACAGTTTCTTCTCTCTGGGGCCCACTTTGTGTCGCGGATGATTTGCTCTGGCTTGGACTGAGCAGCTCCTGAGGGGGTCAATAAAATGCAAACAAGGCTTCATTCTCGGACCACTTTCCACTCCCCAGGCTTTGTATGTCATCTTCTCTGTCAAATCAAATCTTATTGAAGATACAATACCAGCATGTCATCCGTGGGTCTGCTGAGAGTTGGGAGAAACGTAAATGCGTCCTTATGGATGGCACCGCTGATATTTGTCTTCTGATTTGTAGCTTTGACCAGGTTCTTGTCAGAGGAATACCCTCGATCATTTTCTACCAGCAAGAGGTCTCCTTGTTTACAGACCAGGAATCTGGGATCATCTGGTGGAGGGAGAAGCACAGCGGTAAAAGGTTCTTCATGTGAGTGCGTGTGCGCGTCTAAAAGAAAAGGTTACTAAAATGATGCTGTCGACTCCCACCTGATCTATTGCAATCATGGTGGGCCAGCGCGAACGCCGAGCGGGCTCGTAGTCCACTCAGGTTTTGGGCTACAAGTGCAGCCATGTCATCAGCTTTGCCACACATGAGGACGAATTCGCCTCGAACTGTGGCTACACTCACCGACTGCTCACTTAAAAGGCCGCCATGACAACAAATCAGAGCTGTCCAAAAATGATGATACTGGCGGCAAAGAGGGAAAGCCTGAAGCATACCTCAACTTCGTGACTTGTTGTACCTCCAAGTAAGGTAGCTCGAGCAGCTTCTTGTCTTGTCCATCCATGAAGAAGATGCCACTCCAGTTTACAGCCATGACAAACCTGCTTTTGGCCAACGTGGGTCCTGTGGATGTACAGTGGTGTTTCATTCGTTTCGTGACCACAACGGTCCCTCAAAACCATAATACCTCAAATCATCTTGCCCTATTGACATGAATGCAGATGCCATGAATCCATTCCATCCCCACATTGTACGCCTTCTGGTGTGTGCGCTTTGGCCACCAGGACGTAGTATAAGACAGACATAGAGACAAACGTGAAGAAAAGTTTCACAACGGACTTAGTAAGCTGCGGTAATGTTAGTCGCAGAGGATAAAGTATATATCCAAAGTTACGTGGCCGTTTTAAATACAGAACAATTAATTGTCTTTGTTTGGTGTTTCGTTTGACAGTGAACTTTGACCGAGAGTGGCAGTAAACAGCTTGAAGGCTCTTTTTGGAAGAATTGTTCACTCATTTTTGCCAAACTGCTGCTTGCTGTGAAGTGAGTTGAGTTGAGTTGAGTTGGCCGCCACCAAGTCGTACTCGTAAGTACCACTGAATATGGGAAAGTCATCATACAAAGTCTGGGTTATAAATGGAGCATAATGCGACATACTCAGTTGCCATTTGCGAGCTAGAGAGAGAGAGAATGGCGCAGAAGATTCAAATCAGCGTGATGATACGCTGCATGTTGACTGACCTGACATCTTCGTAACTTCGTAAAACTTGGAGAAGTGGAGCGGCCAATCCACTCGAGCGCTGTCAACTAGTTCTCCTTTCACATTCTCTTTGCTCATGGTCCCCTTCGTGTAATCACCCTGGGAGGTTAGGACCAAAAATTTCAAATGAGGTCTTGCTCAACTCAATATTTAAATAGGAACATATGCTCCAGAAACGCACACGCCTACATTTTGGCCGTGAGGGTCAGGCAGTACATTTCGTCTATCTTACCTGCAAGTATGCTGAGCTGATGAGTTGGATCCATTTTGCCATGGACTTGTTCTCAATCAGAGGTATCGCGATGCAGTCCTCAACAACCCGCCGCGCGTTCTCTTTGCTGTATGCTGCGCCAAACTGGATGTAATAGTGCTTGGTTGCTATCTGGATATATTCATCCTCCTGAGGGGCGTAATGTCATTGGAGCAAGTACGTAAAAAGGGTTTTATGGTTTGGGGGACACAATACGAAACATATGCAGCTAACAAAAGGAAAATGCACATGCAGTTTTGTAGATGTTTGCTCGTCTTCGCTTGTAAACCTGTTAAATGTGTTAACTTCATATATGTCATAATGTTTGGATTCAGTCACAGAGGTTCATTCTTACTGCAGTTGTAGTGTGCGTTGATGTTAAACTGTACTGTTTCAAACTGAGTGGCGTTTTGTTTTTTTTCCATTTCAGTCGACCACATGAGAGCTGTATAATAAACTGTAAGATGCGAGCACTATAACAAAGGAATGGTTCAATTATGACCTTCACTGAGAGGGTCAACCAAGGACATACGGGTAATATTATCTTGACCGGTCCCAAAGTGTCATGATCGCGGCTGCGCACTCATTTATTCGAGTTCAAACTCAATCCATGAAAGATGGCAGATATCGCATTTACTCGGTGCTTTTGTCATCACCGTGAAGGCAGAACTTTCTGGAAGTGTACCTCGCGAGGGCCTGTGATCGTCCTTCGTATTATTCTACAATCGCGGTTTAGAATGTATTGCGTGTAGAGCCTCACCTGTTCACTAGCGTACTCTCCCGACTTGACGGCCTGAATGACCTGCTTGTAGATGAGATCGGTGCTGACGGAGTCCTCAGAGCAGTCGTGCCAGGGCGTGAACAGCTCTTTGCGGATGGTAAACTGCACAGGGGCGTCCTTCTCCTGCTTGCCCCGTCGCCTCATCTCCTGCTCGCACTGAGACACGGCATCCAGCGCATGCTCGCCACAGTTGCCCAGAGACCACATCTGGGGTCAAAAGGTCAAAATGACTCACGTGCGCAAGTGCGCTTCAGGTCGATATGAGATTTCACAAAGCCGGCCGTCACAGAAGTCCCTCTCCCGTTGACCAGAGGAACTAAAGCTCACTTTATCAAAGAGGCGAATGTAGAGAGAGAATCCGTATGTGTCTCGCAGATGAATCTTGTCAGCCGCAGCTTGACAGACCTCTGCAGAGGTGGAGGCCGAGTCCAGTTGCACGCTGACAGTCCTGCCATCTGTCAGAGTCACAGTCACTTCGATAGGCTCCTTGGCTTTGGCGGCCTGTCAACAGGGAAACGGACAGCCCAGCCTGTTCATGAATGAAGACTTGCCCGATTCCTTTGCGCCTCCGCAACTCAACAGCTCGAGACAAGGCAGCACGTACCTGCAGTTCCACCCAACAGGGCAGCTCTTTTCTTTCTCCGTTGGCTTGAATGCGACGCAGACGCTTACTACAATATTCCGCGTAACCGTTTGGCCCCGTGCGGACAAAGCTCTCCAAATACTGTGTGTAAGAGTGAAATACGGCACACGAAGTACTCATTTTAAGAAAAGAAAACCTGCAGTAGAGAAGCTAGTTAAGAGTGTGAAAAGTTGAGCATGCGGCTCGAATGATGAATGGGGATAAAACACGTGGGATTTTAATTGGACTTTGGCATCATATAATACATTTTACTGAGTGTTGTTCACTTTATCCTTCATTACATGATAGGCTATTGTTCGTCTTTTGTTATTCTTCTCTTCTCGTCGTTTCAGGCCAAACGCTCACCAGTTCTGAAATCAGAAATGACGTGCAGAACTGCAAAAATGCGGCGCCTGCCAGCAGATCGTCGCACTTACCAACCATTCCATCGCAGATGCTCATGTGACAGGCAACAATTGCGCATTGGGCTGGATTTACACGGCCTGGTCGCAGTGACACAATTTAGATTTTGGCTCTCAAGTGCCACAATTCAGATATGCGTCATGGCAACGGAAATAGGAAAAAAAAACAACAACATTGGAGTTGAGTACCTTCAGATTGGACTCTGATAAGTACCAGATACGTAGTGGCGGCATCAGGTTGTTTTTCGACAGCACAGACTGGTACACTTCACAAAATAGATGGCGTCGTGACCAAAGAACATTACGTGAAATACTGACGGAATATTTCTAAACATCAGCCAGGAAGTTAACGCTTGGGCGCAAATGGAAATGAACTGGATGGAATGAAATGGAAAATGTATGGGCAGACCTGAAAAGGCACGTGTGAGCAAGGTGGCCTACAAACGTACTTCTCAGTCACACCACTTCTGTCAGGAGGAATGGGCCAAACTTGCTGTCATCTATTGTGAGAAGCTTGCAGAAGGAGATGCAAAATGTCTGACCCAAGTCAAAGAGTTTAAAGGCAATGGCACCAAATACTCCTGAAATGTATGTCAACTTCAGACTATGAAGAAAAACCATCGAAAATTAAATACGGTCTAAATAGACAAAATATTGCCGGTGCAGTAACGTGGATGTTATCGTCATTAAAAATCAGCGGGTGGAAAGAGTCAGCCCAGACCGACTGAACAGTGTGTAACGTTCAATACTTGTATTGTGCACGTATGTATGGCTGCTTACTTTTTTGTTGTCACTGCCCACTGTCGATGCTTGTGGGGTTATTCGCGTGAAATTCTGGCGTCTGCAGAAGCGGATTGTTTGACGCGTTCCATCAGTGTAAGCATGTGTCACTCGAAATGTCCACATAAATACATACACAAAAATATTGGATATTTGCATTCAATCGGAATTGGACACTTGGACCCGCAGTGTAAATCCAGCCGTAGTCCTCAGTGGATTGAATGTGGCCTTTAGCGACAACATCCCTCAGAGTTGACACACAATGCAATTTCAAGTCATCAATGGGCAGAAGCTGACCTTGATGAAGAGGTCAGTCGGGGGGAAGCTCCCCAGACAGATGGAGAGCAGGGCCCATCCTTGCATACAGCTCGCTCTCTTTCTATTCTTCGTCAGCTGCTTACAGATCTGACAGTAAATCTCGTCTCTGTGAGAAACAATCAAATAAACGCGCTTAGAAGTAAGTAAGTCAATAAATAAAGAAAGGAATTGAGGATTCTTTTGCAGGTCTGCTTTGGGGGAGCTTCCTGATGATCTGAAAATGGAATTTGTCTGACCCATTGATAAGCCATTGGGACGATTCGCCATACTCTCACCTTATGCCTCGTTTGGACAGAGCGTATCCAACAATAATGTGCAGTTTTTCCAGAGGGGAAAGCGGCCTGTCCAGCGTAGGACCCTCTCCGATCAAAACATCCTCATCCTCTGTGACGTTCTCGGGCTGGTTTGTTGAAGTCAAAGGAAATGGTTCAGTGATCGACACAAAACACAATTCAAATATGGAAGCGTGTGGACTAACCTCCTCAGGAATAGCAGAGGCTTTCCTGATTCCATGTTTTTTCTTGTTCTTCCTTAGTATTTTCTACGAGGTAAGTGACAAAAGCAAATTGTATAAATGCGGACAAAATGTGAAATCTTTTTCTCCGCCGTGACCCTGGTGAGGACAAGCGGTGCGGAAATGGATGGATGGATGTTTTTCCCCTCTGTGGAGGTTTAAGTGTCCAGCGATTCCAAATGTTTCCGTGGCCCCTTTACATTCCGTTTTGATCATAATTAATAACGCCCAGTATTAAATAGAAAATCTGGGTTCTGCGATTAGACGAAAGGCTTGTGACTCTCGCTCACTTACCTGGTCGAGTCCCACCAGGTTGCTCAGCCTCCTGGCCTGCCTGTGAGGCAGCTGGCGAGAGATGCTGAGGGAGACCTGAGAAGTTGCATCCTGAGATCTGGGCTCCTGCAGGTCCCCCATGAATCGGAGTATAATCCACCATACGGTCAGGCACGCCTAAATAGACGTGACAGAGGAGGTCCACAGAGAGCAAAGAAATCCTGGCAGACGGAGTACGCAAAGTGCACGTTCGACTGTTCACCAATGTGTCGCCCTCGTCGTCGTGTTGGAGAAGAGGCTTCTTGAGCCTCTGGTTTATGTGCGTGTGGCTCACGTCGCCCTGGAAGTGAAGAATGCTAAAGTTGTAGAAGGAAAACTCCTCTGCGAAATCTTCAAAGTCATCCTCGTCTTCTTCGAGAGATGGCGTCAGGGTCGCTGTGTCTGAGGCCGCAAAGCTGATCTCAGATCTGGTCTCTGCTTTCTGCACAGTTCCAATGACCAGATGTTAGGGCTGTACAGTTTGAACCGCGTTTGCTCGATCGACATCATTTCCGAAGCTGTAATCAAACCTCCAATTCGTCTGATTCAAATTCTTCGCACAATGTAACCGTCACAAGAGGCACGGGCGGCACGTCGCTTTTGTCCTCCACCAAATCCACCTCACTGATTGACTCCAGCTCCTCATCGGCTTGCCGAGCTTGAAAGATGACTTCTTCGAGTTGGCGCTGAAGCTCCAAGGCAATGTCCTCTTCTGCTTCACGCTCCTGTGGTGCATGCAGCTCAGGGAGGCCCTGGTATAAGTGTTCGACGGAGTATAGAAATCTTACAATGCCTATTTTTAAGTCCAAGAGGTTCAGCGCGTACCTCAATCCTCAATCCCGGAAATGACCTTCTCGCCAGGAGTCCTCTGGTGTAAGCCTGCAGCAGTATGACTGCCTCTCTCTTACGCTTCCAACTCTTCCTCGCCCGGTAAGCCCGCACCTACACGTCGTCTCAGGGATTACTCATCTCACGTTGAGTTCATTATGTTTTACGCTGCTTTAGACCAAAACAAAACGCAAACTGCAAAGCTCGACACTCAAATATCTGTGTCCTGAAGTTGCCGATTATGTCCACCGTCTTTCATAGATCGCACCTTTCATGATGACAAATGACAAACATCGCAATCTGGAGCCGCACAAAAGTGTAAATCAAGAGTTCCACTTTGCCTTCGTGGAAACTCGCTCGAGTTATTCTGCTAACAAGCGAGATAAACCTCCTGTGCTCGGCGATGGAAGTAATAACGTGCGTTGTCTATTCAAAAATCTGTTTTAAAATGCTGAACTCCAAAAGACATTTCCTCAAAAATGTGATGTTTAACTAAAACAATAGAGCAGATCGGTACATATTGTGTGCAAGCATGATCTTGATTACATACGTGAGTTTGTAAAGTGAGCGTTGCTGCTCGTTGCCTTTGATACAGGGACTGACGCTTCCGACCGCGAATCTTTGACACGAGGCGTTCAAAACCCCGCAGGAGCTATTTCGAGAAAGAGTGGGAGGAAAAATGGTTTGAGACAATTTTACTGCAGGTGCCAAAATAACAGCAGAATGTCAGCTACGATGTTGAAAATGGGACCTTTTCTCCCGCTTTATTCTCCCTGTAAGCTCTCCAGTTTTTCTGCAACACCACCACCGCCCTGCGCTTCTTTAGAAAAGACCGTCTGAAAAAGATGCAAAGCAATAACAGCTCTGGAGCTGCGGTATAACCTCACCGGCCACAACTCGGAGTTAAGCAAGATCATGAGCTCTAATAAGTCGTCATTTATTATTTATTTTTTGTACCAATCTTTGCAACATCAGAGGGATAGAACATTAGAAACACCTGCAGTATGAAAGAATATGGTTACATATGAATAAACACGATTTTGTATTGTCCGTCAAAATTGGCTGCATTCCTATTCTGATTTATATGAGCTACGTTCGGAATGGAAATTGCACCTGTGCTTGTATCCCAGCATGAATCGCTGGATCACGAGAGCTTTCATGCCGAGTTCTTCTTCCCTCAGGCGTTCCAGGACAGCATCATGAGCGTCCTGGAAAATAATGAAACAACTATTTGCAGTCTCATCATTAGTCCGGGAAATCTCTGCTATAGATTGCCAGATATTGGAAAAAAGCCCCAAAACGCCTCGGCGATTATGCAGATCTATTTTTGGAGCAGACCATTTCCCCAGCGTGAAAATACTGTCAAAACATACAAACCGATAAATGCAAAACGTGCTAAACGAAAGGTTTTCAGAACCTTCAGGAAGATCTTGGTCTTCCCGATTTTCCACTCGTCAGGTGCTGCAAACGCTGTCTGGCAGATGGCGTCACAACAGGCGGCAGCTGTGTTCTGCGGAGAGAACATTCCATTGATGAATACTGACAGGAAGCCGCCGCCGTTCATCCGCGGCGAATGTTACACGAAGCAGAAACATACGCTCGCTGGCCACTCCATTAGGTAAACTTGCTCAGTCTAATGTGATCCAAAACAAAAGCTCCATTCAATATTCGCCATTGAAAAAGATAATAATGTCCAGTTTGGACTGAATTCCAATTTAACAACAAGGTTTTTACTGTGGCTGTCGTTCGCAGTTTTGTGTCTCGGTACAGGACGACGCGGGGCAGTTCTCAAACGCCGCAAACAATCACCACAATAAACACATGTTGGAATCAATCCATCTCAGACAATGTCAGTTGAGAGTATGATCATTGATATAGCACCCAGCTAATATCATAAAGGCAGATTTTTTTTGAGGTGTACCTAATGAAGTCGTAGGTGACTGTGTACTGCAGGTTCAACAATGTTGCTGATCCTGACTTTAAATTAGCAGTGAAATGTGTTCCACAAAATGATCTCCAGGAGCGCAGCGTGACTAACAGTTTTGGGGTCGCAGATGGCTGTCTTCAAGAGCACTCTGTAGCGAGTCAAGAATTCGCCAAAGGTGTGGCGAACGGGATACCCCAGATCCCTGATGCGGATGGTGTCCATCATGCCAGAGTAGTTCAGCTGACGCATGCAAAGCTCTCGGTCAAAGTCCTTAGAGTGGCAGAACAAACAGGATTTTAGTGCGGCGTTTTGATCACGTTGCATCTGCAAAATCATCTCATTGACACAAGTGCGTCCAAGCAAGAAATCAGCTCAAGTGCTTTCTTCGTCCGACGGAGTTTTGGTGACATTGGTGTTCTAGTGCAATAGCAGATGGAAGAAGTGATCAAAGGCACACTTACTCGAATAGCGGAGGGATGGCGGGCTGGGGAAGCCCACTGAATACGATTCACACTTAGGCAAAGTCGTTCATTTTCATTTTCATTGCAAAGAATTGAAACGGGCGAATGTCGGCACGCACCTCGGACTGCTTGTTGTTGTTTGGTTTGAAGCAGCGGATGAAGTACGGTTGGCAGGCAGAGAGAGCCTTCATGAGGGCGTCCAGAGACTTCCGGAACTGACCGCTGAGGGTTGGCACTTGCTTGCGGGTGTCAGTAGGGGCCTGCGTCAACAATAACACATTTTGGAATGAAGAAGTGTTGTTCATTACATCACATGGATTTGTTTTTCATACCCGCATGGAATTGCTGGGTGTGATCATGACCCTCTGGTTATTTGTCATCTTGATTCCATTGAACGAAAGCTCTACCATGAAAATCTGCTGAAGCAGCTTGTTGGAGGACATGTCGACCATTTTGAATATGTCAGAGCTTACAGCGTCTCTATTCTTCTCAAGGAACCCTTCAGAGAAACCAAGAAAAAGATTGACCGTCAAACATTTGGGGCCCAGTGTATATTCATTTTGGCACTTTTAGGTACGTTTAACTCCGAGATTCCCAACCACTGTCGTGGGAAATGATCTGAACTCACTTATTTGGTCGGAAAACCATCTATTTTTTTTTTTTTTATTACTGCGGATGATTTCTCTTTTTTCATCCATCACTATACAGCGATGTATCGCGAACAATTAATTGCTCCTCCACTAGACGGCAGGAGGCGCAATTCATAAAACAATAATTGCTTTGCGCTCAAGTGAACGGGTTCCGGTTTCACACTGAGCAAGGACATTTCTCAGTAAATTGAGAGCACATCATCATCATCTTCATATACTGTCTCGACTTTTTTGTGACATTTGTTTGGTGTTGATTTTTGTCACGTTAAATATAAAAGATGTGCGTTGGCTCAGTGAAGGTTGGAACACACTGCTTTGAATGACTTCAAGGCTATATTTAGGCTTTGAAGGAGGAATTTCATTGACTTTCCGTCAGGTTTTTATATCAAGTGCTAAACAAATGTGTTAGCCCCCCAATATAAGGTTATCCAAAAGTTGCCCTAAATTAACAACATTGGCGATCCTCACACTATTTTTCTTGCTCGGTTACCGTAATACAACAGCATCCAGATGTTCTTTCACGGGAATATGACTTTTAATGGTAAAATATAATTCTTACTGTCATCCATTCATTTTTAGATTTTCTGTTAAACCAAAAAAAAAAAAAAAAAAAAAGCATAAGATGAAGGCCTTACTCTTTATTTGGATGTGGACAATTTGTTTGTTTGCCTACCTTGGGAGTCATAATAAACAACGCCTGCAAAATGGTGAATCCCAAAGTCAGTGTCACATTCCCTCTTGGAGGGGACGTAGGTCTCGTCTCCACGATGCTGCCGATTCATCTTGCTGAGCATCGTCAGATCTGAGCCCTGCCACGCACCGCGACAATAACTTGAAAACAGGGACAAATATTTCGTTTCACTGCAAAAGCGTACAGCGGCTACAGTACAACGCCACCTTTGGAAAGTGGCTCTCCTCGTCGATCAGAGCCAGAAGGTTGCAGGGTTTCCCGGCCAGAAGATCCAGAATCTTCTGATTGTCGCCAAAGGTGATGTTATTCCACACAATGTTTTCTTTCAGATATTCCTTCTGCTCCTGCTTGAAGATGTGACCCACAAAGAACTGCTGCAGCTTCTCATTTGCAAAGTTTATGCACAGCTGTTCAAAACTGGGAAAAAAGGGGATGCTTATTCAATTCTGGAGGTGACTTTTATCAAATGGTTTTATTTTGTATGCAAAGTAGTCGTGCAAGTCTTATGACCTGTTAGTCTGGAAGTTCTCAAAGCCAAATATGTCAAGCAGGCCGATTGACAGAAATGATGATTTGGTGCTGTCAGCAATCCTTTTGTGGATGACGCCATTGATTTTCCCGACAATCCATACGAAGAGGTTATTGTAGATTGCCTGAGAGACAAAACCTACTCATCAACTTTCAATCAGGTCTTAAAGTTTAATGCGAACTTATGTGCAAGGAGAACGAATGACTAAAAAGGCCTTGATCATCGTTCGTAACAGGTTGTTCTCAAATATTAGGACACCTGCTCACACCTACAAATGCTACAACAAATTCGACTCTAACGGTTCAACTGTGCAAAATATTTTGGAGAGCATCTGTGGGAATTTCATGATCCAAAAGAACATCTTCGGTCCGATGATGGCGGACTAGTGGACCGGGCTCCAAATTTCTACTCTATGGTGTCCCAAACCTTTTGGACAGTGACTTGTCCAACTGTGCCTCTGCAGAACGTACAAAAACTTATTTCTTATCCAGGCTGCGAGTTTTCCTGTGGAAAGTAATCCCCCTCGGAGGCGATAATGCACTTTCCGAGCCTTCTCTGCCCCGTCTTGACAAACTCCTTGAAGAATACTTCCGGGATCCTCTGCAGCTCCGTCCTTTGAGGTTATCTTGATATCGTCCGAGACTCCAACACAGGTCCCCTTGAAGACCCCCTTGTCTTTGGGGGGATCAAAATGCGATGTTTTCCTCGGCCGGCAATTGTCGGAAGCTCGGGATATTGTGAGCATGTGTGTTGTCACGGTGAATATATTTATATATCATTATAATTGCCTATAAATGCCACAATAGAGCAGAAAGGAACTACTTTTGTCTCGTCGGGGCTTGTCAACTCACTGAAACCTAATTCTTTGGCACCAAGATGCCACAAGATGACTACAGTGGAAAATACAAAGCAACAGTGATTCAAAAAGAAAAAAAAAAAATCATCGAGAAAATAAAAATGTGAGTCGGTGTTAGTGGCTCAGACCTTTACGAAGGCATCTCTACACGCAGAGGCCTGCTCACAGTCAAGGGGTTTGGTCACCAGCTCTCCGTTGGTCAGAAAGGAACGATGGGTCAAACTGCTGGCCAGCACGGAATTCGGGACCTGCGCGAAACATGCGCACGCACATAGGGAATTCCCAAAAGATTGCTGCAGCAGTTGCATATTGAGCCAGCTCCCGAGGGTGATAAGACAAGACAAACCTCGAGCAGTGATGCAGCGATGCTGAAATGTTCCGATTTGCTGACATCGCTGCTTTCCAAGTTATTTTGAGTGTTAGCTGTGGCAAATAACAGAACACAATGATTGAGAAGAATATGAGTTCAACTTGCACCGGGGCATAGTCACACTCTGCTTGGCCTTCCCCAAAACGCTCCCATACGTTTGGAAGCGTTCAGTTGTCTACATTATTAAGTTATTATGAATTAAGAGTCAAGAAAAATGGGGCATCGGCCAAAACATCTTGTGGGTTACAAACGTGGGGGGATCCTTTTTTATCCTCCAAATGTGTAAGGGGGCCAAATTTAAATTGAAAGGCGAAACTATGTTAAATCAAAAAGGCACAGCTTGCTTCATTCATTCTGTGCACTCACTTACTGTATTTGAATCCTTCGTTGACAATTTCCAGTAGCTGCAGTAGGGTAATATTATATTAAATGGCTCGTGATTTTTTTTTTTGTCCCCGTTTGATAATTATATGACAATTACATATTTAAAACAACACTTGCCTTCAAAGTAGACGTTTCCCAGGTGTAATATAGCTGCGAGCAGCTTGAGAATCTCATAACACTGCTGATCTGAGAACATCAGAGTTTTCATCGCAGATCGAATACGCCCGAAGTCCGCGGCATCATCCCTGGCTTCACATGTGATGCAGCCCCCCTGTAATGCAGAAGAGTAGGACTTATTTGACAGGCGACAATGTTAAACGGCAGCGAAACACATTTCCCGTACAGGTCATAAAGGGTTGAGGAGGGCAAGCGTTTTCTTCCGAACACGGTTCATGCCAAGGGGAACTTTGCTTTGAAATCTGAACAAAGTGCCAGTTTGTGCAGATTGAAAGAAATATTCACTTTCTAAAGTCAAAAGTACGAAGAATTCTAACAAACGTTTTGTCAGTGGGCAGTATCCTACAGTACCTTGGTAAGGAATATGTAGTCCTTAGCATTTTGGAGATGCAGATTTTTCTTCTCCTCTGCTGTGATTCCTGCCAGCATGAAGTAGAAGACATGGTAGTTTCGCTCCTCCTGGGCCTGAGGTGGAGAAAACAATGAGCATCACATGTTTTATTTGAGATTTTCAAGCGCAACACTGAAGACATTAAGCTTTGGCACAAATGCAAACAGTCAGTGTACAGATTGTAGAACTGGACATTGACTGTACCGTCCCCTCACAGTAAGTCCGTTCAGCTCTAAGCCGCCATCAACAAAAATGAGTACACCCCTCCATGAAAAAGTCAGCCTGTTTTGTGTGGCCGCCATTATTTTCCAGCACTGTCTTAACCCTTTTGGGCACGGAGTTCACCAGGTTGCCACCGGAATCCTTTTCCACTCACGGAGCTGATGAAGGTCAAGAGACTTTGTGCGCCTCCGCCGTCCGTCGTTCTGGAGAGCAACAATTCTTTTTGTCTCTCCCGGATCCTCAGAATGTTTTGCCATATTGAACGTCCGACCGAATGAGAGCGATAACGCCAAGGCCCAATTTGGACATTTTCACTTGAGTTATTTGACACTGATATACCAGCTGTGCACCGACTACTTAAGTATCATTTCTTCAGTATTGTCCCATGGAAAGTTGTCTCATTTACAAAGATGCGAGGGTCATACTTTTGCGAGGAACTATGGGTTTATTATCGCCCATCTATAATCAGCCCCTTCTGCAGCAATGTGTTATCGCTTGCACCATGAGAGCGGCTTTAAGCGGACAGCTCAGTGTACCTACATCTCCGGAGCTGCGCTGGCAGCCCTACCCCGTGGACCGATAACATGTGGCTTTGTCGAAGATAGTCGCCTCACCTGACGGCAGACACGAGATTTCTCCAACAGGTACTGCTCCACGCGAGCGCCCTCAATCACTCCGCCCTCATTGAAGAAGATCTCCAAATATTTTCCAAAACGACTGGAGTTGTCATTCTTGATGGTCTTCGCGTTTCCAAAAGCTTGGAAAGTTAGGATTCAACAAAACAAGTTTTCACATACGCAACGATCTCATAGTTAGGTGAACTACGCATGCGTGGCATCGCGGTTGGAATATCCCTGCAGAGTTGAAAGTAAAAGCAATAATTCCGGAGAAGTGTTGCAATACCTTCCAATATTGGGTTGGACTCCAAGATCTGTTTTTCAATCTGCTGTTGAGAGAGCTCACCGCTGACTGCTGCCAAGTACTGCAAGATCAACTTGGTGCTTTCAGTTTTGCCTGCTCCAGACTCTCCACTTTGGGAGAGAGAGAGAACACTTTCAATCCCCGTTGGCTGTTTTTCGTGATCTTGCCTTCAGGCTTCTGTTAAGGAGCAATAATCCAACCTGATGATGCAACACTGGTTCCTAAAATGGCGCTTCATGTTGAAGTAGCAGGATTCCGCGATGGCAAAGATGTGTGGAGGGAGTTCTCCAAGTTTTTTTCCACGGTACAGTCTTACCTGAAGGACAGCAGGATGAAGAGATTAAATATGTGGCAATCAAATCAAATCAAATCAAATCAAATTTGATATGAGTACTAAGGTGCTCACAGCCTCACCTGGTCATCTGAATAGATGGGAAACACTTGGTATGGGTTCACCGCCACCAGCACTGAGCCTGTGTAAGTCTGGAGGAGAAGTATCAGAAGACCTTAGGTAGTGCAAGTAAGTCCGAGCAGTTCCATAATGCACTCAGTTCATTTGAAGTGAGGCTTTTATAAGATCTACCTGAGACTTTTGACTATGATACACAGCAACGTTATTTCTGCAGAGCGATGTCGGCGAAGGGAATTTTTGTGTGTGTTTTTTTAAATCACATCGCAGTAGCCTACACGAGAAAAGTAACTGAGTCAAAGTATCATTCTAGAATTGAAGAAAAAATAACAACCCATTAAGGTTTTATGACAAATACATTTGAGGCAATACAAAACTCACTTTTATGTTAGAAATGTGTAAATTCATGTAGTTATAATGAGATGAAAACATTACACAGGCGGGGGACACAAGAGTCCGACTTAGCCATGTTCCGCACCTCCATTGTTCATCAAGCCATGAACTTAAACTCTCGCTGGAGAGTGTGAAGCTGTCGAGATGAGAATCAGCACCTCCAAATTTGAGGCCATGGTCCTCAGTTGGAAAAGGGTGGCGTGAGGTCAGGAATGAGGTCCCGCCCCAAGTGGAGGAGTTAAAGTACACTATATTGCCAAAAGTATTGGCTCAACTGCCTTGACTCACATATGAATTTAAGTGAGATCCCGTTCTTAGTCCATACGGTTTGATGTGCCATTGGTCCACCCTCTGCAATTATACAATCTTAAACACTTCTGGGAAGGTTTTCCACAAGGTTTACGAGTGAGTTTTGGGGAATTTATGACCATTGTTCCAGAAGCGCATTTGTGACGTCGCACGCTGATGTTGGCCGCCAAGGGCTGACACTCAATCTCCGCTCCAATTCATCCAAAATTGTTCTGTAGGGTTAGGGTCAGGATTGTGCAGGCCAGTCAAGTTCATCCACATCAAACGCTCTCATCTGTGTCTTTATGAAACGTGATTTGTGCACTGATGCAGTCATGTTGGAAGAGGAAGGGGCCATCTCCAAACTATTCCCACAAAGTGGGAAATGTCCAAAATATTCGCCCCTGAGCTCCAGTGAAAGGAACTGAATGCTTCAGCATACAAAGAGGTTTTGGGCAGGCAAACAGTTTGGGGATTCCCCCTTCCTGTTTCAACATGTCAGTGCACCAGTGCACAAAGCAAGGTCCATAAAGAGACGGTGGGGGATGGGTTTAACCGGCCTTCACAGAGTCCTGACCTCAACCCGACAGAACACTTTTGGGTTGATTTGGAGCGGACGGTGAGCCAGGGCTTCTCGTCCAATATCAGTGTGTCACCTCACAAATGGGCTCCTGGAAGACTGGGTCAAAATTCCCATAAACCCACTCCTCAACCTTGTTGAAGTCCTTCCCGCAAGAGTCGGAACTGTTACAGCTGCAAAGGGAAGACCAACAGCATATGGAAACATATGGATTTAGAATCAAATGATATCACTTCAAATCATCGGTGAGTCAAGGCAGGTGAGTGATACTTTTGACAATATAGTATATTTAGGACATCTGTATAGTTCATCTCAAAACTGAGATCGCTCAAGTCAAGGTAGTGCAGCGGGTAGTGTGAAACTATAACAAGCCAATAAAGATTCCAATTGACAACATTATCAGGCAAACATCCCAACAAAAACAAATCCTTGTTTCATTCTCCTAACAAGTTATTGACGCAAACTCTTACGTAGACGAGTCCTTGTTTGTGGCGTAGCAGTAAGTTTCGTAGTAGGCCAGCCTCTGTCATGTCCCCCAGTTTGATCATGTCGTCCACCCCCTCCACTGATGTCGGGTGCATGATCTTGAGGGAGGCTTCCCGCTCCGGCGACAGACTGTGCTCCTGGAATCGAAAGTAGGCCATTCAACGACATTTAACGGCGACTCGACGTCACTGGTGATTTTCAAAATGCTTGTTCAGGGGTTACCTTTCCCACATCATCGACCAGTAAGCGCTGACCGCTTGGTGTTACTTTGACCCGAGCCCCGATGGGCACTGCAGTGTCCGAGTCCAGCCAAACCCACTCCCCCTGAAAATCACGACATCAATTCATAACATATTATATTCTAATAATACATAATAGTATATATTGTAATATTTCTCAGGATAACTGAGAACCGTAATGCAACTTTGGGTATTTCAGTCTCACCTTTCTCAGCATCACCAATTTGCAATGTTCCTAGCATCCAGAACATACAAACTGACATAAGATAATAACCAAAAGAGTTTCATTTTCAGAGCAATGCCGGAACACAAAATCTATCCGTAAAATGAAGCGAACACTTCACAAGAAAGAATTGGTCCGCAGATCACTTCGGCTCAGTCTGCTCACGCTCTTAACGAAATAGAATGTAACCAGGCGTACCTTTCAATTGCTGTATCAGGTATCTTCATGAAATCCCTTATTTGAGCCTTCTGTAGAGTTGCTCTCTCTGTTATGCGGTCTCACTGCGAAGAGGGAGGAAACACTCGGACACGTAAGACTTTATGGCACTTTGACTTTGTACTGACAGGCCCAGCAGGAAGTAGAGCAAAAAGGTGGCGCTTACCTTCCATTGGAGTAATTACTCATCTTTTCATGAGGCTGCGGCCTACGTAGTGAATTGATCTGCGCACTTTGGACCCTCGCGGCATATATGAGGCGTGACTGTCAAGCATCTCTCGGATTGTCGACGCAATAAAGATGTAAATAGGAGATAAAACTGATCAACAAAGAGGGAATCACAACTCTCTTCTGGGCGCATCCGTGTTGTTGTTATCAGTGGCCATATTGGTTTGGTAACCGCTCGAGTTTGATTTTATTTGGTTTAACTTTCCAGAAGCCATCAGTTGAATGTACGCGTCACAAGTTAATGTAGCTGTAAAATATAAAGCATATGTTGTCGGGGTTTATTTTCCAAGGTGTAGATATCGTAAACATGTTGAGCACTACACCAAAATTGACCTTGAAAAAAAAAAAAAATGCAACTGACCTTGAAACAAGATCAGCATAAAATAAAATTGGAACTACGCTACTAGGTAATGGCAATTGGTAATCCAAGGATTGCTGGATTTATTGCTGCCTGGAGTGTATAGGTGTGGTAACGATAACATGCTTTACTGAAGCATGATGACGTTGGATATAAAGATGAACCTTTTGCCCACTTACGTTTATCATGACGCCAGAATAGCTCCTTTGTGTTTGTGAGGTGCACATGGGATAAAATGTCGACACGCCGCAGGTAAATGCATTTTTGGGTTTAAAAAAATGGAATCAAAAGAAAATTATTTACCCAATTGTGTCAAGAATACCTGCAAAATGATGTTGAAAAAAAAAAAAAAGGCAGGCATTAGCAACAGAATTAAGACCTAAAATAAAATGGTTGCATAACGGTATGCACACTTCGACTACTGTACTTCCGCATCCAACTACTTTCTTCACACGACCTTTGTTTATTTAGGTGTATGAGTACATCAGAATCACCCATTTTGTCTGGGCAATATTTGAAACTTCCTCCTTGTAAAGTGTTAAACATCTCAGATTGTGAGGGCATCTTGTGTGTGGAATTTTACCACTATTGACTCTCCTGTTGAGTAGCACATTCTTTGCGATTGTTGACCGTAGACACTCCCTTATAACAACAAGAATGTTTTCGATCTTTGCAAAGAGGGACAGGCAATCCATTTCCAAGTATGCATTTATTTATCCAGAGATAAAAGATTGGTCTTTTTCTCTCCACCGCTCTCATGCTTGCTCCCGTAATAACAATAAATCAAATAGACAAAATGGCTGCCGTGAAAACAGCCAAGACCTTCGTAGGATGGCAGAGGAACACAACTGCGCTAGGAATACTGGCAAGAATAAAGTTACACACGATGATGATGATACTGCAGACCAAAAGTACTAAAATGACACAAATCCTGAAATACAAAAAGGGAGTCCAGTTAATTGTCAAGTGAACACATTTTCCCCCTAAACTTTAAAACGCATTTAAAGCTCACGCTGCAGCAAAACCAAAACAATGCATGTTATAAACAGCACAAACAAGAATCATTGTTGAAAACAAAATGGCACAGTTCAAATAAATACAGCATGAACTCTTTTGAGGTACTTGTAAAGCATAACAGAGGCTTGTTCAAAAGTAAAATCACATAACTTCCAAAAATCGCCACATTAAAAAAAAGCTAGCATTAGCCAGCATCAAATTAAGAGCGCAAAACCAACAATCATGTTCAGCAGCAATTTATATGCTATCAAGTCTTTTCCAAATCTTAAAATGAAAACAAGGAGTGAATAAATTATTCATTTTATGAGCGGAGTCTGACAGACAAGCAATACAAGAGCTTGGTTTCAGCCTTGTAGAACCTATTGTCAAGAAATGTCAATTCAAATATGAGATTATGAACTGTGAAACTTTGAAAAATACTGGTCTCACTGTGTAAAATGATGGATTTACATAAATAATACATGTTAAATACCAGTTGATGTGTGCAAACACTATCTGTGGTGTTAACCTGAATTAGTAAAAGCGGTTTCAATTCTCATGTTCATGTACTGCGGGCAAAGCTGTACAAATTCACAATTCTTGATATTTCACCTCAAGAATCTTCTGTATCCCAAGACTGTAAAGTATATTAGACTAAATAAAACTAAAAATCTAAAAGCTATGATGTATACTTTATAGACTTGACTACACTTTAATACAACACACGCCATGATTAATTAGTGAGTTCACTAAGTGTTACAGGTTTTTCTTTGTTCAAGTCACAATGTCAGAATTCATTGGGGTTTTGCAGCTCACGGTCGTCTCCGCGACAACCCTGCTGACGTGACATGTCAAGTATTCATGGTGCAATTGCATTGGGCCTCTTGAGAAAGGCCATGTATTTCATGGGCACGCTGTCTGCTTTGAGCTGCACCTCCACTAGTGTGAAGATGGAAATGACCTGTGGCGAAATCAACAACAACAATTCATCAGCACGCTGCACCAAATGATAGAAGCCTCACCGCATCTTCAATGCTCACCGTTTTGGCCTTTAGGCCACTTTGTATTGATTACTATCTAAATATTCACTTAAACTGCTATATAACGTTTTCACTGGCTACGCGAAGACTATTTTTCTCACCTGCTCAACCGGAGGTTTCTGTGGGTCCTCTGGCGTCCACAGGAGAGTCAGCTCGGATTTCTTCCCCACCTTGCGATGGTGGAACGAGATCAGGCCGGTGACAGACTGATGGTCACAGAAACAAAATGCTTTGTTGAAATGAATCACGTAAACGCTGAAACATTTGTTGAGAAAGTATATATGGTGAGTAACCTTGCAGTAGATGCGTTTCTGCACCCCGTAGCGCAGAACCAGCACATCGAAGGACTGATCCAACACGGCCATCACCATGGCCTCAGAGTCCAGGGGGCCGCAGTCCTGTTGAACAAAGCCGCAAAATGACCATGATACGAACTCGGAAACAATACCGAAAAATCTCCTACTTCTCATGTATGGACTATCAAGACAGAAAAAGGAACAATTGTGTCCAAACTATAGCCTCAAAATGATATAACAGGACAATCTTTGCTTCTCACTTCTGTTTCTAATCATTGGCCCTTCTCATGTAGCCGAATAATGTAACCACAAGACACACTTTTAGTAGGAACTACAATCTGAAGCATATTGTCAAATGCCCCTCTGAAAACGGAGCCTTATAGACTTTGTAAGATATTGGATCTCATCAGAGTTTACGGGTGCACCAAAAGGTGTGACTGCACTATGCAGAATGTTACTGACCTTTACAAAAACTCCAAAGAAAAGCTCAGAGCTCAGCTCCTGGACTCTTTTAGATGCAGTCTTCTTCTCATTGCAGCGCGAAGTCTGTTTTTGGACTTCCTCTCTTGACAGCTCTAACATGGGACAGCACTCTGGATGAAAACATACAGAGCAGAAAACGTCGAAAAGCGAGGGCAAAAATGTGACAATACTTCCTGCTGCTTTCATGGGAAATGCACACGAGCAGTGTTTAAAGCATATACTCAGTGAAGACGCCAGCAGTCGGTGCACAATGATGTCAGCGTAGCGTCTGATGGGTGACGTGAAGTGAGTGTAAAGAGGAACGTTCAAGGCGTAATGTTTAAAAAGCTTTTCCTCTCTGACGACACCTGTACAGAAGTATAATGCCATCTGGAAAACAATCGTTCAGAGAAACACAAATGTTCATCCATAAATCCAGTACACGCCTGGCTGGTACATAACAGCAAGCGGGATGTTTTGGTTACATCGGTACGCTGCAAATGTTTTGATCCACTTGTTGACAAACAGCAGCCATCAAGTTAAACAAGCTAACCTGCATAGGTCTGGAGCACATGTGGGTGAGGACTTCTTTCCGCGCAATGGAATATTCATCATTACCAAGAGTGGAAAGGAGACTCTTCTACATGTTTGGAAAAACACACAAGTGAAAAGACTTCAATGACTTAATTGGACTTGATCAGTTAATAGTGTTGGAATTGTAACCATCAAACAGTTGTATTTGTATTGTTGATATGGGTACCAACATTTAAGGCGCCAGCAGAAGAAAGGTCAATGTCAATGCCCAGCTGGTCGCACAGCTCTTGTAGCTCATCCACCATCTTAGCCTTGGGCGGAGGGTGGCGTCGGAGTAACGCCAGCTCAGGGAAACGTTTGTAAATATGGTGCGCTGTGGCAATGTTAGCCAAGAGCATGAACTCTTCAACCAACCTAGAAAATGGGGGGCAAAAGGCAGCTGACATTTACACTTGGTCCCATTTGGATAAATTCATGTCTTGAAAGATAATATTAATTCACAGTACAATAAATATCACTGTAATTTCTCATGTACAATACGCTCTCAAGTATAATACGAACCACCCAAATCAGGAATTCCCTTCTACCTATGTATAATACACACCATCGATTAGCTGCTATCCATTCTCAAAACGGGAATTATGAGCCGCATTTTATCAGGTTGCTCAAAATTGTTTGTGTCGCTTCTTCACCGTGCATTTCTACTCAAGTTCTCATATTAGCAAAGAACAAAGACGGTGATCGACTCAAATCAATGCTCGGTGATACGGTAAGCCGAGCATTTGAATAGAACAGTGAAGAATTGTAGTCTTACCGGGTTAGGAGTTTTAGCTTTGCTTTATGTCAAACTGCCGAGCTTCTTAACGGTTCCCTTCTAACGGCAACAGTGATCACTTTCGTCGTGAAAGCAGCAGAGTAACTTGTCCTTTTCGTCGCCATTTTTCAACTTGGGAAGCGTGCTCCGTGAAGTGGCGCGACAAGAAATAAATCTGTTGTCTAGTATAGACGCTAATTCTGATGCTGTCATCAAACAGATGTGGCAGCAATACGATATTGTATACGACATGGGGTGCGTTCTGAAATGCAATCAATTATATATACATTTGTAATATTAGACATTGCAGTACATAATGGAATGAAAGCACTGTGGTGGTGGGTTGACGTAATTCCCCTACGGAACTAAGGGCCGATTAATGAGGTCCAAACGTTCGTTTTTGATGTGCTTAACTTCCGAACAACGTGCTCTTTCATTTCACATTTTTATACACCTTTTTCACAACGCCTAGGTACTGGTATACATCTACGATCAATGTGAAGTTTTTTCATTTTCCTTCTTCCTATCTATTATACGCAATATGGATTTTTGAGGGAAAATATATGACATACATTAGAAATGATAGTCATTAATCTAGCAAATATACAATGAGATATTGTAGCACAAATACCAACTTGTTACTATCTCTGTACTGGTAGATGTAGCAGCCTTGCGGCATCATGGTTTCTTTGTCCAAAGTGAAAGAGAGTTTCAGCTGGAACCAAAACAAAAAATGTAAGTGGTTAGGTTAAATGTGAGAAACATGCAGTCCGACCTTAAAAACGCTTATCGTTCAATATCACACATCACCAATTCCTCGTAAAAAGTAAAAAAAAAAAGGTTTGGCGGTCTGCCCAGCAGGACTAACCTGGTCCAGTCGGAGCGCTCCTCCAGAGAAACGCTGAGCTCTGAGGTTCTTGGCAATGGAATGCAGGTTCAGCACCGCCTGGTGAATCGCGTCAATGGAGTGCTGAGGGTCCACAGGAGGCAGTTCTTCAGCAGCAAATGTCTTCTCAGGGGCCTCGATCATGCTCTGAGCATGATCGTAACTCAACTTGACACACGAGCGGATCACAGAGCGGCCGAACCACTCACTCAGAATCTGTTCGTAGGAAGAGGAACCAGAAATGTAATACTGATCTCAAGACTACGGGTAAGTGAATACATTATCATTTTTGTTTGAATTATTACCATCTGCTTCACTGCACCTCAACAACTGCTATGATTCTCCTGCGGACATACCTTTCCTTCAGGTGTGACTTTCCAAATGGCGGAGAAGGTGAGCCTGTCAGTGAGAGGGTTCAAGCTGCATAACTCCTCACAGAGCAGCCTTGGCAACATTGGGATGACCTGGATAGTGACAAAGAACAAGATCGGGTTGAAAAGCAAAAGTGGATGATCCAATCTGTGGACCAAACGGCCAAGTAGCCTGATATAAATGTTCAGCTGTCAAACTATGGGAATTATCCAGATCATTTAAGTGACTCATCATTTAGGTTACTCACTTTTTGTACAAGGTAGACACTTGTGGCTCGCTGGCTCGCAATTTTATCCAGAGCACTGCCCGCCTGCACAAAATAACTGACATCCGCAATGTGGACCCCCACCTCATAGTTCCCTGTATGAAACAAACAAATATACCTTGAGAGCAATCTTCCAAACCCCAAGAAGTGCTTCAACACCACCATTTATTAGAAGCCATAATTCATGAAGTGCAAATTACCATCCGGAAGCCGTTTACAGGACAAGGCATCATCCAGATCTCTGGCGGTCGCTGGGTCAATTGTGAAGATGCACTCCTTCCTACACATGAATGCCCAATTATTCTTCATCAGGTAAATAAATGTTTCAACTAAATAACCATTCGCACTCACATTCACACCAACGGGCAATTTAGAGTCTTCAATGAACATCGCGTGCGTGGTTCTGCAATGCGGGAGGAAAGCGGAGTACCCGGAGAAAACCCGCGCAGGCAGAGAACATGGAAATGCCACACAGGCGAGGCCGGATTTGAACCCGCAACCTCAGAACTGTGAGGCAGATGGGCTAGCCAGTCGGCAGAGTCAGCAAATATGACCCAGCTGCAAATTCGACAAATGACTATTTTCAGTTCTTTAAACCTATAAACGTCTCGAAACACTGTTGCGCAGAATAATTAGAAACAGTACAATTGAAGTTGTTGATTTTTGAAAAAGATACCATTATAATTTGGAGGTTTGTTGAAAAAAAACATTTCAATTACAATCGAACGCTTGATGACTTGCAAATGACGCTGTCATTTGCGTCCAGAATCTGAAAAACATTTCACGTGCGAAATAATTTGGAATGCAGTATGTTTCCTATGTTTCCTTTTATTGCTTTGGGCTGACCAATAAACAGCAAGTAGGTGAGTTTTTTCAGTGAATAATGGGGGGGAATCCGCAAACGTGAATCTGCAAATTGGCAATCACATATATGCTGGGGGGCACCAAACTCTTTTTCATCAATGTATGTCTATTGCCTACTGCATATATTTACTGCAATTACGACTTTACTACTGCGTTCACGTAGGGCAGCGATTACGTGCGTTCCAACTTGCGTAGAAATTCGGGTTACGTTTGTGTCGTAGGAACGGAACCGTGTCCTAAACCGAACCCTCGATAAACATAGCCCACTGTACAAGTCCCACCTTAAGTCTTTTCTCTTGGCCATCTCCTCAGGTGGGATATTCCAGGGCACATTCTTGGGCAAGCAATCAAGCACTTCATCCGAGAACTCTGAAAAATCGACATCATACTCTAACAAAATGCCCTCCGTTTCTGGCTCGATTTCCCCAGCCTGGCCCAACGTCTTCGCCAGCCGACTGATGGAACGCAGAGTACGGGAGAGTCGTTAACCAACACGATAATCAATGTGCAGACTAGACACTGCAATATTTACCCTTCTGCAAAGTTGCTGTCAGCCGGACAGTTGATGATGCGGCAGATGAAAAGTGTGTTGGCGTAATCAGCCGGGCGGGAGCTAAAGTCTTCCGGACAATCAGTTAGCGGAACATTAATCCTCGGTACGCGGTGGTCCACAGGGGAGAACATGGCGAAGGGCTTGTCTGGTAGAAATTTCAGGGAGCCTGTCACAGCCCTTGAGTGCTTCTTTTCAACAATGTACACCACCTGGAGCAATGATGAGAAGGAGCATGTCAAAGAATTTAAACATATTCAAAACCACAATTGATATCTGATTCAAAATAATAATAATAATGTAAGTAGAAAGCTCACTTTAGCAGTCATTTGAAGTACTTCACCATTGGACTGTGGTGGAAAGCTGTTTTCCAGATGATCTACAAACATTAAAAACTTGTTTTATTTCATTGGAGTGTTGGATTCCAACTCAATCGCAGTCCAGAAATCGACGGCCTGCATCTTCGCAGTTCACTAGTCACAATTTTACCTATTTGCACTTTTTGTGCGCTTTCTGAAACGTCTCTAAAGCTCTGTCTAAATTAGAAAGTCGAGCAGTAATTAGTGTCAAGGACGCCCGCATGTTGAAGTGATCCGTCTGGACGGGGTCGAGGAAAATGAGAGAGAAGGGAGAGTCGAAGACGCAAGTGTGGTGGACCAGGAAGTGCCGATGATTAGTAAGAGGCGAGGTGGCTGCGGAGTTTTTGACCAGCGTGTTCAATAGAATTCTAGCGTGTGAGAAGATGCCTGAGGAATGGAGGAAAAGTGTACCGGTGCCCATTTTTAAGAACAAGGGTGATGTGCAGAGTTGTGGCAACTATAGAGGAATAAACTTGATGAGCCACACAATGAAGTTATGGGAAAGAGTAGTGGAGGCTAGACTCAGGACAGAAGTGAGTATTTGCGAGCAACAGTATGGTTTCATGACTAGAACGAGTACCACACATGCATTATTTGCCTTGAGGGTGTTGATGGAAAAGTACAGAGAAGGTCAGAAGGAGCTACATGGTGTCTTTGTAGATCTAGAGAAAGCCTATGACAGAGTACCCAGAGAGGAACTGTGGTACTGCATGCGCAAGTCTGGAGTGGCAGAGAAGTATGTCCGAATAATACGGGACATGTACGAGGGCAGCAAGAACAGCGGTCAGGTGTGCTGTAGGAGTGACAGACGAATTTAAGGTGGACGTGGGACTGCATCAGGGATCGGCCCTGAACCCCTTCCTGTTTGCAGTGGTGATGGACAGGCTGATAGATGAGGTTAGACTGGAATCCCCGTGGACCTTGATGTTTGCAGATGGCATTGTGGTCTGCAGTGAAAGCAGGGAGCAGGTGGAGGAACAGTTAGAAAGATGGAGGCATGCACTGGAAAGCAGAGGACTGAAGATTAGCCGAAGTAAGACAGAATATATGTGACTGGATGAGAAGGGTGGTGGGGGAAGACTGAGGCCACAGGGAGAAGAGATAGCAAGGGTGGAGGACTTGAAATACTTGGGGTCAACCGTCCAGAGCAAAGGTGAGTGTGGTCAGGAAGTGAAGAAACGGGTCCAAGAGGGTTGGAACGGGTGGAGGAAGGTGTCAGGTGGGGTTATGTGACAGAAGAGTCTCCGCTAGGACGAAGGGCAAAGTTTATAAAACAGTGGCGAGGCCGGCCACGATGTACGGATGAGAGACGGTGGCGCTGAAGAGACGACAGGAAGCAGAGCCGGAGGTGGCGGAAACGAAGATGTTGAGGTTCGCTCTCGGAGTGACCGGGTCGGATCAAATTAGAAACGAGCTCATCGGCGGGACGGCCGAGGTTCGATGTTTTGGAGACAAAGTTAGAGAGAACAGACTTGGACGGTTTGGACACGTCCAGTGGAGAGAGAGTCGGTATATTGGAAGAAGGATGATGAGGACGGAGCTGCCAGGCAAGCGAGCGAGAGGAAGACCAAAGAGAAGGTTGAGGGATGTCGTGAGGGCAGTTGGTGTTGGAGAGGAGGATGCAGGAGATAGGCTTACATGGAAAAGGATGACACGCTGTGGTGACCCCTAAAGGGTATTTACTTGGGTAAATGCGCTGCCTCGCGCAATGTGACGTCCGGTTTTGTGCGCATATATGTGTGATGTCCCGGGCGTGTTCCGTTTATAATAGAAGGGGCATTTGTTTTTGTATTGTGAACGGACTGCATAAAAAAGATCGGATTTAACAATGAAGAGATCGGATTGAACAAAAAAATAATCCAAAATAGGGCTCATGCCCTGCTTTGTGAACGTGCCCTAAGGGTCGTGACCTCCGTCTGCAAGCTCACCCTGGTCACGATGCTGATCTTCGACAGAAACACGTGGAGCTCGCACCATCTTCTTCTGGGCTGGTTGGACCGGGTTTCCCTTCTGGGTCTCTGACTCACTGGCTCCCTCACAGTCAGTGTCGGACCTCACAACCTACATGGAAAATCTTTGAGATTTATTCATTAAAGACACAATTAGGTCATTAATCCATTTTGTGACAGTTACCGTCCAGATTTATACTGTGGGGATTGAAACTATTATGTGGCGGAATCAATAAGGAGGTATAATCTACCTTCCATTGTTCCCGTGGTAAGATTTGTACCACGACTATGTCTCCATTTAATGCCCTGTTACGAGCAATTATGCCATCCAAAAATATATCTCGAGTGTCATCCTGCAAACAACAACAAAAAAAAAGGTTTCTTTGCACATATTTCAGTACATTACAACTTGGCAGCGAAGTACCGCTCATAAGGTTATACTAAGTCAATTTAACAACAAGAAAGTCATCGAAATATTTGTAAGGTGGCCCCATCCAACAAATGCTGCAAAGATTCACTTACAGGGGATGGGATAAAAGCGTCATAGTACTTCTTGGGGTTGATTCGCAATTGTCCCTGTGGGCAAAAACAATACGCACAGAATAATCTTGCTGTTGAAGTCACATTGCAGCACATTCAAGGCCTTTTCACACTGCACTTGGCAGGGCACAGGGCACAGGGCACAGGGCGCTGTCGACAAACCCATTCGTTGTGTTTGCGCTTCAAGGGCGCGTTGCGGCGCGATGCGGGAGGTGGCGCCGCCCCTCCAGTCGGAAAATGTCCAACTGGGGAGCGGCACTGCGGTGACGTCAGACGGCGCTTCAGAGTATTAAGAGCAATAGACCGACCAGAAGTCGAGAAAAGTAACCATGAACTGCTGAGAAACCACTTCCGTGTATGGGCAAGCTTGCTGTCGTCCCTGCGCACTGCCATGCGGTGAACATCAAGAAAACCAAGTGCACTGTGGAAAGGCCTTCATAATAATAGAGCAGATTAGGCAAATACACAGGGTCGAACGGTTTCAATAAATGCCAATATGTTTTTTTGATGTTAGCATCTCACAAGAACATTATATTCATGTACAACATACTTTTAGTTTCATCCCTGTTTGCAAATGTTCCCACAATCTGAGGAGAAGTACAGGCGTGGAAAAGAGGATGAGATCACCCGTGTTTCTTCAGTGTTTTGCTCATTTTTAATGCCTGGCCCAACTAAAGGAACACTTGTTTGGACAAATGTCATGGCGACAACAACAACAACTAGCGCGTAAAAGTTTAATTTAAGAACTGATATTTTTCAGGGTTTCCTTGAAAAGAACCAAAATGACAATTACTAATCTTAAGCATGTCAAACAGCGAGGCATTAAAATGAACAAGAAGCTAAAGAAACAAGGGTGGTCTAATAATTTTTGTTCCACGACTGTACAGTACTTCCAAACAACAGGTGTACCTGAATAAGTTCTCCTCTTTTAAGGCCATGAGAAACTTCTTCGGATGTCATATAGGGTTCAAAAATGTGTTTCCGCGAGCCTCTGCCTCCTTTGTTCTTATTCTTGTCTGCGGGCGAGTTGGAACCGGAAGCTGAAAAACATCAACTTTTTCTCACTACATAGATCAGGAAGAACAGAATAGACTCCTAATGTACCTGTGTTTTTTGGGGGGTTGATGAAATCCTGACGGGATTTGGGATTGTGACTGTCACCTGAACATTTTGACACTCCAACATTTGGCTTCCCCTCCTCCTCCGACTGCTTGGGCAGATTCTTTTTCTTTCTCTTCTTTATGTCCTCGCCTTCGGGTTTGTTGAGGACATTCTCAACAAAGCGGCCGGCATCCTTCGAGGAGTTTTCTTTGCTGGAGTCTTTGGTTTTCTTCCGCTGCCGCTGTTGCTTCTTGGAGTCATTCGGGCAGAAGGGACCGAGCTCCTCTCCCGACTCGATGTCCCCATCTTGGCTCGTGGCCGTATCCCGTCTCTGTGCCTTCCTGTGCTTTTCAGACACACCTGGCTTCCTTTCGCCCTCACGCTCTGCATTTTGAAGGCTTAATTTCACCATATACAACGAAAGGGCGCTCTCATCTCCTTTGTCTTTTAAGGGAGAAGGGGAAAAGTCACTGGAATCAGACAGATGATTTGGCATTAGGTCCCTTTTTAGCGGGGGTACGCTGAGCTTGTCGCTCTGGCCTTTCAGGAGTGCGCTCGGTCCATTATCTTCCATTGGGAGAGACGACGCCTTGGCAAACTGCTCCAGGTACTTGGTGAAGGTGCTGCTGCGGTGCCGGCTCAGAAGCCGGGCATAGGCATCTTTGCGACGGGGCGCTTTCGACTCAGCTGGACTGCTTTTCGCCTCTTGCTTCTGGTTGGCCCTCTTGGGTTGCCGAGAAGAATCCATGGGCTGCAAAAATGGCTCTGAGGATAAATGGGGGACATGCGACAAGTAAACCACGAGTCACCGTGCAGTCGTCGTATTTGTTAAGCAAACGTCGCATACACACTGCACTAAACCCAGGAGGTTAAAAGAGATACCAACTGGCATTCTCCTCTTTCACACAAGTTTCGGATGTACTGCGCCGATGGACAAAATGATGACAAGTACGTTTTCCTAGCTAACTTCAGTGCGCGTTAGCCTTGTTTTTGAGACAATACGTTACGATGTATCCAACTTCTGCGTTATATCACTTTCATCGTGGACGTCGTACACGGTAGCGTAATACACCCAAATATGTTGGAGAAAAAACAACAACTTAATGATGATATGTCAAAGATTGACTTAACACTTACGGACGGAAACTCCTAGCTTGATTTACACAAACACTTCCGGTGTCGTCACAAGTGGTAGCGTTCAGGGTACCTTTCTGCTGTAGGAAATACTGCTTTCAGTTCCTCCCAAAGTCCCAGTGTTATTCGAAGTGTACTTGGGCAGATTTGGTTATATTTAAAGATCGACAACGTGTTATGCGCGCATTGTTTGAAACTGTCAATGATTAGCTGGTCCTACTGACAGTCTAGCAAACGTGACAGGGACAAAAACCTCGAGAGGGCAGCAAAGCTTCAATTATTGTACCTAGACGTACTTGGTGAACGATGAGCAAACTTGATGCTGGAAAATGAAAGCGCGTGTGCGCTGATGTGCGTTTGTGTGGAAGAAAGTATCTTCCGATGTGTTGATTTTGCTTATTTTGTCTTTCGATCTCGTAGTTAACCAATTGGTTCTTATGCAAGAGCAGGACCACATTAAGGCTGAACTGACCTTTACTATGACGTTTCCTTCACAATTGGTTGTTTGCACATTTAGAGTAGAAGAGGATAGAATAGCCTTTATTGTCCTAGCAGTGGGGGTGCAATGACACGTGTCCTTTTGCATAAGACATATCGAGATGTGTGTGGTGTAATGCGTCCATTCTTATCTTGGAGTGCTGCGCGAAGGTGGAGTCCGTGCCGGGTGCCTTTGGGCAACGGGCAAACCATCCAAACCATCCCCTGGACCGGTTGCTTGCTCGTCAATCACCGGAATCACACAGAGACCAAACGCACTGAAAGCGGGAAGTGAAGCCATTCTGTCTGCACACAAGTCACGACACGATCAGTGACCGCCGTGTTTAACGTCTGGGATTCATTCTGCCGAAAGCCATCGGGATGTATGCGCAATTAGAGTGTGGTTACTTATGCTGCGGTGATTTTTGGACTCAGTTCGGGAACTGTAAGCATTTATATCCTCTAAAATAATGCACTCTGGCTGACCCGGAAAGGAAAGAATATCATGCTTGTGAGCCACGGCTGTTGATTTGACCCGAACAAAGCAAATGCCCATAAAACACGGCCCAATAACTCACGGGCAAATCGTTGGTTAATCCTTGAGAAACTAGCAGCATATTTCTAACTGATGCGCAAATGCATCTCGCTTGCAAAAATCCCTTTTTCCTCCGAGCGAGCAGCGCGTGAGTAGTCGAGATGGCTGTCGCAGTAGAGTCTCTGCCGTGGTTGCGGCTTGCACGAAGCCAAGCGAAGCATGCAGAGGAAGAAGCAAATGACTCTGAAATATTCATGAGGCGAGGAGAGGCGGTGCAGCTTGGAGAAGAGGAGGACATCAAATCGAAGGGTCAGGAGCGCTCATCGCACGCAGGTGTTGTCTGCTTCATCTTTGCTCGAGTCTCATGTCATCCCGTGTAATCGTGCCTTCATTATCGCTTTGGGTGGGCGTCGTGTCAGGAGAGCTCCGCAGTCGTCACTTTCTACTGCCATGACAACGGCGTCTGAGTCCACCCGGGCACCGCGACGCCCGTTTTCCGTTCGCCGTCGCACAACGCGGCGAGCAATGCTTTAGTTCCCCAACGTGTTTCAAAGCAACATCAAAACAACAACAACATAAATCAGGAAATCAACTTGCGTTAAGTTACGTTGGAAAAGCCAAACGTATTTACTCTACTTTCTTATGATCCTATGGAACATCAATATAGTACTAAAACAATACTAGGATAACATAAGTCCGAAATACGGATACATACACATCCTTATTCCTATAAGAATCCAAACGACCGTATCAGTATCAGCAGCATCTCGGAAAGACAAACACAATTTACGTGTTGCCCTTCAAAATGGCAGAAATGATCCCAACTACTCACTAAAGCCATTACGCTCTTGTCTTTAAACAATCGTAATAACGGCAAAGTCATGCAAGAGTTCCCACACTTTCGCAAATTCCTACATGCTCATTCATATCTCCGAAATGATGCCATTTATTTTGCCGTCTATGATTGCGAGAACGCAACATGGCTGCCTCGTCGCAGATCCCTCTGGTGGATTGCAACAACATGAACGGCAAAGGCGAAGAAGGGCCGTTTGGAAAAGAAAGAGGGATTCTTTCGACACGAAGAGGCACGTGTTAGTTTTCACGGGGAAAGGAGAACTATCTGCCGAATCCCAAATGGAAGCAGCATCTTGAGAAAAGCGCTTGCCAATCAGGAACGTTCATTTGGGACATTTTGCCACTCAGCGTTTGCAAAAGGTTACTTCACAAATTTGGGACGAGCAACAACCGGCAATAATGCGAAGACTCGCGACGTGAATTGATTTCCAAAAGGACATTCAAATTGGACGAAAATGGCGCTTCCGCAAACGACCACAGCAAGCATTTATAATCGGCTTATTACGCTATCGCAGTCTCCTTTCAGAACCGGACAGCTCCGGTCCGTTCCCACGCCCCGCCCACCTCCGGCACACTGGCGGTGAGAAAGGACCGCGTGCGCGCGCGCCCGCGCACACGCACAGCGGTGGGTTTGGGCGACACCTCAGGTGGCTTCTTCTTCTTGTTGTTGTTGTTGTTGTTGTTGTTGTTTGCAGCGGGGAACTCGAAGAAGAATTTGCCTCTTCTTCGCTCCTCTCACATGGAGCGCGAACCGGTTGAGGAGCAATCGCGAGGGGATCCCGAGCGCAATGCAAAGTGGGCAATTCCGATCGTCATCGTGCAGGGCACATCCTCTTGTTTGCGCTGCTTAAACCTGCTCGCAACACTTTCTCCTCGCTGTCCCTGAAGAAGAAGAAGAAGAAGAAGAAGAAGAAGAAGGAGAAGGAGAAGGAGACGGAGGAGGGGGAGGAGCAGGAGGAGGATGATGATGGCTCTCCTCGTCCTGCTTCTGCAAACGGGGCTCGTTTTGGGCTCCAACTACGGCTACGTGGAGTGGTCGGAAAACCACCGAGACGAGAACCCTCCGGCGTTGAGCAGCGCCCAAAGCATCGACGCATCCGAGCAGCAGCAGCAGCGGCCGGCGACCGAGCGCACGGTCGTGGCGCACAAAATCGAGGAGGACCTCCCGAGGGTGGTGACCGCCTTCCTCCACAGCGGCGACTCGTCGGCGCTGAGGCAGGTCAAGTGCTCGCGGAGGTACGAGCTGAGCAGCCTGCGGGGCGGCGCGCGCGTCGCCTCGCACTACTCGCTGCACGGCATCCTGGAGACCGTGACGCACGCCGCCAACTTTTTGAACACGATCCTGCAGGCCAACAGCTCCCGAGAGGACACCTGGCAGCGGGACCTTCGGTGGTATCGCGCGCTGGTTCGGCGCATGCTCGAGGGGGACCCCAAAATCCACAGGGCCGCGGTGAGCTTCCGCGGGGACTCACCGGCGCCCGGCACGCACGTCTCGCTGCAGGCGACCAGGAGCGAGCAGGAGGTGCTGCTGCAGGAGAGCGGGAGCCCCGATCGGTCCGGCTGGGTCAACGGAAGGAGGGCGGACCCCAAGACTGGAGTTCACCTTCTGGACAAGGAGCAGATCAGGTGGTCCGCGCCCTACCTGGAGTGCGACAGCGGGGCTTTCGTGCCCTTTTGGCTTCTCACCTTGTCCGCCGGCTTCTACGGACTCGAGAGAGATTCGGGCCTCCGATTCAGGTGAGAGAACGTTGCTGACGGAGAACCACTTGGCCGAGCGACTTTCAAAATACGCGAAGAACAAAGAGGAGCGTGTCTGCATGTGCACGCGTCATACTCATAACATCGAGGATAACGAACGAAACTATCTGAAGCCTTGCATTCACCAGAGTGACTTTCGTCATCATCATGAATATACAGTCAATATCAGTATGATATCAGTATATCCAGGCACGTGCGCACACAGGACCCGAGCGGTGCTCCAGCACCTGCCCCCTTGCCCTGGACGGAAAAAGCCTTGTTGTTGTTTTCCCCTCTCTGTCATCAATTCCACCCAAAGTGTGGTCACCGGGCAATCACAGGGCACATGTAGACAGACAACCGTTCGCACTCGCATTCAAATCTTTGGGCAATTTCGGGTCTTCGATGAACCTAACGTGCACGCTCTTGGAATGTTGGAGGAAGTACCCAGAGAAAATTCACGGGGTGCAGCCGCAAACTCACAGATTCCGTTTCCGCTGTAACGCCCCGACGACATGCACCGTTGCGCTGCCCGGGATGGCAACACAATAGATACCATCATTTCAAGATTTGAAAAAAAGTCATACACTGTAATGTACAACCCCAATTCCAATGAAGTTGGGACGTTGTGTTCAACCTAAATAAAAACAGAATATAATGATTTATAACTCCTGTTTGCCCTATATTTAATTGAATACACTACAAAGACAAGATATTCAATGTTCCAACTGATAAACAAATAATCTTGAACTTAGAATTTTAGGGCTGCAACACGTTCTCAAAAAGCTGGGCCAGGGTCATGTTGACCACTGTGTTACATCACCTTTTCTTTGAACAACATTCAATAAACCTTTGGGAACTGAGGACACGAATTGTTGAAGCTTTGGAGGTGGAATTCTTTCCCAGTCTCGGTCGATGTACAGCTTCAGCTGTTCCACCGTCCGGGGTCTCCGCTGTCGTATTTTACGCTTCATAATGCGCCGCACATTTTCAACGGGAGACGGGTCTGGACCGCAGGCGGGCCAGTCTAGTACCCGCACTCTTTTACGACGAAGCCACGCTGTTGTAACACGCGCACAATGTGGTTTGGCATCGTCTTGCTGAAATAAGCAGGGGCGTCCTTGAAAAAGACGTCGCTTGGAAGGCAGCGTATTTTTTCTCCAAAACCTGTATGTGCCTTTCAGCATGAATGGTGCCTTCACAGATGTGTAAGTGACACTAACACAGCCCCGTACCATCACACATGCTGGCTTTTGAACTTTGCGTCCATCACAGTCCGGAAGGCTCTTTTCCTCTTTGGCCCGGAGGACACGACGTCCACAATTTCCCAAAACAATTTGAAATGGGGACTCGTCGGACCACAGAACACTTTTCCGCTTTGCGTCGGTCCATCTTAGATGAGCTTCGGGGCCAGAGAAGGCGGCGCCGTTTCTGAGTGTTGTTGATAAATGGCTTTTGCTTGGCATAGTAGAGTTTCAAGTTGCACTTACGGATGTAGCGCCCAACTGTATTTACTGACATTGGTTTTCTGAAGTGTTCCTGAGGGATCGAAGGTCACGGGCATCCATTGTTGGTTTTCGGCCTCGCCGCTTACATGCAGCGATTTCTCCAGATTCTCTGAACCCTTTGATGATATTATGGACCGTAGATGATGAAATCCCTCAATTCCTTGCAATTGTCCGTTGAGGATCATTGTCCTTAGACTGTTGGACTATTTTGTCACGCACCTTTCTACCCGATCGTGGCACCCACCTGTTCCCAATGAGCTTGTTCCCCTGTGGGATGTTCCAAACACGTGTTGGATGAGCGTTCCTCAACTTTCGCCGTCTCTTTTGCCACCTGTCCCAGCTTTTTTTAGAACATGTTGCAGCCATGAAATTCTAAGTTCATGATTACTTGCTCAAAACAATCAAGTGGATCAGCTTGAACATTCGATATCTTGTCTTTGTAGTGTATTCAATGAAATATAGGTTGAACATGATTTGCAAATCCTTGTATTCTGTTTTGATTTGTGTATAACACAACGTCCCAACTTCATTGGAATTGGGGTTGTACTACAATAATGCTATGGTGTTAAAGTTGAGAATTTGTAGCATTATGACTGCCACAAGACACCACATTGTACATGACATGGACATTATTATATGAGCTGAGTGCAAATACTGAAGTATATGAAGTGAGAAGGCAGACGGTGAAGAAGAAGCGGTAACCTTTCTCATTCCGAATGCTCTCGTGTCAAAGCACAGCTGGGCCCGTCTTCACGATGGCGCCACTTGTGCGCAGCAGCGGCGCAGGCTTTTTCTGCCTCCCTCCAGTGGCCTTCGTGTGAGTGGGTGGCAATTATGCATGTCTAAACACTCATCTGGCAAGGAGGGGCGCAGGCATGGATAATAGTGTGAGCGAACAATAATGGGCGATAGATAAAGTGCGGCATTTGGCCGCCGATGCCAGCGTGAGTTGCAGCGTATCAAGCAGCTTGTGGTCCAGTTTGATCCGAAAGAAAGCCTGAAGGAAAGGCAGTCGAGGTCTTCCTTCATATTTGCTACATTGTTGTGGCCAAGTGACTTGTGATTTCCATCCGTCCATCTTCTGAGCCGCTTTTCCTCACTGGGCTCTGAGCTGAAACTTGGGATTTTGCCCTTACCAAGTATTCGCGCTCACTCGCCATCCGCGACTTCGACAAAATCTTTCATCCGATTCTCGGGAAGCTGCTGACAGTTACAAATGAGCCTCCTGAAAAACTATTTCAATGACTTTCTCGAAGTAATATAACTCATTACAACGGATTACATTTGGATGACTTTTCTTCATTTGAGCGCATGCACTTGGATGCTTCTAACAAAGTGGTTCTCGTTACATGGAAGGAGTTACTCCCCAACACTGGTTACAAGTTAGACTTGCGTGTGTATTATTAGACACTTGTCTCCTGAAATAAAGAATCGGGCTGTTTTATGTTTAAAACATGCGAGAAACTGTTCAGCCTTGCACGCGTACGCCTCTAACGTTGCCAATTAGCACTTAATATTCAAGCGCCACCGAGGAGGGCTTTGTGTACCCTAATGCAGTGGCTCTCAACCTTTTTTAGGGTCCGGGACCCCCTGCAAATTTTTGATGGACCCCGAGGGACGCCTGACTTGAATATTGCAAATAAGCAGTATTATTAAAATGCACTTGTGAAACAGATGGAATTACCGAAAAAACGTCCCGTATCCTGTGTAGTTTAGGTAGATAAAGGCCTCAGTCACATTTGAGTGAAATCATACGATCTCTATGAATGTCATCAGATCCTTTTAAGAAGGGATTTTATTTTCACGGACCCCTGCTTCCCTAATGATTACGAGTAATGGCGATTTGTAGCAGTTTGACAATGAAAACGAAGCTTTACACCCCGAACGGCAAAACAGGTGTGGAGAAAATGGACTCCAGCGTTGGTTGAAGCGCCACCGCTCGGAGCACACGTCATGTCTTCCCTTCTCATGTTCTCGCGTGAGCTCGAAATGTTTCGCCCGCCTCCTCCGGTCATCGCAGCGGTGCGATGACGTTTCTAAAAATAGAACGTCTGGACCGAAAAGCTCCAGCCTTCCGTCGTATTCTTGTGAAATGTCCCCATTTTTTTTTTTTTTTTAACTTTCCGCACAGGCCATTTTTAATTGAAGAATTCCCCATACGTGAAGATCTTGACAGATGACAGAGAGCGATGTAGATGAAGCGGTCACATCTCTCTCTCTCATTCTGTCCGGTTGTGGACTCAGGAGGCGAGGTGGTGTTGAAATCCTCTCTCCGTGCTTGTTTGCTCCACTTCCCCGCAGGCAGATGGAGACAGCGGGTGTCAGGCTCATCCACAGCGGCACTAAAGAGAAAATGATTTCGAACCCTCACACGAGGACTTTTTTTGGAACACGAAGACACATGAGTACTTTCTAAAGTGGGACTAAGCAGGCCCAAAAAAGTGGCAGGTACATTCGACAAACCACAGAGAGGAGTAATGTCAACAAGCCTGCCAAAATGGAATGAATAAAAAGAAATTGCTAAGTATATCAAATCAGGCTTCAAAATAATAAGATCTCAGACGCTGCGGGCGTGTCGAATGGATGCGCCAAAAGGAAGTCAGTCAAATCATGGAAATAAGCACACAAGTCAACTTACCCTCGTTGTCTGTCGGCGGCATTAATGACACAGCCGAACACGGCACCCGACGACGGCGGCGGCGCGGTCGGAGGGAGCCCGGGTACTTGGACGCTCGCCACTGCCCCGTTCGCCTGGATCAAGTCGCCCATGTTGTCTCCGGTGAAACTTTACTCAACTATCCGGCGTAAAATGCGCACTGCGGAGTCGGCCGGTGGTGTTGATGTTCAGTTCGCCATCTGCGCGTCTTTAAAAAGTCAGTCCATCGCTTGTTTATTTCCTCGTTTTTTGGGAGCTTAAAAAAATGTCACCGAGGTGCTCTGTGACATTTTCGGGGTGTCGCCATCGTTAGCTTGCTAACCGCACGCTAGAGTGATAAATGGGCCTTGTTATGGACGCGAAGCACAGCTAAGTCACAACTGAGTTGCCAAAGGAAATGACGTCACTTTGTGCTTATACAACGGCTGGTTTAAAACATTCACTGACCACAACAACGTTTCGTATTCCTGCACCATGTCGTACGATCCAAAATAAGAGCTGAATTCAAAAAAAATCTCGCAAAGATCAAAATGCTGTTTTCATCGAGCTTGTCACTTATAAATTGAACAATATGTTTATTATTGTGGCATCATACTGAGACCTGTCAATATCATTTTGACACTCATGCAGATAAATAAGATGACCTGTCACCAAAATCTCCTAGATTGATAAAGTCGGCCTCCGGTCAAAACAAATACTTGCTATCGGTCAGTCCGAGCTGGAATGGCGCCCTGAGCGAGACCCGCTGTTGGCAAAAGACAAATCTTAAAAAATGGGGAAAAAACTCAAGGCCGAAGATACCTGAGCGGCGGCGTTCGACGGCTGGCTGCGCACCGCATCATCTTCCGGCACGTGGGCGCTGCCAGCCTGTGCCGCCGCACATGTTGCGCATACCGGAAACTGCCACTGCTGAGACTGTCAATAAGTTGATTTTTTTACCTTTTGTTTTGTCCCAGCCTTTATCGTAACATATTGCCTGAATGAAGATGTCTTTATACTACTGCAGTCTCGTACTGACAAGAAAACAAAGTCCCACGTGTGGGAAGATGTATTTGAGTTTTGAAAAGGATTTCAGGCTGCTCAAGCGTTCCTTTTGTTCACTTTTGTTAACTCCCACACTTTTAATTTCCACGCTTTCTTCCACTCTTGACATGACTTCACTTGAGGCTAACGTTCTCTGCTCTTAAATGTATTTTTCCAACACTTCATTAGTCGCACTAATTCGATGATTCTTTTCCTTTACTCATCGACGACAGCTACTCCGTGGTCCTCTTTCTTCCCTTAATGATTTGTGTGCTCTATCGCCTCGGCAGGGGTGCGGTCCGCGTGGACGTCAACTTGCAGGATGTGGATATCGACCAGTGCTCCGACAGCGGCTGGTTTGCCGGGACACATCGCTGCAATCTTACCAGTATGGAAGTAGGTGCCGTTTCCTGTAATGATCGTTTCCCTGATTTTGTTTTGAGTTACCCCGATTACAGTGTTCCCTCGCTATATTGCACAGTCACTGTGCACTGTTGTAGACTTTTTTTTTTTTTAATTCATATTGCTCATAATTAACCATATCTTGGGATTTTGAGTGTATGCTGTCCTTTTGTCGTTGCGGTAAAATGAACACTTCCTAGCCTAAAACATTAACACAGTAAACAAACAAACAAAAGAAACGTTTTATTGAAACAGATATTACAAAGAAGTCTTACTGCGCATGACTTTATGTTTAAGAGTTCAAATGTGTTTAAGAAAGTGTTTTTGAATATGGTAGAGGTTAATAGGAGTGTGGGGAAGCTGAATAAGGAGAATAAGGAGTTCTGTCGCTGGCCATACCATGTAGAATAAATGCAGTGCAATGGATTGCGTCAAGATGCTTTGAATAATTGACCGTGCTCTTCGTCTGTGTGCCCGCCTTACGTTTTCCTCGGTCTTAACATTCGGGTCGTGGGACAGTTTCATGTTTTGATCTGCTCAGCTGCATATTTGCAGATTTTCTTTGGGAGCCCACCCTCAGTTATTTGCTGAAAAACTCACCTATTCACCGTTTTCGCGCTCAGGCCAAATCAAGAACAGTATTGCTTTGGCGCTGTCTGGCGGCAATATGTTGAAGTGAGTTGAGGAGTTTCATTTGGCCATATAGTGAGTAGTGATTTGCCGCCATCTCGTGGCATCTATATGCAATTACACTGCTTTTTAGGGCGGGTATCAAGTCCCCGCAGATTTTTGCTATTTGTGGCGAAAAGCACGGTGTCACTGTATCGTGTCCGCCGCTATCTTGTACTTTTTATAGCAATATTCCCACTTTCTTTAAAAGTATACAAAACAGCGAATAGGCATACTATTGAGCGAATAGATTCCACATTAAATCCTCGAATAGCGAATGGCAAATAGGTACTGTACTTACTGGAGAGGAGAACCACAGTCGGCGACGCACTTTTCGGTCTTTCGTTTATTGAACGCTGCGAGAACGCGAACAAACAGTGAACACACACTCGTGCAGGGGCTGCTGTCGACTCCAGACACAACTTGCCTCTTAAAGGTTCCATGCCGCACCTATTTATTGATTGATTGATTGCTTAGCAGCTTTGATGTATTTTTCATCAGGTAGGTAGCTCGATAATTTGGGTTGGAAATGCCCAGGATGCCCTTTTTCAACGTATTCCAATTGGTCCCAGACACCTGGCAGACTGAATTTCTCATGAATATTCTATTTTGTCAATGAAGCTTTGCTCTTACTGGATCACTGCTCTCCTCAATTTAAATATGGGTTAGCCTGCTTTGCTCTGATTGGTAGTAGGTTATATCTCTAACTAGCGGGAGCTAGCACTGTCCGTGGGTCCACACAACAGAGACACTTTAGCCCAAATATCACAAAAACACATAACACTTTAGGGAAGATGCATAACTACATGCTGTAGTGGTGGAAATGGATTAAGCTATTATTACTCGCTATTATTACAATTGTGGCGACTTGCCACTGATGGAATGAAGGCGCTCAGTACTTCTACAGTTGGGGAGGGCCGACTCATGCCAGAAAGCCAACGTGCGTACTTGGGTTCGGTTTTAGCCACGCCCCCAAAATCTGGACCACTGAAATGGTGAAAAGATGCTTTAGCTTTATCTCAACAATTCAGTACGACATAGTTCCCAGTATGTTCGGCACTTATCTTCAAACATATTTCATGTTCTGTATTTAGACACAAATGACCAGAATCCCTTTAAGTATTAGGAGTCATGTTTTTTAAAATTTGTATATATATATATATATATATATATATATATATATATATACATATTAATTTTGCAACAGAAGCACAACTGTGTATTAAATGTCAAATATTTACTGTTGAGTCTGCTGCCCCTCATACCGAGCTGGCCGGCCGGTTTGTAGTTTTGTGGGTCGCTCCGCTTTGGAAGAATGCGTGACCACATTCCACGTTTTCCCACCTGGTATGCTCCTCCTCCTCCTCCTCTTCATCCTCCTCCTCCTCCTCCGACGATGACGATGATGATGATGCTTCAACATTTTGCAGTGATTCAGTGGCAACTTAGTCATCACCGTTGTTGATCTTTTTTGAGTAGAAACGTAGGAGGCGAGATTCAAGACTTTGTGCTTGACTCAAATTTTCAACGTAGCCAAAGAGGTTTTGTCAGGGAGGACTTATATCGACAATACCATGAATTTGACTTTGCCACGGATAATTTCATTTCGTCACGTAATCAAAGCCGGCAGATGATTTGTTTCCAGCCGGGGTGAATTAAGATGCATGGCAGCTGTCCACCGCATGTGGAGTTTCATCACTCAGGTTGCCCTAAAAGAGGTTCGACTCCGAAAGCAGATCCGATAATATTTTCATTATTAATGCGCCCATTAACTTTGATTTGATAACGTCATATTCTAACTGTCTTCTGGTATCTGTCGATGATGGAAACGCAGGTTGAAATGTAAGTTAAACGAGGAAGTGACTCAGTTTGCATTTTCTTTGATATTACATGAAAGGAATTGACAAAAAACAAGCTGGTCAGAATGCCAAGTGAAAGTTTGTTTTTCCTGTTTGCAAAGCCGGGATTGCTTTTGTGAAATGCAAAGACACTCTGTGAAATGGACACCCAAGGCAAATTACTCAAAATAATGACTCCTCATCATAAAGCGTCGGTTTCGGCTCTTGCTTGCGGGGCTGCTTTCGAGATGGGGATTAGCTCGTCTTTTCACTTTTTGTGTCGCTCTCGCTTATGTTTCTCTTGGGTTCCCATCGCTTGCTTCTCGGGTCAAACGATCTGTAAATTCCAAAACCCCGAACTGGATGATTTTCCGAGTCTGGGAAGAAAGTGAGGCGTGTGGGAGACACTTTTCTTCTCTTAAGCGCACTCGTGAACAACTCGGTGGAACTTTGCTCGGTTAAAACAACGTCTGAGCCAAGCGAAGCAACAAAAAGCCTCTTTCTCATGAAATACAAGAAAGCCGTGTGAGAAGTCAACTCAAGGCTCATCTCGAGTCTCCCAGGGCGAATGAATAACAATGCGGTCTTTCTTTTGAATGCGGCGGCGCATCTGAGCTCTGCACAGTACGTGCTCCTCACTCAAGGTCCATTTGCGACGTGTCGCTTCGGCGCAGCTCGACAACATTAACGTCTCTCGTCCTCGAGACGTGGCGTCTCCTTGAACTGCGAGCTCTTGTCACTTCTTCTGCTCGGCAGCGCGAGGGCAACGTCACGAGTCGTAAACGCGCCATTATGCCCACTATAAAACGGTTGGAGTCAACAAGCTTCCAGGGCATAGATAATAGTGACAGGCAGAGCGATGAAATGCTCTGAAACCGGTGCTGGCATTCATATAACAGAATAATTGCTTGCGAGATCGAACTCTGAGTAAGTACATTTGCAAGTCAAGCAAGGGTAACATTATTAGTTCAGTATTTACAATCGAACAACATTTTTGTTGGGTGGTGCGCCGTGAGATTTTTCCCGTGTAAAATGGGTGCGTTGGCGCACCAAAGGAGCCGCATGTACAACACAACTCTGCATAGGAACACTGACGCTCGCGCAAACGCAACAAGGTCGCGCAGCCGGCCCACCGACATCGAAATAGATGACGCGAGGTTGGCGTCGGCTCAGGTTCGGCATTGAGCAGGAAGTTAGCTGGATTTTTGTACCACATATGATCATTTTTTTCCTTTGAAGCGCTTCAGTGCCTTGTTGTTTCTTTGTTCCAGCAAAGGCTGTGGAGGAAGCGGGATGGGTCACGTGACCTAAACACTCACTCGTACATTTATGGATGAGTAGTCTCTTACACGATGACTCCTGTAATGATTCAACAGCTCGGACAAGGATTCGTTCTGATGATCGGGACTCGACGAGTCGAACGAGGAGCTGAATAAGGGTTTTCTGTCACGCGTGAGCGCGGTGAGCTTCAAAAGGGGGCCGCGTGTGTTTGCATATGCGTGCGTGTGTTTGTTGTCTCAGCCCATTCGAGAAAATGTGTCGCTGGAGATAAAGGGCTTCAGAAGCCGAGTGCTGCTAATGAGTGTAAACTGCGATGACAGCCAAAGAGGGTTACCCACTCTAAACCCCGCGCTGCCTCGCTTTCCCGCTCTCTGCCTCACTTTCTGTTTCCATGACTATTTATGCACCAATTTCCTTCGCTGGTTTTTGTCTTCGGTTATCACACTCTCCTTTTCATGTGGTCTTGAATACTCCTACTGCATTTTCTGAAAGCCAATTAACTCCTCAGAAAAGAGAAGACTGATTTCTCCATCTGTCAGCATGTGATTTAATCCCTTTAAAATCACAGCTTTTTGTAACATTCATTCACTCATTCATTCATTCATTCATTCATTCATTTTCTTCCGCTTATCCGAGGTCGGGTCGCGGGGGCAGTAGCTTTAGCAAGGACGCCTAAACTTCCCTCTCCCCAGCCACTTCCTCCAACTCTTCCAGGGGGGATCCCGAGGCAGCCGAAAGACATTATCTCTCCGTTGTGTCCTGGGTCGTCCCCGGGGTCTCCTCCCAGTGGGACGTTCCCGGAACACCTCACCAGGGAAGCGTCGGGGAATACCTTATGAACAGAAAAGTTATGAAGAGAATCGGTGACAAAGGTCAGCCTTGGCGGCGTCCAACCCTCATCGGGAACGGGTCCAACTTACTGCCGGATAGGCGGACCGAACTCTGACACCGGTCGTACAGGGACCGAACAGCCCGTATCGGGGGGTTCGGTAGCCCATACTCCCGAAGCACCCCCCACAAGACTGCCCGAGGAACACGGTCGAACGCCTTCTCCAAGTCCAGAAAACACACGTAGACTGGTTGGGCGAACTCCCACGCGCCCTCGAGGACCCTGCCGAGGGTGTAGAGCTGGCCCGCTGTTCCACGGCCAGGATGAAAACCACACTGCTCCTCCTGGATCGGAGATTTTACTTCCCGACGGAGCCTCCTCTCCAGCACCCCTGAATAGGCCTTACCAGGGAGGCTGAGGAGTGTGATCCCCCTGTAGTTGGAACGCACCCTCCGGGCCACCCCAGTCTTCCGATACAGAGGCACTGTCCCCAATGTCCACGCGATGTTGCAGAGGCTTGTCAACCAGGACAGACCCACAACATGCAGAGCCTTTAGGAACTCTGGGCGACTCTCATCCACCCCCGGGGTCATCAACATAAACAATGGATATATATATATATATATATATATATATATATATATATATATATACAGTACATCCTGGAAGCTTGGCCGTTACTCTTTGATCAGTACAACATCTTCTCGGTTCATATACAATTAACCGATATAATGTACAATGAATCTTCTACGGTACATGTTGTTGTATTACCCATGACAGAAATGCTGCTATGGCATAAACTTAAATCGGGCGGTGGTCCAGCAGTGTGGGCGATACCGATAGATTTGAAATGTTTCTCTCTTTAACAACGAACCGAGTGCTTTTGATGGATGGCGCAATCAGCAGAAGCGCAGGCAGCGCGCCGTCACACACACAGCGGGAGCTGTTACAATTCACTCCTTAGATATTTTGGGGGCCAGACAAAATGTCCTCTTCACGCAACCTAAAATGATCCATCGGCGCTTTCGTGACACGAGGAATAGCGATACTCATGTCGCTTGAACAAGTCCACTTTCATCATACAATATCAAGATCTTTAAGGACCGCCGCACCTTGAAACGCCTCGCGGTCGAACGGCTCGGACTTCGACTTCAAAATGTAGAAATTCCAAATGAGATGAGCGGGCGACGGGTTGTGTCACGTGCATAAAATGCGAGGAAACTCTGATCTAGAAAATGCGAAGCAGTTAACAATACGGCCTTACAGCCTTACAGCGTGCGCGCAAAGAGTTGGAGAGTCGAGGATCAAAAGCCCCTCTGTATCCAAAGTGCAATGATTAACTTTCCGAGTGCGGCCCGATTAAGGGGATCCATCAAGTGGAACGGCCTAAAACGACCGTTTTATAGCTTTTTCATTGCGCCTGAAGAAAAAGGAGACAAGCCTTGGAAACAAGCATTTGCTGTCACGTTTCTGTGCGTGACTTTGTGTACAGTCTTGAAGGGAAGCGGGGCATTGCCTGGCGATAGACGACGAACAGTGTATGCTTTTAAGCATATATGTCAAACTCGGGCCCGGGGGCCGAATTTGGCCAACGATGTAATTATATTTGGACCGCAAGACAGGAGCAACGTGGCTATAACAAAGAATATAACAGCATTGAATTAATGTTTTTTTGTTTTGTTTTTTTTGAAATGCCCTTTATCAACTCCCGGGCAGGGACTGTTAATAGTTTGAGGTTTGGATTTTTATTGAAGAACATTCTTCATTCTTTTTGGGGTTGTTTTGTTGTGGGCCTTTGAAAAATAGATTTACAGCAAAAAGAAAGGCAGTTGGAGAGAGATAAACAGAAGATGCGGAGACAGAAGAATTCATCAGAATCAGAATCAGAATCAGAATCATCTTTATTTGCCAAGTATGTCCAAAACACACAAGGAATTTGTCTCCGGTCGTTGGAGCCGCTCTAGTACAACAAACAGTCAATTTACAGAACACTTTGGGGACATAAAGACATTGACAAAAAACAATTGCGCAAAAAGATGCAGAGTCCTCGAGCACTTAGAGCAGTTCGAACGACTAATATTGCAATCGTCCGGTGCAATGACCATTGTGCAAAGGGCGCTGAGACATGTTAACATGTTCATGTTATCTATTTAAATACAAAACAACCAACAAATACCACTGATGTCTTTTATTGCAAATTGGATTTCTCGTGTTTAATATTATAAGCACGAGAAATCCAATTTGCAATAAAAGTGTGTTTATTCCAGATTCAGCGTTTGAGCAAAATTTAAGTTGGTTGTCAATGATAAACTTTAACGCTACATTTCTCCAGAAAAGGGAAACACGCACATCGCAGTGATTTATCATTCAATATTGAGTTTTGTCCCAATATTTCATTTTGGCCCACCGTGAATTTGAGTTTGACAAACTGTAGAGGCACTTTAGAGCTTCAGTCACATTCATATTAGAATGAATCCAACACAGCATCTTATTTGTCACCTAAATGTTTTTAGTACGATCCCCTCAAGATCTGGGCTCACTTCTCTGTTGGTGTTTTGTTTTGTAAAGGTTCTGATTTTCTTTTCAAGGAGGCCCCTTGAAAGGCAAAATATAAATCTGAGTTATTATTATTATTTATGTTGCAGTCTATGAATCCGTTCTGTCAACAATAACATTTGACACAAATGTAATATGAGGAGCAGTGAAGTATTTTTTTCAGTCCATTTTTAAGTAACATTTGACCATTCTTAACGCCATAATTAAAATGAAAATACAATAAACAAAACACTTCTTCACTTTGATAGTAAGAGTGACAATGATCACGCACCTTAAAAGAAGTAACCTACTGGGAAAAAAAAGTCTTACAATTTTCAATTTATGCGGCCATGTTTTCTGAAACACACATTTTTCGATGCCTTTTGTCCACAATTTTCTATTCTCAAAACAGCCTTTTTTTTTTTTTTTTTTTTTTTTTAAACACTCTGGGTGGGTGAAGCTTTTTCAAAAGTCTTTCTTTATAACTGTGCTTTTGTTATTTGAAATGTGAGACATTGTCTTTCTAATTCAACTTTAACAATGGAACATGTTTAATGATATCGCCTTTCATGTGCTGATTTTCTTTTCGCAATGACATGCTTATAACATGCAAAATAAAAAAATAATCATCATCATTTCACTGAACACTTGCGCAACGCAATGTCATCCAGGCAAATTCCAAAGTTTTGAAAAGCTATCCTTCTAGCCAATCGCAGCCATTTATTTATCTGTCCAATTCATCCTTCGTTTGGAATCATTGCTGGTATTGCAAACGATGCGGCGTGCACCCAGACACGCAAACATTTAACCTTTTCAAATTGGCCACAGCACAAGAATCAGCAGAGGACAAATCTGGACACACAATGAAGTGAGACAGTGTGTCGCGCAAGCCTTCATGTATAAATTTAGTTGCCCACATCATCCTCCCCGCAGAGAAGGATTGCAGTATTTATGAACATTCATGCCAAATTTAGTGCAGCTTTAATTTGAGTGCATGTCTGCAACTTGCGCATTCAAGCCAACGTGAGTGTTTGGGCTCCACATGCTGCGTAAGCTTGTAGAGGTGGAAACCGCGCTGCGATTATGCGGAAGCTCGAATTGTGCAAACAAGCCCTAATTCTTCATTTAGATATGAATTAGTGTCCCTGTTACTTGGCAAAGCTCCGTGATTTCCCCTGACATCAGGCATGTCACAGCTGCCGCCGTCTGCAGAAGAGCACAATTTGGATGACTCGATAACAACTTTAGCAAGTTCATCAAACTAACCACGTTGGGGGCACGGCACGCCACTGTCCCTCCACCACGCAGGACATCAGAATGTTGCTAACCTGAGGACCACAGTAGGCGTTGCCACTCTGTTTTTGTTTTTTAAATGGTCGGGAAAGTCAATAAATCCAGCGACGATATCTCGTAAATTGGCAACACGGACACGAAGTTGCTCTTGTTCGCTTGCACTGCCGACACACGGGCGCCTCAAAATAAAAGCAGCCCATACTGCAGGTTTTACTTTGACTTCATTAAGGCTGCGAGGGCTGTGGCCCACGGGTCGTACTTTGCCTAGGGGCGCTCAAAAATACATTTCATTGTACACATTTTATTTGTTCACTCAAACAGCCCCCCAAAAGCCAAAGAAAATACCAAAGATATGTGGTTTCAAGTCAAAACTGACGTTTCGCCATGCCTGATGAATCATTTTCGCCCCAAATGTTGACCTTTTTCTGTCTTGTGGGCTGTCGAGCGCTTCCGCTGTCCTTTAGAATTGTCAGGAGAGCATGCAAATTGCTATTTTGGCCATCATATATGAATGAATGATTGACAGAAATTCAAACTGAAACCTGTCATCTTTTTGTGTCAGATGGCATTTCAAAACACTTCTTCCTCCTGTTAACAGGCACAAAACATGTTCCAAGCTTTGTCATCTGCCGATCGGTCCCTTGCCTCCTTTTTGTCATTCTCACATATCTGCCGACATTGTTGTGAAGTTGGGACGTTGTGTTAAACGTAAAAAAAAAACAGAATACAATGATTTACAAATCATGTTCGACCTATATTTAATTGAGTACACTACAAAGACAAGATATTCAACTTGGAATTTGATGGCTGCAACACGTTCCCAAAAAGCTGGGCCAGGGTCATGTTGACCACTGTGTTACATCACCTTTTCTTCGAACAACATTCAATAAACCTTTGGGAACTGAGGACACGAATTGTTGAAGCTTTGGAGGTGGAATTCTTTCCCATTCTCGCTCGATGTACAGCTTCAGCTGTTCCACCGTCCGGGGTCTCCGCTGTCGTATTTTACGCTTCATAATGCGGCGCACATTTTCAACGGGAGACGGGTCTGGACCGCAGGCGGGCCAGTCTAGTACCCGCACTCTTTGACTACAAAGCCACGCTGTTGTAACGTGCAGAATGTGGTTTGGTATTGTCTTGCTGAAATAAGCAGGGGCGTCCATGAAAAAGACGTTGCTTGGATGGCAGCGTATGTTTCTCCAAAACATGTATGCACCTTTCAGCATGAATGGTGCCTTCACAGATGTGTAAGTGACCCATGCCATTGGCACTAACACAGCCCCATACCATCACAGATGCTGACTTTTGTACTTTGCGTCCATAACAGTCCGGACGGTTCTTTTCCTTTTTGGCTCTGAAGACACGATGTTCACAATTTCCCCCCCAAAATTTGAAAGGTGGACTCGTCGGACCACAGAACACTTTTCCACTTTGCGTCAGTCCGTCTTAGATGAGCTTCGGGCCCAGAGAAGCCGGCGGCGTTTCTGGGTGTTGTTGATTAATGGCTTTTGCTTTGCATAGTAGAGTTTCAAGTTGCACTTACGGATGTAGCGCCCAACTGTATTTACTGACATTGGTTTTCTGAAGTGTTCCTGAGCCAATGCGGTTATATCCTTTACACATCGATGTCAGTTTTTGATGCAGTGCCGCCTGAGGGATCGAAGGTCACGGGCATTCGATGTTTGTTTTCGGCCTCGCCGCTTACATGCAGTGATTTCTCCAGATTCTCTGAACCTTTTGATGATGTTATGGACCGTAGATGATGAAATCCCTCAATTCCTTGCAATTGTACGTTGAGGAACATTGTCCTTAAACTGTTGGACTATTTTCTCACGCACTTGTGAACCTCGCTCCATCTTTGCTTGTTGCCAATGAGCCTGTTCACCTGTGGGATGTTCCAAACACGTGTTTGATGAGCATTCTTCAACGTTCTCCATCTTTTTTGCCACCTGTCCCAGCTTTTTTGGAACGTGTTGCAGCCATGAAATTCTAAGTTCGTGATTTGCTAAAAACAATCAAGTGTATCAGTTTGAACATTGAATATCTTGTCTTTGTAGTGTATTCAATGAAATATAGGTTGAACATGATTTGCAAATCCTTGTATTCTGTTTTGATTTATGTTTAACACAACGTCCCAACTTCATTGGAATTGGGGTTGTATGTTTTCTCTGCTTTTTGCAACTGCAACGAAAGAAGTGGATAAGCGTCATTCCCTGAAAGCGTGATGAGCATTTGCATGTGTTTTGTCGTCCCACAGTGCACGCCCATCGCTGGCCACGGATTTGTGTTGGACAAATATAAGTGCCAATGCAGGAGAGGATTTTACCATCCGAGCCGTGTGGCACTCAACGGCTTTAAAAGTAGGTTCCGAATCTTTCTTTGCTGTCACAATGGCTCCGGGTCACACTTCTATTCTATTCCATCACAAGCCTGTCAGGATTTGTGGGAAAACTGCCCCCCGATGTATTCTTATAAATAGAACGGATAGTATACTGGCACATGCGTAATTCTCCATCACTTTCTTTCAATTGTTTTTCAGGATGCGCCATTGCCATCTGGTTTAAATAGCAAAATGTCTTTCTCTTTAGTTTCATTTCAAATCCCCCAATTCTTTTCGGGTCATTCATGAAATATTTATCAGTCTTAGGTCTTCCGCGCATGCAGTAGCGCGCGCTCCACCGTAAACTTTGCCTTGACGAAAGTCGGCTGTTCAGGTGTCTCGGGTAGGAAACAAGGCATCTGTTGGAGGAAATATCTTTTACGACTTTATATGAGCATGAAGTAATGATACATTTTATGACGACATCAATTGAACTGAGATGAAATATCTGAAATCAAGGTGAAATGTCAAAATATTTCTTCTTCCCAGGCAGTTTTTGTGGACGAACATTTTATTTGCTGTCATCATTTGTTTCTTATAATCCCTTCTTCAGATTGTTTAATTATCATTGAGACTTTACGACCCGTTATGAGTAAGTTTAGTTTAAAAACACTCGTTTTAAGACATCGTTGGTTTTGTTTTTCAAATTTTCCTCTTCTATTGGCAGATCATTTTGCTTAAATGAAGTCATATTGAATGATTTATTGAAGCGCAGATTTCGCAGTGCACCTGTCATACAAATAGTCACTGAAGCCTTCTGTATGTAATGGCAAAGAAGCAAAGCGGATTGCAACAGTATGACAACTTGGACGTATTTCCACCATTTTTGATGAGCGGGAGCCGCAGGTGGCATCTGAATCACAGGAAGTCCGAATTCCTCTGTTCGTTTACAGATAATCGGAATTGCTTCGACTACAATTGCAACACAAATTGACAACAGATCTTGCTTACACTGTCTTTGAACAATTGTGTCGGTGTACTGCTTCATTCGCCTGACTTGCGTCCGTCCGGCGGGGTTCAATTCCCACTCAGCGGCGGTGTGACCGTGCGTGTTAAAGGTTGTCAACCGGGCGGCCTTTCGCCCGAAATGATCCGGGAGCTTCCCGCGACCCCGAACGGGGTATAAGCAAGCCGGACGGACGGACGGACAATGTATGGTGAACTCCGCTTCAAATGAGCGCAATCAATCGGCCACCTTTGACTGAGAGCGCCGCAGCGAGCGTCCTCACGCAGGAAGCTCGGCTGCGATGGGCGAAAGAATCAAGCGGGGGCGGGGTTCTCATCCCTGACTCCAGCCACCAGGCTATGATGTGCAAAGCCGCAGCTTTATTCTAATGCAGCATGATATGAGCCCAGAGGTCCTCAGGCTTCTGTGAAGAGACACTCTATTAAGGTCCTGGAAACTGTTGTACACACCTGAAGTGCAGAGACACAATACTGGTGCGGGAAACGATTTTGCATTGTTCCCTAGCAACAGGCCAGGAGGACGAGAGGACGCGAGAGACGATCACGTGCGAAAGATGCAGCATGTGAAATCAAATGACACACAGGAACAGAAGAACCTCGCGTGTTGCTCAAATAGTCAGCCACTTTGTTTCAACAAATGCATACGTATATTTGAAATATACAGTACTGTATACCCTGCAGTGTGAATTCACCACGTCAAAGGTCAAAAGTTTGCTCCCACAAACTAGGAAAAGTACATTAAAAAGCCGGTTGAAACCAGAGTTCCCACTTTCGTGTCAGATTGACGTAAACGGAGAAGCTCGGACCCAAAGCAGCGTCAGCAAAAACGGAGGGAAAAACCCAAAAGAAAACAGAGGTGCTGCAGATGGTCAGTGAAGAAATTGGAGGATTTATGTCCGACCAAATAAGGCTAACTGCTAATCTGGCCTCAACAGACGTGTTGCCGAAGGAATCGGTTTCATTTGTTTTCAAATGGATTACATTGGAAGTAAGTCTAGTAACCCCCAGAACACTTCCAGATATGCTGCAAACGCAATCTGGGTGAACAGACTTGAGGAATCCCTTCGGAACGCATTCGTCTCTTCTCTCTCATCGTTCCCTAATCTCCCTAATTAAAGCTTTTATTTTGGTCGGTATAATTGCGGTGACATTCGGATTCATTGCACTGTTGACTGCTACTCGTGAAACGTATCAATTCAAGCTGATCCACTCGTTCCAAGTGTCACCGCAAACGCAAATGACTCCACTCGGACCAATAAATCAAACGAGCGTGGAAAAATCCTCCAAAGGCGTCCACGAGCTCGCCATCGATATCGAAGCGTCTGACCGAGGCGTCTTGCGTCACCAGCTACGGAGCGGGGCTCTCGCAGAGACGACGTTTCCGACGCGGCCGGCAAGTGCCTCCCTTGCCGGGCGGGCTGCCCCTACTGCAGAGACGACACGCCCTGCGTGGCCCGGGAGGACGGCGGCCTGCGGCTGGCCGCCGCCTCCTTCCAAGGTCTGTGCGTGCTGCTGGACTTGGCCAGCATGGTGGCGCTCTACCACTTCAGGAGAAGTAAGGTAAGTGTACAAATACTCAACCATCTTTACCGACCTACTTACAAACCTTCCGTTCCACACGTACGCACTGGAAAGAAATCCTCATTTGAACATGGACATCGGTTGCACATCATTAAGAAAGGGTCCACTGATGTAATTTTCCTGTAATTGATCTTTTTTCCCACATTCCAATCATGTGCAACCGATGTACATGTTCAAATTAAGTAAACGTAAAGCGCACATACTACTTGGTATACCTTCCAACCTACCTACCTCTAAATACCTACATGTGCTTTCCTACACCTACCTACGATAACCACATACTTTATCTACCTGCCTATATCTGCCGCTTACTTATCCCCAAATCTACTTGCCGACATACCTTCCCCTTCCCACCAATGCACCTAGCACGAATCTACCAGTTTCCAGACACCAACTTTCCAGTCACGAGTCTCCCAACCCACCGTCTTAAACCCATCTACTTATCTAACTACTCAGCACCTACCGACCTAGAAAACCCACCTAAGTTACCCGACCTTAATCCCGCCTACCTACTACACTGCCTTACATTATAGTGATGCGAGGTAATCGGAATGTACTTGATATCATACTATGCAATAACTATTGCTCCTGACGAGCCAACTCTGTCTTTCGTCACGTTCAGAGTATCCGCACATCTGGATTCATTCTGCTGGAGGCAATCTTGTTTGGGGCTTTGCTGCTCTACTTCCCTGTAAGTAGATGTCATTTCCAGTCGGCTATTGCGATTTCTTTTCCTTATTGGCCCAAAGTTCGACCGTTTGTGTGGGTTTGTACGTGCGTATGGCGTCTCACTGTTTTTACACCGACAGGGTGAAACTGCTGCCACATATCGAGATGGTCGAGTAGTGACTTCATGAAACATCCATCCGTCCATTTTCTACCGCTGATCCGAGGTCGGGTCGCGGGGGCAGTAGCTATAGCAGGGACACCCAGACTTCCCTCTCCCCAGCCTCTTCGTGGGGCGTGCCCGGAACACCTCACCGGGGAGGCGACTTCATGAAACAACACTGCAAAAAATGGGCTTGCAAGCAAGAAAAAATGTCATGAAATTGGGACTATATTACCGAATGATTTTATGCTAAATTTAGTCATAACCAGTAATGCAATCTTTTAAGGGGAAAACGCATGAAGCAAGTGCCCGGTTGCTACTCTGCACTGCCCGGTAAGAAGAAATATCTTGGCAGAAAAAGATTTGAGATATTTGATTTGTTTGCAGTGTAATGTGCTGCTTGGAAAAGGCGTGTCAGGGAAAACTGTAACCAAGCAACGCAAACTTGAGGCAAACATGCTGTTTGCTGGACGTATTCGGACGCATGCAGCAACTGATGATGTGATGTCTGTGTTGCGTACATGACCTTCACAAGTCAGAATACAGCGTTATTGTTGTTGTTGTTGATTTTCCTGCCAGACTCATATATTGGTCCTTTTCATACTTCCATTGTTTTGAGGAACAATTCTGTTGTCACCTCTTTACAATACTCTACTGGTATTTCACCACGATGATGATAACCATTTAAAGCAGACGCAGTAGTGAGTACTGGGTTTCTTGTCGCATTAACATAGATGTCAGAAGTTACTGCTGGAGAAGATAAACGCTAATCAGAAACATCATCATGCGCTCCACTACAGTGAATGCAAAGGAATTTCCTGACCACACGAGAACGTCTCAAGGTGCGAGTTCACATTTAAACCTGCTTCGTTGCGTCAGAAGCTTGCAAACTGATGGAGGGAATCTGCACACCCAGTAACATAGATCTGAGGGAAACTGGGGATTGTCGCCCTTCAAATACCTCCTGAAGTACAAGTATAACGTGCGCTTGAGGTTTACTAATTTTATTCTTTAAGGACAAAATAGAGCCGAAAGAGCTTTAGAGTGTTCAGCGATAAAGAGGTGTTTCTGGAGCGATCGTCAAAAAGCAGTAAGCAACTGCCGCAGACGTTCAGCTTCACGAGACGGATTGGACTTCGCATCCATCCGTTCTGTTCCCCACTTGCATAAAAGATACCAGAAATAGCTTCCCCCAAATATGCTTCCACTCTCGCGTGTGCCCACTCGCAGGCTGTCTTCCTTTCTGTGCTTTTTTGTCTACACTTCCTGATACCATTTAAGTACGTCTCTACCTTTCTTTGCCCAGGTTCTCCTTTCAAGCATTTCCCTTTTCATCTCACCTGGACGTTTGCCGCCAGATACTGGCTTGACAGTACGAAAAAATACCCTTTGTTTCTTGTCTGCTGCCGTCACAGGCGTCCTCAGCCGAGAGCGGTGCAGCCGTTCCCTTCTGGTGCTCAATGCATTTTTAAAAAGTCCATCAAGTTCTAGCGCCGCTTGTTTTAAAAATACGGTACATCTGCTGATTAATTGATGCGGCAGGCGCGGTTGGTCGGCTGCAAACCGAAGAGGGCCACCGTTCCCTCTGGGTGCTATGGAAATGTGTCTTTTTATTGCGCCGTCCCCTGTGACTTCGTGGATGGAGGTAGCGCTGCGGAAAGGCTCTCACTCTTTCTGTTTCGAGTCGACAGAATGAAGGCTGGCCAACGAGTTCGTTGAAGAGGCTGTAAAGATTCATACTTTGCAGGCATCAGACGTAGAGTGGTCTCGTCGTGCCTGCTATTTGCAGAGATGATTTATTGTCGGGGGATGGGGGGATGGGGGGCGTCGTCTGGCGAGAAGGACGGCAGCTGTGAAGACAGACAGAGAAAGCGGAAAAGATGCAAATGCAAACCACAGGCTAGCATGAGGCCCCCGAGCAGAAAGCACAAAAATGGACTTGGACTCTTTGGGACTGGTGTTTCTTTTGTTCCCTGTGGGGCTCAGTCTGTTATATTTTCCTGCTGCTCTGCCTGAGTGTGTTTTGTTTTTCAGTTTCCTGGGCGAGCGTTGGTGGGTTAGTGTCAATCGGCGAGGTTTGTGGGCGCAGCCGTGGCTGAAGGGACTTGTGGCATTATTCCTTTGCTTACCACCGTGGTTTGTTTCTTCCTGGTCATTTGTCCGGAGTCTTTTTTTTATTTAAGTTTATTATTAAGTACTTCTGCGATTTCGTTTCTTTAGCGTTTCGTTCGTGGTGTACGTTCGATTCAGTGGTGAGATTTAATTTTGTTTTGGCGTCTGCTTTCCACCGTGGTGCCGTCCACATCCTTAAATTGCTAAATCCTTACATAGTTGTTAACTTCTCAATGTCGCCCCTTTTGTGGTCGCTTTTTTTTTTTTAACGTTAGTTTGTTACGTTATACGTGGTCCTTCAGTAATGAAATTCTGATTTATTGCTTTGACTACGCGCAAGACCGAATAATCTGACCGTGCGGATCCAGCGGACTCTCCGAGGGCAGATCCGGAGGAACTCGTTGCCTTGCGTGACAGGAAGGCGTCCGTAGCGTCTCTCTCCGGCGGGCTCGTCGCGCGTGGCGGGATACGAGGGCCGCGCAGTCCCGGACAGCGGTTCGCAACCGGCAGTTCGCCGATCGCCATCGATCGTCCTCTCTTGTGGCTTTCCGTGAGGGATTTACATTCGGGCCGGAGAAGAGGTCGGGCCACAGTTAATCCGTCCTTTTGTAATCGACTCCGTTAACGATCCGGCTGCCGTGAAACCCGAGCTTCCGCCCTCTCTCGAGATTCGTCCGCGTCCCTCTGCTCAAGCCAGTTTGCAGCAGTCGACTCGGTCCACCGGGTACTGTATGCCTCCTCCTCGACTGTTGGAGCCAAGAGGGCTTAAGGGTTTGGGTGTGCAGTATCTCATGGACCGCAAAGGACCAGTCTCTCATCCGCGCCTTCCACTCGCGCCATCCTTTAAAACCGGGTAGACCGCCAGCGAAGGTCCAATGGGGTGGTTGGGGACTGGGCTTTGTTATATATATATATATATATATATATATATATATATATAACCCCAATTGAAGTTGGGACGTTGTGTTAAAGGGTTAGAATACAATGATTTGCAAATCCTGTTCAACCTATATTTAATTGAATACACTACAAAAACAAGATATTTAATGTTCAAACTGATCAACTTGATTGTTTTTAGCAAATAATCATGAACTTAGAATTTTAGGGCTGCAACACGTTCCCAAAAAGCTGGGCCAGGGTCATGTTGACCACTGTGTTACATCACCTTTTCTTTGAACAACATTCAATAAACCTTTGGGAACTGAGGACACTCATTGTTGAAGCTTTGGAGGTGGAATTCTTTCCCAGTCTCGGTCAATGTACAGCTTCAGCTGTTCCACCGTCCGGGGTCTCCGTTGTCGTATTTTACGCTTCATAATGCGCCACACATTTTCAACGGGAGACGGGTCTGGACTCCAGGCGGGCCAGTCTAGTACCCGCACTCTTTTACGACGAAGCCACGCTGTTGTAACACGTGCAGAATGTGGTTTGGCATTGTCTTGCTGAAAATAAGCAGGGGCGTCCATGAAAAAGACGTTGCTTGGATGGCAGCATATGTTTCTCCAAAACCTGTATGTACCTTTCAGCATTAATGGTGCCTTCAGAGATTTAGTTACCCATGCCATTGGCACTAAGAACACTTTTCCACTTTGCATCAGTCCATCTTAGATGAGCTCGGCCCAGAGAAGGCGGCGGCGTTTCTGGGTGTACATCCTGAACCGGTCGCCAGCCAATCACAGGGCACATGGAAACCAACAACCGTTCGCACTCACATTCACACCTATGGGCAATTTAGAGTCTTCAATCAACCTACCACGCATGTTTTTGGGATGTGGGAGGAAACCGGAGCGCCGGGAGAAAAGCCACGCAGGCACGGGGAGAACATGCAAACTCCACAAGGGGCCTGGATTTGAACCCCGGTCCTGAGAACTGCGAAGCAGATATGCTAACTAGTCGTCCACCGTGCCGGCGCCATGGCAACGCCTCTAAAGAAAATGATTTTGCCAAGCACGACACCAGCATCCAAAGCAGTGCTCATAAAATTCGGAGAACGACGTTCCCATCCCATTTCTTGTATTTCCTAAACCAAAAATCCATGTATTGATTGCAAATGTGTGCCTCAGTCAATACAAAAAATGAAAATTTCCATCTCTGGTTTTGTATGTGTTGTATAGCATTGCTTAATTTCTTACGCTAATGCGTGTTTTTTCTTCGACGGCGTGGACTGTGTGTCGTACTTCTCTGCAGGTCATGATACTGTATTTCCACCCCAGTGTGTTCCGCTGCATTCTCCTGAGATGGGTTCGCCTGCTGGGTTTCGCCATCATGTACGGCACCGTCGTCCTCAAGTTATACAGGTAAACTCCCGGAAGCTCTTCTCGTCTTATTTCCGATGACGCGACATTTGCCGGACCCGCGCCGAAGCAGCACGTTTACATTTCCGTTTACATCGTGTTGAGCAGCTGCTGGCAGACGAAGTCTCTCCTCAGACACGGACTTTATTTCTGCGCGAGCGTTTCTAAGACAGGAGCGAGAGGTCGGCCCGGTCGGTCAGCGTTGTACCGATTTGACAATCTCCCGAGCTGGCAGACCTCTTGCAAGCTGCTCCCAATGACTTTGAATGTCTGTCTATCTGCTGCGCTTGACGATCTCATCTCCAACTCCACGTGGGTCCGCAATCTCTTCATTTTGGCCGGGGTGTCGTTACATCGATGTATTAACATCATGTGGATCGGCGAAGATGACAAAACCAATCAAGAAAACACCGGCTGAGCCCCATGTGAAATTTCCAATGAGCAAAATCTTTATAAATCAAAAAGCAATTTGAATTCCTCCTTTAACAAGTAATCCCTATTTGTTGTTTCAACACAAAACATGAATTCAAGAGAACATCCATAAAAATGTCACCGCCGCCGTGTCCTCTCGCTCCCACGCAGAGTGTTAAAGGTGTTCTTGTCACGTACGGCGCAAAGGGCGTCCTACGTGACCAGCTGGCGGGTCCTGAGGATGCTGACCATAATCCTGTCGGTGGTGTCGTGGTTTCTGGTGGCCTGGACGTCCGCAGTGTGCCAGAACCCCGAGCCGAGTCGGGCCTTAATCGCAGCCGGCCTCTCGTCGGAGGGGCTGCGGTTTAGTATGTGCCTGCTGGACCGCTGGGACTACATGATGGCTCTCGGTGAGTGAGTTCAGAATGTGCGTGGAAAGGCAATCGCGAGGTCGGAGGTCGCTTCCACCTCTGTTTACTGCGGAGAATATGTTCCAGACCTCAACCGCAATCGGTCAAGTTCAGCGAAACGCAGAGGCCGTACAATGAATGGATGTATCGTTTTACCCCGCCTCCCGCACGCTTTGAACACATTTAAACATATTAAACAGACATTTGAAATAGTTGTTAATGCATGATTGTATCATAGAATGTGTCGAAAATACTGTGCCTATTAGTGTCTGTGCCTTTAAGAGGCGGGGCCCGGTGGGATTGAGTGTCACGTCCATGAGTCTGCGTGTGAGTTTTCGAGCGTGAGCTGTGGCCAACGGCGGCTCCTGAGGGAGTGTACCCGTTGTGTTTGTCTTTTACTCTTTTACTCTTCACCTGGCGTTCAATAAACGGCTGAAAAGTGTATTATTAGCGACTGTGGCTCTCCTTTCCCTCATGAAGGGCACGACAGTAGATATGTATCGTACTAAATGCGAGGACACGAAGGATGAACCGTATGCCCTGTGGTTGACTGGCAAGCGGCCCAAACCACACCCGCCACTCGCTCAATGCCGGCCGCGACGGGCTCCGGCTCCGGCTCCAACGAGGACAAGTCGTATAGAAAAGGGACGGATGGAAACGCCAACTAAGTCTCGTTTTATATTTCTAAGTCGACGTCGTTTTCCTCCAAAAAGCATGGCCTCGGCAAAAAATGTCAGATCATCCTGCTAGCTCGAATACATGTCTCACTTGCGCTAATGTACGCTATCGGAGAGGAAAGAGGAGGAGAGAACAGTGAAGCCCTGCAGATGGAAAGGAAGAAGCTGTCAGAATCTCACACCCCGCCGGCTCGCCGTTAAATACAACGATCTCACCGTATTCGCATGCGCGTAGTGTGCGGCGGGCAGGGAATGAGGGCGGCTGCGAGTTGCTATGACAACCAGTCAGCACACACTCACGGGTCGAGGCTATAAACAGGAAGTCCCCTGCAAAGCTCGTTCGGAAAATGTCACACCCGGAAAACGAACTCAACGATTCGGCCTTTGTTGTCACATTGCCGACAAGGGAGCACTCATCCGTCTAAAAAGAAATCTTTTGTTTGCAACTCGCAAAGCAACAACAATTTGTTGTGCTTGGCGTCCGACAAAAGGAGCTCCCGAGGCATCCTGAGGCAAAGTAGCATACAATTTATGGATTTAGAGACCTGATTTATTCCTCACTATTAATAGACCCTAAGCTCTGAAAGACTCCTTTTTTCTTTTTTGTTGGTACAGTTAATAGTGCCGTTTGTCTTCTGTAAAGCGTAAATCAAGACCTTATAGCCCATGTAACCTGCGCTTTGGCTAGTTTCATTCACTCTGGCAGATTACTCGATATGTAGTTTGAATGCAGGAACTACAAACTAGGAGCGTTCAAATATACATTCTATCTCGTGCTCAAATCGACCTGAATAAAATCAAAAATAAAATCCAGTTTGCAAGTTGCTGTGCTCGCGAGCTTTCTGCCGGTAGCCCGGCCTCTTCCCACGTTCCGGGAACACGCAATTTAGATGAATCGAAGACTTGAAATTGCCCCCGGTGAGCGTGAATGCTTGCGTTATACGCATGTGCCCTGCGATTGGCTGGCGACCTGTCCAAAGTCAGCGAGAACAAAATATATTTGTAAAACAAACTGAATTCATTTGCACAATGCAGTCAACATAGCGCAAGCGTTCCAATTCCCTGAAATCGATTTTGCTTCGCAGCGGAGTTGCTGTTCCTGCTGTGGGGCGTCTACCTGTGCTACGCCGTCCGATCAATTCACTCCGCCTTCCACGAGCCGCGCTACATGACGGTGGCCATCTACAACGAGCTCCTGCTATCGGCTGTCTTCCACCTCATCAGGTGAGTGCGGAAAACTGTAACGGAACCACACCAAACGCCCTTAGAAGAAGGACAATACATTGCGAAAGAATCTGACTGTACAGTCAAACGGCAGCGTTTGAAACACAATCCGTTCCAACCAGCTGGTCAACCTCAGACTTGTTCTCGGCGCCAGTCGGCGAGTAACTGACTAGTGCTGGCGGCGAAGTTTTGCAGTCTGGACTTCGCCATCTCTTCAGTACGGTGGACGTTTTGAGACATCCTCAGGTGTCAGAATCAGGTTTCACATATGAAATGGAAAACCTCTGCGGAGTTTTCGACCATTACAGAGTCAGGAACATCAGCTTAAAAGTCGTCAGGTGTCAGGACACCGTCGGACTTCGGGCAACGCGGTTTTTGGACCGTGGACCGCGTTGTTCGCAGATGTGACATTGTGATCTGCAGTCAAAGCAAGATAGAATATACTGTACGTGCGTAAATGGCTCATTCCATCGTTTTATTGAACAAAAGGTCACAAAATACCGTAAACACGAGCGTACTCTTGCCAACTGACGCCGTCACTCAATGCGCACACGCAGTGGCGAAAGCTAAAGCCGGGAAAGAGGATGTTCTCACTCGGCAGGCCGGGCCCGCCTTTTAAATTCAGGTGCACACTGCACGTCACGGAAACCGCAGTGGAGAATGTGAGGACGGCGACTCAAAGCGCACAAAAATAATACCTGCACCTCACATGCGTACATCGTATGATGCCATCAGAGTGGAAGCGAGACGCTTCAAAATATGTATAGAAATGCAGGACTCGGTCGCTACTTCACGATAAAGGACAATTACGAGGATATGCTCGGTCTGGATCCGAGGGAACCACAACTTGTGTCTGTTTATTTCAAAGTGCAATTCGATCAAAATAACACGAACATAATAATACCGGTGCAATACAACCACCATTATTTAATATACACATATGCTGTATACAGTGCATACATGTAAAAGTAAACACTCAAACTGCTACTACTATTACTGATGAAAATCTTAATTTACAGTCATAGTGTGTAGTTAACGTAAATCTACATATTAGATACACTTCAATAGCATAATATGTACGTAGAGTAACAATAATCGCTGAAAACAAACGTAGTCAAACCGCTGCCTCAACCCTAACCTTTCCTTTGAACCCCGATGAAAAAACCGAACGGTACGTAAGCTTCGGAAGCATCCCGTACAGTCCTCCTTTGTTTCCGGCCGACGCGGGCAGACGGAGAAACACGCCGTGCGCCGTTCTCCGACTTCTCCGACTCCCTCCGCTTTCAACTTCGACAGCGCGGTTGAACAGAATCTTTGCTTTGCGTTGCGTTGCGCTGCTGCAGGTTCTCTGTGGCGCCGGGCCTTCACCCTGACTGGATGCTGATGCTGATCTTCGCTCACACTCATCTAACCGTCACCGTGACCGTGGGAGTTCTTCTTGTTCCAAAGGTATCGCTCCATTATCTGAACTTCATCAGCCCTGTCCACCTCTGCTTCAGCGGATTGTTCCCAGCTCGAAGGAAGAGAGTTTGGCTCATTATCGCACGTGAATCATCTCAAGCTCCCTGCCCAAGTGTAATGACTTTTCCGATCAATCGCAACAGTTCGTTCATCGGCTTTAGCTCACGCGACAGGAGCGATCTGAAAGATCCGTTCACAAAAGTATAAAGGAGCGCATTTGCAGCCTGTGCCGTAAACCCATTCAGACAGCGTTAGTCATTATTGTAATTTCGCTAAGCACTCCCATGGGCGTCTTTCTACGCAATCTCTTATGTCCGACGGAAAACATTGAATCGTCCCGCTGTGTGATGAAAGCAGAACCCCGTCGACGTTCCCGCTTCTTTCATTCGGTCTTAATTAGGCTCCTCAGACGTCGGAGTCAGTCGAGTACGCCGGGATAGCGATGCGCGACGGGAGGGAGGGTGTTGGGCTCGCGTGGCCTCTCTTTCTCAGTCTGGCCTGAATATTGGCAATAGTGGGCCTGCCTTTGTTGTGGCTTGCACTGCTCAAGCAAAACAAGATCGTCCTTTTATGTCATTCCTGAAGTTCCTGCCGTATGAATCATAGGATTTCAAAGCTTTCGTCACAATCGCCACATATTTTGATATCACTAAGCTGCGTCTGATGAGAGCAATAGACATCTCCTATTCCAAGTCTCTCCAATTTGACTTCCTATTGGCAGAAAGATCCCAAGATCAAAAGCAATCTCAATCAGTACAACACTACTACCTGTTACTAAATCTGCAACCTTTCCAAAAGAGTCATCTCTTTTTTTCCAAGTTCTGCCAATTATGCCCTCAATTTCCTCAGCAGTGGCGTCTTCTGTTACTGAAGTCCACGCTCCCGTGCTTACCTAGGGCAGACCACCACTATCGTGTCGCACTTACGAAAACCAGCAACGCTATATCACAATAATGCAATGTAGCGGCATACCTCTGTGCCACTTCAGAATCTATATTTATCGGATCACATGACAAAAACAAAAATGTAGTGCTTCAGTCAGGCCAAAGTGTTTCTTTCGCTATTTTCCTGACAGTGCAATATTGCAATATTTTCCTTGTAATATTCAAATGAATATTGCCTGTGCCCTTGTCTTCATTCTGCGGCTCAGAATAATTGGCAGAAATGGCTCATTTGTCCAAATTCAGCATATTCAATTTCATTCTTTGATTCTTTGTAATTTCCGAAGATCTATCTCCGTGACGTCTCAATTGCAGGAAACGATCGCTTGCGCAGGGCCGTCTCACCTCAGATGTCCTTCTCGGACGATGTACGATTGAAGTACAATAAGTGCTCGTGTGTTTTCTTTTTGGAAGTGTGTGCTTATAGTTTTGTGGCACTCCCTATCTCTCTTAGTTTCTGTCCAAAGGGACTCAGGCTCGGGACGACATTGCCACTGAGGTTTATGAGGAGGAGCTGGACATGGGAAGATCTGGTTCTTACCTCAACAACAGCATCACCTCGGCCTGGAGTGAGCACAGCTTGGACCCCGACGACATACGGGTGAGGAAACGCGTCTGCCTGCAGTTGGTTTCGCATACTTTGTCTGCCGCTTCAAAATGCAGAAGGAGGTCACAAGTAAGGGATCTTTGCAGACAATCCATTTAGGATAGTAGGGATTGAGCACCGGCGCCTGTGTAATCTAATGTTTTGTATGTTGCCGTGGTGACAGTCTCGTCGTGTCGTCGTGTTCACCTGAAAATGTAGATGACCATACAATTAGAAAGTGCTCCCAGTAGGTTGCAGTGTAGTTCCAGAACAGTGCACAGCATAAACACAAGAATACAGTAAATGTAGTCTTTGTCAATTAATAACTCACCAACAAGCTGAATGAAAACAGAACTTAGTTGTCTTTAGAAACGCAGAATTTTACAGCACTTGTGCTGGATCCCTTTTTCTATGTATCAGCAATGTCGTTGATGCCATTCTTTCGTGGAAAAGCAATGTTAGTTCTTCTTGCCGCCGTTCCATTGACGCTCGCGCTTTCATTCATTCGTCCCTTTTCTATACCGCTTATCCTCTTGAGGGTCGTGGGGAGCTCGAGCCTATCCCAGCTGAGTTTTGGGTGAAAGGCGGCATACACTCGGTGCACAAAACGAGACAGATAGCCATTCACGCTCGCACTGTCACTGAGAGGGAACTGAACCGACTGTCTTCACGGAAGTCAGACAAGCGCACTGAATGCAGTTTTACTCAAACGTTAGCGATCTGAAAAAAAAGAGCAATCATTTGGCATTTTTTACGACATCAAAGATAGTCATTGCAAGAGTAATAGCTCTCCAAAATAGTATCGTTTTATATATGTGCTCTACGTACAGAAGAATTTTGATTGATCCACATTTCCTTTTTCTTATTTAGGATGAGTTGAAAAAGCTCTACGCCCAGCTGGAAGTCTACAAACGCAAGAAGATGCTGGCCAACAACCCTCACCTCCAAAAGAAACGCAATTCCAAAAAGGGCCTCGGCCGTACCCTGATGAAAAGAATCACGGAGATCCCCGAGACCATGCACCTACACCGCCAGTGCAGCCGAGAAGATGGCAGCGAACACGGCGGCGACCGCGGCACTTTGAGGAGAAACCACACGGAGACGAGTCAGCACGGTGAGATCTCGCTGCTCCAACTCTACTGTAGGCTTCTTTACAATCCATCTTAGCTCGGTTTAGCAAAACAATACAATAGGGAAAAGTACATGTGGTCATCTTCAAAAATCATCTCATCAAAGTGAGTACCGGAACGAGTAATAATCTCAAGCTCTATTTTCGTAACTGCGCGTGGCGCAACTCTGCACGGAGATGGCTTCGACCCGGTTTCGCTCATTTTGGGGACCGGCGTCCATCGGCGCATTTGAAAGTGGCACGTAGGCGTCATCGCAGCCGAATTCAACCCTGTCCAATGGAAGCGGCTCAATAGTCGTCTCTATAAGCGGAGGAGGACGCAGTAATCCCTGCGTGACTGGAGCATTCAACGTCAGCGGCGAGGGAGCCTCATTAAATACAGAACGACTATACTGAACGACTAATACTGAAAACGGCTGCCGACTTCGGCCCGGTACATGCAGAAAGATTGTTCCACTCTTAGAAGATGTGTTATCTGCTTCAGACCCCACACATAAAGATCCCGAGTTGGCCATTCACCAGTTTCGGTTGTCACGTGTGTCGTGTGCTCCGAGAATCTCAACGGAGCACACCGCACACGCGAACATTCTGTTGTACCTCCGATCTCCAAATTTCGCATGATCAAACGTGGTCTCACCAAACCGAAGAAGAAGAAACACTTCCGAATACGCGTCGATGTTTCCCGAGCGTTTTGTAAAATGGTGGTTCTCAAAAAACAACTCGCCTTGGAAAATACTTTTGCCATCCGGCGAGGACACTTTTGTTTCCATGAGCGGTTGCTTCCGTATTAGCGATTGGCTACATTCTGTCCCACGTCACCATTCTCGGCGTCGTGACTCGGGAGAAGTCGGCGTTCCCCGAACACGTGAAGACTTTCGGTCGTAAATATTGAACACGTTCATTATTTCATTAAGATTGTCGGGACCCTGAAATCGGGACAAATCTTATAGGACTTAAGCTTGTGTGGCGTTTGATGCGCTTGGTCAGGAAGTGACAAAATGGGCACAAAAACATGCCCATTGTCTTTGCGCGTGTTAAGATATGTCCGCGAACCTCTGCATCCATATGCCCTCAACCATCATTCGTTTCCGCCGCCCGATCCCCAGGGCCGCGTGATGGCCAGTGTATGGGGTGATTCAAAAAAAACTAGAATAATAATAATAATGATTATTACAATAACAAAGCATTCAATGAATCGATTGCTACAGCGATGGAGAAGGTTGGATGTCCGCTGTTGAAATAAGTCTGTCATCCACCACGCAAGTCCGCGGCGCTCGTGTGCCAGCGTGTGCGCAGATCAAATTCACCAAAATCGCATTAGACCATCTGCACCCAAACTTAGACGTGGTTCCCAGTCGCCGTGAGTTTAGGCGGACTTTCTGACACCAAATTTTCATTCCCCGCGCGCATCTCCGAGGGCACGCCCTCTCGGCGCCGATACGCCCAGCTTGCCGCAGACGGGTCTGCCAAGTTGGCAAACGCGAAAATCAAGATGCGGACTTTTTTACGCTCGACCGCGGCCGCGCCATCTACGAATAAACTGGTGCCATCATAAAACGTTTAGAAATATGTTTCAAAATCAATGTATTGCTTCTTAACGGTCAGCTCTATTAGGCATAAAAACTGTCAAATGCACCTCGAGATGAAACGCAACAAACGTGATATACAGTGCGGTGAGCATTCCGTTCTTGCTCTTCAGATTTGGTGCTGTCAGGTGACACAGGTGACATACATACAGTGACATATGTACTATGACTCATGTGGACAAGCAGCCAAACCTGCTCAGTGTTGCCTTTACGAGTTCTCATACGACATCATGCACGCGGTTCCAAAAACAAAGCGGCCACACACAAACGTAACGTCGGCTCAGTATGAGGAGTGAAGCGGAGTCAGGCGGTCACCTTGTGGGCATCCTTCCACGGTGCGTGTAAATATTGCAGTCTGGACTGAGTCAAGGCAACCTACAACCGATCCCCTGAAATGTTTTGCTGCTCCTACATTAACCTGTAAATGACATCATAAGAGAGAGCATGATTTTTCACAAACGTCAAGAATTTGACTTGCTTTCAATCTCCCCTTTAGGGAAACCTCGAGAAGATTCACTCAAAAACAAAGTCATAAGCTTGCAGAGGTCGTTGAGTTATGATCATGTTTGTGACCGGGATGATGAAACTGGAAGTCAAAGTGGCTCTGCAGCAGGGGACAAAACGACGGCAGTGGGTAACGGCGCAGAGATTTCTCTTCTCGGTTCTCTCGTTGGCCGCAAACATTGCAAGAAGCAGCTGGAACCGGCCGCCCCGCCATCCAAGCTGGAACCGGCCCGATCCGCCGAGTCGGTTCCGCTCTTCTGGAAGTCGGCGAGCGTTCACAACTTAACGCACGAAAAGAAACCCGTGCACCTGCGGACCTCCATCATGCAGAAGTCTCTCAGTGTGATCGCCAGCGCCAAGGAGAAGATGCCGGGGCTGGGCAACAAGACGCAGAGTGCGGAGGACGCCAGCAAAAAAGGTCTGAAGGGGCAGGAGGGGAGGACGCTAGCCGAGGTGGACGAAACTCCTGAACATTATCCCAAAATGATCGTCAGCCAGTCCGTGGAGTATTCCAAGACACCCATGAAGATGGGCATCATGAAGCAGCAGGTACCTTCTAAACGGGTGCGAGGGCACAAATAGTTGGGGCGCTCATATTTTGCATGCCGATTTCTCTTCTCGCTTGATTTTAGGTGAGCGGTAGCCAGCCATCCATTTGTTCCGAAACCGGCAGGAACTTGTACGACGTGTCTGAAGTCGCTCCCTGGGAGATGGAGGAGCCTCGGACGCCGTCGGAAGCCAAGACGCAGAAGCACGTGTCCATCGCCCCAGAGCAAACCGACGCAGGGCGAAGAGGAAGTAGCAGCTCTGGCGTCGGAAAATGTAGTCGGTCTCAGCAGAAGCAGAAAACCGGGCAGTCTCCTTCAAACAGACGACGCTCCAAGGATAGAGGAGGACAACGGGAGGAGAGCAGGGAAACACGGAAATCTCGCGGACCCAGGTCGCCTCTGCCCCTCAAGCCGGATGTGAGCGCCTGGGATTTTGACGTGCAGCCCATGCTCGCCGGGGTCTCAGAGTCCATTTCCCCAGACAGAATCCGGCGTAAAAAGAGCGTCACGCCGACGGACGGGAAGCCCAAGGCGCTCCGCTCGGACCGCTCCAAGTCCACGGGAAGCCTACTGCAGCCTCCCTCCTCGATGGTCGAGATCTGCCCGTGGGATTACGGCGGCGCGGCCTCGCCCGAGCAGGAGAAGACCTGCAGCAGCCCTTCCGCGCGCAAGAAGAAACGGAAAGGCTCCTGCTCATCCAACCATAAAGCGGACAAGGACAAAGGGAGGGAGAAAACCCGGGAACGACGGAGCTCCTCCAGCAAGCCGCCGGCAGAGAGAAGGCGTGTCAGCCAGTCATCCGAGTGCGGCGGGGCGGTCTCCGAGCGGCGTTGCGGCTCCGCCAAAGACCCGGAGGGGGCAGAGGTCAGGAGGGCAGAGATAAACGGCACTTTTGCTCAGACTAAAACCTCCAGCGACAGGAAGAAAGAGCGCTATCGCGAGGCTGCAGTCGGCAGCGGTCCAAAAATGGCTGACGTGTGTCCCTGGGACGTTGAGGACCAAGACCCCGCAGAGAGGGCATGATGACCGCTGTCATGATTTCCCATTTGTATTCGCAGACTCGCAGCGCACGACCGAGCAAAGCTTCGAATGTCGGCGAAGAACCCAAAGGCGTCAACGTCGTTCACGCGGTCGTTCACGGGGAATGTGGCATTTCCCCGAAGTACGTTCTTCGGCACGACTGTTTGTGACGTGCTCGAGCAAAACTATTTGGGATGTTGTGTGGTCACCAATAGAGCAGGAATAAGTTGCGTCACGGCTTTCCATGCGCCTTGCACGCGTGTTCCCGTAGCCGTGGCCACATCCAAAGTGGCGGCGCAGCGGAAGTGCTTTGACATTTGTTTTTGTTTTGCTTTTTTTCTTCAATTTGGACCATCGAATCTGAGACAATCGTGACAATGCATCGATGCGTATTGGTTATTTTCCCAACGTTGCACGCTCTGCAGAACGGGACGTGAGACTGGAGCCCAGTTTGAGGGACGGGGCAATTTCGTAGGAAGGCCGTGGCGCAGTGGCGCGGTGGCCAATCGGAATATCATCCGGTCGTCCGAATTGAAGGTAACGCCGCAGGGAGTGAGTGTGAAATGTCTTTTCTTTATTCGCAGCAGCGGCAGCGCGCTTGTTTTCCTGCACATCCGATTACTACGTAAATGAAAAACAAATCATGGAATATTGCTCGAGCGCACGCAAACAAAGTTTCTTTAAGAAGTCCTGAGAAAGAATCGAATCCAATAATATGATATAAGTGACGGATTAATGTAAGGCCAACAGGATATCACTTTTGACCAAAATGTTGTCAGCGCTTACATGATTTGTGCATTAGGTTTTTGAATGCGATTTGTTCTTATCTCAGACAGTGGCGGTTCTAGACCAATTTGAAATGGGGGGCTTTTGTCAGTGGGGCACACTTAAGCACACGCAAGCGCGCTATATTGTCTTAATTGCTTCACTGTATTTATTCATTCATGGCATTTATTAATTGTATGAATTTGTTTTTTTTATTGTATCCAGCACATTCTTTCATTTCATTTCATTTCATTTCAAAGCGTGAGCAGGCACCAGGGCCACAAATGCTTCCTTCAGCTCAACTGGCAGTGATGCTTATTGCTGACTGAGCCCCACTGATGTCCACGAAAACGATGCAAACATTCGCAAGTTGCTGATTTGCCGAGATCAGACGACAGGGTTTTGTCCCCGATATTGGCCCGATTAACTATTTCCCGGATTGGACCCGTCATATTTGGTCGGCACGACAAAACTTCTCGCAGTGTGACATCATCCACGACCAACGATTTGGACCTACGACGCCCAAATGCGAAGTCTAGCGTGATAGATTTTTGGGCTACCTTCCGTGCAGTGTGACATTTTAACGAAAACCCTTCCGACAGCGCGCCTCGATGTCGACCGATAGGATCGCGATTGCGACCGGCGCCTCGCCTCGCCTCGCCTCCTGTGCTGTGCTGTGCTTGCCGTCGTCAACATACTCGGTTGCCATCCTCTAACATTTATTCTCGCGCGCGAACCAACGTTGACTGAAGCTTCAGAGCGTGATTGGACAGAACGCCGGCTTGTTTACATACAAATGTTAGCGTTAGCACTAGCTTGCCCGGCTACATAACATTTTGTCGCCCGCTTGCGAGCCTTGTCGCATTAAAAATACGTGAGCACACCTCAAGCTCTTCTTGAATGGACAGCTGACTCCCGAGCGCCGGTTTGTCCTCCTTTGATTTTTTGATTTTTGATTTTTGGGTCCTTATTGGCCGTTACAGTTTGACTGTGTCACAGTGGACTTGTTAAGCTGCCACACTGCTACTGTTCATCTTTCCGCAGCCCACATTTCTTTTACGCAAGCGAACGGGAATCTTACTTGGATTGTTTTCATCTCGTTGACACAACAATGTCAAACAATGTCTTCGCCCGATCATTCTGTTGGACTTCGATGTTCGGGTTCCCCGAAGAGCTGATGACGCACTGGTCCTAGTGGGAGCTTATTTCAGTCCATTAAATCCTAAAACATTGTTAGAAAGAAGACCAACAACTTTATTCGTAGCATGACGATGACGATGACGATGACGATGACGGTGTGCGTGTGTGCGTGTGTGCTTAGAAGAAATATTGTCGTCCAGTCTTCTTCTACGGTCCGTTGGCACCTCGGAAAAGCCCAATTGCATGCGGCGTATCCGAGTGTATTTGGCTTTACTTTTTGCAACTGTGGAATTATTAATGTTGTTACGCTATTTGTCTCCTAGTGCACCACGGGAAATGCACACCTTTTGTGCACTTACTATGTTTTATGTATTGATGACACACACAAATATTGCAGACAACTTGCAGTTATAAACGAGCGTGGAAAGCATCCGCGAGGGTCTGTTTTGCGTTTCCATGTCGTAACTGTGCCCTCCTCTTGAAAACGTCCCTCATCATTTTCTACCCTCCGCGCCGTTATGTTACATTTTGACCAAATCCCTCCATTTTTTTAGCGCTTGTCCTCATTAGGATCGTGGAACCGTAGAAAACCCAGAGAAGCGCGGAGAGAACTTGAAAACACCGCACAGGGAGAGCCGAGCCAGGATTGCGATCTCAGACGCACGTGCTGACCATTCCCGATGTGCAAGGACTGAAATACGATGAATACTGGATGACTTCTATCACTTTTTCACATTTTGATTGCACTTTGTTAAATCCGTTTGCATACATTTGAATTCTGTACATGGCATAGTTATTTCTGAGTCGCTGGGACATCATCAAGAGTCAATCTTGCGAGCCGCCATCACGCTAAATGATTCACGAGAGCCACTTCACCGAACAGCCACAAATGCGGAGAATGTGCAAGAGGAGTTATATTTCAAATCAAAGTCGGTGTTTCTATAAGATGTCATTTCATTTCTCACTGCTCATTGACTTTTCGTCGTGTTGAATGTGCAAACTCCCTTTTTGTAACCAAATAACCATTTACTTCTCACTGATGTTTTTCTAAAGCGGCCCTTAAATCCACGTTTTGTTCAGTATTTTCTGCTTGTGATCTGGTTTCATCATCATGGTTTCAACTTCCACGTGGAAGTGTTTCTATGTGACTCTTCATATTGTGTTGCATGTATATACACTGTTCTTAATTCAGAATGAAATATTTCTATTAAAACTCAGTGTTCACTGATCTGTCTCACTTATGAATGAATACATGACTAAAAGGAAAATCCATGCATCCATCCGTCCATTTTGGACGGCGCTTAGCTTTTGAGGGCGACGCTGCTGATTTTCCGCGGCCACCGCGTAGCTCCGCCCCTGCTTTTGTACGCAAGTACATTTCCGAGTCGGTACTATTTGATCGTTGCGTATGTATTATATGGCGCGGCAGTTGAATCGGTGCGCCTGCTTTTACCAGAATTGTTGTTGTTTTTTTAACTTCGACTTAATTATCGCATGCGTATACTTTTTCCCACCTCTGATGGTTTCACATTTATGGCCTCCAAGTGTCTTTCAAACAAATATCGACTGTAATTATAACCCACCTACTTGGAGTTGAGTTGACTTTTATGCACGAGTCTTACCTTCACTTTCACGTGAACTCCGCTAATTATTGTTTAGCTCGTTATAAGTTGCACCTGTTGACCTTTCCACGCGGTGTGTGCATTTGCTCCTCGACCAATCAGATCCTTCACATGTTGCTCACCTGTCGAGCTTCCCTTGTTCCAATTCTGAAGCTCCTGTCGCGAACGCTTGCCGTACGTTTGGAGGTATTTCTTCTTTAGCTTTGCGCCGTGATCGTTTTTCCAATGGCAAATACACTGCTCACAAAAAGTTGAGGCTACTGCGCTTTTGGGGGAAATTTCCGCATGCACCAATTTCATTTGGCTTTCCCGAAACATTTGAAAGCGCGTGTCCAACTAGTCGACGTTTCAATACGTTTTGCGCAACTGAACGGCAAATTCAAATACATTCCAACTGCAAGGCGTCAACAGTGCATTTGGAGTTCATCCCGAAATTTGTCCTTTTGAGTTTTGACTCCAAAAAGGTCGGGAAGCACAAGTACTCCGCAATGCACAGGAAGATATGAATGATATTCTGCCAAGATGTCATCTTAATTCTTCATTTCTAGAGCGAATTCGATGGTTTTCTTTCTTTCTGGGCCCCAAAAAGTGCGGCATAAATGTCTTGCAAAGCAATTTGAGCTCCATTCAAAGTGTTTCCAAATATTTGGAGGCGCTCTGCTGCCCTCTGGTGGAGTAATAGAATGAGCCCATGTATTTATGACGCTTGTGACAAAAGGAGTCCAAGTACAGTCGTCATCCGTTATAGTGGCGATCACGTTCTGTTTTGTTGCACTTTTTCAAAATCGGTATTATTATTATGATTGTTTTGAAAGACGCAGTAGTGACGTCAGTCCTGCAGTACCGGACAGGGCTGATCCTCTCTCTGCGGGACCTGGCACTCCCCGGCGTCGTCGTCGTCGTCGTCGTCATCATCCTCCTCTTCCTCTTCCTCTTCCTCCTCGGCACAGGAAACCACACACGCCCAACAAACACACGCATCACCTTTCGCCTCGTGTTTTGGGAGTCAACACACAACATGGGCAACGTGCAGGTAGGAAAACCTCGTCTGATGTCAACGAGATCTCATCGGGGGCGTTCAGGGGCTCACTTGGGCGTCGTACTTTTCAACATTGGGGCACTTTTTGTTTTTGTATTTGCATATGAAGGTGTTTATCACGTGTGTTATGCGCCGCAAAGCATTGCAGGTTTTCGCGTCGTTTCCCCTTCAAACGAACAATCGGGCAGCCCCGATGTGCTCATGGTCAATTGAAACAAGTGCTTTGTCTTGCAGTTAGGGGACGTTGTCGACCTCAAATGTGCTCGCCGTCTGCACTTGCACGTCGAAGTGGATTTGTGTTTTAGTTTTTTGCAGCTACAGTTGCATGGGGTCAGTGTGTGCTACCTTATTACAGCGTCACAAGCTATTATGCAACAAACGCGGTTCTGTTTAGTGCTCTTTAAAATGACTTGTTTGCAAAAGATGCACATTTCTTGCAAAGGTGACGCAGAGCAGCAATCATTTGGAATTTGTGAGAAGGGCCAATCAATAACGCTGCATTGAACGGACGGAGAGGAGAGATGGGTGGAGGTGGGCGGGTGCCCCTCGCCCCTCGCCCCTCCCGGCGATGACTCAGCAGCGCCCGAGCTGCACCCACCGGCCTGCAAGCGGCGTCATTTGGGATGAGGGTCGCTCACGAGAGGCAGCAACGCTTTTACTGTTCTGTTGTTGACTTGAAGTTCGGGCGCGGCCCAGTCACAACTTGCTTGAAGTTGAGATGAATAACGACCCCGCCCCCCAAAAAACCTCAACCTTTACTAACATGATCATATTCAGTTTTAAGGGATGCTGTCAAACTGAGAGGCGTGTTTTTTTTTTTTTCTTAAATGTGTATTTATGTATTTATTCTTTGAGCTCGCGCCAACAATGATGCAGTGCCGTTGTCGACATCTGCACAATACAGTTGACCTGGCATACTCCAGGTTTGACATGCGCCCATTTATTGAATTTTTTTATTTATTTATTTTTTTTATCCCAGCTTATCCAATTATGATGGGCGTTTTCGCTGGTCTCTCGACTGTATTCACAATTTCTAGAAACGCATCTCTCTCAGTGTCTTTGTAAATGCGCTCTGTGTTCAGGTCCATGTTAGCTGCTATAAAATCAATGTTTGTCTTTCTTCCCAGCTTCCAATAATGACTCCTGTTTTTGAATGCAATTTCTCCGGTGCCTTTCTCATTTCTAGCCTACAGTCGTCCCATTTGAGGACTTTGATGTCACGGCTGACATAAAGGCTATTCGACAAGCATGCAAAGGTTTAGGTGAGTACGTGTTGGAATGGGGATCATATAAAACATATTTACAAGTGTTTAAAAAAAAAAAAAAAAAAAATAGACATCGCTTTAATGCTCAGTAGTTGTTTGCTTGCGTTGCACTTGTTGTCCACGCTCACCGCAAACTTCAAGCACGGGATCTTGTGCTTCGGTCAAAGGAAAGAAGGGTGCCCCCATCAGCCAGTCAATTTATTGACGTTTTCCAAACGCCTTTTGAGCCGCGTGCTCGCTCGGGTTTTCTTGGGGTACTCCGGCTTCCTCGCGTTAGGTTCATTTGAACGCTCTACGTCGCCCACCGACGAACGCTCGTTTGTCTGCACGTGCTCTACGACCGACCGGCAACCGGTCCGGGGCGGAGCCCGCCCCTCGGCCAGATTCCGCCGGAGGTCTCCTCGGGCGAATGGCGAAAGTGAAAAGCACTCAAGCTTGTCAAAAACAGAACGAGTTTGCGTATTTGTGAATATGTTTGAAAAGCAAACCGATCTTGCGCTTCGCACAAACAAATGTCCGCCTTCCAGGTACGGACGAAGAGGCCATCATTCAAATACTGGCCAATCGCTCGTCGGTCCAACGTCTGGAAATCAAGCGGGCTTACTTCGAGAAGTATGACGACGTGAGTGCCCGCACGCCGTCCTCATCCGGTGCCAACAGCGGCGCGTCGTGCTACGGCTGCTCTCGTGCTCTTCCTGTAGGAGTTAGACGAGGTCCTGAAAAAGGAGTTGACCGGCAGCTTCGAGAAGGCCGCGACGGCCATGTTGGACCCGCCTCGCGTCTACTTCGCCAAGGAGCTGAGGAAGGCCACGAAGGGGGCGGGCACAGACGAAGCCGTCCTGGTGGAGATCCTGTGCGCGGCCACGAATGAGGTCTGTCAAAAATATGCCCCAAGCACTTGTGCGTTGCGCTAAAGTTGCAGAAGTATCCTTTCGGGCTTCTTACGCCGTGACAAATCATTTCTTGCAAGCTCACTGAAGTGGGATCCAAATAACTCGCGGTTGCAAATCACTCAATAGCAGTAGAAAAGTAGCAAAACAGTATTTTTAGACCGACTCGTCATATTTCCAGAGGCTAGCACCGTACTTTTGTTGAAGTCAAATGTCCTTTTTGTTTAAACGTCAAGCTATTTGTTACCTCCAGCAAAGAAAACTTCGACTTCAAAAACCATTTCATGGATTACTTTTTGGGGTTGGGAACAACCAGTTTAATTTTGGTGAACATGCAGAAACGATTTGTCCTATATAAACATTGCAAGGTCTTAATGACGAATTGAGCATACTGTGGGTATGAGAGTGTCTTTTTTTTTTTTTCCCCTCCTAAAATTGGACAAGAATATGAACACATGTTGGAACGAACTTATTTGAAGTGCGAAGGTCATCTCAGGCATTCATGTCACTTAGATGTTGCGTAAATAGCATCTGTCCGAGCGCGATTAAATAAGATTTCTTCCCCAGCGAAAGTGCGAATACGCACGATTCGTCATGCGGCGGAAAGAGCCGTAAATGACTCGTCCTAATTGAAACCGAACGAAGTTAATAAGTGCTAATAAAGCTCCCAAAAGATTACAGGACAGCTGGAATGTTTCTGATGAAGTCTTCTGTCTCGTTTCCCCATCAGGACATCATCGCTTACAAAGAGGCCTACGCCCAGGGTAGGTTCTCTCGATGGATCGACTGTGCAAACGGTCTTCCGATCAGATGATGAACGCCGCTCCAGAATGTCGATTTCAAGGCCAAACGTCGAACTTCTTTACATCTTCACCACGTCTGTGCCTACTTGCGACGACTGACGGAATCAGGAAAAAAAAGCAAAGGATCACAACTAATGGGGGGGGGGGAAGGGAAATATTCACAGTGACGTGTATTTATCATAACTATTGAATGTTTTGGGGGTAATGATGTAATGAGTCGTGTCTTTCGAACTCTTCTATTTACAAATGCCCCCCGGGGATCAAGTATAACTCTGATGTTGCCATTCGTTTTTAGGATAAGTAACTTAATAGTAGGCACTATTTGTTAAGACTCAAGCGTAATGTTGTAGCGCACGGACGGGATCTGGAGGCCGACATCGAGGACGACACGGGCGGAGACGTGAGGAACCTCCTCATCTCACTCCTGCAGGTAGCCGAGCACGTTTTAGTCACCTTCTTCGCCTGCTCGGGGCTTGTGAGGGAGGACGAGCACAGCTTGAGTCACGTCCGCAGAGCCGCGCCTTCCGAACGTGTCCTTTTTAATAACGCGTTGCACATGACGACGCCGATCCCACAGACTTTGGGAGGGGGGGGGGGGATTTGTCAAATCTACAGCTTTGGCTTTTGCGCTTCTCACCAATTGTCCCGATCTTCATCACGAAACCTGTCCGCAGGCGAGCAGAGACGAGGGCTTCGAGGCCGACGACGGCTTAGCCGAAGAGGACGCCGCGGCTTTGTTCGAGGTACGTTTTGGAAACGCGTTAAGAACACTCGGCTTATTTTGAAATCGCGAAGCGATTCCGCTACAGTCGAAGTGTTGCTTTTGCCGAGGGGAATTGCACAGTGCGGAATGATGCTCCCGTCGCCGGCCAATTCGTTAGGTACGCCGACATTGCCAGCGCTCCATCACAAATGATCAATATATGGGTCATCGTTTGTATTTGAATTATCGGCACTTGACAAACGGTCGCTCGAGCCGTCTTCAGAGCCACGTGACGCTGTTGCGATGCACCGGAGGGATCTGTGGGATGAAGTGCCGGGACGAGGCGGCCATTTTGCATTCGCGCAATAGCAAGCCGACGGCGAAATAAATGCTGTTTTTTTTTTTCCCCCCCGAGATGTTGATGAACGTACGAATATGCGAAAGGGTTCAAACTATTGCACGTCTTTGCCGTTATTACAATTCAAGACGAGAGTGTAACGGGTTTAATGGGATGATTTATGCACTTGTACTCTGAGTTTGAAGGGCAACACGTGCCAATAATTTTTATGAAGCTGCCATTCTGCAAGAAGTGGGCCACCCCCATTTGCGCTGTCAGTAAGGACTGCATTTACTGTGAATGCCAAAAATGGACTTTTTGAAAATGGGACTTGAAGCGTGGCTGTTTTAGCGTGGGAGACGCGTATCCATAGTTAAATCAGTAAATGTATGAAACATCCCTCGATACGGTGCAGAGCAGTTCTGCACCCTACAGTCCAAATAATACTTCATTCGAATAAATGCATATGCCGGCTCTTGCGTCTTTGTCAATGGTAATAATAAGTAGTAATATTGTATGTTCCGGCACCAGATTCCAGACAAATGTTGTCGCGATGTACTAAAAATGTTCAAATAGAAACTTGAAGTTTGAGAACACAAACGGCAAAAAAGCAAAGAAAAGCGAGCTAATATTTGTCAAAATGCAGTGGAAAAATCATTACAAAGCCAAGGACAGCAGCCCTACTTTATTTATACTACTAATGGATAAATAAATGTTTTTAGCATCTGAAAGCTAGCACGTTAGTTTGTCAGCCTACACACTACTTGTAGCTGCGCCGCTCACTAAGGGTCTGATTTACTTACGGTTTACTTGCGTGCAAAAACGGGCGCAAACTCGATTGCTCAAACAAACGCATGGAAGCTGATCTGCTAACCGGGCGCACCCGAAATTGTGTCTGCCAAATGCGCAAAATGGTCGCAATTCGATTTGTGTGTTTTAGGAAGAGTTTAAGCAAATAGATTACTTTAGCACAGGAGGAACTGCAGCGGCTGATTGTATGTCGCTAAATGCATACATATTGTTGTCGGCCTCTTTCCAGTTGTGCAGTCCCAATTTTTGAACTCTATTTTACGAAGGACGGGCAGACGCATGCGGTTGCCACTCACTCGGAGCATGTTCAAACAAACAAAACATGACTTTTATACGGTTTCCGGTTACCTCAAAATGATCAGAGCGATACATTCCTTAGTTGGCCTCTACCACTCACACTTCCGATTCCATCACTTCATTTTGTGCTTGCGCTCCCCCGAAATGTTCATGGTGAAAACCATCAGTTACCTCAAGCGCAAAACCTTTTTCCCCAATATGGCGGTCTCCCACCACTTTTGCACCTGTTGCCAGCAACGTGTGCACGCTGGCAGAATTTAGCGCCCGCTATTTGGATCGGAAGAAAAGACGGCAATCTTCGTAGATCATGTGCAACGCGCCCACTGCTTGGGATCTCCGCAAATGTGGGATCTCGGGGCCCGATTGTACCTGCTCTCACTCCCGCTGCCCCCAAATGAACCCAAAAGTGCTGCTTTGCTCGAACCCCGAGCGCTACGGGCCAAAGTCTCTTAATGAGCTCCAGACTTCCTGCTGTCGTCTGTTTGTAACCACCAGGCAGGAGAAGGCACGTTTGGCACGGACGAGTCCACCTTCAGCTACATCCTCACACACAGGAACTACGTGCAGCTTCAGGCCACTTTTAAGGCTTACGAGGCAGTAAGAAGTGCACAAACGCGCGTTCCGGACCGGGATCTGACTTGATCTTAATACCGATTCAGTCGAGTCTCACATTTTTGTCTTTCGATTCAAGCTATCGGGGACGGACATTTTGGACACGATTGACTCTGAGGCCACAGGAACTCTGAAGGACTGTTATGTCACCCTAGGTATGCAAGTGCTAAAGCTGCGGTGAATATTACTGCAAGTCATTTTCAGGCACAATCGCATTTTCAAAGCTTAGCATGTTGTGTCTGTTAATTATACGACGACGGTGATACCGATGTCTCCTTATCCAGTTCGGTGTGCCAAGAACCCTCAGCTGTACTTCGCCCGGCGCCTGAATGCCGCTATGAAGGGACTCGGCACCGATGAGGACACCCTCATCCGCGTGATCGTGGGTCGCTCGGAGGTGCGTCTACAGCATTGCGTCGACGTCGTACTGCGATTGCAATACGAGTGTGTTTAGGATGCAGGTTTGCAGCGTCGCTTTATTAACACGACTGAATAATCCCAAGGAGCCAGTGTGCTCGGCATCAGCAGCAGTCGTGTTGTTGAAAAGCCAGTATAATTTATCAGTCGAAACAGCGGAGCCTCAAAGGTTGAATTATTCCGCGAGGCTGGTGGAAATCCCAATTGGCATTTACATCCCTTGGAAAATGGATCTGTTCCAGAATGTAACATCTGGCCATCATCCTCCAAAAAATCTTCGGAGGTCGCGTGTACAAATTGCGGTCGTGCGGCTCGCCGCTTTGCTTACGATGCTGACGACGCCTTTGTCCACCAGATTGACCTTGAGACGGTGAAGGACGTGTACCTGGAAAAGTACGACGTCACCTTAAAAGAGGCCCTGGATGCCGAGTGTGCCGGAGACTTCAAGCGTCTCCTCCTGGAGATGTTGCACTGAAAGACTTTTCGTCTTCTTTCTGGCCTTATTTAACCATGTCATGCACCCGCCTCCCTCTTTCACTCCCGCGCACTTGCCATCGCCATCGTCCGCGCTTTCACATTTCACTCTCGTGTGTCTTCGCAGCACGGACCAAAAAAGACGCAATCTGCCATTTAATGGGTCTCGGACATTATCGCGTTCAGTGGGAAGTTTCGTACTGCCGTCATTCTATATACATGCGTTAAGTAGCTTTTGGCAACTTGAATAAATGTGTACACGAACCATACATGTACTAGTAAGTACCGAAGTACAGGCAATACATCTGCCATCCAGCATATGCGTCAGCTCCGTCTGTCTCGCCATCTGTGTGAAAGCCGTTTTATTTTTGCTGCAGTCCAACTGGATTGCGACTTGCCTCAAAGATGTCTTTCATCGGTCAGCGAACGATTTACGGCTGCGACGCGCGACACGTACGCCGAACGATCACGTCCCGTATCTGGCCGCTTTGAATCCCGGACGACGGTAACTTCGCCCGAACTGTCAAACGGTGCACAGTGTGTCGTTGAGGACGCCTGGCATTCTGTCTTGAAAGTCTTTTGAATCGCAGTTAACAAATTTCCTCGTTTCACTATATTGGACGATAACAATTTTCACACAGTTGCTGGCCTTCACGTCGAATGCCGCACAACCGAGGAGAAGTTGTGCTGCAACAACTCTGAGCGAGACGTGAACGTCTACGGTTGCAATTGTATCTTATTTAAGTCTAAAATGATTGCGGCTGCTCTAACGGACCGTTGCATTGGCGCACATTTAAAATATATATAAAGTATGTTGGTGTATTCTGCTGCAGCAGAATGTGGAATATATGAACGAAATAAAAACTAACAACTAAATATGAAGTTGTTTTCTTTACACCCTAGAGTATTGACACTGTTGAAATGGATTACGCGTTTCCTTTTATGAGAGAGCAGAAATTCTCGCATTTAAAACCCAAACTGCAGGGTTGGAAAGTCAAAAGGAATAAATGTCTGCCTCTCACTTTGAACGCAATCTTGGTGGCGGTCCGTCATCTCATTCCAGCTATGACACCGCCATCAATTAGATGTCGGTGCTTTTGGAATTAAAAATGGCAACAATCAGAATGGCGACCAGATGGACGAGTTGCACATGGACTTCTTGACTTGGTGTTTACAGCGCGTCCGCTCTACTTTATAATGCAATGTTCCTTTTGTTATTTACACAGAACAGTGTGGAGTGCATACATTTGTATTCATTCCTTTAGCTTTAAAATAACATTAAAAAAAACGTGCTGAGCAAAAGACTGCAAGGGTTTGGTTTTTAAAAGCTGCGATGGTGTGAAAAATATTGGACCCATTCTCAAATTCTGATCACTTTTGCAGTTTCCCCACTTTGTCTACGTTCATCAAACTAATGTGAATATCAAAGGTAACCCAAGTAAACGCAAAATGCAGTTTTGAAATGATTTTATTTAATAAACAACAACAAAACGATTCAAAGTTACCTGCGGGCCCTGTGTGCAAAAGTAATTACTCCCTTGTTAAATCATGACTCAAATGTGGCTAATCGCATGTTTTGGTTCATTTTCTCTGAGCGCACCCAATCCTGATTACATCCAGACCTGTTCAGTCAAGAAACCACAATGAAGTCGGCCAGAAGATCTAAAAAAAAACTGTTAACAAAATGCCACGATCTGCAAGGGCTACAAAGCCGTCTCCAAAGCTTTAGGACTCCGGCGAGCCACGGTGAGAGACATTACGCACGAATGAAACATGCAACGGCGGCCGACGGAAATTAACCCAAGAGCACAGCGAGGACTTATCCAGGAGAGGTCACAAAGGAACCCGGGACATCAACCTATCGAGGACTGCAGGCCTCCCTTGCCTCAGTGTTAATGATTCGACTGTAACGACGAAACCGGGCAAAATTGGCATCATGGCAGAGTTCTCGCACGGAAACCACTGTTGACCAAAAAGAATATAAAGGCCATTCTTACTTTTGCACGCCCTCACCCAAAAAAAACAACAACAACAAAAAAAAAAATCTCAAGACTTTTGGGACAATATTCTATGGACTGAAGAGACGAGCATTTGCCACTCGTTGCCAGTTCTAGAAAACGCTTGATTTCAGTTGTTGCTGCTGAGGGTGGCCCGACCAGTTCTTAGGTTTAGGGGTCCCGTTACTTTGTCATACAATTAAATGGTCAGCCATCGTTGTCCAGGAGTGATTGACTCCACCTCGGCTGACTCTTTGGATGCATCAACTGTTTGGAAAAAGCTTTATTCTGACCCGAACATTCCGTTAAAACAACTTGAATTCAAAAGTTGAGGGGCCAATTAGCTGGCCAGCGCTATTCTTATCCCTGTGGCTCTATTCAAATGTGGATTTATTGAATAATTCATAGCACGGACACACACACGCACGCACCGACCGACCTGGGGGTCTTTGCCAACATCGACCGCACCGCTGGTTTTCATAAGCCTGAGAACGTTCGATTTTGAATTTTGTGCCAAAGCGATTTTTTTTTTTTTTTTGCGGAGCTTGTCGGAGGGCCACCGGGCTTTGAGAAATATCATTTTGGCAACTAAATTCTTGTCTCATTGGAACCACCTGGAATGTTCTCCCAAGAGTTGTGGTGGAAAACGGGTACAACAAATGGATTTATAGGATTTCCCTCCCTATCAAATATAAACCTAATACATCTTTGCTGTGATAAACGACGGGTACAACTTAACATGGCCTAAGACGCTGCCTCCCCGTGACATTTGCATTTCGACGGGACCGTTGCGGAACACACGATTCTCAGCCATTAAGCGAGGCATGCAGTAGAGAAGAAAATGTTAACACGTGAGAAAATGTGACATGTGACATGTAACATGAAACGCATGTTCACGGCACGTGTATGTGACGGCAGGAAATGTGGCCAGAACATTGGAAAGGTTCTCTGGCTAGATTACTTCAATACAAGACAATAAATCCGCCTTCCTGTTACACAACGCTACAGCATGATTTCTTAGAACGGTTCTTGAAACATGCTAAAGTGACAACGTAATAGCGGCTAACAGTCGACCGACTGAGTAGAAACAGAGAGTGGAGTGGTGGGAACCAAAGGGCTTCATCACAATGTTTTTCGAATTGTGTTTGCTTAACGTGAGCGAAATATCAAAGTTTTCTGTTTCCTTGAGCGGTTAGCACATGTGCCTCACAGTTCTGGGGACCGGGGTTCAAATCCCGGCCCCGCCTGTGTGGAGTTTGCATGTTCTCCCCGTGCCTGCGTGGCTTTTCTCCTCCCACATCCCCAAAACATGCGCGGTAGGTTGATTGAAGACTCTAAATTGCCCGTAGGTGTGAACGGTTGTTTGTTTCTCTGTGCCCTGCGATTGGCTGGCGACCAGTTCAGGATGTACCCCGCCTCCTGCCCAAAGATAGCTGGGATCGGCACCGGCACGCCCGCGACCCGCGTGAGGAGAAGCGGTAAAAGAAAATGGATGTTTCCTTCCATTTTAGATTCAATCCTTTTGGGTGCCTTTGCACGTGATAGCAATGTGTGTGTGTGTGTGTGTGTGTGTTGTTTTGGCAAATCTTTTTCTGACAGAATAAGTGAGGAAGCAATCTTCTTTAAAGAGTTAACTAGTGGCTAGAGAACAAGGAAGTAACACTTCCTGTGGCTTGGCTAATACGTTACATGTGGGAGCTTGGCACACCTCTGTACTGTACTGAAACATTTTTTTTTTTTGTCCACCCGGGACCCAAAATTGAGTCTAAATTCAATTGGACCCACCAGGTGAGAATCACTCATCTAATGGCAGGCAGCACGGTGAGCTCGTGGCTGGACGTCCAACTCGGGGTTTTCACCGGGTCCTTCGGCTTCCTCCCAAATCTCCAAAACTCGATTCTTAAGTCGATTACAGTGTTTAGAGTGCCCAAAGGTGTGAATGCGAGTATGCGTCCTGCCATTGACTAGCGGCCGTAGTCCAGAATTTGGCCCGCCTCTCGCCTAAAGGACAGGCTCCAGATCACCCGTGACCCTAATCGGGACAAGCCTGTATTCGAAATGGACAGACGGATCCTAATGCGGACAGTTTATCATCGATCCGATCAATTCTATTTGTCTACCTGTGTGCACCTGGGCATGAACATACAGTGTAAAGCAAAAAAGTACAACGCTTATCTATTCATTGCCTGCATTCTGGTGTCACTATCAAATGATTCATAAACGGTTCCATACATGAACTTCGGAGGCACAAGTTGTGTTTTTGTGTTCCGTTTCATTGTAGGAGCGTAGTGTGGGACAATTTGAGAGCCCTGATCTAAACCCCCCCCCCCCTCCTTAAACACTTTCATCGTCGTCATTCATTGGTGACATCACAAATGTCCTTCTGGATAAATGAACAAAAATCCCATTGAAACAGTCTAGAGTTGAAGCTGGTATAGCCGCAAAGGAAAGGCAGAACAAAAATGGAATTGATAATGAAATTTGTCAGATCTTCTCGTGACTTGAAAGAGGGTAGAAGGTCTGATGTTACGCCGCCACCCAGAGAAGTGACACTCCGCTTCCTGCGTGGTGGCTGACCCGGTTGACTCGTCCTCGCACGCAGTCCAGCGTGAAGAACACCGTGGTTCCATTCTGCACCTGGAAGCACGCCCGCAGGCTTACACCGGCCCACCGGCTACCATCGGGCATCTGTCCGCCCACCTGCCGGGCCAGCGGGACGGGTCGCGCGCCCCCCGCCTCCCAGCCCGCCCCAGGGGTCTGTGGGTCGTTTAGTCTGAGCAGAGTCACCTTGACCAGGCTGCAGGAGTGAATCAGTTTAAGGTCCAGAGCTACACTGGCAGCGCCGCTCTCTCTGAAGACAAAATCTCGGCTGGAATTTGCGGAGCCCTTCCCGGCCAGCCCCATTTGGGACACCTGGGTACCGGTCCGGCTGAAGAACAGAGGCTTGTTTCGGACGGCTCCCGAAGGAAGACCGCTTTGAGCCACAGAGGCATACATGGAGGAGGAGATCGCAGCAGGAACCCAAACCAAGCTGAGGCCGCTAATGCCGGTGTCATCGCTGAAGAAACGGACGTTGCACTGGGCAGGAGACAGAACCTCAAAGGCCAGTGTGTCTCCAGGACCGACTTCCGTCGCTCCAGAGAGAGAAATGGATGTGTCGCGATAGTGGACGCCCGGTTTGAAGGACCGGCACAGCTCCGCAGCCGTACCGTTACGATTGAGGTATGCCAACACCTGGAAGCCCTCACTCACACACGCCTGGCCCATGGAGTACAACGCCTGCTGAAATACGAAGCGCACGCTGCCGCCTTCGGCAAAACGTATCCCACGGCCGTCGTGGGTCGGCACAACCACGTAAGCGTCCGAAGTGGAGGTGATACGAAAGCTAGGGCGATGGTTTGTGTGGTAGTGGGCGGACAGCGCGGCCTGTGCCGTCACGGCGACGGCTCCGGTGTCGTGGGAGAGCCACAAGAGGCTCAGAGAAGCAGCCGAGGGCTCGTGAAGCCGCAGACCGTCGCTCTGGTTGCACTGGTGGTTAGCACTCCACAGGGAAGTGGAGATCACGTGACCCGGGGCGACCTCCGCCACCCCGCTGAGGCTGACGCCCTGGAGCGACCTCGCTTCCCGTTGCTCGATCCTGACGCCGCTAAGGTCGCGACTTTCAGAGCCGTCGGGGACGCTCATACGCAAACACGCCTGAACAAAGCTGCGGCAGTCGTGGTCGACCGAGAGGCTCTCGTCCAGCCACAGCAGACCGTGGTTCTTCAGCCGCAGGCGTCCGTCCTCGGCCGCCGCCGGGCCCGCGTCGCCTGCTGCCCGGATGTGAAGGTTCATGCCTGGCGAGGCCAGATTCACAGTGTGGCCTTTGGCGCCGGGTTGGCTCACATCTCCAGTCCAGGACAGAGAGAGGACATTGTCGCCAGTAGAAGGGCCGGAGCAGACGGTGTCCGTTGTGAATGTACACGGCGATGTCGCTGGTTGTCCTTCACACTCGGCACAGGCCTGACACTCATCCATGTCCAAGTTGTAGAAGTAGTCGTGGCCGCACATGCCGCTTCTGGCCTCTCGCGCTGTCATTCCCTGACATCTAAATCCACCTGGGAATAACGTGGAAGACAAGGAACACCGTTCAAAACATTTATGGATAAGCTGATGTGAAAGTCCTGCCTCAATAGGAAAAGATTGTGAACATTTCAAAACGTGCATGATGGTAGGCGGGCGTTCTAGATATCTGCCAGAACCACACGCTGGCAAAAAAAAGAAATCAATTGCCGTTACGTGAGCTGACATTTCGTTGGTTGTATCCGGGCAATCTAATTCAAAAAAAAAAAGAAATGCAGCAGAAACTCTCCCTTTGTGACCGTCCAATATTTATTTACAGATGTGGCAAAAATATTGACACAGAACTACCAATACTTAAACAAAGTAAAAATCCCTCTCCCTTATTTAAAAGTAAAAAAAAAAAAAGAAAGATTCATTTGTACTGACAGTGCTATACAGCACTTATTTCGGTAACTTGGCCTGACAAAAAAAAAAAAAAAAAAAAAATCTGCACACAAAATATTTATTTGTCTTTTATTAACTTCCGTACTGTTCCTACTCAAAAGAAAGGGGAGGCTGGCGTTGTTTCAGACTTCTATGTTATCAAAACAGCGCGTTCCATAGCTTTCGTTAGCTATCGTTCCGTAACTGACTCACAAAAAAGATGAATTAGCCAATCATAACAGAAAAAAAATACACCTAACCTGTATGTGTCTTTTTGTTTGTTTTTTTGCCGGAAGCCCGTTGTTTTGAGGCGAGCACAAGACGCAACCCATTTCCATTTGGCACGAATCATTCCCGGAGCGAACGACGTCAAACGATTTTCTGAAATAAGGCCACGGGCAGGGAATATCTCGCTTCTCCAATTCTGCGACATCATCGTCGTTTATGCCGTTTATTTAATTTATTTTTTTGTTCTCGTTCTGCCGAATGAGTCCGAAGGTCTCAATCGATCGGTCGATCAAATCACAACCACGGTTGCCTCGGCCTCGTTTTTACGTCTTTTCTCTGTTGTGTCGTCATCCGCGGCGGGTGAAAAAACTCATTCCCTGTCAACCAAATATATCTGATATGGCAATATTTCTCGACATTACATATTCTATAAATGGTGCCTTCTGCGTGTCGGTCATTTGTCAGCGTTACCTGGTGTGTTGACGCATTTATGTTGATCTTCGCAAAGGTCCGCGAGCTCAAGGCATTCATCTCTGTCCTGGAACAACCAATGGAAACTTAGCCGTGCGCCGTTGAACCCAAAGGAACAAAACGTGTTTCTTTTCTTTCTGTTCGGAGCCATTGAACAGTTTGCGGGCCGCCCTGCAAACCGCTTCGCTCTCACCTGACAGATTCTGTCCGCGTGGACGGAACACTGCGCGAGCAGGAAGAAGCCGGCAGGACAGACGGTACACTTGTCACAGCGGGGATGAGCGCCGGCGAAATCGCAGTATTCCTCAGGGCCGCAGCTCCCACAGGCCACGAGGGAACGGCCCACCTGGTGGGCCATCGAACGAACACATCGGTCCAAATTTGCAACTCGCTACGACGACACGGCAAAAACCTGCCAAGGATATTGGTCTTATTTCTCGTCAAAACGAATGCGTTTACACAGAAGAGGAGACTTAGACTAGAATAAGACGAAGACTTCTTCAAAAATAAATGTAAGAAGAAAACGTTGACCTCCACGACACTGGCTTCCATGTCCACCTTGTGCTGAACGCGACGGGGTCCGCTCGGCTCGCTCAGGACCGTCTGCCTGTGACCGTCCAGCTCCTCCTGGAGGTTCTGCATAGACATTTGCTTGATTGTGTCCAACAGTATGTTGTACTGTGCCTTGACCTACAACACATAAAGAACAAATCTAGCAAACACAAGTGACGTCCTTCCGGCGTGTATCACAACATGCTCGATTGAACTTCTGACTTGCTCCACGTAGTCCTGCATGTTCTTCTGTTGCATCAGTATTTCTTTCTGTTGGTGGACCAGCTCCGCCTGTTGTTCGCTGAGGAGTCGATGCATCACTTTGACCTCTTCCTGCTGACCCTTGAAGGCCTCGACAAGCTTGTCTTGGTCCTCGGACAGCTGCAGCTGCAGGACGACGGCGTCGTCGGAAGGAACAACGTTGCTCCCTGCGGCGAGAGGGGGAAGGGTCCCCGTCGAGGGTTTTCCCGGCGATGTGGTCAGACGATACACTCACCAGCCGCAACTGATCGGTCTGTACGCTACTCAATCGGTCTTTGATGGCAAACAAGTTCATACAAATTCATGACACAGAAAGGCATCAAACATCGCTGTGACCACAACGTTGTTTAGTGGGGCTTTTCAAAGTGTAAGTGAGCGTGAGAGGAATTAAATCGTGATCAGTTTTGCATCTAAGCGGTGAAAAAAAACGTTTCTTTTACAAGCCCAATTCCAATGAAGTTGGGACGTTGTGTTAAACAGAAATGACAACAGAATACAACTGGGACAAGATCTGCGGTGGACCACTTCCCCGGAGTCGTCGTTCTGGAGGATTCCGCTGCGACCGAGCGGGCCGGGTCCAGAGGCAGAACCGACCACTTTCTTTTGTGATGAAGGGCTTTTACAAATAAACCTGACGTGACTATTTCCGCAATTTGCACCTCACGTTTGAAAACTGCTGAACTAGACAACACAAAATACTGAAATAGACAACGGTGGTTGCCTTACAAGACGTTTCACCTCTCATCGGAGCGGGCTTCGTCATTTCATCCACATCGGCGAGATTGGACATCTTTAGCCTGAGTGTTGGGATGAAAAGCCAACTATTTATCCCCCAACCGCAAAGGGCGTCACTCTTTTTGGGAGGCAAAACAACAGTCGTTACGATGAAAGGCCTCTGCCCGCCCTCGTTAATATCCCATTCGGTTGTAAAAGGTCAAAAGCGGCCGTGGTTATTTGTTCGAGGCCTAATTATTGAGTGTTTTGGGAAGGGGTGAAAGGACGGCATTGTACGCGCGAGGTAGACGGTGTGGTTTCGAGATGGTTTCTCAACCTTCACGTGGACGGCCTCTCTTTCACTCCATCTGTCCTCTCTCTCTCTCTCTCTCCATAAAGTGAACATTTTGTCTCCTCAAAGGAGTGGCGTTTCTCTTGGAAGAAGTCTTGACCTAAAGCGTTCACCCGGCCGTATTGTGACATGCGGCTACTCAGTGCTTCCTTGGCCGCTTTCCAGTATTAGTAGCGCATGACTCACTGAAACCAGATTGTTTTTCTGGGTATGGAGTGTCCGGCCTTTGTCTCAGGGAGTTACCGGGTTTGAGGTGTACTGGAATGTTGTGTGTTGGAATGTTGAATCCTTCTGAGTTTCTGGGAGACCTGAAACATACTCTTTCAATCGTTTCTTAACCCTCCACCTTGCTCACGAGAGCTCCCTTTGAAATTCATCCCAAAACAAAAGAGCCCCATTCTGACAGGTTTCCATCAGTTCCCACTCCAATTGACCATGAACCAATTTAGCAAAGAAAGTATGGAACAAACCTACTTTTCTCGGAACGGTCTAGTCTCCAATTGAATTATTAATCCATCTGTGTCTTTTTTGAACGGACGCTCTCCCTGTACAAAGGTCACAATCCTCAGTTATTTACCACGAATTCCATTGTTAAATGATGACACTTTCAGTCAAACGTCGACATTCTCGTCTTTGCGTTTTTTGTTGTGGCCTTATACGATGAAGCGTGTGGTGTCTCGATCATTTGGATACAAACCTGATTTCGTGTCACACGTCAACTGTATCAGCGCGCCGCCTTCTGCCCGCTCCTCCGTAAATTGCGTCGCTCCGTCTCTTACGTGCAGCGGCGAAGAGGTCCGTCTCCCGTCTTCTCCCTTGTGCGTATTGCAGCCGACGCAAGGCTTTGGTTTCTGGCGCGTGCGGAGATCCAGGTTACACTCGTTCCCTTCGCATTGTCGTGACGCTGTCGCTCGACGAGCGGTCGGGCAGGTTCCGCCCGCGCAGCCGGGATGAAACACCTCAGCCGGGACGGTTCTCGGGTCGGTCCTTCTCGTAGCGTCGGTGCCGGTCGGTCGCGCGAAGCCTCCGTGTGGACGGTGGACGTCGGCGTCGGTTTGGTGAAGACCGTAACGGGCGTCCTGCCGGCGGTAACCGGGGTAAGCTCGACCTCGGCCGGATTGCGTCGAGAGGCGAAGCTGCCCTCCGGAGGCCGGCGCGCGAGCGTCCGTCGGGCCTCGTGCCGCGCTCCGCCCCCGGCGAGGGAGGCACCGAGGCGCCCGGCACATTTCGGAAGCGCCTTCACTTCTGCTCGGTAAAAAAGTGAGACCGAGTAAAAACATAGCGGCGATACGTGCCATGTTGAGGTGCCGAAAGGAAGACCGTGCGAAAGGTTATCTCGGTCTTCTGCGTTAATCCTTCAGGTGACTTTTATCGTGGCTCGGTAACGGCGAGTGATCTGGAGCTCCGCTGCACTCGGTGCTCTCTGCCCCCTTTTGCTCCTTCTGGAGAAAGCCGCACGCATGGCCCGCATGTGGAGCTCACTGCTCCTAATTGGCAACAGCTTTTGCTTCCAGTCTTAAATTAACCCGTAGCTTTCCCGGACATGCCGCGCTGCCAAGGCGCACCGCAAAACATACTGTACGCTTGGGGCCGTTCTGCTTCAGATTACAGAAAACACTCAGAGACGCCTTTTGCGCTTCGTGCAGAGATGTGCATTGAATGTCCGAGAGAGGAAATATCGCTCTGTTTAAGAAGCTCGGATTGGTTTTTAATCTTAAAACATCCCGTGGTGAAACCACCTTTTAAATACCTCTCTGGTGAACTCTACATTTTATTCCAGAAGATTGCTGTAAACGCAATTCATTTCCCATATACCTCCCACAAAACACTCCTGAATGCTTGTCCTGCACTCTTCGTGGAAAAGAGCAGAAGAAGGGTCACACCATTTGTTTCCTTAACCTACACTTCTCAGTAAAAAAAAAAAAAAAAAGGAATCAATCTTTTTGGTCATGTTGAAAACTTCTCTTCTCTTCTCTTCTGTCACTCTTATTCTCTCTCTCTCTCTCTCTCTTTCGCTTAGCGACAGTTAAATTTTCGGTCCCATCAGCAACATTTCCTAGCAGCCAGTGCAGAGTTCACGAGAAAACAGCGAGAAGCTTGCAACTGCACCAAAGGCAAAACATGTTGATTTGACTGCGTGCAGGAAACACTTAGGGACTCCTTTCATGCATCCAAGTCTCAATAAAAGCCTCGTCAATCGTAGGCTCTCGGCTCTTTGGCGTCCGTCTGTTGTCGGTTCACGTGTGAGACCGCAGAGCGGGAGAGCGGCGGCAATCGACTTAATGAGCGCACGGGATTTATAAGCAACGCGCTTTGATTAGCCGATGCTCGGGGCGAGCACGCCGCACATGCCGAGTAGCCGAACGATTCAAAGGAAAAACATCGGCTTGATTTGAATGCGAGCGTGGTCGGTGGATGCCGCTGCATGTGAGCAGGCAGGTGACGAATGAAAGAAAACACAGCTAGGATTCCTCTGACTGATGTAAATATGCTGCTTTCATATGGATCTCATCAGACCATCTTCTAGTTTAATGGGCCACGTGTTTATAGTGTATGTAAACACAGCGAGCCCTGAGAAGGTAGGGAACGTTTTCAAGGCCGTACGTGACTGAGTCGTATTCAGGGAACGATGCGATTTTTAGCACAACGCGGCACAAACGATTCAGAAATGTGTGTTTGGCAGATTCGTTCACTGTTTTAACAAAGCTTCTCCTCAGCCAGTTTCTTATGCCGTTGGAGAGTCTTTGTTTTTGTTTTTCCCCCTTTGAAACAAAGCCCTATTTGTAAGGAACGCGCGTTTGTGGCATAAGCAGCACGACAGAACGTGTACGTGTGCTAACTTGCAACCATTACAGCAACTCATCCCAATCTTTACTGCCTATGCCCAAAAATGTGTTGCGTTGTTGATACGTAAAGACTTTCTGTTAAGAATGTGGAGGAGACGGGCAGAACGCTTGCTGCACCGATCGAGTAACACCTTTGGGTGAAAGCCGCGTGATCCCGTGGGCCGGCATCGGCGACACTCGCAGGATGGCCAAAGTTCATGATTCGATGAAGAATAACACTTCGATCGTCAAGTCCACCCAAAAAAAAAAAAAAAGCTGAATACATCTAAATGCAGGATACGTTTCCTTGGGTGAATCTGTGGCCGCGATTGTGCTCTTCCCGCAAATGCGTGTTTTAAAAGCAAAATAAACAGAAATTCCACTATTGTGAAATATATTGGCAAGACATGTTACAATAAAGTCACGAATTTGACACATTACTTTGTTTTGTAAGTCATAAGCATCAATAGCGGAACGTTAGAATCTCTCGCGTCCTTTCACTGTCTGTGAGTTGTTATGACCTCATGGGATACCAACGATAAATAAATCTGAAAAAGCTTCAAAAAAAGAAAAAAAAAAAGGAGGGGGGGTATCACAGTTTGTATCATTAACAGCTGTGCACCCTGCAGGATTGTCAGCAGGCTCCACATGTGTGGAGCATGTTGAAAGCTTTATTCTTTCCACTTGTCTTATTGGTGCCACCACTAAACTGTGTTTTGAGCTTTTTGAATGGAGAAACATCACATTTGCAGCTCACATGCACTCTTACACTTGCGCAAATGCAGAAACCCGCTCCTCTTAATGCAAAATGGAACGGAGCTCATGGCCGTCCCCCTTTTAACCGTTTTATGAGCGTCCGAATTAGTTGTGTGAAAACGCACATTTAAATATCTCGCTGTTGTTGGGCCACAGTTCTCATCAATATGCAAGTGTGGGTCATTTAATCGAAAGAGAAAACACAAGGCAGCGTGATATGAATTCATTTGAGTTCCATTCCGTCTCAAAATCCGACCACGTAAGATGAAGAAGGTCGCAAGAGGCCATCGGGGCAAACGGCTTGGAGCGTAGCTCGCCAAACTGGGAACGGGCCGGTTCCCCTTTTGAGATGGAAAAACTCCAGGTTGACACACTGATGTGAGGTCACCAGCATCTGGATTTGACCACGGGCCCCGGCCACACATTCCGTCCGAAGCGTTTTCGCCCCTTATTGTATAAGAGCGACTCGCCAAGACAAACGTCTGACTGAGGCAGTCGCAGCCCGAGGTTCGATTCAGTATCGTGCGCGTAAGCCCGACGGGAGCGCTCCAAAGTTTGGGATCAGTCCTCATCACGACATCGCACAGAAACGCCACGAGATTGCCGAGCGGAAGACCATCGGCGGCGTCGTCGTAGAGGCTCTGAAACGCGTGAGGGGGGTTTGGCGGTGGCCACGCACCCCGACACGACTTTCCAGTCCACTCCAACAACCGCCACTGGGCAGCGGGGCCCAGCCAGGGCGGATTTAAGCCACTCACAGGCAGCTGCAAAACCAACCCGGGTTCTACCTTTGGCCACGGTACGGCGCTGCATCCCGGTTCAAGTCGTCCGTTTTACAGTATACCAAAAAGAAAATCAAGCGGCACACAAAAATGCGCCACTGTACTCGCGTTCCACTTCTCTTCGTAGTTTTCTCTACATTCCAATCGACACGATGCATTTATGCGAATAAAATGACTGAGGTCAAAGTTTTTCAAGAATTAACATTGTCTTGCAGTCAGTTATTTATTACAAAAAGACTGTACACGAATTTCAATGAACACATCCTATGTACAAAATGAGAGAAGACAAATATTCAGTTCTCATGAACACGAAAGTTGCCACTTTTCCCCCCCCCATCATACGAAAGACACATACGAATAAATACAATTACAAATCGGCATCTCGACCTGATGATGATGTTAGATGATCAACATTACAAAGTTCTGCACATTAGTGGTTGTCCCATGATTTCTCTATGAAAAAGTATAAATAAATCCTTTACATACAAAGTGTGAGCAAACCTTTGTCTGCTGCTCAAAAACACACAGCGGACATCAAAACAAGTGGAATGCAAAGCTAGAAAGACAAAGATAGAAAAGTTGTTGGGTTTCCCCCTCCCCCCCCCCCCCCCCCCCCCCCCCCCCCCCCACAAGTCGCCGCATGATGGAAAAATACAATCATGAATGGGATGCATCAGTGTCAATGTTTAGAAACCTTCATGCATGTGGATGAATGAATACTGAATTGGCAGCATTTCTAACAAAAGGCGTTGCACTTTTGCTCATGTTATGAATAAAAATGTCACAATTAAGCCCCTCGCCCCCTTGAAAAGTAACATTTTTATCCATTTTTCAGTGAACACAAGAATGTTTTTCAGAATTCTGATGATGATTAGACTCACTGGAGGTTGAAACCCCGTGACTATATATATATATATATATATATATATATATATATATATATATATATATATACATACACACACATATATATATATATATATTAAAGCATAATCCATCTTTGCAAAGGGTCACTGTGTTCCTTTTTTTTTATTTTACACACAGATGTGCAAATCTTATTTGAAATCAAAGGTCCCCATTTGTGGGAGTATTTTGTAGTATAGTAGGTCATAGGTAATCATATTGGTAATCATATTGGTGAAAGGCAACTCTGTTCCTCATTGTTCAGCACTGCAAGCAAGTTAGCTCAGGCATTTCTGTTCGTTTTTAATCGCAGCAACTATGCAAAGAGACCTTACGTTATGTGATGCGTTGGGGATTTTTTTTGCGCAGCTCGTGACACGGCAAAAAGTACTGCAAAGACAAACGTCTCAGTGAATGACTTATCGCTTGGGAGTTCAACTCCATCGGTCCCTTGGGCTGTGAAATTAAGACACATCCAAGTGGGTGGGAATAGTTTGGAAAAGGGTGCGCCAAAAACCTTTGTCCACACAACGTGTCGTTTGTGTCATTCACGACAATGCAGAGAAGATTACAATCAAAATGGCTGAGTGTTCACCCCCTGGAGAAAAAAAAAAAAGACAAGGCTCGTTGAACTTGTTCCATTTCTCTTCAGATTTTTGAGGTCGTTCGGCTTGATGATGACTGTTAAGCACCGATGTAAAGCACCACAGCAGCAAACACTCAACCAGCAGGCAACAAGTAGCTCGTGGAAGATTCAGGACTAGTTTGATGCAACACACGTGGTGATCTCACTCACACACTCACACACACGCACGCACACACTCACACACACGACTCCTTCACGTACTTCAAGACGAGACCCGACTTCGCTACAGTGGCTGGACAGCACGTTAGTAATATTACGCAGCGGCGATGATAAAGCAATATGAAGGACGCTTTCCACGGTAGACGTTCGACGGCACTCAATGCACATTCAAGTCAAAATCAACAAAACGGGTCATCTACTCTTGGCACCACAAGGGGGGGAAAAAACACAGACGAATGCACTTTACTGTACTGTTAGCTTCTCACGTTACACTTTATGTACAAGTTAGAGAGCAGAATAAGGAGTTGTGGTTTTTTTGTATTTCTACATAAACCTAGTTGACCATTTTTTTGAGGGATCTGAAAAATATCCTCTAAAACATTCAAAAATACTTTTTGAAACGATTTGGTGCCCGGTGAAACATCCCCCCCCCCCCCAATTAGTGGCACATCTGCCTGGCAAAGTTCTGGGTTGGAATCTGGGCTGGGACATTTCTGTGCTTGGGTGGGTTTTTATCCGGGAAGTTAGATTTCTTCCCTTTGGCAAAACGTGTGCTAGGTTAATTGTAAAATGCAAATGGTTGTCAATCTGTGCCCTGTGATTGGCTGGCAATCAGTCCTGTGCGCAACCCGCCTCTCTCCCAAAAGTCAACAACGACAAAGTCAGAGTTCCCCAGAGAAAATGGACGATTTTTTTTTTCCACTTCAGATTTTCTCCTAATAACGTTTTTCGTGTTGTAGGTAATATCCCATTGATCCCTGAAAGGTGAGCTTTCTTTCGCTCTCTTTCTTTCTTTCCTCTAACATTTCTTGATTCCGACGAAACAGTTTTGCCATTCAGTCGTGCGTGAATGCATTTATTGATGCTTCGCCCCCTCCCAGTTTTGATAAGGTAGAATGGATGTTTTGGGAGTAGAAGGTAAAGCTTTAGGATTTGGCCAGTCAGCGCGAGGGGGCGCGGCAACACCTTGATAAGATTTTCTTTTGTTTTTCTCGGTGATGCAGCACCTTGGGGAAGAACTTTGTTTTAACACTGCAAATAAGATACTGGCTGTGCTGCACTAACATATTAACACAAACACTTTCAAATATTCATTTGTCGTGCGGCGAAGAGCTGAAGTTCGGAATAAAAAGCGGTGCCGACCGCCACCGCGTGACGGCCCTATGCGATGCTTTCATCTCCTCCCTTCATGTCAACGGTGGAAACTAACAAAACTTCAGCAGCCGTTGTGCTTCTATCAAGCAGAAATGATATCTTCCAAAGACACTTCATCGAAACGGAGAGATGAGAGCTGTAAAACCTCCTCCATCTGTACATCTTCACTGTTTTACCTCAGAGCCTGTTTTGGGGGTTCCCGCCCCCCCACCCACTAATCTGCGTAGTGCATGATGGACTCGACGTAGTTTCCCGGGAAGAGTCCGGTGACGCCGTTGCAGACGCCTTCGAACCAGCCGTCGTCGTTCTTCTTGATAATATAAATGATGGCTCCTTCCATGAAGGAGAGCTCGTCCTCCTTGTCCTTGCTGTAGTCGTAGATGGCCACGACTACAAAACGGCAGAAAACGAAACAAAAACTAAATAACAAAAGGAAGTGAACGCTCACCAAAACGTATTGGCTCCAACCTACGAGTTGTTTCTGGGTACCTTTCTCTAAATAGACTTTAGGGGCCCAGTGGGGATCTCCATCAGCGTAGGGGTCACTGTAATGGACAACGGCGGCCTCCTCTTCTTCATAGTCGACAGGCGGAGGAGGAGGCGGGGGCGAGGGCTCCTCAAAGACGCCCAAGTCCTCGGGCGGAGGCGGAGGCGGTGGAGCTGGGCTGTCTGTTACTGAAGGTGAACAAGAGCACAAGGACAGAAAATGTCGATGTTTTCACGCGCTTTGTCTCGTATTACAGCCAATCTATTCATCCGTTTCCCTTTGGATTGCGGGCTAGTGGTTTGCACGTCCGTTTTGGGTTCGAATCTCGGCTCCGGACTTCCTGCGTCACGTTTGCACGTTGTCCTCGTGCTTGAATGTTTTTTCTTTTTGCTTCTCCACATTCTTCGGCTTCCTCCCACATCCCAAAGGATGCGTGTTAGATTAACGGAGGACTTTAAACGGCCCGGGCGTGCGAATGCTACTTTGTGTACGTTTGCCTCGCGACTGGCAGGTGAGCAGTCCGGGGCGAACCCCGACTCTCGCGCAAAGTCAACTCGCCTGCGACACCAATGAGGGCGAGCGCCATAAAAAAATGGAGAGATGGATTTTTGATTGTCAAAGTCATTTAACAGCACCTTATAGCACCATCATAAAACAGTGCATTAAGGATGGGCAAAGATACCAAAAGTCCACACCTCCATATTTTGTCTGATGATAAGTAAGCACTTATATCACATTCCCTTTAGTCTCACAATATTAAATCCCCGCAAAATCTGCAGCAACGTCGTGGAAGACTGACAAATCGGAAGTAGGATGTAGTGATTGTTCTGCTCACTAGAGGGAAACAAAGTTAATTGATTTCAAATCTGGGGCATGTTACAGCATCACTACCTGGACTCATCCTCAGGTGCTGGTGCCTCCCAGTATCATGCAGTGTTCACTACTCCACAATAGAAAATATTGTAAAATGAATACATCTCTGACATTGTGAAACAAAACACACTGCTTCCCATTATAAAAAGCAGATACTTTTGACACAACTCATGGAGTCTATTAGATAGATGTACAGTGTAGCGTGTTGTATTATATTTGTTTTCCTGCAATGCTCACCAGGGACGATTATCAGAAAAGTGTATTTCAACAGACAGGCGGAGGGTGGATCGGGCACTGGCCTCTGGCCACATTTCCAGCCCTCGCCGGAGATTGAACAGGTCGCCAGCTTTATGTGAACCATCGCCATGGCGACAGACAGACCTCCCAGGGACGCAGCAGGACACGAAGGTATGAGTGTAAAAAAAAAAAAAGGTTTCCAAGCAAGCAGAGTCAAAGTTAAGCAGCATGTGGATAGTGAGAAACATTGGACGCACAGAGAGTGTGGCGGGAAGGTGCCGACTCGCAGCGGCCACAACTTCCAACCCGGTTTCAATGTTGTCAATGATGACGAGCTATCAGAGAGCAGCATGAAAATGGAGGACTTAGCTCATCTGGGGTTCAAATGTCGGTTCCGGCTTTTATTTATTCGTTTTTTTCTTCAAGTTTGCACGTTCTGCAGCTGTACCTAATGTTGTGGATGGTGGTAAGCGTGTGTTCCAGTTCCATCTTACAGGGGACCCCCGCACACTCGGCACCTGCGGATTTACCCATCTGTGGATTTTTTTCAATTTTAAAATTGTATGATTTTATATATATTTTCCAAACCACTTCTCCTCAATGGGGTCGCAGGCGTGCTGGAGCCTATCTCAGCCGACTTTGGGCGAGAGGCGGGGTACACCCCCAACCGGTTGCCAGCCAATCGCAGAGCACAGATAAACCAATAACCATTGGCACTCACATTCACACCTACGAGCAATTTCGAGTCTTTAATCAACCTCGCATGCGTGTTTTTGAGATGCGGGAGAAAAGCGCAGGCACGGGGGGAACATGCAAACTCCACGCAGGAGAGGCCGGATTTGAACCCGCAACCTCGCAACTGTGAGGCAGATGGGCTAACCAGTCATCCACCGTGTCGCCATTTTAGGTGTGTGTGCGTGTGAGTGTATATACAAGTATTTTTTGTTGTTGTTTTTTTCAGTGACATTTTAACGGGCGTCAATTATCCACTGATTTTCGTTATTCTCGGGGGATAGGGAAGGTACCTGACCGCGAGTCCACTGTACATCGTAGACACATAAGTGAGTCTGCTCGTACACGTTTACTGGAGTGAAACAGCCGGCGGCGACATCTGAGTACTTACTGCTCTCCTGCATTCTGGCCACAAAGCCGGTCAGAGGGATCTGCGGTGTCAGCTGGACCATCGGAGGAGGCGGAGGCGCGGCCGACACTAGAGCGGCAACCCAACAGACGAGAAGAGGCAGCAGCGAATAGAATGTCGATGCGGTGGACAGAGAAAAGGACAAGTGAGGGGCGAAGCAACCACGTGAATGCGACGGAACGCCAAAGGGTGAACGGTGAAGGATGGTGAGGTCACAACAATAAAAGCATGCGAGCACAGGAAGCGCTGCTATTCTGTCTAAGACCCTTGCAGAGTGACTACATGGTGACAAACTACATTTCAAAATCAGTGAGTGAATGGCTGCAATTTAATACGTAAAAGCTTTAAAAGTTACACCAGACTTTCTTCTGGATCCGAAACATCAAAATCTAATCTGATCATATACACATACAAATACGTCGTCGTTTAAGGGGGCCGGACAAAGATAGTTTTGAAAGATCATTCTAAAACATTATCCACATTTAAAAATATCCCAATGTCATCACTGAGAACATCCTTGGATTTTTGCATCACGTAGACAGTAAACTGCAAACAAACAAACCAAACCCAAACAAATCTACGGGTAGTGAAAACAAAACAGCAATCGCCACGCAAAGATAGTGACACACACACACACACACACACACACACACACACATGCATGGACTAATAAATGATGAAAAATAGAACTTAATCCCGGTAGAGGAACATTCACCAACAGCTCCAGTCAGGAGACATCATTGAGCCAGCCGAGCGTTGGTGTTGCAAAAGCTAGGGCCAGACCGATTAATCAGCCCACCGCTTAAACATATATTTCTTTGAAACACATTACAACATAAGACATTCAAAGAAACAACAATAGCAGGTTTTTGGTCAATTTCAGCATTTATGTATAGATTCTCGATTTTTAAATTAATCAGCCGATTAATCGGTTATTGGAAATTTGTTCTGCCAAATATCAGAATCGGCATCGGCCTCCAAAAATCCATTTGGGTCAGTGCCTGGTTAAAAACTGCACACTTCACCTGCAAGCGTGTATTGTGTGTGTCTGTTAGCTGTAAAAACATTTCCAAATCTCGAAGAGGGTGTCCCAGTTTTGGTAGGCCGCCGATGCAGCACTGGGTCACCATCTCTTCCCGTGAGATACAAAACCTCCTCCCTGTCCTTTTTATGTTGTCCTGCAAGAGAAGCCATTAGAGGAAAATGGCTCAGAGTGATGTTGCCAAGATAAACTGTGCTCTTCTCCGAGGAAAAAAGAAAACAAAATGTCTGAGTTTCCTTTTTTTTTTAGCAGATGCCCTGAACTGCCTCCTTCCTCTGCTGTAGAAGACAGCCAATTCAAATTTCAAACGGAAACAGCAATTATCAACACCAAACATCAGATATTTGAGCTCGTTTGCAGGACTGCAAATTCTCCACACCAAATTTCTGGCAAAACACACAGAGACTAAGTATTGCTCAGTAAAAAAGCACGAAGGGCCCAGTTACCGGAGTTTTGCAGGAAAGTCGGACCCCCGTTAACGTGGGGCTGCTGAGAGGATGCGGAGGGAGCGCGGCGATACGTCCCCGTGGCCGACACCATGGAGGCCGAGGAGGTGGTGGAGGAGGTGTGACGGGAGATCTGCCGGGAGATGGTGCCAAACTGGGACATGGGGATGGGCCCCAGCCCGGGGCCTTGCGGCACGGAGGCGCAAGACGTCGCCACTGCGGGAGCACGAATGGCAGCTGTACAGCCGGAAGGTTGCGCTCTGTCGTTTACGTCGGAGAGCATCTTTGGCATATTCGCCTTCAGTAGACTCCAAAGAGTCACAAGGACTCACCTTGGCCCATACTGGGAGGAGAAGGTGTCGGGACCGCCAAGGGGACACCCACTCCGCCGCTTCCGCCGTTCTCCCTGCCACCGCTACCGCCGCTGCTGCCACTGCAGGTGAAGGATGACAACTATTGCAAGGATGTGTGACACAAAATGCAAAGCCTACGTTAGCCGGCCCATCACAACTTCTTCTTTCTGCCGTCACACCTGTCACTGTGGCAAAAGATTCGGCTTTGGCAGATGATGAATCAGGTTTGGGCTCCAGCCATTCTCAACAAAGATTTTGTGTCACCAAATTGAAGAAGGGTCATTTGTAGCTTAAAATATCACTTTTGAATCCATGCATTTTTTTAGGCTCGCGAGTGGGCTGGAGCCTATCCCGGCTGACTTTGGGCAAGCTGCTGGCCTAACCCGCAGCTGGTCACCAGTACATCAGAGGGCAGATTGAAAAAAGAAAATACCACTCACACCTATGGACAATCGAATTAAGAAGCATATGTATTGGAATGTGGGATAAAGCCAGAGTACCCGCAGAAAACCCACGTAAGCGCAGGAAGGACATGCAAAGTCCACACGGGACGTCCACAGCTCATGTTCAAAGCCTGAACCTCAGAACTGTGAGGCGCAAGCTAACCACGGGTCCATTATGCCGCCTTCGCTTTTTAATGTCAATCAAACTCCATTATTATCATTACAGATTGGATGGTGGAACATAATCGTATAATACCAGGTGTTTTTGTTGATTTTTTTTTTTAATACATATTTAGCCCACCTCATGTAATAACCCCTTGGCATCATGCAATGCAATTCTACATGTAAACTAACACACACGTGAATGATGTGGTCAGCTCTGCCACAAACCAAGATTTTGATTGTCGACGACTGCGTTGTGGCGGCTCGTCGACTAACGTCGCCGCTTGTACCTGTGCGTCCGGGGCCTCTGATTGAGCGAGGCCGTACGCGCGGGGCTCTGCTGGCCGCCCAGCCGGGCCGGGCTGGTCATGTAGTCGTTGGGCACCACTGGAGGCTTGACCGGCTCCAGTGTCTTGTAGGGCGTGTTCCGCCTGGGCAAAAGAAAACCGCTTACGGAGGTCAAACTAACTCCTTCTGCAGTAAATGAATATGAAGGTGATCCATCCTTCAATTCATTGTTTTAAGAAGAGAGTCTCAATAATATTGTATGTTGTGTTAATCACCCACACGTAAGAAAGGAGACTTAAAGAGCTGCTGCAGATACTACGTACTTGTTGATAGCTGCTCCTGGTTACTCAAACCTTTCAATTACCTCAAGCCGCAGTACAAAGGCATGGATCATCATTCATGAGCAAGCACGCAGAATGTACAAAAAACACAAAGTACAAACGTTGGCCCCGGTTTCCATTATGAGCACACACTTTCTTGTCTCAACTCTTACCCCAAGGTACCGCGGCCAGCCATCGGGGGGCTCGGGGGTTTCTGGGTTGGCGGAGTGGTCCTCGACAGCGTCCCTCCTCCTCGCCCTGCGGCATTGTTCCCGTTTTGCTGAAGAAAAAGACCGGTTAAAAGCATCTGAATGGCACTTCCGTGTGCCTCGCCTGTGACTATTAACACTGAGCGGTCGCATCATCCAATAATCACTGAACAAACATTTCATGTATACAGTTGTTATTCAAAAAGGCAAAGAGGCTAGGAGGGAGGAGCCGGCTGCATGAACAAAACGCCCCTATAAAGTGTACATGCAACGGTTGTATGAATTGTGAGTGCATGCAGTTTCACTAGATTGTGCTAAAGAGAAGATGAAGGTGACGATCTCTTACCTTGGCTTTAAGCCACTGAACGCAAGCAGAAAAGGAGAGAAGACAGAAATTGGGATATGTTCGTTGGTTGATGGTTTATGAGGTCATTTATTTCAGCAATATTCAGTGAGGCGCCGTGATAAAATAATTGCAGGCAAATCGGTATACGTGCTATACGACAGCAAGTTCAGCTTCGGGTCCATTCTAGTGACGCCGATTAAAACAGTGACGTTTGGATCTAGCAAACTGAAGGAAAACGGAGCATCGTGTCTGGCTGTCTCAGTAACTCCAGCACAAACTTGGAAAACAAATTGTTTCTCTTTTTGGCAGGGAAAGGTTGGCCTCTCAAAGACTCCTCGATTTATCTGCCTCCCGTTCTACGTGCCAAGAACCCTGGGGTGACACTTAACAACTGATTGTCCTGTTCTGCCAAAAAAGGAACAAAGTACAGCGGCTGTTCCAGTTTCCCAACAATATTTCAACAACTCAAGAGCGCAACTAAACAAACTGAATTAAACTAACGGGTACGGCCGTACGAAGCTACACGATCAGGATCACGATCTGATGATATCTTCAGACGCAATGTGATTCGTGTCGCTCGCTAGAAGTTGTACAAAAAATAAACTGCGCCAGTAAAGCTCAGTGAGGTCCCGAGTGACGCAATGATGTGTTCAGCACAGCAAGCAATCGGAACCCTTAGGTGCCGCTACTTATGTTACCCTGGCAACCTCCAGCAAAAAAGACATTATGGTCACAGTGTGAGTCCAGGCATCAGTTAAAAAAAGAAAAGAAAAGAAAAAAGGTGCGCTTCTACGAAGGCTGTCAATATTTCATATTTTCAGAATCCATTTTCTATTGCTTATTCCATCAAATAATCTGATACAAATTTAGTTTGCAAAATAATTTCTTTCCGATTAAATGGTCAAGGGATTTACAGTCATTAGTGCTTTATGTACACCGGACGGTGCCCAAAACGCTTTACAAAACCTCACATTCACACGCACGATCAGATGCCAACGGGCAGCTGCTGCCATGCGCGGCGCTGCCAGGCCCGCCAAACCATCATAACATTTCGGAATGTTACTATTACCACTTGTAATTTTACTTCATTTTCACTTTAATTATCATTACAGCCGTATTTGTCGTGGTAGTTTTCCGACTTCTCCCATCCGATAAAACAGCCAACAAATCGGAGAAAAAAATGTGCACAACGTAGAAGTGGAAGACAACAAGAAAAAAAAAAGATGCAAATCTGATAGTGTAGGTAAGGAAAAGAACCGACGTGTGTATGCTACAGACTGATGGCGCCACAAAACATGGCAGCCCAGATTGGCAATATGTTTTAAATAGTAGCATGGTAAGAAAAATCTTTTGCTTCGATTGATCATTCGCAGCAGTCCCGACTAGATCCATTTGAATAAAAGGAGGAATGCCAAATCCGTCTGAGGGTGAGCTCTCCCAAGAGCGAAATGAAAGCCCCTGATTTGCCAGTCTGACAACCAGAAGACACAAAAAGCCGGATGATGAGACCAACTAAACGCGCCGCGGGAAAAACTAAATGACACAACAGTCAATGCACGTAACCGTGCCGACACATTCACAGGACACGGTTTAGTCAAAAATGAGCAAAGGGGGCGGGGGAGCAGATGGATCATGTGGAGAGAGAATACACATCAAGCATGAGGCAGGAAATAGCCGACAGAACATTTTCTCCGGATGGGTAACATTTGGCAAAGATGACTCTTTCCTCTACACACTGAAGGCCGATTGTGAGGCGCATTTATTAGCGTGTTAAATCAAAAGCCTCTTAGTATGAAAATTAAGTGTGGGATTTTTGGGAAAGAAATGTCATTAACCTTATTCAGACGGAAATTAGCCAAATGAATCTTACTTTTACTCCATGGCCCACATCATCCAGCAGTGTGTAATCAATTGGTTTTCGAATGTAGCGCACAGGCCGCTCCATGTTGCCCGGGGCGATGATCTTATGGGTGCGAGAGGTGTTTTTATTGGTGGTCAGGATGCCAATCTCACGACGGGCCACCTTCTCCTTGTGAATATCCACCGTCTGCGGGAGAGAAAGCAGGAAATTCCCAGTGACCCGGAAAGCCATTCAATGAGTCTGTTTGTGTTCTCCACGTTCATGTCGCCGGTTCAATCATGTGTTTGAAGAAGAGCGCTCCTCATTTCCTGTTCCTATCCTGCTGTTATTTCAATATATTCCACACCTTGGGTCTCTATAATTAACTGTTACACTCCAGCAACCTTCAACCTGAATCACCAATTTTGCCCTCACGCGGAAAGCAAATAGAAATACCACCGCAGTGACGTCTATATTCTTTGGCACTTATGAACGCAGGAAAAAGATGACGTTTGATATGCATTTCCATCTCCGCAATAAATGATCTCAGGTCCGTATTGGAAGCAGAGGGACTTAGTGTGTCTTAGTGCCTTAGAACTTGTGCGCGACAAAAACCCTTTCCTCTTTCACTGTCATCAAGATGCAGCGGATAGAAAAAGTCTACACACCTCTGTTTAAATGCCAGGATTTAGGGATATAAACAATAAGACCTAACGTTTGTCCACCATTAATGTGACCTGCAGTATAACTCTTACAACTCAATTGAAAGTCAAAATAAACAATTGGGATAGAGTAGTTGTTGCAAGAGTTTGCACACCCTCTTAATAACTAGGAATCAGATTCAAATTCATTTTAAATGGATGTCGGTACACACCTGTCACCAATAAGAGTGCCTCTGATTAACCCCCCGAAAGCTCAGATGTTCTAGTATGCCTTTCCTGACATTTTTGTAGTCAGACGTCCTGGTCTGCCGAGAGCTTCCACAGCATCAGAGCGATTTCATTGTTCAAAGGTATCAGTCAGGAGAAGGGTACCAACAAATTTCCAAGACATTAAAATATACCAAGCAACACAATGAGGATAGGCAGCAATTCAAATTCGATCATGATATGAATTTTAGGCCCTATTGCTCGACTTTCATACTATCACTTTGAATACTGGCAGGTGTGCGCTGACATGAGTTTCAATGTTATTGGTTCATTCTGAACACAGCCACGGCCCGTTTTAAGAGGGTGTGCACACTTGTGCAACCACAGTATCGCAGTTTATTTTTTTTATTTTTACGTCCCCTCTCAAAAAGGTTTTTTTTTTTTTTTTTTTTTTTTTTTTCCCTCCAATTGAGTTGTACAAGTTGTAAGTCACATTAATGGTGGAAAAAAGTTTTGAAATGATTTATCTTGGTCTCATTTATGTTTTATTTTCTCATTGTTTATATCACAAAAGCAAGGCATTTAAAACAGGGGTGTGTAGACCTTTTCTATCCACTGTAGGTTGAGTAGACTGCATAGGCCCACTGACTGCCCTCTCGTATCCTGTTGGTGATCTGCAAGAAGAGGCGAGGGGGCAGGTAAAACAAGAAACAGAAGGACTGCATCCGTGCTCCAGTTCTGGAGGTCAGGTTGGGATTTTGTCAGCATTTCAGCTGCACTGCAGTTGAATTCAAACTTGCAACGCACACAAACCAATGCCCTCTATGCTCTCAAATGAATCCGGTTTTCTTTTGTCATCTCTGCACCCTAATTAACAGCTGGTCATCTGCTCAAGCGCTAGCGCTGCAGTCGGTTTGTGGCAACAGAAGGTACAGTGCAGCTGTCGGGAGCCGCGACTGATAAATCTGCCTCGGAAACTTCATTTTCTCTGTATTCCGGTAGCATGACTTCGGTGGGATTCGCAAGACGTTTCATTGACCATTCAAAGGTTGATGATGTCTCCTCGGAGCAGCTCAGCCAGCATTTCAATGTATTCGTGAGGATATGTGGCATACGCTGGAAGAGAATCACTCCTTGAGAAATGTGTCCCCTATCCCTTGAAAGTTACTGCTGGTTATATCTTTCACTATTCATCCAGTGTTTTTTTTCCCAGCAGAGAAATATGATGAGGCTGAGATTTCAGCCAGCAGAAGTGTACAATACATTAACCCTTTCTTTATCACTTTGTAGCAATATGCATCTGTGGAAAAGACATTTTGGCGGGTTAGGGTTGAGCAGGATGAAATGGATGAATGGACGCACGGACGGTTGCTGCATGGGAAGGGTCACCTTCTGCAATGTGGCACATGATGCATTTGCACCAGAGAGGATACGTTCTTTAGAACTATTTCATGTTTTAACAGTATTAGATCTGTTATGGGCACATTCAGATGGCATGGAGCCTCCGTTGACATTTGCTGTGTTTTCCTTCAATGACGAGGTCCCTGATGTAACAGATTAAAATGGAAGTGATGGAAAAACTTGCGTATGTGCCATCAGTGCCCAATTAAAGGCTGGACCACAAGCATCAGGAAGAAGAGGTGCCATTAACTGCCCATTTCTGAGGACAAACGTGAGTAAGCAGAGAGCATCAAACCGTGCGCCGCCCTGAAGCTTGTGGTGTCAAACGGCAATTGAAAATGCTAAGCAAGCGAGAGTGCCTGTGTCGGGATTTCACTTCACGCCTGACAGGCTTAATGAAGCACACTCCCTGTAAGCCTGGGGCATTGACTGCTTGCCAGCCGGGGGGCACGGGCGTCCTTGTGTTTCGATAGATACGAGCTAAGACCTTGAGACTGAAGTGTCTGGAGCATGATAAGCGGTGTTGTACCTGAACGAGTTCAATCAACAAAAGTTCATGAATTAGTTCATATAGTGTGCGAACGTGAATTGGAACTTCCTGGTAACGGTGGAGCCAGTAACATACTGTGAATACAGTTGCCAGAGGAAACTAATAAAAGCGGTACGGGAGGTGCGGTGTATGTACCTGGGAGATGTGGTTGATGGAGGACTCCATGCGTCGCAGTTGCGAGGTCTGAATGTCCAGTAGCTGGAGCACATTGTTGGCTAAGGCATTGATTTGGTAAGCCACGCTGGCCAGAGACTGGGTGGTGTAGGACTTGGTCTCCTCCAGGGCCTTCCTCTTGTCTTGAGCCTCAACAAAGAGAAGGAAGCAAATGAGAAAATAAGCCAGGGCTCCGATTGGCCGGCGACCAGTTCGGGGTGCAGGCCGCCTCTCGCTCGAAGATAGCTGGGATAGGCTCCGGCACGCCCGCGACACGCGTGAGGGGAAGCGGTACGGAAAGTGATTGAATACGAACAAGGGGTAAAGATGGGAGAAAATGAGGCGAAAGTCCCGCGTGCGCGCAAGGAATGTTTCCAGTGGCCGGTGTCCGAGTAGACAGTATATTATTTGTTTTACTTGGAAAATCCCGTCAAGATTTCACAAGCATCACGAGTTGATGAATGTGAGTGGTAACAATTACTCTGAGAATCTCCCAGATGGACAACACGGGACAGGTGCGCGGTGGGAGTCGAGCCGAGCGAGCCGGAATGCCAAAACATTGCAGAGAATCGCAACCTTCAACCATCTGTTTCCGTGTGCCTTTAAATAGCTGCAGGAACTCAAAGACATATTTATAGTTTGGAGGCAAAACAAGAAACAAGAACACTGTTATACTCTTTGTAGGAGATTTTTTTTTTTTTTTTTAATTTGGGAACTGTCAGCAGGACTGCAATGTTCAATGTACAACAATTTTGTTGTTATTTTTTTGTTCATGAATCACTTCCTATTCTTGTACCAATCAAGCCACAGTGCCACGAAGATTAAAAATAAATTGGTTTTGTTTTTTTATTAAGGGAAATCTATCAAATTACACAGGAAATCCAAAAGGAAAATGTGCAAATGTTAATAGTTTTACCATTTAGGTCGCTGGTGACAAAAAAAAGGAACTTGATACTTTCAAGCCATAAAAGGTGCCAACATTAAGATGTTGTCCCATGGAAACCCTGGAGTCCATGGAGGGTTAGGGTTAACTCCTCAACCCCTCACCCCTCCAATCCGTGGAAGGCCCGAACCCCAAATCACTGATTTGACAACCAGAGATTTGTGGAAACACGCCGTTTTATCTTGTGACACATTTTTACAAGCTGAGAAGCACACAAACACTCATATGCTATATGAGTGCAAGAGAGGCAATGTTGTGGACACACGAGTTATGATTTTGTCCACTTCAATATATTTAAACACCACACAGCAATTCGAAAAAATAAAATAAAATAAATAAAAAACACACACACACACGGTTGTCATCAGACAGCGATGATTGAATTAAATAACCTTCGGAACTGCAACAACAACAACAACAACTACTCTTCCGTCATGACACGTTAATTGACTGCTGGCTTCAGGATGAATGCATTTCAAAAATCGATTGGCCTTTTTCTGCAGTGGTCACCACACTGACGCATCACTGACTCTTTTGATGGATCAACACAAACATATCTGCGCCAACGTCCGAGTATCATCAGACAAAAGCCTGGGGAATATTTTCTTATGTTAGTTAACCGCAACCATAAGCATAGGAATATACAGCTTGAACAGTTCTAGCAAACTTAAACTAAATCAATGTACCAACATGAATTAATGAATGAAGAACCCTTGGTGGTCATTTATATGCTAGACACTAGTCCATATGCTACGTTACATGAAGTACGTGAGGGTAAGAACCAATTCATCTTTTTGCAGCAGCTAAAAAGAATAAATGAACATATTATCCAACATTCCTGCTGTTTTGTAAAAGGTTCTAACACTTGAATTTGATGTTATTCTGTTCGGGCTCAGGGATTATCCTGTGCCTCATTTTAAATCTCTCATCTAAAATCCCATCAGTGTTGTTTAAATGCCATAAAATCATAACGAATCACGAATCATCTATCGACATTTGAAATGTGTGTCAGTCTAATGGTATCAACATTATTTGTTCGTTGGGCATTAAGGTTGAGGTTGTCACATTGCCAGACAGACTTTTGTACTCTTGACGCCAGCACTGCTGTGTTGCAAATTGTGGATAAATATCATATTGAAAAGCACTCCGCTGCATTGCATTTATGACGACTTTGTTTGGATCTACTAAAAACACAGTAAGAAATCTCCATCCATCTATTTGTGGCAAATATATGGCATTTGCACGCCCACTAACACCTCGGGCAAGAGAGGGAGTAGCCCAAAATTGTACCCCAGTAAGAGTAATGTTACTTTAGAATAATATGAACCATGTAAAAGTCAATGTGAATCAGAATCATCTTTATTTGCCAAGTATGTCCAAAAAACACACAAGGAATTTGTCTCCGGTCGTCGGAGCCGCTCTCGTACGACAACAGAAAGTCAATAGACAGAGAACACTTTGGAGACAGAAAGACAAATGACAGTCACTGAGCAATAAAGCAAAATGAATACATTGGCGACTTCCAAATAATGAATGGAATAAAAGTAATCGGTGAAGAAACTACTGTACTGAGGTAACTGGTGTGGAACTTATGTATTATTATAAACATCAAACAGACAGAAATATGCAAATTCAAGTTTGACAACAATATGACTTTTGAACGACACTGATTTTGAAGTGAACCAAACTAGGGCAAATTCAGCCACAAGAAATGGTCTTAAACGAACTCTTTTTGCAACTGTGCCCCACTTTTCGCCCAAAGTCAGTTGGTCAATGTGAGGCTACAGAAAAATGGATGGATGGATGTCGACGCTCACCGCACAAGTTCAAAGGAGAGTTCTTGTCAACTAAAACGCTTTCAAGTTCATGCTCCCAGATCAACGTGTCAGACTCCCTCTGCAGATGGATCACAGACTTCCTGACGGACCGGAAGCCACCCGTGCGGATCGGCACCGGATCCCATCGGGGCTGTGTACTTTCCCCCTGGCTCTTCTCCATGTACACCAATCAGTAAAAGTGATCAAGTTTGCGGACGACACCGCCCTCACCGGGCTTATCCCGCACGACGACGAGTCGGCCTACAGGAGGGAGGCGGAGCGGCCGGTGTCCCGGAGCGACCGCCACAACCTGGAGCTTCGCAGCTAGAAAACAACAAAGATGATCGTGGCGATCTTGGCTTTCAGGAAAGTCCCAGCCCCACGTTGCCCCCTCACCCTCGCAAACTCCCCCGTCTCCGTGGTGGACCCCTTCCGCTTCCTGGGCACCGGCAGCACCCGGCACCTCGAGCGGGAGCCGATGAAAAAAGGCCCAGCGCAGGATGTTGCTCTTCCTACGCCCGAGATGTCGGTGCTGTTCTACATCGAGTCCATCGCCGGGTAGTACGCTGGCACCGCTGCCCGGGACAAACAGGCACAGACTGCAGCGCTGGCTCCCACCCGTTCAGGACTTGTCCGTCTCCTGGACCCCGGGGCCGTGCGGGTTGGATTACGGCTGACCCTGCACAGCCTGGACGCGGCCTGTCGCAGCCGCCGCCCTCAGGCGGGAGGCTACGATCCATCCGGACCAGAACCTTCCGCCCCATGAAAAGCTTCTTGCCCCCTACCATCAGACTCATGAACGCTAAATAAGCCGCTTTCACCCATTATCACTTCACAGCACCGACACCTGATGCTTAGCGCACGGTGTTGGTTTTCCTTCTTCTTAGTCTATTTGAATTTTATTTTTTCCACCATCGGACCGAGAGAAATCACGGACAATCTTGGGCAAAGAGGACGTCACATGACCCAGCTGTTCTTTTTCATCGTCTGTGAAGCCACCAGCAGTCTCACTGCGAGTCACACGCCGACATGCTTCACGTAAATGGTCCACCCATCCGTGCATTTTCCGCTCGCCAGCCGAACCGGTCGCCAGCCAATCGCGGGACACAGAACGAAATGACCACTCGCACTCACATTCACACCCACGGGCAATTTAGAGTCTTCAATCAACCTACCTTTTTGGGATGTGGGAGGAAACCGGAGAAAAGCCACGCAGGCACGGGGAGAACATGCAAACTCCACACAGGCGGGGCCGCGGATTCGAACCCCGGTCCTCAGAACTGTGAGGCAGACGCTATAACCAGTCTTTCACCGTGCCGCTCACGTAAAGGAGTCACTTTTCGCTTTGCGTGCGGTCGTGGCTCCCCGGCTCCGTTTGACCAGTCAAAAGGAGTCGAACTTCGCCATTGGCTACGTTTGATTGGTGAAATAATCATGTGACAAAACGAAACAAATAGATTGCGCAAGCAAATAAGATTTTTTTTTTAAAATGTAAAACTAAAAAGTATTTTGCATTAAAACTACTCTGACAGCTAAGTACAGTTCATCCCAAAAGTTAAGTGCATGTTACGACCCACCTTTGCCCATGGCAAAGTCTTCAATGAAGAAGAATCACCTTTATTGTCATGAACATGCATGCCTGCTCACGAAATGTGTTCTCTGCATTTGACCCATCCCAGTGAACCCATACACATGTGAGCGGAACACACTGGAGCAGGGGGCAGCCGAAGCGCCCGGGGAGCATTTCGGGATATCGGTGTCTCGCTCGAGGACACCACAGCCGTGAGTCCGGGAGACGTCGGCGGACGTTCCTGTCGGGGTCTTGAACCTAGGTCCCCCACGGTGGCAGGCGATGACCTTAACCGTTGGGCCACGGCTGCCCGACCCGCTGAACCCTGAACCTCACGGGTGTGGTATTGAAGTGGGAGAAAGTCGGAGCAACGACAGGAAACCACATCGAGAAGACACAAACTCCGCACGGGAAGGCTCGAGTCGAGGCTCAAACCCGCCCGGGACCGCTCGACCCTGAGGCAGGCGTGCTAGCCACCACTCCACCGTGCTGTCTTTCTCTTTCTATTCTTGCTTTTGTGGGAGCTCCAGTTAGAATAGAAGGTCGAGTCCAATGAAACAATGGAAGATCATGTGAGATGTTTGCAAGTCAGTAAGTGGAAACCCTGTTAGTCAGAAGAGATCATGGGAGCCAATCAGAAGGATCATTTCCTCCTGTAGAAACATGTCAGCACATTTGTGGCACAAATATGCATTTGCGATTAATGGCTGGTGCAGCATCCAATAATATGATGGAAAGAAAGTTGAAAAGAACAAGATTATAAAGATACTTTAGTACAAGAAGAAGTCAAGGTCGATATTAAAAAAAGAAATGCGTTCAGTGTTGCTATATTTGGATTACAGCCTTTGAAAGGGACCGACTTCAAATCTGTGTTCTTTTACCGTTCATTTCAAAATAAATAAATAAAGTATCATGTAAAGATCTAAGGAAAATATTTGTCTTCGGTGGAATGGCTTGTCAGGGATTTGACATTTCCTCTTGATGATATGAAAGCGTTCGCCAACATTCAGACAGATAATGATTTTGTTGTCTTGGAAGGCCAGGCATTACATCATCAACGTGAGAAGAAAACGCAAAAGAAGCGAAAGGCTTAGTTCACAATTTCAGTTGGAGTACTGATCGTGTTTGCCTTTTGTTTGAGGGTTCAGTTTATTTGAGCTCCTCCAAGTGTTTAGACTTTGTGGTTTTGAGTAGGTGGTGTTTTTTTTTTTGTCACTCTTGAGATTTGCTGCTGTGCAGTATTTGGACTCACCTCCTATCAAGCCTACATCATAAAGACCCACCAGGGACGGGCGACACATACTGTACACTTGCACATTTCACTAAAATAATCTGTTGTTGAGTCATGGTCTATTTTTTTACATTTTTAGTCCAAATGTCACCATTATGAGCAAGAAATAAATGACGGTAGTGCAGCAGGCCTAAGTGTTCAGTCATTCTTTCTTAAAAAGTATATTTCATATTCTTGTAAGGCACTGTAACAGTTTTCACATGAACACTATGTGCGAATCTATGAAAATAAAAAGACTTTAACTTACTTTAATCATTCAATTCAATTGGATTGCACAGAAAAGTCAAATAAAAATGTTACCTAAATAGATAGGAACAAACTTTATTGTACTTGAAGGTTAAATACAACTAAACTGTACTTTGGAAATGAAAAGTTACATATATTACTTGGTTCAAACCAACATCGAAGCATCAACTGCATTGGATTTCAACATGTCTACGCCACTCATATATGCCGTGCACACATGAGGAACACCGATGAGATCCAAAACACATTGTGAAATGATGCTTTGATGACGACAATGCTCAGTTTCCAGTGATATTTCTTTCATTCGTGTATCATTGTGGCTGTTCGCTGGAGAACCGCACTCCATCACAGTGTGACGCGTAAGCTCATTTAAACTCAAAAAGGGCAAAAAGATGAGACATGCCTCGGAGTCGAACGCGTAGTATTCTTACACAAAGCCGTTTTGCATGGGCTCATGAAATAACAGGAAGAAGTACATCTGTGTACGTAACCAAATGGGCAGCAGACCTCTCCCGAACCGCGACCCGCACTGGACCTCCATCGCAATCAACATGCAATCTCACAACAGTGGCAGACGACGTCCATGAGCATGTATGAATTGTTTTGAGAGTATTCGGTGTGTAATCGTGAGCTGGAAACGCATCTCAGCTTTGCTCGCTCGCGAACGTGTACTGCAACAATCAGATGCTAGCTCGGCATTTTCAAACGCAAGAAAATGCCGTATTACGCTAGATAACGTTACAATAAGGCAAAGGGGAACCTGTTCGCACCTTATTGTATCTATCGAGCAGGAGCGGCACGTTGGGCCGTCAAACGCTCGCTCGGCCACGACGACGACACGCCCTCCACGAGCAGCTTTCGGCACAACCACGGGAGCCATAAGGTCGTATTGCCTTCACTGACGCCACATTGGGCCGCCGAATCGCTCGGAGGACGCTTTCCCATTTCCTGTCCCGGCGCGCGCTCCTCTTTCGAGCAGCCCGGCGCCAACATCGCCAACATCGTCAGCATCGTCAGCGACGCCGCATTTATGCGGATTTACCTGAACGTAGTTGTTCTCGCAGTATTCCGCCACCCGAGAAAGGTTCTGGTAGCTCTCCACGAGAGCTCGTTTGCCGGCGGGGATTTCCTCCTCTAACAACATTTGCAGCTCTGCCATCTTACGTCCCTTTGCATTGCTCTGCTCTGCTCTGCTCTCCCTGCTGCTGCCCGCTTGCTCGGCGAGGCGGGGCTGCTGCTGCTGCTGCTGCTGCTGCTGCTGTGCGGCCGAGGCAGGGAGAGAGCGAGCGAGAGAACAACAAGAAGAGGAGGAAGGAGGAGGTGGAGGTGGAGGTGGAGGTGGAGGAAGGCCACCCCCGCCTGACATTGGGGAGGGGGGGGGAAGCCTGCGATGCACGAAAGCCGCTACGAAGTCGCAGCAACTACGTTAAAAAAAAACAAAGAAAAAAAGAAAACAGCAAAGATTGGCTCAGATAATAATAATAACAATACTAATTTGCCTTTGATCGTAATGCTGTTTGATTTGGTTTAGTTAATTGAACTATATAGCGTGTCGCTGGCGTTCCCAAACAGCACTGCGTCAATGCACTACATTTCCCATCAATGACTGCGGTTTAAAGCCCCCTTTCCCAAGGCATTGTGGGACTCAAGCTCATTTGCCAAAAAAACGACTACATTTCCCATAAATGACTGCGGTTTAAAGCCCCCTTATCCAAGGCAAAAAGAAAAGAAAAAAGAAAGAACTAGCTGATAGTACCGTATTGTAGGTCTCCTACTTTGGTTCCTCCGAGCGGAGATTCATTTGAATATTTCGCAAATATTCAAGGAGTAAAGGAGTACATTTTACGGGGAGTTACAAAATAGGTCACATACATTCTTACGAGCTTTTCAGTTCGACAAAGCGGCTTTCAAATAGGAGGTATTGATTAGGAGGTTATTTATGGACAAATGAAAGGCACCGTTCGTCTTTATGACATTGTTTTTGTCCGTGTTGGGTTTCTCGTTGAAAGGCGAGGAGGACGCTCGCGTTGTCGTCGACGGTCACCATGGCGCCCGACGGAGAGGACCGACAAACCCTGCGGGCGAAATTTGCTGCTGCGGTTCAAGTGATCCGGAGCTTGCCCAAACAAGGTTGGCTTTTCTCTCCATCATGGGAAACAATTGACACCGTAACGTTATTTTCTTATTACTTGTTGTTGTTTGTTGAGTGACATGCTGTAGTTGTTTCTATGTAAACAGCAGTACCGGTGGTAGTAGTAGCAGTAGTAGTATGCGGTTCAAACTGACCTCCATGCACTTTCAGTGAGCTCGCCTTTTGTGTATCAAGCTGATTAAAAGTCTAATCACAAGTCCCCAAGCGCACGCGTGCTGTATCTTTGATTTGAATTCCCAATGTCCATCTTGCACTGATTTTTCTTAGGTCCTTTCCAACTGTCAGACGACATGATGCTGATGTTTTCTAGTTACTATAAGCAAGCCACCGTGGGGCCTTGCACCTTTACGAGACCAACTGGTTTCTGGGAGTCACGTGAAAAAAACAAATGGTAAGCACTTTTAAAACTGACGTTTCAGTTGACATGCAGTTAAGTCAATATTTGATCTATACAGTATCTTCCGTCTTTGCATGAACGCGCTTTCCATTTGCACCAAAGCGGAATTAGTTTTTCCTGCGGCCGCTATTTGGCTTGCGAGAAAAAGATCATAAGTACAACTTTTAGCTGGATGAGATGTAACCTTGCTTTTGTTTTTGTTTTTTGTTTTTGTTTTTGTTTTTTGCCAGGGATGCATGGAGCTCTTTAGGAAACATGACAAAGGAGGAAGCCATGAAGAATTATGTTGAACACATCCAGCCGGTGCACATTTTGTTGTTTTCATGAATTTTCAGAAATTGCTATGGTAGCAATAAAAACCATAATATTAGCTCAGCATTGCCTTAAATCATCAAATGTGTCTTCAAGTTCTAGCCTTCTTTAAATGTCAGTTTATAAAACAGGCCGTCAGTTTCCAACCGAAGACTGTTGTCAGCTGACTGATTATAGATTTGTTTCCCATGTCCATATTTTTTCAGAATTTTATTGGCTTACGTGAGAGCTGTGTATTTAGTTTTTTTTCATGGTTTGTAATAAGCTTTTTTTAAAAAAAAAAAAAAAATTCTATTCACATACAGTGCTTAAATGAATTACAGCTGCCTTTCATTAACTGCATTGGTAATTACCAGCTTTATTTTGTTTATGTCGTGTTAATACACCAGTATGTAGAAGCTTTAAACCTTTTTTTTTTAATGCTAAAGTATGGTTATTATTTTTAACCGTGAGTTTTATGTAGCCTATTGTTTCACAAAAAATAAACAAACATAAGACTAGATTAAGATGTCAAATTACAGTTATTGACTTGCATTCCTGATCAGAAACATGTGACAGTAGTTGAATTAGATGTTTTGAATGATTTGGGTGTAAAAGGATGAATTCGGTTCAAAATTCTCTTTTCTGGTCAAAATGGTAGCATGTCGAGAGCTTACCGAAAACGACGAAGAGTCCGCGTTTAAGCACGTCGTCATGTAAGTGGGCGGTGGTAGCCCAATACATTTACCAAGCACAGTTTAATACGATTCATATACTCGCTCCACTTGTAAAATGATTACAACTGCTGCCACTATTTCAGATTTTGGAGACCATGCCAATCTCAAGTGAGGTTTCTGACTTGGTGCGGCAGCTTGGCGACTTCATCATGGAAGAGGAAGAGGACGAGGAAGAGGATGGGGCTGAGGAGAATGAGCTGGACAGAAGAGCTTTCGCAGCGCAAGCAGGTGTCAAACTTCCTCAGGAGCCAGAAGGATGCAAATACCTCCTTTGTCTTCACATTCGGTGCACTTACTCGTGACTTCTTTTCTTCCCAAATTTCCCTTTGAACTGCAGAGCTGTTCAAGCCAAAGAAACCTGCAATGGAAGGCAAGCATTTTTAGCGTCAAGTAAACGTAAATGTCAATGTCAAGTCAACAATCAACTGGTGCACGTGATTTGTAATTTGACACTTGTTGTCTCTTACACTCACTGGCCTGTATGTATTTTGTTTTGTTCAAATGTTTTGTAATGAGAATTGGTAGAATAAAGGTGTTCTATATAAAGTCGGTATTTGGGCCGACATTGACAGGATATTTACGTGAAACCAACCGTGGAAACCCGGAAACGATATGCATCGTGTTGGGGCTTCTTCTGATCAGACGTTTGTCCGTGTCCCTTTACAGGCTACGGAGATCTGTGGGATGATATACAAAACTTTCAAGAAGAAGAAAGTGGCACGAGTTTTAGCAGACAGGAAGCGGTAGGATGCGACGGTGGTCGTGAACATCTGAGAAAAAATGAAAGTAGTGACGACGACGAAGACGAGCCGGATGGAAAAGGTATCACCGCTATCGTAGTCGATGCCAGAGTTAGCGGATTTGTAGCTTAAAGGGGATTTCCGCGAAATACTTTTCGATGATTCCCTTGTCACAGAGCGGAGCCCGGGGTCGAGGCGGCACACAGCGCAGGACACGGGGTGGCGGCGTTACGCCGGAGGATCCAGCGGCAGCTCGGAGCCCGGCGTGTCGTCGTTGACCAACGGGACTCACAGCTCCCTGAACAGTGCGGCGGAGGAGGAGGAGCTGGCCTACTCCAAAGAGCTCAGCACGTGCAGCCCCGTCTGCAAGCACTTTCATGGGCACTTGACAGGTAACAATTCCTTATCATATAATGTTAGGATAAACGGAATCAACAAATCATTTTCCTGTGCCGTTTCTTTTTTAAATTCTTGCAGCATTGAACATATTCATGACAGCTGATAGACCAAATGGCTACAACCACCAATACAAGAGCTACAATTACAGTATAGCCAAAACTTGGCCTCACATACTTGGATATAATGTAAATCATTCTCAGGTTTGACGGACAGGTATTCATATAGCAATTATGTTGATTATGGCTCTATTTGGAACTGTATCATACTAAAAGCTGTTTCATATAAATAAACAAATAGAAAGCATTATGTTTGTTTTATCTTTGTTGCTTCCTTTAATTCTTGTATTGTTGTCATACAGTTTGGGATTGATTTGCTGATTGATCAGATTCACGTGGTGAACTCCAGTATGATATATTTATGTTTTAGATCACACTGATGCTGGTAAGAAGAGCTGCCACTTGGCAGACTCTGATAATGAGGAGTTCTGTGATTCAATGGATCATCCCGCCATAGAGAAGGTTTGTTCCACATGAAAGGATTATGTTGCACAATGGGGGAAATTTGCACGTTTTTTTCTTAGGTCTGAAAATGAGTTGAAAATGTTCACAGCTAATAGCGCACCGTGCTCTTTCTAAAGCTCAGTCCACAGCGATATGAAAATGCTCCACCAGGTCAGAGATACATGTAACGCATAATGAAGTTTAAAGTCACAATAAATTGAGTTGAATACCTGTCAAGATTGGCACGGTGGGCGACCGGTTAGAGCGTCTGCCTCACAGTTCTGAGGTCCGGGGTTCAATCCCCGGCCCCGCCTGTGTGGAGTTTGCATGTTCTCCCCCTTTTCTCCGGGCACTCCGGTTTCCTCTCACATCCCAAAAACGTGCATGCTAGGTTGATTGAAGACTCTAAATCGCCCGTAGGTGTGACTGTGAGCGCGGGTGGTTGTTTGTTTATATGTGCCCTGCGATTGGCTGGCGACCAGTTCACGGTGGACCCCGCCTCCTGCCCGATGATCGCTGGGATTGGCTCCAGCAGTCCCGTGACCCTTGTGGCTCAGAAAATGGATGGATGGATGGATGGATGGATGGATGGACGTGTCAAGATAAACTAAGATGTCCACACAGTCTGAATACTCGTCATCTTTTCCTCAGCGTTTGGGACAACGCATGTCAACAAATGTCAAATTGATTTGGTGGTGTTGAGCACCTTTTGGCTTCTAAAGGCAACTTAAACTGTGATTGACATTATGTCACGTTTCTCCAACAAGATTGTGTCTGCACCCAAAATCCAGCCAGGTGGATCAACACCTGCTTTGGTGAAGGAGCAAGATCTTTGGTTTGAGAGCTCCTCCACACTTAAAGCAGAAGACTGTTCACTCCGAGGAGATTCTTACCATAGAGAACCTCACAAGTTTGTTCGAGGTAAACAACGACATAATTGACCTAGACTTTACCTCGATCCCAGTTCACAGCATCGTAACGAGCCTGCACATGTAGCTTAAGCTTCGACTTTCTGGCTTCGCTTTCAGATTGTCAGTCACCGAAGACCGCTGGCAGTTCTCAGCAGCGGTTCTGCACCTGTAACAGTGTGTCACAATGCACTCGTCCCAGCAGCAAGGCTTCTTGGGGGAACGTCAATGAGCAAATAGTTGCGGCTCTTGTGAGATTGCAGGACGACATGGCCGATGTGCTGCGTCGGCTGCGCGCTCTAGAGGGCCTCACTGCGGCACAGGTAAAGCTCGGACGGACTCTTTAAACAAAATGTGTTGTCCATTGTGATGCTCCGCAAAGTCGGTGACAAATACTACGGCCGCGTTATAAGGGGGAAACCTGATAACTCAATGAGTTGACTTTAGTTCACTTAATCGTCCTGTCATCAATCAGAATAGAATGTATATATTATATGTTGTGTCAGCAGACAACCGATAGTATAGTATCAGTATTCAACTTGAATCTTTTTATGCTTTTTTTGGGTGGTAGTTTGCAGTGTTGTAGAACTGAACACAATGATGTACTGTATCATTGGGATTGAATTTTTGCGCTGGATGTCATTGGATTGGCCACGTGCCCAATTGGTGTATTTGTTTACTGTTACATTTCTCTTTTTTCACATTTCAAGTCAAGATCATCATCAAGGTGTGCGGATGCTCCACCTGCAGCACAAAAGGTATGAAGATATTTTCTGCCAGTGTTGAAGTGAAAGATGTTGTGGCTGGGACCACATATTAGTAAATTGTTCTGGTTGTCGCTACAGTTTTTGACACCATCTTGGTGGCCGTTTGACCGTTCCCCAATTACCGTTGCGGTGACAGCACTTTGGCCTGCAGTTGCATATGGTCTGGTCCAGCTTTTTTCACAGCGAAAGAGACGGTGACCGATTTTAATAGACTATAATGTCTTGGTCTTTTGTTTTTGCTTTACAGCATTGTAAAACTCTGCTTTCTTGTTCCAGGAAAATCACTTGAATGAATCATTGCATTTCATCATCATGACGCCTGGGTGAAATAGCTGCACTCCTCTTTCTCTGCCAGATGAAGCGTCATGGAGGAAATATGGTTAGGAAGTGAACATGGAAGAAAAAAAAGTTCAGGTTTGAACAGTTTGGGAGTGCTTGAGGAATCATCACTCAATGTCAGCACCACAGCACATTATCGCTGATCAGAGGAACAGAGAAAAAACGACAAATTCTTTTGTCCTAGAGGATATCTGGTTTTTATTCTTTCAATTCTCTCAAGGGAACCATACACTGACATATTTGTAAACAACTATGTAAGATTTCTCCTTTATGATTATGTTCAATGGAAGAAAGTAAATACAATCTTCATGTGCAATTTTACTTCTTATTTAATTGTCAGTTGCATAGTCAAAAGTGAACACGTATACATCATCAATTGTTTTGTCTTCTGGTTGATTCATGCTTTTTACACAGGTGGTCCGAGTTAAAGTAACATAGTGGCTGTGTTTGCCAGTTTGAGTGGGGTATCCTGACTGGCAATGGACCACTTTCATCGACTTTATAAAAGTGTGTACAACACATTATAATAATAAAGAGAAACTGTTGCGTGTACTTTCTTTTACTATTGTAAAAGATCCATGTACTGTAGCTAATATTAGACTCTCGCCACTGCAAGAACGGGTGGGCTCGACTCTTGATTTGAACATGGATTATAAATGTTCTGTGTTTGCATGTTCCTTCTGTGGAGTCTTTGGTTCATTTTACACTTATAGGAACGGGAGTGGGAATGGCTCCAGTCTGTCGGTCTTTAAAATAGATGGAGGTTTATATTTGCTGCTCAATTACTCTACTTTGCCTTTTTTTTTTTGTAGGCCAGCTACCGCTGCACAACCGCAGTTATGGGGGGGGAACGATTAGACCACCATGTTTAGGTATATTACCTGAAGAATAGAATGAACGTGACAAAATATAGCAGATTCCATAATACTTGATGTCCTATTTTACATGCTTAGGCTTCATTGTATATCAGTGATTACTATCGGGGAAATCGTACGAAATGGCTAGATATCAGGCTCTTAAACTCTTTATTTTTGCTATGTATGTTGTCATGATATTTGTTCAAACAAGTGTACCTTCAGTTGTAAACGCTTAGGAGAAGAATATTATTGTCTGTGCCTTTATTGATTGTAATTCCAATAATAATCGTGTTCATCTATTGACGAATATGTGAAGACCTGAGGGGGAATAAAAAGCCGTATGTCAAACCAGAAGGTAAAAACCCCTAAATCCTTGCAGTAAAACAAGTGACGTCATATCCGGCTGTTCCTGTTTCATGCTAGCTGTCACGCTTGCACGCAAATTGTGAAAGTTCAAGAGACAGCAAGTGTGAAGAAAGCTCATTTGTCTGCTTTGGCGGTGATTGGTGGCCTAAAATGCTTTCCTTGTCGACGGCCGTTCAACCACAGGTAAGGAAACGAGCAGCTTTTTCCAAGTTGAGTCTGTTAGCCAGCTAACCTTCACCGTAGCTTTCCGTTTTTGTGCTGCGTAGTTGAGTTCTCATTCAAAGCGCTTCATTCACATGATGAGAATATTGCTGCGATTGTGCGGTTTCGTGAGATGAGCTGATTGCCTAAAGTACGCACCGTAGTTGAGTTCTCATTCAAAGCGCTTCATTCACATGATGAGAATATTGCTGCGATTGTGCGGTTTCGTGAGATGAGCTGATTGCCTAAAGTACGCACGCGAGCACATTTGCCTTTCTGGCGCACGCACTCGAACGCTCTGTCCTCACTAATAAAGCGACGACTTTGTCTTGCTAGTTATGTTTGTTTTCCCACAAACGTATGACGTTTCTGCACACTAGTAGAACGACATGTTGGTTTTCCACAACTATGTGACATTTCTGCACACTAGTAGAACGACAACATGTAGTCGTGAGGCAAATCAACTAGTGCAAGTGTTTTGATGCTATTACAAGGGTCCAGGAAGCTACTAGTGTGTGACACATGACTGCTCGTCGAGCCTAGTATTGGTACTAGTGTGACACAGTGGTGGTAAGATTTTATTTCATACAATTAGGGCATAGTAGTGGTTTAAAATAAAATAAAACGTTTCTACTATGACATTCGTTCGACTAATGTGCCCTAATCGTTCTTCTAGTGCGTGGAATTGTCTTACCAGTGTGGCCCATGAGTGTACTAGTATATAGACGTTAAAATATCAAGGGTTTCAAATGTTCTTTCCATGTTAGTCCTAAAACCATATTTTGTTAGGGTTTGTGTGTCTGCCAGACAGAAGCGCAATTTATTTTATTGATTTATCATTTATTTCCTCTTCGAACACATTCCCTGCTACTGTGTATACCGATCGTATCAAACCGGGAGGCTGAATGAGGAACCACTCGTGTGGAGTTGTTAGCGTTTCTTTTAATGGTCAAACATTCAACTTTCTCGTTTTCTTTGACTGGCAGGTGACTATTCCCCTGAGTCAGCTCGTCAACGTCGTCCACTCGCTGAAGACCTCCGTTGGAAGCGGCGGTGCCGTCGGCAGGCCGAGAGCACCCCACGAGCACGCCTCTCAGTCGGAACCGCGTTACCCAGAGGTAAAAAAACCGTACGCTTTTGGTCGGACGCTGACGTGTTGGTCAGCATGACATTTTTTGATGCAAGTGATGCGCGCAGCCCCTGTGGAACCTCCGGGACCTCGGCCTGTCAGACCTTGGAACGCGGCAGCTCAATGACTTGGCGCTTCGGGTGTTACCACGTTTGAATTTACAGGACGCGCCGCCCGCTGTCGTCGCGAGTCGGACAATGTGGCGAACGTCCCACCTTTCCACGTGCTCCTTTTTTGGAAACAAGCATGGTGAGTTTTCAATTGACCGATCACTGTTCACATTGTTGCACTTAAGAAGAACGTATTAGGTAATTATATATATATATATATATATATTTTTTTTTTTTTTTTTCAAATATGCAAATTCTACACTCAAATAAAAAAACGAAATCCTTTGACTTTTCTTTATTTGAACATGTACTTTGTTGCACATGATCAAAATGTGTTAAACTAATGTCTATGATTTATTTTTGAGGAAAAGAAGGGAAAATTGTCAGTTTACCACATTTTCATCATGTGCAACAGAAAATGAAGTCCCTCCCCCCAGTGTACTTTATTGTACTATAATGTGTAAAGAAGAGTCAAACAATTATTTAAAAATCGAAATATGGTAAATGATGTGTATTGCTCCAAATCATAGAATTTGAGGTCTGTCAAACAACAAGCACACACATTTGAACTTCACCTCCATATCCAGAAGTTCTTGTCACAGAAAGGCCGTGTTAAAGTAAAGCCGCCTGTTATGTTACTAATCAGCACTTGTGCTTGTTGCGAGGCTTTCCCCATCTTGGAATGTCAGCCCCAGTTGATTCCAGGCAGAGGCCCTCTCCTCTTCAGTCAGTCTGCACAGAGCTGCAACACTGTTCAGGTGACACATCCTCATCAGTTGCTGCTGAATAACACTGTTTAAAAGAAGGTAGCTATACCTGGTGAATTTTGTTATTTTCCAAGTGTGGATCCAGCACAGAGGCTTTAAAACATTAAGGCGCAAAACCAAAAGACTGCAGTCGGCGGCTGTTGAGCGCCCAGTCGAACCAGAAGGTTTCCCTCCATCTTTCATGAAGGTAAAACGCTACTTAGATCTGTCTTCTTATGAATGATGGACTTTTACCTTTCCGCACTAACATATTCTCAATGACGTTACAATTGACAATGATGCAAACATTTTGCGCACGTTCGAAGCAAGTCAAATTAATTAACTCAGTGTTCCCAGTACTAATAGCAACCCTCTTCTATATTATCTTCTCATTTACGTTTCATTCCTGCATGTGAAGTCAACTTGCAGTATATGTAAGATCCAATAAATGTGTATAGTATTATTTATTTGTAAATGTTTAATTTTAATAGGGCTTCCTGACACGCGACAAGGGCATCGATATGGAAAGTCTTGACAGTCTGACGAAGATGGTGAACCTCCCCGATGGACAGCAGGATGCTTTTAAGAGGGGCTTCGCGGAAGGCTTTCTGAAAGCCCAAACCCTGACTCAACGCACACAAGGCAAGCTGCAACTGATGAATCACATGAAATTCTTTTCTAGGCAGCATAGTCATTTTCATAGTCCGTTATCGAATTATCTTGTTTGTGTGAAGCTGCGTTTCTGTGTAGGCACGCGCGCACACACGATGTTTCGTTTCCTGGGATACTGTGTGACGGGCACAGCAGAATAATGGTCTGCGCCAATGTCACAGAAACCGTGTGGAAAGTTGATCTCTTTGTGCGTCCAACTGTTTAGACTCCCTGAGAAGGAATCGACTCATCTTGTTGGCCGTGCTTCTTGTTGGGCTCTATGGCATCTCCAAGATCCCCTTCATATCAGGTAAAGAGTCTCTCATTTTCAAACTCGTGCAACATATTAACCCTAAGAATATCCAATAAGTCAACTGAAATCAAATGACTACATGTCGTGCAGTGTGTTTTTCAAACTTACCATTTTTCACAGTGCGGTTCCGAACCACAACAGGCCTGGACTCCTCAGTGGATCCTGTCCAGATGAAAAATGTGACATTCGAGCATGTCAAGGGTGTCGAGGAAGCAAAAAATGAGCTGCAGGAAGTGGTAGAGTTTCTGAAGAACCCTCAGAAGTTCACGAACCTGGGTGGAAAACTGCCAAAAGGTCAGACGAAATCCATTGTCCGTTATAATGGCTTCAAAAGTCACTGAATTGGGTGCTTGTGGATCATATCTATATTTCCCTTCTTTTCCTTCTTCATCTTTCCACGTAATTCTCTCTAGGCGTCCTTCTGGTTGGTCCACCAGGGACTGGAAAGACTTTACTGGCCAGAGCGGTGGCGGGGGAAGCAGATGTTCCTTTCTATTATGCCTCAGGGTCTGAGTTTGATGAGATGTTTGTTGGAGTCGGAGCCAGCCGCATCAGGAATCTTTTCAGTATGTCTTCGTACTGTAGATGTTAAATTTCTTACGTCGTCATTCACACTCTACGGTTGACTCTTCCTATTGCGCTTGTCCAGGAGAGGCGAAAGGGAATGCTCCATGCGTCATCTTTATTGATGAACTGGACAGTGTGGGTGGGAAAAGGATTGAGTCTCCCATGCATCCTTACTCTCGGCAAACCATCAACCAACTGCTTGCTGAGATGGATGGGTAATCGCTTGAATAGTCAAGTATTCATTTGAATGGCTGTCGTTTTCAAGAGGCAGTCTAAAACTGTGAAGCTTATATTCTGCTTCTTGCTAACTTGAATTCTTGGCTTCAGCAACTTGCGTCATAAAACTGGAATGATACGCATTGCTGTAGATGGTTGTCAGATTTGTTTGAAGGAAGAAGTAGCCAAAGATAAACATCTCGCATGAATTTACCATAGTGACCTAGTCGTGTAAAAAAAAAAAAAAAAAAAAAAAAAAATTCTATTTTCTTCTTATGTTGTAGGTTCAAACCCAATGAAGGAGTCATAATTATCGGCGCCACCAACTTCCCCGAAGCGTTAGATAAGTATGTTTGCAATCGATACAAAAACCTGTCAGCTGTCGAGGTCGAGCATAAAGGAACCATTTATAACCTGCCAAATGTCTTCTTTTAGTGCTCTGATCCGCCCGGGACGATTTGACATGCAGGTCACTGTCCCCAAACCAGATGTGAAAGGACGAACGGAGATTCTCAATTGGTATCTCAGAAAGATTAAAGTGGATGCAGGTGTGAAATGGAAATCAGCAAGTCTTTGTATTACTTTACGCAGGCGCTGTCAGGGATCGAGCATCCTTGGAACCTTTGTGTAGCTTAACCAATGGAATTCTCTTGCAGCCATAGAGGCCAAGATTATCGCACGCGGCACTGTGGGTTTTTCTGGCGCTGACTTGGAAAATCTGGTGAACCAGGCTGCCCTGAAGGCAGCAGTAGATGGTAAAGACATGGTCACCATGAAGGAGCTGGAGTTTGCCAAGGACAAAATCCTCATGGGTGAGTCCACTTATCGGGGCTCTACGACAAAGTAGAAGACAATGTGCCACATTTGTTGCCCGTGACGCCATTGCTTATTTGTCCTTCATTTCTCAACTTTTTATCCTTTAAGGCCCCGAGAGAAGGAGTGCTGAAATCGACAAGAAGAACAAGATCATCACAGCATACCATGAATCGGGCCACGCTATTGTGGCTTATTACACCAAAGACGCCATGCCCATCAACAAAGCCACTATCATGCCAAGGGGCCCCAGTCTGGGACATGTAGGAAAATACGCTTCAACAGTTATGTTCTGCATGAAAATAGCTCCGATTTCCTCGCCATCATCATCATCATCATGCTTGTAGGTGTCAATGCTGCCGGAGAACGATCGCTGGAGTGAGACGCGCTCTCAGTTGCTGGCTCAGATGGATGTCAGCATGGGCGGGCGAGTCGCAGAGGAGATCATATTTGGCCACGAGTTCATCACCACTGGTTAGAATAGCAATCAGAATACTGATAGACCAAGTTGCATCTTCATTGCTTTGTTTTCTTGTCAAGGAGCATCAAGTGACTTTGATAGTGCCACCAAGATTGCGAAGATGATGGTGACAAGATTTGGAATGTGTGAGAAGGTGAGCTGATTTGAAAGAAACACCCAAAAGTGAAGGCTGTGCTATTGCCCGATTGTACATTTGTGACGCGTGTTCATGCATTTTCATTTGTCCTCCTCATCTGAATCACAGTTGGGTGTGATGACCTACAAGAACATGACAGAACAAAGTCCAGAGACTCAAGCAGCTGTGGAGCATGAAATCAGAGTTTTACTGAGGGTGCGTACTTTCTGTTTTAAGAAACCTGATTCAAATCTGACCAGAATGTCCGACTACCTTTTCTAAATTGCCGTCGTCTTCTTTTGACCAGGATTCTTACGAGCGAGCCAAAGTCCTCTTGAGGACTCATGCCAAAGAGCACAAGAACCTCGCTGATGCGCTGCTCTTGTATGAGACGCTGGATGCCAAAGAGATCCAGCTGGTCTTGGAGGGAAAGACCCTGGAGACCAGATGAAAGCCACCAGGGAAACACAAAGACGTGGGCCTGGTTTTGTTTTTTACTAAGGGACTCCTCGGGGCTTGTGGAAACGAGATGTGAATCTACGCGTTAGAAAATCTTAGTGTGGTGTGATGTCCCATCTTGATTTCTGTTACTGTTACGTAATGTTATAATATCCCCACGTGAGCGCTTAAATGCTCATTTACTTCAAGGCTTTAAGTGTGCTCCATTTTAAACTCGTGCATTCAAATAGTGTCTGCTGCATGTACTTAGAGCTCCTCCTGGATACACTGAGTCATCGTGCTGGCACAATAGTAAATAACGACATTTTCATGCTCAGGGCACTCAGTTGGTACATGAATGTAAATAAGTACGCACAACAATCATGAAATGCTGCTGAGCATGTGATTATCTTGTACATTATTGTTTAAGAATGAAGTTATTTAAGTTCAGCTGCATGTGCATTTAACATTAGCAGCGGGAGCCAATCCAGTTCTTGATTGGTACTGTACTTATTTCCTTGTTTTACCTTCGATGGCTTCATGTATGATTGGCTTAACATCAACTCAACAACTGTTTCTACTTTGTTTTTTCAATGAGGTGGCCTTTGGGGGAATGTACGGTGTGTATGGTTTGTCTTTTATGAAATCACATTTCATCACGGCACTTTTAAAATGCACACAAAGAACAGGTTCTGTGTCCAGATGGGACTTAAAAGTGCTGCTGAGTGGTAAGAAAAGCAACTGTGTATGTTTTTGTAGTGCGCTACACATCTTGAAAGTAGTCAGTAGTTACTGGTGGCCTACTTGGAAAATTGCATTGTCAACCAAACTATCATGTAACCAAGAACTTAATTGTGCTGCGTGGCGAAAGCAAGGCTTTGCTTGTTTTTGTTGTTTCAGTGAGTAGCAACCAATATTAGCACAATCTTTTGCTGCCCACTTTTAGCTTTTTACAAACGTGATTCATTTTGTGGGGTGCTGGTTAATCTGTCAATTTTTACTGGGATTGGCTGGCGACCAGTTGAGGGTGAACCGCGTGAGGAGAAGGGCTATGGAAATCGGATGGATGGAAATGTCAATTTTCGTTTTATTTGTCATTTTTCCCTTTAGTGTGGATGGTGCATTTGCTTCTGGGCTTTTGCCCATGATGAGCTGTATACAAGAGTGGGATCTAATAAGAGAATTGTAAATAGATGTATGAAAAATAAAACATCCGTGTGCACACTGATTTTGATTGATGGAATTGACGTGGCTACAAGAAATGCCACACAAAAGCCCAGAAAGAAGAACATGTGTTCTTTATGTATTGACTGTTTTTGCAGACATGAAAATGCAAAATACTGAAAATGTATTTAACTTTCATATACACCGACTCCAGAAAATTGTTTGAAAAACAGGAATGAACATCAACCCAAATGTAATCACCAGGAACACAATCTTGAAGAAAGTTCAAAACACAACTTGCAGACAAGGAGGTCACCGCCCCCCCTAAAACAGTCGACAAAGCTCCTTGCATGATTGCATAGCCTAAATGGGCAAAAGCGTGCGTGGCTTTCTCTTGGGGCTGGAGACGAATGCGTAAGAAATATGTGCCGAGAAATTCACGGAGTAACCGACGCACGTGACCAGGTTGATCATAGAAATGGAGTCCAGATTGACAGCCCACAGAGACATGAGGCCGGAAACACCGACGCTGACCGAGCAGACGGCGAACGCCACCCATACGGAACACAAGGCACTTGGGATCAGGAGGAATGAGACCAGCGGCGTGACACACACAGCTACCAGGGTGCTTTGAATGGTGCTGTCGAAACTAACGGCGTATCGGTCATAATTGGTCCAAGTAAATGAAAGCCGGGTGGTACGCCAGAAGCCCAACTGGGCACTCTTCTGCTCTTTGCCCGAGTCCGGCCATCATGTCCTTCGCTGAGGTTTTGTTCAGCGTCTGAGTGAAAAATCGCGATGCCCCGAATCGTCCAGTTGATATCGAGACCGAATTCATTACTTCACTTGTACGAAACGGTATAGGCTGGATTGGAAAGCCTCTTGAGATCCTATGCTGAGATTGTTGGGGGGAAAAAAAAAAAGTGTTAAATGAATACTTCTTTGAAATGTCAGTCAAATGTGGGCATGATAATGTTTGTCAAGATAAAACTCGAATGCAGCTTCCTGTTCTTTGGCTGTCATTAGGGTCGGTGGGTGTTCCCAATGATGTTTTGCTGGCTAGACGATTCATTTGCGAGCAAGTTGATGAAACCTTCCAACCACAGGTTGAGTTTGCTTTTGTCGTCCTCTTGTAAATAACAACGGAGCTGAATGGCTTTTGCACTTTCAACAAGTGAACTCTGCACCTTCAAATGTCCACCCCCCCTAAACTGAGGTGCAAGGGATCATCCCTCAAATGAGTGTGATGCCAAGGATAATGCAGGTTGACATTGTCTCTGTTGATAGCGTTGTATGCGATGATTTCCAGAAGGTCGTTAGAGTAGCGGGATCCCATCACAAAAGCCCATTGCCCTAATTCTGAAGTCCAAGATGTCCGGAAGCGTTTCCACTGTCAGAATATTCCTGTCACACATGGCGATAACTGATGCATAGTGGCCATTTGTGCTGAGTCTTAAAGGTGAAAACGTCTCTCGGATGTATTTCCTGTCCACCTTGGCTTGGCTGTCGAGAGGAGTGAACTGCTCTTCAATATTGTTGGACAGGCTCTCCTTGAGAAAATGAAACCCACTCCCCGAACCTGCCGAGAAAACAAGTGGGGCGATGAGGAACCGCCGAGGATGTCGTCCAATAAAAGCGCCCATCGTCCCAAAACATGTGCGTAAAGGTCTTTCTATGCAGTCCGTGTGGCATCTGCTGACTTTGGTTCAACAGCTTACAATAAACCTACAAACTACTACTGTTCCTGTTTGAGTTCTAACCTACAGTATTGGGTTGTACAAACTCACTAGCACTTGTATTTATGGTGCACCGGGCGTTTTTGTTTGTTTGCTTGTTTTTAGGTGATAACAGTGTTGTACTACTTTGAAATGAATAATAGTGGGAAAAGGTTGGGGGGCAGTTCAATCAAAGTGGGCGTTGAGGAGCGGCGGTAGGTGCAGTACGGCTCAGTGAGTCTGCTCAATGCTTGCTACTGTCGCCGCTTTGGCCCTCGGGTCTTTGCACTTCACTGCTTCATGTTCGGGCCTCTCGGATCGTGCAAGACATTCGATCGCTGATTCTCCCAGTGTGTGACAATTAACACACTTTGTACATTGTGTTCAATTGCGCCAAAAATATTGGCAGATTTGGAGATTCTCATTTTGTGTGTCTAAGTCAAATCTGTCAATTAGTAACATTAGATTGAATGCATAATCTTGTAATATCTTTTAGAACAGTGGTTATCAACACATTTTCCTGCTGTTGCAAAGTCGTGACCTAATTTTAAAGAATAATATAATAAAAAAAAAAAAATAGCCACTGAAGACAGATGTACAGTATGTTATATTAAAAAAAAAAAACATTTCAAATTAGTTTGACATACCGCCAAAAGCATATTGCTAGCCATGACACCCACAGCTGCACTGTATTGGTTTACTGAGGAAGATTTCCTCTGGCTTACCTAATATGTATCATGTGGAAACTTGGTATGCATCTGTTTATGCATCTCAAAATTTAAATGACACAGGGCAGATAGAGACCAAATGTGTAATTGTCTCTGACTCAACCCTACAAAAGGTGCATTTAGTATCCAAGGCACTGAACCTGGAAATTGCGCTATTGCAAACTGTTGGTATTTCTGAACTATTTCAATTGAAGTTCTCATACTTTACTCGAAATGCTGAACTGGAAGGGGCATCATTATGTTTTGCGCCAATTAATCTCATCTAATTGTGAATTCCAGAAGAATGCTTCTGTGGGGGAATCGGGGACCGTTGCGTGCGATCGACGTTTATCGGTGACGTCAGAGGTAAACGTTGGGCGGAAGTTACGCACGCTGTCTTCAGACTGTCAAAAGATCCACAGCGGAATTGAGAAATTGCCAAACAAAAGACAAGCACACCGTACATGGTTTTTAAAAGCTTAGCAATTCGCCTGACTAACTAGCGTTTTATCGGACTATGGATGACGACGTGCTGACAACTCTGAAACTTTTGATAATAGGCGAAAGTGGAGTGGGGAAGTCCAGGTTTGTTGTGGCCTCAGCTAGCTTGTTAGCTTAGCCTGTTAAGTCTGTTGACATGAGTTTATTAGCGCTGTTTTGCTTAGCGGCTGTTTCGACATACACGTACTGATACTATTATATTATTATTTTGTATTTAACTTGGCCAATAGTGTGGTTGAGGTATAATAATATCCAAACATATATTTTGTCATCTCTTTTTTTTTTTTTTCAAATATAAACTGCGGGTTTATTTTAGCTGATGGTCCTCATGGTTACCCACAGCCAACATGTTGGAACGCCACCTGTTACATAAGACATTTAAAGGGTTTAGTCCGTTGTCTTCATATTACCTGTATTTCCTTTATTGACAGTCTTCTTCTGAGATTTACAGAAGACACATTTGATCCAGAGCAGTCAGCGACAATAGGTAAACGTCACTCACGTTTTCCATGTTTATAAGTTAACATATCGGATTCGTCTAAAGCCCTCTTTTTATGCCTGTTTCACGCCGAACGATTAAGGTGTGGATTTCAAAGTGAAGACACTAGCCATAGATGGAAATAGAGCAAAACTCGCCATATGGGTAAGACGGATTGTTATGTTGTCATCTTTTTATTTAAATGTAACCTCATGAAAAACATGATGCTACGCAACATCTATCCACTGGGTGGCGACATCGGACAGTACTGTACACGTTAATGGAGCACAACTTTCATCACTTAGAGATGGAATATTCGTGATAGGATTTTTTTTTAAACATCAGACCGTATACCTTTAGAATTTCACTACTCCCCCTTTGTATTTTGCAGCGAGAGACTCTTATCTTGCTACAATATTAATAATACTACTGTACAGAGGATGGTGTGTACCTGTCTTTTTCTTATCTTGCCCTCTTCCCCAAGGACACCGCTGGACAAGAACGGTTTCGAACGCTAACACCCAGCTACTATCGCGGTGCCCAGGGAGTCATACTTGGTAAATACTTTTTTTTTTGTTATCCCACTCAAGCAATCCCTATTTTTGTTTATTTGTTTAATAGCATTTTATTGATATTGAATCCTTTTTGCATCGCAGGAATACTGTCACTCTATTATATATCAATTTTAATATTGGAAAGTCCAAATTTAATGTCATGGATTGGATGTCTGTTTCTATTGATTATTTCTTTTGGTTTGACAGTATATGACGTTACAAAGCGCGACACCTTCACAAGGCTGGAAAACTGGCTGAATGAACTGGAAACCTACACAACTCGCAATGATATTGTCAAAATGCTTGTCGGCAACAAGATTGATAGGGTGAGTGTTAAGATTAACTTCCACATTTGGCTTGTGTGTAAGCATGATGTTAGGACATTTCTACTTCGAAATATGGAAGCATATTTGTTCAGGACATTTCACCTTGACGTCACATGGACTTCCGGGTGGCAAAAGCCGGAGCTGTCGCCGATGGTACCACGAGTAAACAAAGCCTTACATCTCATTTGACCAAGATGGAGCAATTGAAAAAAAGAGTAAATGGCTAGAATAAGATTTTAGCCTTCTTCTTTATCACCTTAGTTTGAATTTGTGAAGTGTCAGTCAAAAAGACATCCACTTGATTTATGGTGTAGTAGCTTTTTATTGTCAGCCCTCAGTATACTGTATGAGGAGCATAGAGAGGGCCACAATTATGAATAATCATTATTGAATCTGAGATTGGGCTTCCCGACAGACCCTCCTCTCCAGCACCCCTGAATTGACCTTACCAGGGAGGCTGAGGAGTGTGATCCCCCTGTAGTTGGAACACACCCTCCTGTCCCCCTTCTTAAAAAGGGGGACCACTACCCAAGTCTGCCAATCCAGAGGCACTGTCCCCGATGTCCACGCGATGTTGCAGTGGCGTGTCAACCAGGACAGCCCCACAACATCCAGAGCCTCGAGGAACTCCGGGCGAATCTCATCCACCCCCCGGGGCCTGGCCACCGAGGAGCTTTTTAACCACCTCGGTGACCTCGACCCCAGAGATAGGAGAGCCCGCCTCAGAGAACCCAGACTCCGCTGTGTCGGGGGAATCGAGGAGGTCTTCGAAGTATTCTCCCCACCAATTCACAACGTCCCGAGTCGAGGTCGGCAGCGCCCCGTCCCCACTATACGCAGTGTTGATGCTGCACTGCTTCGCCCACTTGAGACGCCGGATGATGGACCAGAATTTCCCCGAAGCCGTCCGGTAGTCTTTCTCCGTGGCCTCACCGAACTCCTCCCACTCTTCCCAGTTTTTGCTTCTGCGACCACCAAAGCTGCATTCCGCTTGGCCAGCCGGTACCCATCAGCTGCCTCAGGAGTCCCGCAGGCCAAAAAGGCCCGGTAGGACTCCTTCTTCAGCATGACGGCAGTTCGGGGATTGCCGCCACGACAGGCACCGACCACCTTACGGCCACGGCTCCGGTCGGCCGCCTCGGCAATGGAAGTGCGGAACATGGAACGTGGTCCGCTCGGACTCAATGTCCCCACAAAAAAAACCCCTCCCCCTTTCAAGGTATATTTGGTTCAGGTCAGCGGTAGTCAGTCACTTTTCTGCCACCCGGAAGCATCCTGGCGCCTTTTGTTCACAAGCAGATAGTGTTTAAAAAAAATGTAGCTTCAGGCAATTATGTGGATCGCTTGTGTCTGGTTTCTAGGATGACCCTGAAGTGGATCGAAATGAAGGCCTGAAGTTTGCGAGAAAACACTCAATGCTTTTTATCGGTAAGTGTTCGTTTTGGAGTTCAGGAATGGATCTGCAGGCCTGTCTAACCTCGCAGCAGAAATTGTGTACGTTGGAAAAGGCTCGATATATCGCTCGGCAAGTCGTGCTTTTGATTTGTGTTTCTGGCCTGATTTGTGCCGCTTTGACTTTTTGCTTGGATGCAGCCTCTCCAGATCATTTGCATTATGATTAGCATTTCAATGTTTTTTTTCTTCTTCTTTAAATTACATGTCTGCACGCGTGCCCGAATTCCTAATTCTCATATCCAAACTTGGCCTCTGTGGGAAATTGGGTTAACTTTGCTTTGGAGTTTCCATTTTAGTGCGGCAACATTAATGAGTGACTGTGGCCCAGCCAGGCAAGAATATGTTGTTGATTTGATCCGCCGCATGTCTCTTGCTTCCTAAATTGAGTCATCATGTCTCGTTTTTAACCATTCCAAGAGTTCCTTAAATGTCATTTTCATTAAAACCTGCTCATTGAAGGAATAGTTTCCCTGGTTTTGTCATTAAAGGCTTACGTAGATTGTTTTGTTTGGATTTCTCGGTAACCACCTTCCTTTTTGTTCAGAGGCGAGTGCAAAGACCAAAGATGGCGTCCAGTGTGCCTTTGAGGAGCTCGTGGAGAAGATCCTCCAAACTCCAGGGCTTTGGGAGAGCGAAAGCCAGGGCCAGACGCTGCGGCTGGCGAAGCAGGAGCAAGGCGGCGCCGGCAGGGCGTGTGGAGGATACTGCTCCATTCCTTGAAAGTGCACAAAACAAAGAAACAAAAAAGGACTGCAGTCCAGAACCAACAACTAGATAAATCACCTGAGTTGGTAAGATAGAGGGCAGGGGTGGACGCTTTGCACATGACACTCGTTTTTGTTTCACTCAATGGATCTGGTAAACGTAGCCTTTGGGCCCCGAAAGCATAGTTAAAGATGAACGTACGCCAGCGGGTGTGGAACACGCGTGATCTCGCTACACGACGGCGAACGTGGCGGCGAAGCCGATCATTTGAACCGATGTTTCGGTGACGTCGCCCATCCTCGCGTGTGCGTAGCTGCACCTTGTCCGCGGTTGGATAACCTTCATTTCACCTCTGGCCATGAAAAGCTTTCATCTTTTCCACAACACTGTGCATACATACACACCTTTTGCTGTTAACTCAGTTAATGTTCATTTAATGGCCTTATCCATGAGATTTCCCCCTTCTTTTGTATAGTATCGAATCCTCAGACTAGTTAATCATCTTGGTCTTACAAAAAAATGTGTGTGCAACTGTATTGTTAGTTGTGCAAGATGGACCTTACAATACAAGACATGTATTGAAACAATGGCATTTAACTGCTTTATTGCAAATGCTTAGCTTACTATTTTCTTATTTATCATTTAGCCAAGTTCACCATCAATCATTATTGAATTAGATTGGACTTTTTTTTTGTGTGCGATGTGGTCCACATTAGTCTTCGAGGTGATGGGTTCGGACACGATGGAAGATCATTCCCAAGCGCTTTCTGTTCTGCTGTGTAAACATTTGTTGTACTGGCACCATTTTTCATTTATCCCAAAACCTTTCGGGGAATGTCGCCGTCTGAATCGTAGTTTGAAAAGCAAGCGTGTCACAACGAATCCTGCCTTAACAAAGGTTGACATTCGCTGTAGTTGCAGTGTTGTCAAGATTGTACTGTTTCAAACAGAAATAAATGACAGTCTCGGGGTGCAGTCATGCTACACTATTATTTAGTTGTCATGTACTTTCCATTTGCTCTCAAGGCCCACCTAATGACGAGCAGGTGGGCTGCCGTTCCACAGTCAACTCGCTTGAATTGATGAGTACACGTCTGCAAATGTTCTTCGTACAAAATGTAAAAAAAAAAAACGGCTCAAAAGTAGGTTGTGAGTGGAAAGATCCTGCTAATGATGTTTATTTAGTCGAGTAACTGCGGCGGTTGATGTGTGATTTCCAGCTGATGTTTGCCGTCAAGATGTGCTCGCATGCGCTCGAGGAGCACGCAGCGTAGCGAGCGTTTCTTCCTCCTCCCATTGTCATCAGCCGTGGCAGCGTCTTATTGTTGGCCGGCGTCACGTAGTAGCATCGAGCATCAGGTAGTAGACAGAAAAAGGTTGGAGGATAAGGTCCGGACGACTGCTGCAGACCAAACGACTACCAGCCCAAAGTCAAGGAATTTGGGTGTGATGCTTCCTTAGAACAACAGCGTTGCTCTCGAGCAAGGCACGTAAACTCCTCAGCCCCCTCAATGTACCTCTGTTTTGGATGCATGTCTATGTGCACCGATTGTTTACTTTAGTGTATGCTGGATGCGTGCAGAGCACCCGTGTGAAACTCAAGGACCGGGGGCCTGATCCGACTCGCTGTATCATTTCACGTGGCCCGTGGAAGCAAATCATGTGCGTTTACTTCATGTTCTTCTCAACCACAATTTCAAGTTGTCTTCACTTTTTACAACGTTGATATATAAGCAAGCATTGTAGGATACCTGGGACAATATTTAGGCAAAAAAAAAAAGAATCATTTGAAAACAAGGGCATATGAAAACCGAGGTTTCACTTTATGCGCCATCATACCATGAGGCGATTATACATTTATATGGTTCCACATTTGTAACACACTACAATGTGGCCTGCAACAAAAATGGATTTGACACCCCTGATGTAGCGAAATGAAAAGGTGTTATTTTCTAAATCGAAAAAAAGAAACGTTACTGTCGAGGTTCGCTGAGCAACAAAGTAGGGCTCCCATATCTAGAAATAAAACATCCATCCATTTTCTGAGGCGTTTTTTTTTTTTTTTTTTCCCGGCATTAACATTGCAGGTGAGTTGGAACCCATCGCAGCTGACTTTTTGCGACAAGTGAAGTACTGTACACCCCGGAGCAGTAACCAGCCAATCGCGCGCGTATATAAACCAACAAGCATTCACACTCACCTTCGCATCTTTGGCCAATTTCGAGTCTTCAGTTAGACAAACGTGCGTTTTTGCACTGTGGGAGGAAGCCGGCAGGAAACCCACACAAGCACGGTGAGAACGTGTGAAGTCCACTCAAGAGCTCGGGAGCTGAGATTCGAACCCCAAACCTCAGAACTGTGAGCCGTGCTCACCACGTGTGTCGATTCGAAGCCAACGCGCCCATTTGACATTAGCAAAATCTCACAGCACGCCACCAAACAAAAAGTGTCACAAAAATGACGAATACTGAACTAATGACGAGGATGTCTCAATTTACTCACAACTTAACTTGCTGTGGGTGTTTATAGCTAAACCCAAAACTGACTTCTTCTTATGTATAAATGGTAACAGGTGGGTATCCAGATTTATTTGAACTTATGCCATCTACTGAAAAGAGCATTTGGTTGTTCTGCCTCGACACGACACGTATAGATAGATGAGCAAAGATAGGAGATATGTTTATTTGTAACAGATAATCATTTTCGGAGCCATAAAGTGAAAGTGGCTAATTTCCCGCGGCAGCCATGATGATCTCTCACGTGATCTTTAGCCTGCAAATTGCCGCTATCGCAAACCTTAAGTACGCGAGCTCCCAACCAGGTTTGAATACATTTCAGGGGAGTGAAAACGTTGGACATTTGTACAATTAGGAGTTCTCATCACCGTATTTGGTGAGACTTCAGCTCAGTGAGCATCTAAAGGTCCTTGCTTTTTCTTAGACTTCTATTGGGAGCCCACCACAGAGGGGAACTAATGATCGCAAAGGGAGAGGTAACAACAATAGTAGATGGCTAGTCAAAGAGGTCAACTCACCTCCCACTAGCAGCAATCTCCCTTCACGCATTCATTACCGGGTTAGTGTTAAGTGTGCAATTTGTTGTTTTTGAACAGTGTATTATTAATATGGGCAGTAACTTGCAATGTTGAAGTTGGAGACTTTCCATGGAAATTAGCATTCATTTTTGGTAATACACCAGGACTTTATTAAATTCAAGCTTGCTCTTAACAGGGAACTTAAATACAGTTGCAGAAAATACAGCTTTGCATAAACCAAACCAGATCTCATGCAAGTACAGGGTACCTTTCCGTACGAGAGCCCCAATTTAAGAGGTTTTTGAGCTCGTTTGAAGACCATCGAACATGCTTCCGTTACTTCCTTCGAGAAAATGGATTCCAAATTCGTGATGAATTTGGAATAACTTTGTATGGTGTGGGACAGTTTTCCAGGCGATGCGATGGAGCAGTACTATAAGGATAACAACATTGTAAAAGTAATGATTCTTGTAAATCACGACTGATGAAGAGACTTCACAATGACTTTATTAGAAAGTGGCTGACAAATTAATGGCATTGGATGATGATCCAGTCTCAAAGAAGTTGAAATTACTACAACAGAACACAATAGCAATACATGACCAACATTGTATTTAAAAAAAAAAAAAAAAGGTACAAAAACATCGTAGGCTATATATGGGTGTTTATTTGATTTCGGGCACTTTTGATTTTCATTTTTCTCAAAAATAAAATGTCACAAAAACTATATGTGCCTGACCTTAACTGTCATCTTTCTGTGACTCAGAATCTGTTCATATCCATATATATTGATTGAAGATTATTATTATTTTTTTTAAATGTTGTCTTTTTGTCAGATACCCTCGAGAGATGTCATTACCGCCACAATGGCATATTGATTAAAAATTGATTAATCTTGTGATGGTAATGACATTTCAAAGCTTTTAGCTAACTGTGCTATGCTGCTAGCGTTATCTTATTATTATTAGTATTTTTTAGCTAGCTAGTCCTGTACAACATTTTATATGATTATCAAGTTTTTAAGAGGAAAATCTTTAAACATATTAACACTAGGCGGCACGGTGGCCGACCGGTTAGAGCGTCAGCCTCACAGTTCTGAGGACCCGGGTTCAATCCCCGGCCCCGACTGTGCGGAGTTTGCATGTTCTCCCCGTGCCTGCGTGGGTTTTCTCCGGGCACTCCGGTTTCCTCCCACATCCCAAAAACATGCATTAATTGGAGACTCTAAATTGCCCGTAGGCATGACTGTGAGTGCGAATGGTTGTCTGTTTGTATGTGCCCTGCGATTGGCTGGCAACCAGTTCAGGGCGTACCCCGCCTCCTGCCCGATGACAGCTGGGATAGGCTCGAGCGCGCCCGCGACCCTAGTGAGGAGAAGCGGCTCAGAAAATGGATGGATGGATGGATATTAACACTACAAGTCGTTTGGTAACGACATGCAATTAAAATATTATGTGACTTAAGGGTACAAATGAGGAAAAACGTCCAGTTATCAAAATGTCTGACTTCTCTTTGACGCAGCATGCGCTTGAATGACAAGACAAAATCACACAGGGAATTAAAGAATCAGATTTTGAATACACTTTATTGATCTGAAAATGGTCAATGTGGCAACTTTAAGGGACACACATATTTTAGCAAAAATAAAAGACAGAATTTGAAATGTTTTGTATATATGATGAGAAATCATTCATTCTATTATATTTGAAGGAATTTATGGTAAAAGTTACACCATTTTAGCATTTTTTAATAGAACGATAGAGCTTCATATATCCAAACCCTGTGCAGGGGCAGGGTGAAAACTGTAAAATACCACCATAAAACTGCTCAGAAAATGTCAAAATATACTAATATTAACATGATATTTTAGACAACACTTAGAATTAGGCACGCCCACTGCTGGTTATTGAAAAAATCAATTTAAATAGATTTTTTCTTGAAATTTAACATCAAGGACACAAAAAGGCCCGTAATCAAATAAACACCCATATGTGTGTGTGTGTGTGTGTGTGTGTATATATATATATATATGTGTGTGTATATATATATATATATATATATATATATATGTGTGTGTGTGTGTGTATATATATATATATATATATATATATATATATATATATATACATATACACACACACACACACATATATATATATATATATATATATATATATATATATGTGTGTGTGTGTGTATATATATATATATATATATATATATATATATATATATATATATATATATATACACACACATATATGTATATATACAGTTTTACAAAGGAATAGTCTGAGAGGCTGCCTTGAGGCATCCGTTATTCTCACACGGTGACGTTGAATTCCTACACGCTGTTAGCCAGGCCCACTTTGATCGTCTGCACCTCGGAGATGTGGGACGACCTCCGGATGATGCGGCTGGTGAGAGCGGACCGCTCGGCGCCGCGGCTCTGCCTCAGGGCCGAGGCGGGCACCGTGACGGGCATCCTGCGGGGGATGTTGGTCCCGGTGATGGACAGGGGCTCTCTGCGGCTGCTCAGCCCCGCGGCAGTGCCGAGCGGCGTTCTGTTGCTCCTGCAGCTCTGCCCGTGGGCCAGGCTGGTCAGGGCCACGGCGGCGTTGATCTCTCGCCAGTCTTGCTTGTTTTCACTCTGCCGACCTCTTTCGTGAGACTGACCACTGTGAAAATACAAGAAACAAAACAAAATGAAGTTAAACAGAACAAAACTGGATTGCTTTGACTGACAACCCTGAGACTGATGGTTTGAGAAAAGTGCAATTAATAATTACCTGTCACATTTCGATGATGTATAGTCCAAAGTCTCTGCAAGATAGAAGAAGACGTTTACATAAATCAATTTACTGTACATTCACCTTGATTGATTACTTTATATAGGGCACTCTTCAAAACATTACATACAACACATTTAAAAACTGTTGTGACCTCATTCACACTTTATTATTTTGACATATAATAATGTTTTTATTTAATTGGTGATTACAGCAGTGTGTGTATGTGTGTGTCGGTGTGTGTGTGGGCGGGGTCAAAAACTTTGATTTTATTCACAATAATGTTCAAAGGACTATCACGCTTGCTTGGAAGAATGTATTATTTGGCCTCTTTGAAGATATAAAAAGAAAAGACATTCTGGTTAATAAATCTTTTTATGATTGACACATTGATTGTTGTAAATGCTTTGGAAGAAAGCTGTGCTTTACTGCTTTTCAAAAAGAGTTCAGAAAATGCCTTCTGTCACTCAAGTACTCTGACAAACAAAAGGTTTTGAAAACAATTAAGACTTGCACTCCTTTAAATGTATTTATATGAATACTCACGCTACTAGCATGTTGCTGTATCTAGCATAACCTTCTCCATCTTTAATATTTTTTCCCCCTTTATCTTATCCTTTCTGTATGAATCTTGACTGAGTGCTCATGACTTTTATTGCTTAAATGTTTGTTTGGATTCGTGCACCTGTTTTGTAAGCTGTCATCTTTTGCTCCAAAGCGCGGGGGCGGGAAGTCACGCTACATTGTCTCGTCCTCTGATTGGCTGCATCTTCCCGTCCTCGCTCTGATTGGTTGATCGGCACAACACCAGATGTCGTCCTTCCTCGAATGCAATGATTGAGTTGCAATAGTTGCACAGGTGCCATAAAATCGGACGAATATTGGACATGATTAAAAATAAATTTTCAAGAAAAACTGGAAATTGTGAGGACAGTGCGGCTAGCTTGTTTCAGCCGGTCAAAGGGGTTATTCGCTTCACCTGGAGAGCAGCAACAACTTGCTAGTTGTGACTGCTAGCTAGCTAGCTAGCGTTGACGAACCAACACAATAGGAGGAGCAAAAGATTATGGAGCTTGTCTATAAATAATACGCATCACTGGTGAGTACAGTGTACTTTATTAAAAGTTTTGATGCCTATGTCATGTTATTAGAGCTGCTGTATTGTATTATTGAGGTTTGTAATTTTTTTGGAGGTGATATTGGAGCCGGCACGGTGAACCGACCGGTTAGCACATCTGCCTCACAGTTCTGGCGACCGGGGTTCAAAACCCGGCCCCGCCTGTGTGGAGTTTGCATGTTCTCCCCGTGCCTGGGTGGGTTTTCTCCGGGCACTCCGGTTTCCTCCCACGTCCCCAAAATATGCGGGGTGGGTTCATTGAAGACTCTAAATTGTCCGTAGGTGGGAATGTGAGTGCAAATGATTGTTTGTTTATATGTGCCGTGTGATTGGTTGGCGACCGGTTCAGGGTGTACCCCGCCTCCTGCCCGAAGATAGCTGGGATGGGCTCCAGCACCTCGCGACCCGCGTGAGGAGAAGCAGGAAAGCAAATGGTGTGTCAACCGTCGAGACCTTCAAGTTCCTGGGAATTACAATCTCTCAGGACCCGAAGTGGGCGACCGACATCGACTCCGTCCTCAAAAAGGCCCGGCGGAGGACGTACTTCCTGCGGCTTCTGAGAAAGCGCGGCCTGCCGCCGGAGCCGCTGAGACGGTTCTACACAGCGGTCATCGAATCGGTCCCGTGTTCTTCCATCACAGTCTGGTTCGGCGCCGCTACAAAAAAGGACAAACTCCGACTGCGACGGACAATCAAAACTGCCGAAAGGATTGTCGCTACCCCCCTACCCGCCATTGAGGACTCGCACGCTGCCAGAACTAAGACAAGGGCGTGCAAAATCCTCTCGGACCGTCCGCACCCCGGTCACCGGCTCTTCCGGCTCCTTCCCTCAGGTCGGCGCTACCGATCGACGCAAACTCGAACTAGTAGACATTCCGACAGCTTCTTCCCTCTTGCGATCAACTTCTTAAACACCTAACCTATAATTCCATGACAACAAGCTGGAATTTTTTTGACTTGAGTTGGTTGTCACATTTCTGTGGGGCCAATTACGTATGACTCGTGCACTCACTGTAGTTGTCTCGCCACGCTGCACTATTTGCATATACCGGCCACTCGTGCCAGAGTAGCATCTGCTCCATTTGCACACCGATTGAGGAGTATCTGTAACATTTGCACAACCATCATTGTCCCAGATGATCGCACTACTCGTCACTTTAAACCGCATACACTCCTTGAAGTCTCGGCGCCCTTTGCGCAACGGTCATTGCGCCGGACTATTGCAATATTAGTCGTTCGAACTGCTCTAAGTGCTCGAGGACTCTGCATCTTTTTGCACAATTGTTTTTGTCAATGTCTTTATGTCTCCAAAGTGTTCTGTAAATTGACCGTCTGTCGTACTAGAGCGGCTCCAACGACCGGAGACAAAGTCCTTGTGTGTTTTGGACATACTTGGCAAATAAAGATGATTCTGATTCTGAAATGGATGGATGGATGTATTGGAAGGTAAAAGATTAATTGCTTTAGTAATAATGGTATACATCCTTAAATACGCTTAAACACCTCCACCCCGCTGACCACCTCCAAATATCCAACCGCGTTCAAAAATATGAAAGAAAATGATTGAGACTAAAGATGGAATACCACAAGAAATATAAGGAAAATGTATGACAAAGGAAAAAAAATCCCAATTAAACAACCAGAAATTCGCTATATTACATTAAAAACCTTTGTAATTTATGAGAATAAAGTCAAAACATGAGAAAACGTTATGTTTAATGTTGTAAGCAACAACTTGAGAATTTTTGGAAAAAGCTGTACCTAAGTAATGATTTAATTAAAAGGTATTGCACAGACGATGAATACAAATTGTACCTTAATACACATTTGAAAGCAAACTGTTAAGGCAAATGTTTTGAACTTAAAAGTTAAATACAACTGAACTGTACTTGGGCAGCGATTCATTCGCGTACCACTAGAGGGAGCACACTTTGAGAATCCCTCGGCTCGTGCTGATCTCAGCTGACTTTGGGCAAGAGGCGCTGCACACCCTGGACCGGTCGCGAGCCAATCGCAGGCCACAAACAGTATGGACAAGCAACCGTTCACACTGACCGTCATACCTACGGTCAATTTAGTTTTCATGACCCTACCGTGCATGTTTTTAGAATGTGGGCGGAAGTCGGCAGACCCAGACAAAACCTACCCAAGCTCCAGACTCCACACAGGAAGGAAGGACCAACGACCTCAGAACTGTGAGGCAGACGTGCTAACCACTAGGTCAGCCGCTGCTCCCCACATCTAACTAAAGTCCAAATAAGATGATCAAATCTACACCTTCAGGCCAAAGATCAAATGTGAAAGACAAAGTATTCCATCGAGGATCTCTTCAGCTGTCAAGAGTAACAGTTGACAGTAAATAATTTTCGCTGTTTTTTTTTTTTTCTTCTCGCTACTGAATGTCCTCAAGCATTTTTTTCTCTTTAGCCACAACATCCTTTTCCAAGAAACTATTTCTGAACCTCTTATTTTATATGAGCGAGAAAACATTGTTCTACCTCTTGCCAGTTTGAAATTTACTGCATGGGGAACTTGCAGCAAGGGTAATGAAAGGGCGCGCTGGTTTTTTATATAGTAAATTGTCCCCGTAGCGCTGTAAAACTACTTCACAACTTCTGAATTTGGCCAGGCTATTTCTTGACAAGGTAATTGAAATAAAAACAGTAGTTATGATTTATCCTTTTATGCTTTGTTGTTTTTTTGCGAATCAAACAGATGAAACAATTGTATTTTGTTTTATTTCTACGTCTTTCTGTAAACCGAAACTACTTTAGTTATACCAGTGACATTGCTAGGCCTATTTTAGGGGGCCTTGGTAGTCAGGTTCTGTCCCCTTATACAGTATGCGAAGCAAAACCTAAATCCACATTCGGCAAAGCAGGTAAAAGCACTTCCTCCTGGCTCGGTTAAATGGCAGAATGGGACTGGGACAGAGCACCTGTAGTAACTTTAAATGTTTACATAGTCTTTTGTTGAACACAAGATGTCACCACATGACATGGCTTCAATCATGTTTACATATATCATATCATACAATGATACATTTATATATTTCACTTTTGTCCAAAGATACTAGCCATAAGGAAAATTATTTAGCAAGTTCGGCTTCAAACAATCGTGCCATCAACCGGTAGTCACGCTCGTTAGCGTAGCATACACCGGTTGTCAGCTAACCTGGGTTCTGGGTTTGGTCACGTGACAATCTGCATATAGTGGCTTGTGAAAAAGAATTGGACGAATGCTAACATGCAGACAGTTGGCATGCTAACATTTAGCAATATAGCAATCGGAGCTAAGACAACTCTGAGATACGTAGATAAGGATTTTACATTGTGCCCCATGGTTGCATACTATTTCTAATGAGAACCAGTAGCATGCTAATATAGTTGGTAGGCTAAAATATGGCAAGATAACATTCTGATTGATGAAATAATAGAGGTACATTCATGAAGGTTTTTACTAGGCTTTACACGATCAGGATTTTTGACGCCGTTCACCGATCAGCGAGTTTTAAAAAAAACGATAACCGATTACCGATCCGATCACAAGATGGAGCAATGTGTCCATTTACATGACTTGTTCATTTATTGTATATACTTGTGTACTTTATATTGAGTACTGTATCCACCCATCCATTTTCTGTACCGCGTGCCCATCCCAGCTCAAAATTATTCTCTAGCATTTTAGATAAAAGTTAAAACATCAATGACCTCTAGGGGGCATTCAAGGATTGGCCACTGACATAAGTTAAGGTCAAATCAACATTACATGACAGAAATAATGGGTGCTAACTTACTGTAATGGAAATTACTTAATTGCAATTAAATTACTTTCATAAATACTGTTCATGACATGCTTACTCTAACTTTCCCACTGTACGGACGGGTGTTGTCCAGAGTTTGCGTCCGTTTGGCTTTTCCTTTTTTTTTTTTTTTTTTTTTTTTACGCTGCATTGCTTGAACGCGGCATGCTCCTCCTCGTGTACATTCTTCAGGCGCCCGATCTAATTAGTTGTGTTGCCGTTGATTTAGATGACGTTCCCCACGACGTACTTCAGTTGTGCACAGACTGCAAATAACTTGCGTGTCGTTTGTCCGAGACACCGCAAAGTAGTCCCACACCGACGACGTGTTTTTTCACCGACAAGATTGAAAAAACGTTATTGGCCATCAGATAGTTAGTTACAGTACTGCGCCACAAAGCTAAAAATAATCTAGCTTTTGGATTCATACGCGACGGCGACACGGTGTTAAATGTCTTGTGTGGAGCCGATCGATGACGTCATCGATAGGATCGGGGAATGACGACATGAACACCGATCAGCATAAAATGCTAATTATTGGCCGATACCGATCAGATCGGCGTAAAGTCTAGTTTTTACATTACTCTGTGTGCTATGCATGTCCAATGAGAATTGGTACAATTATGACATGCTAACAGTTGTAATGCTAACACATAGGAAGGTATAAAAGCACTAGGGCAAAGCCAGAAGGCATTTAAAGGATGCCTAGTCTGGGCATTTTCCACGTATTGGCTGAGAAACAGTTCACCGTGTACCCCGCCTCTTGCCCAAAGTCATCTGAGATAGGCTCCAGATCAGCCATGACCCTATTGACCCTATGTACTGCCGCGCCCTCCACCACCCTCCGACCCTTTACACGCCACTGATTGGCTGGTAACCAATTGACTGTGTCCACCTGAAGTCAGCTATGATAGGCTCCAGCACAACTGATAAGCGCTATACAAAATGGATGGATGGTGTTTGAATTAGACTTACTGGACAATCAAATGCCCCTCCTTAAGACGTCACCTTATTGTGGTGGAGGGGTTTGTGTGCTCCAATGATCGTAGGAGCTAAGTTGTCTGGGGCTTTATGCCCCTGGCTGGGTCACCCATGAGAAACAGGTCCTAGGTGAGGGACCAGACAAAGCACGGCTCCAAAGACCCCTATGAAGAAAGAAACCAATGGATCTAGGTTTCCCTTGCCCGGACGCGGGCCACCGGAGCCCCCCTCTGGAGCCAGGCCCGGAGGTGGGGCTCGAAGGCGAGCGCCTGGTGGCCGGTCCTGCACTCATGGGGCCCGGCCGGGCACAGCCCGAAAGGGCAACGTGGGTCCCCCTTCCCATGGGCCCAGCACCTGTGGGAGGGGCCATAGGGGTCGGGTGCATTGTGAGCTGGGCGGTGACCGAAGGCAGCGACCTTGGCGATCCGATCCCCGGCTACAGAAGCCGGGTCTAGGGACTTGGAACGTCACCTCTCTGGGAGGGAAGGAGCCCGAGCTGGTGTGCGAGGTCGATAAATTCCGACTAGATGTATTCGGGCTCACCTTCACGCACAGGTTGGGCTCTGGTACCAGTCCTCTCGAGAGGGGTTGGACTCTCTTCCACTCTGGAGTTGCCCACAGTGAGAGGTGCCGAGCAGGTGTGGGTATACTTATTGCCTCCCTGTACATTGGGGTTCACCCCGGTGGAGGAGCGGGTAGCCTCCCTCCGCCTTCGGGTGGGGGGGCTGGTGGGGGGGTGTCCTGACTGTTGTTTGTGCCTATGCACCAAACAGCAGTTCAGAGTACCCACCCTTTTTGGAGTCCTGATACGGAGTCCATTTCACGAGTGACGGAAGAATGGAACGGGAGATCGACAGGCGGATCTGTGTGGCGTCTGCAGTGATGCGGACTTTGTATCGGTCCGTTGTGGTGAAGAAGGAGCTAAGCCGAAAGGCGAAGCTCTCGATTTACCGGTCGTTCTACGTTCCTACCCTCACCTATGATCACGAGCTGTGGGTCGTGACCGAAAATTACAAGATCCCGGATATAAGCGACCGAAATGAGTTTCCTCCGCAGGGTGTCCGGGCTCTTCCTTAGAGATAGGGTGAGAAGCTCAGTCATCCAGGAAGGGCTCAGAGTAGAGCCGCTGCTCCTCCGCTTTGAAAGGACTCAGATGAGGTGGCTTGGGCATCTGATTTGGATGCCTCCCGGGTGAGGTGTTCCGGGCACGTCCCACCGGGAGGAGACCCCGGGGACGACCCGGGACACTCTGGAGAGACCATGTCTCCCGGCTGGCCTCGGAACGCCTCGGGATCCCCTCGGAAGAGCTGGAGGAAGTGGCTGGGGAGAGGGAAGTCTAGGCTTCCCTGCTGAGGCTGCTTCCCCCGCGACCCGACCAAGCGGAGGAAAATGGATGGATGCCTGGACTATCAAATGTGCATTCAATTATTTTCTTGTCCAACTATTACCTTGTTCTGAGTATGTCACTGGAATCTAATTCTTCAAAGTGCATATGTATTTGTATCCGTGAGCAAGAAACTCCCCGCTCAGCTTACGTGTTTTCATTTTAAACAAAAAATTGGGCATTGTGCTGCCAGGCATTAGTCCAAACAGGTTTTTCCTTGTCTTATAAAGCACAATCCCAGTGACATTGACGACCCTCCAGGCTTTTTGAGCGGAGGCATTGACCGTGGTGTAAGCCCCACATCTTGCACAGTAATATAAACACACTTAGTTGTTATATGGAAATGTGAGGTAACATGATGTTTCCATCCTGTGAAATCCAGACATATTGAACGTTTGAAGTGACCTTGTGAGTACACTAGTGCCATCACTTTAACGCTCATCACTTGTTCACGTTTCGTGACCGTTTTAGCCTTCTCGAGCGACCGATGTGTTTTAATGGTGTCGGGGCGCTGTCATGAATCTGGCTAGCTGACTTTCCACTTCAGCTCCGTAGAGGATCCGCGCGAGGTTGCAAAAAGTCATAACACGACCAGCAGGGCTACATTAAAAGTGTTCATAAACATTTCAACAGTGCTGCCACAGTGGGTAATGAGTTCAAGAAAGCACAGAATAGTCCAAAATAAATATGATTTGAAGTTGACATGTTTAGGGGAATACTTTTACGTATTACCATTGATTCAGTGCAGAGTTGCTATGAAGCTATGTGAGCAGGAGCTAACTAGCTTAGTTTAGCATTGTGTCGGGGCAAAAAACTTTATTTGGCATCTTTATTATCCAAAACGTGTGAGTTTAAATGTTTAACTGTTCCTTTTGTTCTGTTACAAAATTGTGATCGACTTTCAGTTATACCAGGCTAAGTAGTTCAGTTGCTAACTTTAGCCTCTTTTTTAAAACATTTAATAAAATGTTTTTTTTTTTTTTTTTTTTTTTTTTTACAGCAAACATGAAGTCATAAATAATTTCAAAAGCATCATTTGGTTTCTCAAATGTCTAATTTATCAAAACATATTCCCATTAGTATGATTATAGTGGATTAAAGTGTCTAATAACCTCTTCTATGGATTGTTTTTATTTTTGTTTGGTAGCAGAATGATGCAAAAATGACTAAATATTCTAAAAATGGTCTTATTCAAAATAAATCTGAAAACTAAGTGATGGGGGAAAAAAAACAACTCTTGTTTTGGTACTGATCCACAATTATTATTATTATTATTTTTAACAGTTGCCTAAACATATTGTGAGCACAGAAATTAATTAATTTTAATGTCAAAACAGATGAGGGTGGCGGACATGCAGTATATGATGAATTCAGTCCAATGTGGTGATGATCCAAATTTACAGAGTGACATTCTAGTTAAAAAAAAAAAAGCAGCGAATGGTATACTTTTGCATTTTACCTAATGGCTCTGCATACCTTTTATTATGTTGTCCATATTTCACATTATCAGTTAGTGTAAATCTGAGGTTGAAGTCGAGGTTTCCTGAAGATGAAGTGTTTGCACCGACCATAACTTAAATAACAGTCCTCTGGCTGGAATGATTTATTTGTTTTCGGGTGTTTCGGGCCCGAGAGTAATAAAAACGCAACTTAACGCATTGTTGTAAGCAATGAATAGTGGTTTCACAATTCCAGAAATGTAGCTTTTTCATGCGAGTGAGTCGGAAAGCAGAACTGAGAGGAACGGGCGGCCAACGTGTACACGACTCAAGCGACGAACTCAAATGGGATGGAGCCAAATGGAGATGAATACTCTCAAGCTGTTTTCTTTCAAAGCCGACTTGTCACTCTGAGAGACGTTTGTGTGCCCTGCTGACAAACTGCTCCGTTTTCTGATAGTTTGGCTGAGTTTTTTCACCTCTCACTCTGGGAAAAATACAATTTCAGACATTGTGTAATTGTCCTTGAGGCCCAACGGGACATTTCCACCATGGCAAGTAGCTGATGCGGAACAAATGGCACATTCTCGTGTATGGAAATGATATTTGCAGTGTACAGTAGAAGAAGCCAGCATCAAGTCCAGCCAAATGTAAAATGAAGGATTTGTGCCTTTTGCAGGACTTTTTTTAATTCGTAATGTTCATTAAAAAGAATTGCCTTTTTGAGGACTCGGTTCGTCATAAAGGGCACCAAGGTGTCAGAATTGTTAAAACTTAATGATTGTTGCATTGCTACTGACTTCCAGTGGAATACCAGGAATATACAAATGCCACGGAACCGTGAGGAGTCAAATTCTACAGTATTGTGCTCTTATAGACTTCTTGGTGAACTTTCATTAGACTTAGAAGCATGAGTCAAGTGTGAACAAAGCAGTGTTAGGGCCACAATAAAATGGCAAAATTAAGAAAAAGTTAGGAGAATATATTTTTTATATAGCAAGAAAAAAAAAGTACGTACGTCTTTAAAAAAAAATGCAAGGAAAATGGCATAATTTTCAAGAAAACTTATTAACTCATTAAAACTTATGCACAATAAAAAAGGCATAATCTTGTGAGAAAATGTTCCTTTTTTAAGACAAAATGTTGTAACTTTCATGACTGAGTGCCAAATTTCCTATGGAGAAAAATGCAAGCGTCTAAAACCGGTGTTGTCTCTTTCTAGACACCTGACGTATATTCACCATTGCTAATAACTACAACACTCTTATTCAATACTGTAGGTACAAATGTCTGCAAAATTGCACTTTATTGATGATACTGGTATAGATTCACTCAAGGAAGCAGACATAACATAGGTTTACTTTTATGCCTTCACTGTTATGATTTTGTTCTTTAATATTGCAAAACATTTCTAGGTAAAATGACATCTTAATTGTTAGATTATGCGCTTATTCTCATATTTAAAAAAATCTTATTTCAGTTATTATTATCATTATTGTTATAATTTAATCTTGGAATGTTAATAAAGAAAATGCCTAATTTAACCTACTAATATACAGATTTTTTTTTTTTTTTTTAATTCTGAAATTTTCATGGCTTGTACTTAAAATTTTGGAAATGAGGTCATCATTGGAAGCCCTGCAGAAGCAGAGAGCATTGATTCACCTTCTTGCTTTGGAAGGGGAACCACCACTAACCCATTTCATCCATTTTCTGTACTGCTTCTCCTCACGCGGGTCACGGCGTGCTGGAGCCCATCGTAGCTATCTTTGGGCGAAAGGCGGGGTACACCCTGAACTGGTCGCCAGCCAATTGCAGGGCACATGTACACAAATAACCATTCGCACTCACATTCACACCTACGGGCAATTTAGAGTCTTCAATGAACCTAGCATGCATGTTTTTGGGATGTGGGAGGAAAGGAGGTTTTACACGATCAGGAATTTTGGGGCCGATCAGCGAGTTAAAAAAAATAAATAAAAATAACCGATCACCGATCCGATCGCAAGATGGAGCAATGTCTATTGAAATACTTGTGTACTGAGTATCCTCAACAAGAGTATTCTCTATTCAGGTCATATATTCTAATCAGTCAGGTCAAACCAACATTGCAACATGACAGAAACTAACTTACTGCAATTACATTACTTCACACACACCGAAACCTTAGAGCATGATTCGACAGAACGACGGTACAACCGTTAGTGCTAACACTAGCTTCCGAGGCTACATTACGTTTTGTTGCCTGCTTGCGAGCTGTATCGTATTAAAAGTACCGTACGTGAACATACCTCAAGCATGCCTTGAATGAAAGTCCTCTCCCGAGCACCGGTGACCACCAGCACACGTTTTTCTCCATTTTGTTCTTGTACACACGACGCCATCGATTGCTGTTGTCGTGGTAACGAGTGTATCCAGTCGCGTTTGAGGTGACAAGATAAAGCCCAGTGATCGTAAAAGACGGGATGTAGTGGTATTGGAATACAAGATTTTATTGCAGTAGTCTGACATAGTGCAATCGTGAAAGACCAAATTGGTCTGATCCGGGCATTACGTGTTGTCTGTCCCACACCTCCGACATGTTTTAAATGTTTTTTTAAATAACTTTATTGGCTGTCAGATATTTACAGTTACAGTACTATGTCAAAAGACACGCGACAAGGCTAAAAATAAAGCAGCTTTTGGATTCAAATATACTGTACACGATGGCGACGCGGAGCAAATGTCTTTTGCGGAGCCGATCAATGACGGCATCGATCGGAGGGGCGAATTATGACATTAAAGCCGATCAGCATAAAATGGTAATTATCGGCCGATACCGATCAGATCGGTGTAAAGTCTAGAGGAAAGCAAAGTGCCGGGAGAAAATCCATGCAGGCACGGGGAGAACATGCAAACTCCACACAGGCGAGGCTGGATTTGAACCCAGGGCGTCAGAACTAAAGATGTGCTCACCAATCGTCCAGCGTTCCGCCCCACCACTCACCATTTTCTTCAAAAGGCTGCAAAATATATATGGGGTCAGGGTTATGTCATGATGACACATGATGGTGATGTCATCATTTCAACGGCGACTCTACGATCTTCTGTGATCAGGGCCTCGACACGAGCACTATTCCCAGGATTGACCGCTGAAGACCGTCTGCCGCTCCTTTGCTTGTCACGGAGGTTACTCGGAAGAACAGGCTCTTGTTCTTCCCCTTTGATCCTGGACACCCACCTTTTGACTGTCATTTAGCCTATTGCAGCTTCCCCATCCACTTTTTTCAGCCTTTCGAAAATATTTTGTGGTTTCCCTTCCAAAGCAAGAAATTCAATCACGACTCTCTGCTTCTGATTGACATCAAACAATGACAGTTCCAAAATAACTGACCGGAAGAGGACAGGCTTGAACAAAACTTTTTTTTAAATTAAACGTTCCAAAAAGTATTTAAACTACAAATGGTGAAAATGTCTGAAATACATTAATTGCTCATTACTTTTTGACTGCCCGGTACTTTGTGAAAAATGCTGGATACTGTACTGGAATTACAAAGGCTGTAATAAAAAGTCCATTGTTTTTATGACAATCTGTTCATTTAATTTTTAACACCCCCCCCCCCACACACACACACTAAAAAAATCGAATCGTGTATCGAACCGTGGGTCAGAAATCGTGATACGTGCCGAATAGTGACTTTGGTGTATCGTTACAGCCCTAGGAATTACCGTAGAAATCCTTGAGTGTGAATGAAATGGTAATGATGCGTGACGCTGTGGAATCTCTCACCCATTTGGTAGATGAAGTTGGTCTCCGCGTCATAGGAGGACGCCGGGGACACTGCGTCTCGGTCGCACTCGTTTGAGCTGAACGACTCAGAGAGGCTCCTCCTCTTCAGGGCGACGCCTTCCGCCTTGCCCGCCGCCATCATGTGCCGCAAGGTGTCGTTCAAGTAACGATTCAGCAAGCTGCTCTTGTACTTTGACGGAGGCGAGGCTCCGTCGTCGCCGTTGGCCGGGTCGGCCACTGTTAGAACGCCGGCCTGGTTCTTCATCCCACACGTGTCTGACGAGCAGATGGCCGTTTGTAAGCGACACTCGTCATCTGCAGCAAAGCACATAGACAAAAAAGCTATCCTGAGGGTTGATTACGGGCACTTGTTTCATATGAAATTGTTCACATTATCAAATGCACTCAGCAGCCACAACTTTAGGTACACGTGCAGGAGTTATTGAGTACCAATTCCAGATATCAATGTTTACAAATATTGCTCAGTTTTCAGAAGGTCATAATTTAACATGTTTGTTATTGTGACTGTTTGAAGTGACGTAGAACTGCGCTGCCTCATATTGAGACGTGTTTCTAATCATTTACGTACTTTGTTAATTATAGCTAGCCATTATTACCTCTGCTTAACACAGTGGTGGGAAGTAACAAAGTACAAATATTTTCTTTCTGTACTAAAGGTATCTGTTCATATTTGTTTTTCTGTAGACGTTTTACTTTTACTGATTACATTTCAAAACGGACATCTGTACTTTTCAAACCTTGGTCAAAACAGGCTTGTTACTTTTTTCAGCTTCCGTTAGAGGGCAGCACGACTTGTAAATAGAGAGCGATAAAGACAACCGTGGTCTTGATTGATTTATTGATTGAGCTCTTGGGGCCTTATTTGAGAGAATGTGCCAAGAACATCAAACAACTGGAACTGTTTTATGTGCAGAGAATTAGTTGTCAAATTTTAAAAGCAGGTATTGTAAGCTGTATAATTGACAGTAAAAACATTTTGTACTTAAGAAAATATTATTCCACTTCAAGAAAAATCGGAGTACCGATTCAACTCCTTTACTTATCATGAACATCATAAGCATTCTACTGAGTGTCGTCATAGTTTATCCAGTACCAGATGTCACGGCATCTCATTAGCTGAAGTATATCAATTAGATTAGATATGGTAAAAGTTGTCCTCACCATCTGAGTTGGTGTCATCGCTGCATACACTCAGTCTCTCAGCGTTTCCCTGGATGTATTTATTGTATAGTTTGATCCTTAAGGCCCAGCTCAAGTCTGGCTGCCTCACCGTATTCTTCAGTCTTCGTCGGGCGTTCGCAAACCAGTTTGACACCTAAACGGATCGTAAAAGTGAAGGAACGCCAACATCTTGCCGGACATTCTCCCACATTCTCCCTTGACTGCTTTTCTTGCCTCACCTGTACCAGAGTCATATGAGAGCCCAGAGCCAATAGAACCTTCTCAGTCTTGGTGGGATACGGGTTGTCCCGGTGTTTGTACAGCCAATGTTTGAGAGGTCGGGCCATGTCCTGCAGCACTTGTCTCTTGTGGCGAACTTTGACCCCACCCAAGCGAGACCTGGGGGATTTTGGAAGTAGTTGTGCACAACAAAATTGAATATAGAAGAAACACAGCAGTGCATTTCAGGACAATTCCATATTCTAAATCGGAGCTTCCCAACCAGAGTGCAGTCGCACATCAGGGTGCCCTGACAGTTGTGCTGCGGGAAATAATCCAATTCCACTTGATTGGGCCCAAAATGTTTTATTTACTACAAATAATGTATCTTTGTTCATCTATCTACGCCAGTGACGAATAGTGTCCGGCAGAAAAATGTAACTTCATCCACCAGATCAGGGGTGTCAAACTCATTTTTGTCGCAGGCCACATTGTAGTTACGGTTTCCCTCAGAGGGCCATTATGACTGTGAAACCATCAAAAACTTTAATTACCTCATTTTTTTTTTTTTTTTGTCCTCTTCGGCTGTAACAGCCTAACAGGCGAATCACCTCATCATATTATTACACCCGAAATTTATAAACTAGTTTTGGAATCGGAAATCAAGGGTAATGGGTTTTTCAACTATTGTTCATATTTGGTAAGACAAAAATGCTTGCAATATCTCAATGTTATTTACAAAATATGGCAATTTGTAATCTCGGTTACAGATTTGAACAAGAATCATGGAAGTTGACACGCATGATTTGCCTTTGCGGGCCACATAAAATCATGTGGCGGACCGGATCTGGGCCCCCGGCCTTGAGTTTGACACCTGTGCACTAGATGGTAATCAACCATTGTATAAAATTTTTTGTGACATTTTTGTCTGGCGGTGTGCCGTGAGTTGGTTTGAATGAAAACATATGTGAGGAGGTTGGTGAAATACTAATCTTAATCGTGCAACACAGACGAAACCGTGGTTCCAAAAGAAAAGGGACGTACCCATATCTTCTGTACTTGATGGAGGAGCTGTCTTCAGCGGTCTGCTGGTACGGGAGCAGTTCTGCATTCTGAGCACTTGCCAAACTGCTGTGAGCGACACAGTTCAGTCTACTCCTCTGCTCATCCTCCAAATGAAGAAGCGTATCAGATGCCATCCCCACAACCGAGTCCATTCTCAAGCAAGCAGGTTTCTCCCAAATCAACAGGTGCAACGGAGGTTTGACAGAAATAAATAGATGCAGTAGATTCCCATTCTGGATAAAGTTCAAAGTCACTCGAAAATGGTGAAAATAGTCCTCAGTCTTTTCTCTGAAGATGATGGCAGGACTGCAGTTCCAATTACAGAGTGAAAAATGTTTGAAAAGTCAGAGAATGTAGTCTGGTTTTGTTGAGCAGCACTTCGGAGAGTTCAAATAACCTGTTCCACTCCTGCCCATTGGTCCTCCCACCATCCAATCGCCACTCTGAGGGAACCCTCACTGAGCAGCAGCAGGAGCAACCCAAGATATGCAAACTATTGCACGGCAAACGTGCTTATTAGATTTTGTCTGCTGTGGAGCAGTTCGGCATGAGCTCATATTTTCGACATGAGGCACACGAGCCTCTCGCAGCTTGCGGTTTGACCAACAATCGTGTCAGCAAATAACATCGCATGTTGTACCGGGGGCTTCGGGAGCTGGAATTACAAGTTTCCTTATAACCAGCAAAACCACCAAGCAGCGCCTCGTGCTAGGCGGTGAATCCTGAATTTCAGAACAAATTGGGCCATTGTAATGTCAACACCAGCACTGGAAAATAACACTGGCTTTGCTCTCCAGCCAGTGCTGCTTATTTTGTGTGCGACCATGTGCAGTGGGGTTTAGGAACTGTGAATCTTTTGCACTGTCTGCAGTCTGCACAATGTGGCTTTTCTTTTTTTTGGGGGGGGCATTTGAGCTGTTTCCATTAAGCGCGACATATCATTTCAGTGTGATTTGGGACGTGGAGCCCCGACTTGGCTTGTGTTACCGCATCGAGGTCCATAGGTAGAATGGGGATAGGTGAGTAGTGTCGTAGTGTGACGTCATAGCGGTGCGACACATTGTGAATTCAAGAAAGAAGAGGAACCTAACACATTAAAACAAGTGAGTCTAATTTATTATGATAGACAGTGGAGTTAATTACATGTAACGAGATTATGTAATTTAATTACAAAATGTATGTAATTGTAATCCATTTCATTTCAGGGAGAAAATGTGTTATTAAATTACAGTTTGTTTTGGAAATTTCCATCCATCCATTTTTGTGTAGCGCTTTATCCTCACGCGGGCCGCGGGCGTGCTGGAGCCTATCCCAGCCATCTTCGGGCGAGAGGCGGGGTACACCCTGTGAACTGGCCACCAGCCAATCGCAGGGCACATATAAACAAACAACCATTCGCACACACATTCACACCTACGGGCAATTTAGAGTCTTCCATCGACCTGTCGTGCATGTGTTTGGGATGTGGGAGGAAACCGGAGTACCCGGATAAAACCCACGCAGGAACGGGGAGAACATGCAAACTCTACACACAGTTCTGAGGCCGGAGTTGAACCCGGGTCCTCGGAACTGTGAGGCAGACGTGCTAACCAGTCGGTCACCGTACCGCCCATCCTCATATATTGTAATAATAATAATAATTTTGGTTAATTGTGCTACGACCACGCACTTCAAGTCTTACTTAAACATGTCTTCCATAATTACAATTTTAATTACATTTGAAAAATAGCCACAAAAGCTCAGATTTTTTTTCCCACTTCACTTCCTCATTCTAAAGCCAATGCTTGCGATTGGCTATCTCTGTGCCATTCTGCCGTAGTCTCAAACATGACATTTTTCCAAACATGACCTTGAAGGGCCACCTTGTGGTGCAATCTATTAGCTTGTCTGAGATTTTGAAAAGGTTCGACTCCGTTACACTTTTGAACACATTGAAGAACAATGACTTTTGAACAGTTTCATCTGAATAGTTGTAGACTCTGGAACATTCACTAATTGTCTCAATTTTGCACATTTGTCATTAAGTCAACATGGTATCAGGTTTTCCACATGCTGTACACACATAACGCAACAAACAAATGATGTATTTACGTTTCATCATTACATTATCAGTTTATTATTTGTGTAAAGAACAAATATGTGGTTAATTCCAAAATAAAGATCCATAGTTTGAGTCCACGTTTTTAGAGGAAACATCCAAGAGTCCTGTTGCAGCATTCATTTGAAATTACAAAAAGTCATCAAAATGTAATGAGCTATATTACTTTGAGAAAGTCACTGTCTGCGATTGGCTGACGACCAGTACAGGGTGTTTCCCGCCTCTCGCCCGAAGATAGCTGGGATAGGCTCCAGCACGCCCGTGACCCGCGTGAGGAGAAGCGGGAAGGAAAATGGATGGATGAAAGTCACTGTAATAGTTACACGACTATTACAGTTTCACTTTACTGATCTTGTAAGGGAACTTTTGAAATATCAAAACATTCTTGCGTGAGAAAAACTTGCAACGTGCAATGTCATAATTGAATCGTGTTCAATTCAGCATGAAAATATTTGAGTTGCGTTTTAATACGAGCGAGCACTTGCGTGAATTTGACTCGACTCGTGTCGTGGTTCACAGTTCAAGCGGTATTTCCAGTTCCAGGTGTGATAGCGAACAAAGCTGAAAAACACATGGAGCAGCCAGGCGCATCCCGTCCCTGTTCGGGAAATTGTAAATTCCTCCACTCGCATTCCTCTGCAGCTGTCAGACTGCTACATGCTATTCCACACCATTTAGTCTCGTCCCTCTGTGACATGCTCCGTGGCTTGTGCTTGTGCTTGTGTGTTGATATTAGCAGGGAACACACCCATCTTCAACAGCCCAGAGACAGATTAAAAAAAACCAAAAAAAAGGGCTGTGCAAAGACATGCAGAATCTCTTCTTGTCTACGTGGTGTTCGTTTCACAGAGAGAGACAAACACGGTTGCGGATAATACTTTTTGAAAAACACACAGAAACTCTTAGTTGACAAAAGAATATATTATAACTGAGCTGCAGTATATATGTTTTAATCTCCGCAGAGGAAAATCACTGAGTGATGAAAGTTGCACTGAAACTTCCCTTGCATGCAGATTTCGGATGAGAAAAAAACTTGGACAGAAGACAGGAGACAGTTTTATTTGGAACATATTTTGTGTTTATAACAGTACTTGAGATTTCAGCATCCATCCATTTTCTCTAGCGCTTATCCTTGTTACGGTCGCTGGAGCCGATGCCATCTGACTCCGGGCGAGAGGTGGGGTACACCCTGGACTGGATGCCAGCCAATAGCAGGGCACATAAACAAGTACTCATGTTCATCCTCAACACCTTTTAGTCTTCAATGCATGTTTTTGTTTACCTCAATGCTGCAAATATGGAGATACCCAAGTGATTTTCGTAGTTCCTGTGACAGTGACAATAAAGCTCTGTTCTATTCTGAATGTAGGAGAAAACTCGAGTAACCTGAGAAAACCAATGCAAGCCCAGGGAGAACATGCAAACGTAGTAATCAGCAGTAGAACATGGCTTTCGGACCAAAAAGCCGAGAAAAACAGAAGAGTGACTTTGACGCTAATATTTCTTTGCTTTTGTGACACCTCAAATTGTCAGACAACAAAAACAAGACAGAGTAATGTTTTTTTGTTGACAGCATAGTCATTTACTTACAGATATACAACGTTAAAAAAAAAAAGGTTTCCGACCAACGCTGACTCAGCGCATGGCTCGAGCTGAATGTCGGTGGCTTTTTTTTACACGATGTTCGCTATTCACTCCGTAAGCTGCATTATCTTTTCTCACGATCGCGACACACGTTCTACTACCGACCGTAGACTCGCATACCAGCACACATATACTGTTTATACACGTATACGGTTTATACCATACTCCTACTCCGTTCGAGTGTAAGGTGCCAGAAATCACTTTACATTTCTCCTCATAATTGACGTGACGAGCAGAGATTCACACCCTAATCTTTATCTAATACTCAAAAGCTGTGCTGATCTCAAATTCAAGGCAATGCAACGCCGCCATCTACTGGGACCTGTTAGTCATAACCGCGGTTTACAAACCTGAATTTCATTTGGAAGCTGGGCGAGACCCTCTTCCACGCCTACTTTGATGAAAACTTACTTGACTTATATACATATATGTCGGTGGCAGTGAATGAGTAGTGGTGCTATTATCTACTTTCTGTAAATACAGAAACTGTCTAGCGGGATATCACAAAAGGTTGCGGATGTACGGCTTTCGGATACATTTTCTGGAGGAACCTAAAATGAAATATTTGCATAACCTGTTCTGAAAGGCATAGAATCAAGTCATTGGAAACATATTGGTCGAATAAAGGATCAAACACCTCTTGCAAATTTTGACATTCAGCTCACAAAAATGAAATTCTTCAAATAATTGCATTTAATATTGCAATGCTGCTGAGAATTGTTCTCATGTTCACTGAGAAATGGCTAAAGGGTTTACTTTTCAAACGGATTCATTTATTTATGTTGTATTTGCGCAATTGTCAGTTTTCCGTCACTACCATTCAAAGCAACACCTCCCTCAAAAAGAGCTTTCATTTTTTTCCCCTAGCTTTTCTTGAGATTTGTGCACTCCATGTGCACATCTGTCAGCACATTTATGCAAAAGCACCATCGTACTTTCCTCTGCTGTCTTTTGACTGTCAAAATTACAAAAATGGGGAAAGTTATAGGAAAATATATTTTTGGCAAACAGATGTGTGGATCAGGCTTTGTATGTTTTGACAAAAAAAAGAAAATACAACAACTTGGGTTCTGTACAATCTCATATCTCAGGAGATATTACAGGAGTTTTGGCGAAAGTCTGCTTATTGTGAGTTTACCTTCATTTTGATGAATTGTGTTTTTACACTTTATGGACACAATTCTTCAGCCGCCCCCTCTTGTTCAACTTTTAAATTAAATCTGGGTCAAGCTTGACATTCTTGAATGAGTTTTTCCCTGAATCTACATTTTGCACCTTCACAATACTTTTTGGATAGTTCTATGCTTCCAAGTTGTCCAAAGCATTATTCACTGATTGACCCAAGTTAAAGGCATACTGCTGCAGCACTTTTCTTAGTTGTACAAATCATTTTGGTGATGGAGGACCTTTTTTGGCTTTAGCACTTGTCCCCAAAAATGTCTGTGCGCATGCCTGGCATTTTGATGAGTTTGCTGTGGAAGAACTTGAGATCTTGTAAAAAGTATTTCCAGAGTAGTGGAAGTTGTCTTTTTTTTTTTTTTTTTTTTTCTTTTTCTTCCATATTCAGTTCTTGTAGCTTGCCTGCTAAGCTGATGCGACCGACAGTGCTCATTTGAGCCATTATTTTCTTTTCTGTGCATGAGTGATTAATGCAACAAGAGACATGCAGTCCTAACTAATGCAGTGACATTAATACAGCAGCATCTATCTTCAGTTTGCTGACGGGCCCAATTGTGAGCCAAACTTCAGCAGTAAAACTACAGAATATGCAGAAGGGAATAAGGCTCTTCTCCTTTGCGGTTACACATTTTCATGTTAATCTATTTATTATTCTGTTACACAAAACAGAAAATCTTTTACACTTTCTGGCCCCATTGTCGTAAGTTGTGTTCAATATCATTCAATGGTGAACGTATTGTTTAACATTAATCTTGTTTATTTTTTCATACATTTGAACAGGATTGAGCCAAATGATCCGAAACCCACTGACATCATAGTTTTCTGTGTAGTGTTTGAAGTTGGAGCTGCAGCGAACATACAACAGCGGCTTTTCACTGGATGGGGCCGCTGTCTTAATGGCACCATTATGATCTCAGAGGGTGCCTGCAGATTGTCAGTGTTGTGATGAACTTACGCTGCCACGTTGCGCTGAAATCGGGCTTTCCGTCTGGCAGCTGAGAGACTTTTCTTCTGACAGATTGTTTGGAGCGTTTTGGGGATCAGACATATTGCGCAACTAATGCATCGCTACCCCGCCATCTTTCTTACCACTTAAATACTGAAGGTTTTTGTGACTAGGTTAAATCCAGCGCTGCGTTCAGTGTAAACTCTGCGAGGAGGCGGGCTGGACCCGGTTTTGGTCATTTTGTGGACCGGCGTACCCCCAGCGCATTTAAAACTGGGACGGCTGCGCGTATTGACAGCCAACTTCAATCCCGTCCAATCAAAGCAGCTTCTGTCATTCCCTTTAAAAGCAGCGTAATAGTATGGCATGGAGACTTCTCATTATGCGGAAGAGGACGCAGTGATCTGTGTGCGACTGGAGCATTGTCACCGCTCCGGCCGTGTGGCTACAGACAATGTTACAGACAGAGCTGGTGACTTTAATACGTCCAAACATCTCCATCTACTGTACATCCCAACCAACTATCGTTCGTTCGTGTCCACTCCCCCAAACACCCCCCCCCCCCCAGCTGCGTACCAACCAGTACGTGGGATGATTAAGAAAAATGACACTAATAATAATGCACGTAAAGAATTGATTTCTACAATGATTCAGAGTGTTCGATGCCCACTCTTGAAATAAGTCTGTCATCCACCACACACGTCCAAGGAGCGCGCATATCGGTCTGCCTGCATGTGCACCGATCAAATTCACCAATATCGCGTTAGATCACCTGTGCCAAAAGACAGACGTGGTCCCGGTAGGCACAAATTTAGACGGACTTATTGACACCAAAATCTCACTCCACCAAGCCTATCTCCCAGGGCACGCCCTCACTGCGCCAACACGCCCACAACACTTCACCACTTCATTTAGCCATTCAAAAGGAGAACAATAACCGAGTGAAGGAATCCAGGCATCAGGAGGATTTCCATGAGGCAGCTCCTGTGAATATGATCAGTAACGTTTGCTAGACCAAAGCCCCAATTTTTGGACACGACAACAACGAGTGAGCAAATTTATTTTGACAGGTCCAAAATGAACACTTTTAGGCAAGATAGCTTTATTTATACAGCACATTTCATACACAAGGTAACTAAATGTCCTTTACATGAATACAATGTAAAAAGCATTTACAAACAAAGTACAGAAATAAAAGACCGCTTACTAAAATTTTCTAGTAGAAATGTTTAGAAGACTCCTCATACTCCCCATGCAATATTAAATGGAATGAGCACGGTCTTCTGCAGGACTTGGGGGAATGTTTTGTTGTTTATGCCTCTAAATTCTACGCCTGCTACTAATATTTCTCTCGTGCACATGACATTATGTTAATTGAAGTGCAGCAACTGTCATAAAAATTCCATGCAAATGTTTGCGACTTGGCAGGGAAAGGTTACGCTCAACCGCAAGCTCTGCAAATCCCACCCAAAACCACTCCTCCCAACTTTTGTTTTCCAATATAATTGTTCGAGCCGACGTTATTTCAGTCAAATGCCAATAGAAAACTGGCACTGCGACATAAATGGCTGGAGTCGTCTGGTTACCTAATTAACTACGTATATGTTCAGGGAAAGCTATGGAACACTCTTCCTGCGATGATCACAGGCCTTGTTTACGAATGGAAAAACTTTTCAAATACGACAGAAATGAATTATACGACGAGCAGAAAGTATTGTACAGTGGACATCTGCATACTCGCAGTTCAGCCCTCGCGGCGTCACCTATTCGCAGATGAATTGTGCCGGATTTTTGCTATTCTCGGTTTGGCCCGGTCTCTAACCGCTGTGTTACTGATTTAACACAATTATAAGTGGTGGTGTTGCGTATTATTTCCCATCATTCCCCTGTGATCTCAAGTTCAAATCCAGCCTGCCAGAAGACCACAGCTCCTCCTCACCTTAGTTGGCGAGGAGCAAAGCCACTCTACGGGAATCCAGCGGACGTCTTCCTCTTGAAGCCGCTGGAGGTCCGCCTTAAGCTCTCTGAAGGCCGTGGCGAGGTCTCCATTAACGATCACCTTGTCAAACATGTGACCGTGCTGGGCTTCCATGGTTTCGGCCAACTGAATCATATCTTCAAAATCATCCTCCTGTGGAAAGAAAACAGCCGACTGTTTATTTCGTTATAAGGATGATAGATTTGCTTATCACTAAGTCAATTAACCTTTGCGCAGGATGTGATTGGTGAGTTCAATAACGAAAAGAAGAAAGGGATCTGAATTGAAGCAGGTCAAAGTACCATGAAGGTCCTGGTGATGGAATAATGACAAGAAAGAAAGCTGTGGCCTAGCCTCAAGGTGAGCAAACATCCTTCTGGAAGTAGTTTTAGAAAGGTATCAAGATGTGGAAGATCCACACAAACATTCATCTATACCAGGAGGGTCAAACTTGTTTTCGTCACAGGTTAGGAATTATGCTCACCCTCAGGGGGGCGGTTACAACAAGCCAATTAAAAATCTGTAATGTCTTGGGGTGTAACGGTGCGTCAAAATCACAATTAGGTACTTTCTCAGGGCATTGAATCGAATGTAACTGGACTGTTCTCTTCGTCTTAGAAGACGTTCGGCCTCTCATCCGAGCGGGCTTCATCAGTCCATGCAACATAGCTTAGTTAGGACGCACGAGCTAGTTTTTGTGTGGGAAAATGCAACTATTTATGCTCCATCTTGGAGGCGTGGCCCACACCACATTTGGTATCATTCTTTTGGAATGCAAAAAAGGGAGCGAGCCGTTAAGATGCCAGACTGAGAGGTCATTGTCAGTCCACGAGAGTCGTTGGGTTGAAACTCCCTCATTCACAATCCATTCAGTAGTAAAGTGGTCGTGGAGTTGCCTAACGGTCAAGGAAGCCGTGCTCTTTGTTGGACCAGAGTTTTGAGTTTCTTTGGAATGGACGAAAGGACAGCATTGTAAGTGGGATATAAGTGATTTCGTAAGCCCCCTCTTCCATGAAGCGATGGTTTTTCCACCTTTGTGTGTATGACCTCTCTCACTCTTCTTTCAAACCATCTGTCTTCCTTGTCCAGAATTTTTGTTTCTTTTGGAGGTGCAGATATAGACAGCTGGGTCTTGACCTCTCGGACAGGCGGCTTAATGGCTCTCCCCTTTTTTGCATTCCAAAAGAATATCATACGTGGTGTGGGGCATGCCTCTAAGCTGGAGCATAAATAGTTGAGTTTTCCTAGTTGCATGAACTGATGAAGCCTGCTCGAATTAGAGGGCAAATGTCTTCTTCTTTTTTTTTTTTTTCTTTTTTTGTCCTGTTCAGCTGTTAGGTCAAGCAGAATGGAAAATCTGTATCCCTTTCATGCCGGAACAGTTTTACTGTGTCACAGTGGCGTTTTTAAGCTTCCGCTGTGGTATTATTATTGAGGTTTATTGAGAATCAGACTTGATCAGTCGAACAGAACAAAGTTTCGAGAAGGGAGAGAGAAATAAAGACAAAAGACAAAGCACTAATTGCAAACAGGATGAGCGAAGTAAATCATTACATTATCTACAACAATGAAACATTAAATATGAGTGTTGCATGGGGCTGTAGTGCTACACTCTGTTATTTGTCGCAGTAAGTGCGTGACCCCACACCCAGTGAAAGAGTCCTAGGGGTGTGTGCCTGCAGATACATGCAAGTGAATTGATACTGTTTTACATGCACAAAGACGGACAGAAGTGTCCTGTAATCGCTGTGGCCGCACCGTGGCAGCTGAGGACCCCACCCGATCAATCGAGGGGCGGGATCGGGATCGGGATCGGGTTCAGGGGTCCACCTGAGAGCAGCCCCGACAACCGGCCACCCAGTGGGGGCCGCAGGGAATTTCTTCTTCTTTGGGGTAAACGGAAGGATAAATTACTCCAGGAACAGTGAACAGTGTAAACTATTATGCGATGAAAACACTAATGGAATTTATTATTGCTTCATCTGAAGAGTTAACAACTATCGACCCATCATATTACATAATAATCCCTGCATTTGATGATGATTATTTTTACGATGGATAACATACAATGACACGGAGGGCGGGATCTGGCACGAGGCCCTTGAGTTTGACACAGATGATGATCTGTACGGACTGGGACATGGCGCATGGCTGCATGCTGAGACTTGAGACCGTTTCCCACCAGCTACGCAAGCAGTTGGAAACACTGCATGGAGAAGATATGCCTGAGGTGTCGCACACTGGCCAACCTCCGCCCGCGCTGCAAGCGCAGGTGTGTGGCCTCCGAGTTTTGACGAGGGTGACGTGGGTAGCCGAGGTCAAACAGTGAAAGGCCAGATGGACATTATAAAAGTCCCCTTTTTATCCCAAACATATGCAAACACACTCTATTTTCTGAGAATAAAATGTTCATGAATATTCCAGCACAGTTATACAGTACATCATTGTGTAATCAAAAAAAAAACAAAAAAAAAACTCACACACTCATTTGAGATAAAATCTTAACAAAATGCATACGCATTATACCACCCACCAAGCAGCCTAATGACGCCCTTGTCTCTTATATGTCAATCATGTGCAAGGTGTGTGCACGATGGGTGTGTTTTGTGTCCATAGATGATGGAATCAGGTCAGGTCATATCGCCCTGCGTTGCACAGGCCCAAGACTTGCACCTGACTGCACAGAACAGCCAGGGCGGCCACGTATTCTGTATTTTTCTTACTGAGAACATCCTGACTTGGTTCGGGTCCTCTTCAGCACAGATGAATTTCGCTCTTCTCCTGGTGAGGCGCAACTCCTCGATATGCGGGGGTTTCACAAATACCACGAATGGTTGGAATTCAAGTGTGTAGACACGCTTCAGTTTCTGGTGTGAAAAAGAGCAAACAAATAGGTATTGGGCTTGTTGTAAAAAAAAAACCAAAAAAAAAAAACCTCATGAAGCAAAGAGAACAGTTCTAGAAATAGTCATTAACTTCGAATTTTATGGCTGCAACACGTTCCAAAAAAGCTGGGACAGGTGGCAAAAAAGACGGAGAACGTTGAGGAATGCTCATCAAACACGTGTTTGGAACATCTCACAGGTGAATAGGCTAATTGGGAACAGGTGGGTGCCCTGATTGGGTGTAAAAGGAGTTTCCCTGAATTGCTCAGTCATTCACAAGCAAAGATGGGGCGAGGTTCACCTCTTTGGGAACAAGTGCGTGAGAAAATAGTCCAACAGTTTAAGGGCAATGTTCCTCAACATACAATTGCAAAGAATTTAGGGATTTCATCATCTACGGTCCATAATATCATCAAAAGGTTCAGAGAATCTGGAGAAATCACTGCATGTAAGCGGCAAGGCCGAAAACAAACATCGAATGCCCGTGACCTTCGATCCCTCAGGCGGCACTGCATCAAAAACCAACATCGATGAGTAAAGGATATCACCACGTGGGCTCAGGAACACTTCAGAAAACCGATGGCTTTTGAACTTTGCGTCCATAACAGTCTGGATGGAAACTGTATTTACTGACATCACCTGTGATGCTATGGGGCTGTGTTAGTGCCAATAGCATGAGTAACTTACACATCTGTGAAGGCACCATTAATGCTGAAAGGTACATACAGGTTTTGGAGAAACATATGATGCCATCCAAGCAACGTCTTTTTCATGGACACCCCTGCTTATTTCAGCAAGACAATGCCAAACCACATTCTGGACGTGTTACAACAGCGTGGCTTTGTAGTAAAAGAGTGCAGGTATGAGACTGGCCCGCCTGCAGTCCAGACCTGTCACCCATTGAAAATGCGTGGCGCATGATGAAGCATAAAATACGACAACGGAGACCCCGGACGGTTGAACAGCTGAAGCTGTACATCGAGCAAGAATGGGAAAGAATTCCACCTACAAAGCTTCAACAATGAGTGTCCTCGGTTCCCAAACGTTGATTGAATGTTGTTAAAGGAAAAGGTGATGTAACACAGTGGTCAACATGACCCTGTCCCAGCTTTTTGAGAACGTGTTGCAGCCATAAAATTCTAAGTTCATGATTATTTGCTAAAAACAATCAAGTTTATCAGTTTGAACATTAACTATCTTGTCTTTGTCGTGCATTCAATTAAATATAGGTTGAACATGATTTGCAAATCCTTGTATTCTGTTTTTATTTATGTTTAACACAACGTCCCCACTTCATTAGAATCGGGGTTGTACAACTATAATGGAAACTCTAAAGTTGAAGTTCCTAAGGGGCCTATATATTAATATGTTTTGGAATTTTGGAATTTGGACGACAAATGTCATGGAGGATGTCACCTTACCCAATTTCAGTCAGCAGAGATTTTGGTTATACGATGTTCTCCTGCATATTCGCGATGTCGCTATGTATGCTTGGCTGCCAAAAGAGTCGCTGATATAACGCCAAGGACCAATCAGAGCAACACTGTTTTCCATATGTAAATGAGAGATATCAGCCATCCAATCAAAGCAGAGATTTACATTTTGAATATTAATAAGAAATCCGGCAGTCTCAAACGCCAGGCGTAAAAGACCAACTAGAATAGGTTGAAAAGGGGCATCCTAACCATTTGCAACCCAAATTATCTTGCAAACCTGATAAAAGGATTTCGAAGATTATAAAAAAAAAAATGGATGGTATGGGACCTTAGAAGAGAATAAAATAATGAACAATTACAGTCTTACCATTGTGTAAGTGTCGTTAGTCAACAAAGTTCATGTAAACGTGTTTGTAGTTTTCACATTTTAACAGTGTTCAAACTCCTTTTTAAACTTGTGTGACAAGTAACAATTGAAAAGCGAGATAGCAAGTCTGTCGTCGGTGGGGTGGGGGGGCCATTTCGAGAGGCCTTTGGGGTGGGGTCTGTAGCGCTGAACATATCTGATTGGAACCTTTTACTTCCAGGAACCAAGAACAAATCGTTCCTGATACTTCTGATGGAAATGTCTGTCGTCTGTGGAATCCTTGTTCTGTTTTTATTTTAGCATTGGTCCAATATGTCATGATCAAAGACACATTTTCACCGTGGAAAGAGAGAGATATCATCTTTGCGAGCGCTTAGCCTTACTGTTAAAAAAAATTAAAATAAAAAATCCACTGCTATACATCATAAAAGCGAGTGATTGTCCAGGCAGATTCCGCTGTCCCTTTAGTTCGAGTATACAGTGAACATTATGACGTTCCTTTCAGTGTAGCTCATTACTTACACAGGGGTGAACATCCAGTAGGCACACTTTGCCCTCTGCTATCACACGGTAAACCGAGTCCAGACTCGTTCCATAGTAGTGGCCTCTGTGTGTCCCATAGTCTATAAACCTGAAGGCAGACATTAACATTGGCAGACAAGGACATAAAAGTCAGAAGAAAAAAAAAAAAAACTTTTAAAACACAGATGAACAGTATAGAATGACCTGCACACATGTCAGACTACAATTTAACGACTTGAGAGAGGAAACGTGCATGTACCTGCGGTTGAGAATGTCCTCTTCGAATTTGTGGACCGATACAAAATGATAATCCATCCCTTCGGTCTCTTGGCTTCTCTTCTCTCGTGTGGTGTCTGGAAGAGAAAATGTTGGCAAGATGATGACAACAGGCAGTCCCAATAATAAAAGGACTCGCAGGAGGAAAACGCCTTACATGGTACGGTTATACCATAGAGGTCAGGATCTGAGATCAGGAGCCTCCTCTTCAGTTCGTTAACGCCAACGCCGCTGGGCCCTCAAGACAGAGCAAAAAAACTTGCTGCATAATTGATGTTTAGGAGTGGTGGACAATCAGCTGGCCTAAACTGCTGGAGTGCACACGGAAAAAAACCCACACAGGCACAAGGAGAACTTGAAAATGCCACGCTGACATCCAAATTGTGAGGCGGATGTGCCAACTGCTCCCCCACCATTAGAATGATGGTTTTTATTGATTTGGTCATGTTATTAGATACATATCATTGCGTAGCTTCAGATGATTTATGCGGCACAGTTTCATGCTGTTTTATTGTATTATTCATGGTCTCTATAATTGGGATATGATAGTAGCGATATTAAGTCGGGTAAGTCGCCACTAAAGGGGCGAGTACCAAATGCACAGCCCACCACTGACGTTTAGGGAATTAAATTCAATTGCATTTCTATTAACTATGCCAAAAAACCCAACTGAGTTCAAAAATGGTGAACACTTCCACAAAGGCAAAGAGTCGAGGAGAGAGACAAAATATCAAGAGGGTTGGCAATACGATGCACACCACAAAAGAGTGTACACACTCGCCAACCACAACATGAGGGATGTATCTACGGAGGAATATTAGGGCCACACTGAAAAATAAATGATGTGACAGTCTTCATTTGGAGAGCAACCGTTCTAATATTCTGGAAAAAAAAAAAATCGCAAGAATACACAGTTTATTACACGGCTGTCACTGCAGTAATGCTCCCCACAACTAAACCATAGCCACACTGCAACCCTCCAAGGAAATAAGAATACTATCCCAAAAACTAATATAATATTATTCTTATTTTTCTTTTTGTTACAAGTCATGATTCGTATGTTTTACAAATAATGAAACGACAGTCTAACAATGTTAACAGTCATTTGTACATTCACGTTTGACTTTGATTGATTTTTAGTCTAAAAAATATGACTTAATTCTTGTAAGATTAGGATTTTACCCACATAGTATTCTTTTTTTTTTTTTTTTTTTTTTTTTTTTTTTTTTAGAATTTTCCTGTTATTTTTCTTTTCAGTGTGGCACTGCTGTTGTCCGGAGAACTGCGTCAGATGATTCCACTCCCGTCGCTTGAAAGGTAAGCAAAGATATTAGAAACAGATGTCCGTAAGATACAGCGCACTTCCACACCAGTGCAAACTACAACAATAATAATAGACATTGACAACAACAACAAAAAACAAAACTGAACATTCGAGATGGACTCTTTGATCGGGTGGATTGGATACATTGGATCTCTTAACATTGTGCAGAATTAGTGTATAATATGAATATATAATTATTCCATCTATCAATGTGCACTAGCGGTTTCTGCAACACTAAATCCAGCGTCACACACATTTGGTGTTCATAGTGGCACATCTGCGTTTGCCATCAAAATAAAAGAAGTCAGACAGACAGAGCTCTGATTTCACGCTGTTTTTAGTCTGAGAATTTTGACTCTTATTTTATTTTTTTATTTTTTTTGTGTCTGCCTGTGCCACGATTAATGCCCCGATACCCTCTGGAAAATCCATAGCATTGCGCATAAATGTAACATCTGCAAAGTTACATGGTATCAATGTCATTATTGTGTAGGATGCACACAGTAGCATCTGGGATTTTCCTCTCAAGTAGGTTTCTGCAGGCCTCGATTGCATCAGACTCCCTGGAGCACATATGAAGAGGAGGATTCCTGACATAGCTGCCTTTCCCATCACAGTCTTGAATGGGCTCAGTACATTACAAAAGAGCCTTTCGCCGCCCTTTCTCAGTGGCTCCGCAGACCCAGAGAGAAGCCACATCCGGGCCATGTAGATTGTGTCCGCTGACCTTTTTCTTGAAGTTACACGACGCTCAACGCCAACCTGCTCGAATATTATCCGTCTGCTCCTACTTTAAGTATCCTTGTTATATTGGCTTTCCTGTCCATATCTCTCAAAGCCGCACAATTCTTAAGGATGACCTTTGGCCTTGAGTGCAGACAGTGACATCCAGTCCAGAGTGCAAGGGGGATCCAAAGCAATTCAAAAAGATTCAAATCCAGGCACCTTAGCTATTCCAGTTAGACGGTGGAGCACCTGGCTGACTGGGAGAAATCTGGGAGGTATTGGAAGTCCACACACCCCTGTCCAAATTCCAGGTTTTTGTGGTATTAAAAGAAAGAATTAGACAAAGAAATCATTTCAAAAAAATGAATGTGACTTATAATCTGTACAACTCAATTGAAAGAAAAACATTTAATAGATTGTCAGCAAAAAATAAAGAAATGAGATCATCTGGTTGCACAAGTGTGCACACCCTCTTATGTGACACCTACCACTATTTAAAGTACCTCTGATTAACCCCAGATAAAGTTCAACTGTTTTCCGGAAATTGACGTAGTCACAAATCCGCAGCATCGGAGCGAGCGCATCGTTCGAAGCTGTCAATCAGAAGGAGGTGCAATTTCTTTTTCCAAGGCATTAAATATAACGGAACAGTTGTCATCAAGTGGAGAAAAGATAACCCAACAGTGACATTACCGAGAACTAGTCCCTCCAAAATTGATAATAGACTAGAAGAGAACTGGTCAGGGAGGCTGCCAACATGCCAGGAGGTCGACAGCAACTTTGAAGTAGCTGTAGGAATTTCTGGCAAGTACTGGCTGTTTAGTACATGTGCCAACAATCACCTGTCGTCTTTGTACACGTATGTCTGAGCTATGCATCTTACAAAGTAACAAAACACACTTGAATCTCCCAAACACATTTGGGAAAATCTGTTATGGTCCGATGACAGGTTGAACTTTTTGGCCCTAATTCCAAAAAGTATGTTTGTCGCAACACAACAACCTTAGTCAAGGTGGAGGGAATTATGAGCAGTTCCAAATACCAGTCAGTGATAGGCTGCCAGCACAAAATCTTCAGGCTTCTGCTAGAAAAAAAAAAAAAAAAAAAACTTTGTTAGGGGTTAATCAAGGGCATTTTAAATTGTGTGCGCGGACTCCCATTTAACATGAGTTTGAATGTGATTGGTTAATTTTGAACATAGCCACATCCCCAGTTATAACAGGGTGTGCACACTTGTGCAACTACCTTCTCAGTTGTTTATTTTTACCTCCCCTAGCTAGAATATTTCATTTCTTTTCACATTACTGTTGAGGAAAGTTTTTTAAAATCATTTTTATTTCACAGTCAGGGGACAAGTTACTGCATGAGCCACTTGACACTAACACTTGTTGTAAGACAATTTGATCAATAATATGTATGTATGGATTTGTTAATGTTTTGTTTCCGGTTGGGCTACGAATATATTTGTGTTTGGTGTTCTCCCCTGTTTCCGATTGTTCCTCCTCCCCTGATGTCATTTTCTGAAGGCGCTGTACAGTTTTTGCGGTCATGCTTCTAAAACCAATTGCACTTTGTGGACAAAAGAAGAAATAAAGTTGAAACTTGATCACAAAAACACGGCAATTCAACAGGTTTGTGTTGACTTTTTGTATTCACTGTATCTGTTTGCCTTTCCTAATTGTTTAAATTTCCTTTTTCTCTCAACTCTTCCTGTTAGTTGTGCGTTCCCCTGGTTCGCGATTACCCACAGTTGGGTTGACGTTAAAAAGACTATCTGCATGGCTTAGTGTAAACTCCCTCGGGACAGCGAGCGCTCAAAACTACACAGAGCAGAGCTGCAGATTTGCCAGAGAAGTGAATCTGGGGTGGGCCACTGAGCAATTTAAAATAAGAACAACTATTCTGACCTGATGTTTTCTGAAAGTGTTTATTTGGTTCTGATGGGAAAGGATCATTCTTAAATTCGAAAGCAATACATCTTAATCAATGCCTGATTCTCCCCTTTGATCAATTTCAGCTGTACTTTGCAGCAAATGGGATCACATGGGGTGAAAATGCAGTGGCGAAATATACAGGTAAGTTAAGTGCAGTTAATTCTAAACAAATTCAATGTCTCGCTGTTAAAAAAACAAACAAAAAAACATTCCGGAGGAATCTGAACCAAAGCTTAATTCATACTTACCAACCAAGACCACCAGACGATGTCTTTCTTTAGGATCTTTCTGGTATGGGATCATCTCTATGTAGGTAGGTGGACAAATGGAGTCACGAACTCCTGAGCTCCACCTTCTGGACCGAGTTGCTTCTTTGACCCAGTTGCTCTTCTTGCCCAAACGGAAACTTCGTCTTAAACCAGCTGACAGAGACAGAGAGAGAGAGAGAGAGAGAGAGAGAGACAGAGACAGAGAGAGAGAGAGAGAGAGAGAGAGATAGAGACCTTGAGCTTTGTCAATCAACTGGTGAGCCCCGCTGTGGGTTAACCACGTCAAAAAGTGTGCCTCTATCCACCCGCCCATCCATACATAACCATCATTAATCGATTGATTGATCCTGTTATGAGTCATGGATGAGCTGGAGTCGCAGGTGACTTTGGGCAAATTAGGTTCAAGAAATCACAGAGCAGCATTGCCATGTTACATTTGCAAGCGTCCCCTCGATTGCTTTTCTTGCCGCAGTCCAAAGAACTGCTTCGTAGGGCATTCTGGCGGGATTTCACACGCAATTGTAGGCACTGGACTTGCAATGCAGCTAAATTTGGAAGAAAATGTGCTCCAAAAGGCAAACAAGAACATTCAACCGAAAAGAAAAATCTCCATGCTCCCTCACCTCTGAGTCTGTACTTTTGATTTCCATTATTTCATTATTGGAGCCTATTCCAACTGAACCGAGAGCCGCTGGAAATTGAGGTAATCTGCATATGATGGCTGTAATTCCTCTTAAATTAAAGATTACATCTACTCATTAATCACATTGTTTGTTTTATTTGGAATCCACTGTGGTGGAAAAATAAATGCGCAGTCACAAACACTTCGATTGCCCCAATACTTCTGGACTTACCCAACTGTTTCAAGTTTCAAGTGGCTATCCAACTTTTATACAAATGTGACCAAAAGACCCGTTTAAAAAGATACAGTAACCTAACGGACCATTACCCACCTAAAACCTGCTCCCGAGCAGAATGTTAAGTCAACAGTCTTGGACACATAAAAAACAAAGTGAATAAATGACAACAGGGGGGATCAGCCCCCCCAGAATAAAAGTGTGCCAACGGTGATTTGTACGCAGTGTGACAGCCAGCGTCTGCCACGCGCTTGTGGTTTGGCCCGTCTTTGTCGGCACGCTCTCTTTCGTGACGTGAAGTACTGCGCCGCAGTGATGCCAGGCTCTCTTTGACTTCGGCTCTAATTTGACTTTGTAAGCGTATCGGTCGGTTTCCTCCCCTTGCACCATGACGCGGTGAGTGGAGATTTCAAACCTTTGTTAACATGGCACTAAAGTTAAAGATCTGACAAAGTGACACTATCGCTCAGAGCCAAACAATTTTACGAAGAAAACATTTTGTTATTGTCAGTTTTAAGTCACTGAATTGCCGTCTGTCACCGAGATGCTGTGAACCGTAAACACTTGTAGAAATTACTGCTGTTGTTTCTATTTTACAGGACGGTGGGACTTAAGAGTTAAGACCCACACAAGGAGCCGGTGAACATGCTGCATGGTAATGTCTGGCTACCGTGTCCTTTCAAGCACACAAATCCAGTTGGAGGTTTGTTTAGCTTAACCAGGAACAACGTGAACCAGAGATTCCAAGATGTTCAAAACAAACGACGAGTAACTCGGCAAAAAGCATAAACGCTCATAAAACTAGAGCTACAATTGTAGATGGGGAAAAAAAAAAAAGAAATTCTCCAATTGTTAAAGCTACTGCAGTATCAAGAGTGTGTTCTCGACATACAGTACAACATTTCGAGGGTACGAAAGCCAGGGCTTGAGAATACGAAATTGCGGCACAGGAAGCCACTCATTTATCGTCATATATATATATATATATATATATATATATATATATATATCGTATTTCTTGGGGAATATCTATGGTCTATGCATTTTTAATACAAAAATGGACTGTCTTTATTTACTATTGCGTTAGCATAAGTTAGTGATAGACTACGGCATGTTCCGACTTCCAATAAATTCAGGTTGCGTCACCATCAGTGGAATGGAACTGAGGACCGTCTTTACGGCTCTATTTTCGTAGATGGCGCATCTGTGGTCTTCCGAGTGCCCTCGTCACGATGCACATCTGTGATCTCCTCCCTCGCCAACTTTACACCAACCGCCCGTGGAGGTCTGCTTGCACTTCCGTATAAACGTACTCGACCGCCCGCCCCTGAGCAAATCGGTTTCTTCTTCCGCCACGTCAAATACGGTCAGTGCGCCACTTGCACTGAGTGTATTTGCATACATGAAATGTAAAAACCAAAATATAAAGGTATACTAAATTTATTTCCGCAAGTGCTGCAAGCCAGTTTTCTTTTTTGATATACCTGTGGATTGTGCTAAGCTTTGTTCTTTTGCAACAACATGCAAAGCTGTCACCTCATATTAACATTCACATTCCAGTCAGACAAGAGAATGATGTACTTTGACTAAACCCCCCCCCCCCAAAATGACTAAAAAGTACTGTATGAGTCCACGGCAATTATATATCAGCATTATTCCAATCTCATTTCTCCATTTATCTAGCTTGACATTTGATTTCGCCGACAGTCCCTGTCACCACCCTGAAACAAAATAATGCAGACTCTTGGACCCATCTGGCTTGAAACTAGATAAAACGCACACTACTATTTGTACGCAGTTATAATATACTGTACAGTTAGTTGTCATATATTAGTTATCATATAACAGTTGCTCATATGACAATATTTCTCTGCTCATGTGCGCTTATGACAATTGGCACAAACATCATTTGCAATGAAGACCGATGGGGAAACTGGTGGGCTCAAACCACATTTGCTGTTCTTGTCCTTTCCTTGAAATCGTTAAACCCATAAAATGCTTCATCGGATGAAGCAGCCCCATGCATCTGTTTTTCTTGGTGACTGTTGTTGTCCAATTGCCCCGACCCTGTATTGTGTTCTATTGCACAAGTCCTCTTTCCAGTATCAGCGGGATTTATGTGGAACAAGTCAAACATCTTACCGATGTAGATTCCAGTTATAGCTCCATAGTCAACATCCTCCTCGACTGGAAAAACTAGAGTGGGGGAAATCATCAACATAAACCTCTGAAATTTCACGCTTAAAGTATTAGCACATGTTCTAACTCAAATGTACAACTGTTTTGCTTTGGAAATTCTAATAATAGTTGGATTGAGAGATGCTATCCAGAATTTAGAAACATTAACTAGCTTACAAAGTGGTTGAAACATTTAACAGAATCCTCCACATGATGGAAAAATGGAGTGGGAACATTGCAAGATGATTTGTTTTGGCAAGTCAAGTCAAACGGTGTCCTAAAATGTACACGGACAGCAGAACCTGAAAAGCCGAAGGCCCCAAAAGCGGTACGATTTTGGAGCTCGACCAACAGTTTTATATGCCCCGAACAGGAAACCAAACTTCAAATCAATCAGACAATACGGCTAAGAGAAGCTTGCTAACAAACAACCAAGTTGCATAACAACGTACACAATAAGATCTATATGTGTTCTTTTACTACTTGCCGACAGACACGCATTCACACTGCCAAAATTCCAAAACTCTGACCTTATTTCTTATTTATGAACTAATCTGATTATACTTAAAATGAGACGCATCACCTCAAAAGTTTCCAGCAAAATTTCATTTGAAATAAGTCGAAACATTTGGCATGATAAGAAGAAAAAAAAATGACTCCACTGACATATTTTGGGGTACTTATTTCAAGTACAAATTAGCTTGCAGCAAATTGAACTCAAAGCAGCATTATTTTAAGTGTAATTAGATTAGGTTTGACTAGATATAAGACATTCTTTGTAAGATTTAGAGTTTTTGCACAGTGCACTTGCTAATCACAGCAAAGCCTGTGAAGCATGACGAGGTGAGAAGAGCGCTCTTCTAACAACTTCCTGTTCTCTCTCTCCATTTGGTGTGTCTCAGTTGTCTTCTAAGAAAGTCAAGCAGCATCACAAAATGGATCGTTTAGATTCACAATCAGTTGTGCAGGTAAATGTATCAAGGAAAGCGACATTACCTTTGCCCTCATTTGCGGCGCGGGTGGAGGAAAACACAACATTGAGTAGAACGGAACAGGTGTTCCTCTGACCTGAACTTTCCCCCACAAGCCAAGCTTTAGTATTTAGTTTGCTGGCCGGAATTTCAAAGCGTTTTGCTCGTTTCACCAGTGATGTGGTGGAACCAAAATGTTCGCTGCTCACCTGCTGCCTTGACTTGCTGGCGCTGGAACAAGGTTTGGGGTCGCTGTAGTGCAACTCTCCTGTAGATTGTTAAATGCCATCGGTGGTTGGTAAAATACAAACAGAAGCAAAATGGTAAAGCGAATGAGTAAAATCTGAAAAAAACATCACCTCTCCTGCAGCTGCTGTGAGGGGACGAGCCCCGCTCGCGTGTTCCTGCAGCCCGCACGGCAGGCCTGCCACCAGGTGTCATCCTCCATGGTGACAATCTGGAGGATGTCGCCTCTTTTAAAAGCAATTGCTGCATCCTTGCATGGGACAGCGGGATCCTCACGTGGGTTGTAGTCAAAGAGAGCCCTTACAAACGGCTAGGAAAAAGACATAAATATCGCAATATCTATATTTAGAGGTATCGCTTACCTTATTTGGCAAATTAGCACTTCATCATTTGATCCTTTTCACATATGTCAGCGTGACGTAGAGAAATAACCGTATTCGTTGACAACGATTTGTCTTAGTCCGTTGCAATGGATCCATTTTTTTTTTTTTAAAAATGAGTTTCCACAAATTGGATCAACCTAATACAAAATGCATGGTGGTCTTTTGTTGACGTCACTGAACAGGCTGTCAAGATGTCGCAGCACCAAACGCATGACATGAGCAATTTTATAATCTCCGTTTACTGTAACCAGATGGGCAGTTGTTGACATAACACCGCAATGCAGGGCTCATGCAAAAGAAATGGCACAAGGGAATATGTCATCTATTGTACCTTTTTATTGACTGACACGTCTTGCTTGGAGAAGGCAGGAACAATTGTGAATGTAACGTCACCCCGGGAGCGTGCCTGCACACAGTTAGTGACACATTAAAGGAACGCATCAAAAGTTGGGAAATATTTCTGGATGCTTTTGTTACTTTGTTACACGAGTCGATCGATACTCCTTCTGTGTTTGGTCGAAAGGGCGTGAAGGTGCAACTGGATGACGTTAGCTTAGCATAAAAAAAAATCAGGCAGACCTCGCTCGATCTATTAGAAATGTCAACAAAAAAAGTCAAATAGTAACCACAGATGGGGAAAAAAATTAAGGAAATAATATTTCAAGGGTCTTTGTAAAGTGCTTGGCCCGCATCAATGTAGCCTGGCATAGTTTCTAAAAGACTACTGCAGATATGAAAAAAAAATATTATTCAAAAGGAATTTGATCATGGTTATGGAGAGTGTAGTGTAACATGTCTGTCTACAATCTGCCATATGCACTCAAAGACAAAAGAATTGTTGACTGTGATCCATATTTCATTAAAATACTGATTCTATCCTTGCAGACATAAAACGTAACATGCAAACATATCTTCAGCACTCCAACAGGTGATTTCTGTCTAACTTGTAGGTAACAAATTTTCTTTTTTTTTTTTTTTTAATAAATGTGGGCTTCCTAAAATATTTTCCATCCATATCATTCTTTTTCTTTGCCTTGCGTCTAAACCTCTGCATTTTCCAAGATCAATAATACACATTCAAGGTCAGTCATAGTTCATGCAAATGATGAGAAATGGCAATTTCTTGGCAAATTCTTTTAAGTTTCAGAATCCATTAAAATGTTTTTTTGTCCACTCAGGGCTAACAATTTCTTGGCTGCGTAGCTTCAAAATTTTAGTTTCATATTTTTGTTGAATCCATTAAGAAGAAGAAGAAGGAAAAAAAAACTAACATGAAATGAATCTTACTGACACGTGTTTGTGTAGCCAAAACAGGAAATACTTCATTGGTCTGTGTTGTGTTGTCCAAAACCTATAAAAACTCAATGAGACATTTTGTTTCATTACACAACTACAGTATATTTTTGTCAAAAGCACTATCCAACGGGCCAAATGGGGATTACTCTTTGGTCAGACGTCATCCATAAGCAAACGCGCTGTGTACTTCTGTTTTTTTTTTTTTTTTTTGGGGTACAGTTTTAAAATTAACACTAAATGTAAAGAAATAATTCAACTTTGTTGTAAATAAATGAAATAAAAATTGTACCTAAATAAATGTTTGAAAATAAAGTTTCCAAAAGATGAATGGCAAATGTATTGTAATTAAGTTAAAAATACACGTGAACTGTACATAACAAATGTACTGGATTAAAAAGAAGCCACTGTAACATTGAGCAAAGGTTGAACATTTCATTCAGTGATTCTTTCTGATACCACTAGAGGGAGGTCATGTAACACTAGTGGTGCTCATACCACACTTTTGAGAATTACTGTTTTAAAGAGGCCAAAAAAGGTCTTGTAAATGTGACACATCGCAGAGAAGTGTTTTTAAAAAGCCTGCCATATCTGAACCAAGTTAAGCCCACTGCCCATTGTGGGTTTGGGAGACACTTTCAAGTAAAAATAGCGCAATGTAAACATAAAGCACGAAAAAGCCGTGAGACTAACCAGCAGAGGAAGAATTTCTTTTGGCTTCCTGCGATCCAGTGAGACGCCGTTGACTTCTTTTAGCTCATCTCCTTCATGAATCAGCCCTTCGCAGTGAAACAGATATTTCATGAACTGAGATGAAGTACATTGGAACCTCCAAAAGTGTTCTTTCTTGAACCACATTTCAATTTTTTTTGTTTTCATCCTGGAAAAAAAACTAACGCCTCAGAGGTTAAATGAAAGTCATTTAGCGGGTTACACACGTACTGGTCATCGGGCAAAATTGTCGCATTTTTATCCCCCTTTGTCTCTAAAAGTTGATCCTGAGTGACAATCCTGCAGTGTGGGGTACGTGTGTGCGGAGTAGTTTTTGCTCGAAAAACAGTCAGAGCCGACAATCAGGTTAAACTTCTCCAATATTTACGATGGCAAATCTTTGTCTGTGGTGAACACAGTGCTTGGATGAGCCACGGACATCGGGAGATGAAATGGAACGATAGCTAATAAGGAATAGAGCAGCGGGTTGTGTTGCAGGTTTGTGCATAAAAATGACAAGAGTTTGCAACCGCATCGTCATTACCAGATAAAAGCTAACAGGTAGCCGAGCTTCTCCTATTTTCTCTACTACCATGACTCTATCGTCTTTTCTGAAACTGCGGCAGTCTACAACAGGTCTTGAGTCCGCCAAAAACTAGAACAGTAAGAACACTTCTGACGATTTATTGCTAGTCATGGAGGGCGCCTCACGTTTCAAACATTGCTTAAGATGTCAAAAACGGGTTTGTGTGTACCCACCTTTACGCTCACGCGTCACCTCTGAGAAGAACAACAAACGTATTTCTTCACTGAAAATAACAACTTTGGAGTCAACCGGGATGCCGCAACAGATTCGAATTTGGAGGCTGTACTCCGCAACATGCATAATTGACACTTTCGGGAACTTGCCGTGCTTAAGCTTACCACTCTTGTAGGCAGCACCTCCTCGCATGACCCTCGCCACAACAATCGCCCCTGTGGATTGATCCCTCTTAATTGTAGCACCCTTAAGGTTGTTGATATGTGGAGGAGCAGATGCGATAAGTACAACAACGGATCGTGAAAGTAACATGTTGAGCTTCATTCCAACGCAGAATTTTTGTATCAAGATGGGACTACTTGGACAGCTGTCATAATGTAACACACAAACCACTGGATAACGTTATCCAAATCTGCATTTTTCTAAATAGACATTGGAAAATGCATCTTGCGCACTTGACGACAATGAGCCCAGACTCGGGTGTAGTCCTGTTGTGTGGAATACTGAAACATGTGGAATCGATCAAAACGAGCCAGGCAAAGGTCACGCACTTTCCAATTAGGTTTTGGGATCGATACAAACTCATGTTCCCCATTATTGGTTTCTATCCTTTCTCGCACAGCAAAGAAAACAACACTCGTTAGGTGAATTACGACTATCAAATGTAGCCTGAATGGTCATCATATTTTTTCATATTGCTCAGTAAATTAAACTTTGAAGAAGTATATTTATAATGAGCATGACCATTTTTAAAAATCCTGTCAACAGATGTCAAAAACATTTAATGGGAAGTAGGACTATATGATAAAGAAACAAATAGTTTACTTTTGATGAGGATCCATGGGGATTAAATATGTTGCTGGGATTTTCTAATGAACTACTGGACCTGCTCATGGAAGAAAATCTGGTAAATGTTACTCACAGCAGACAATCACTATAAGTACTTCATATAGTCCTTGATCCGCATTTAAATCCACAAAATTCAGGTCCTTTTTATTCTAAGGAAAATAACAAATTTAGAGGACATTGTGGCCTTGGTAGATTTGCGTTCTTTGAACTTTCATGCCTGTTCAGTCCAGTTCCACCTGATCCAGGAAATTTCCAGACAAGTGACAATAGTTTTGGAACAAGGCGGAACAAGATGTTCTGGTAGGACCAAGAAAATTAGTCATGATTAAAGACCAGCCTTGGAACTTAATTAATATCAGACGCAGCAGAGGAATGATCTCAGTCAACGTTAATGCTAAGAAATGAACGAGTGAGTTCAACAGTTTTGACCAGACAGATTACTCAAACTCTCCTGTCTATCCTATGAGATCAAAATGAACAGATTTTCATTTTTACTGCGGTACAACATTGGTGAGAGAACATTTCCTTATGCTTCGTTGTGCCTGCTTTCCAGGTCCGAAGCTTTTTTGTGCTTCTTGTCGTGGGATGCATCGGTTTTACTTTGCAGAGCATAATTGCAGCTGTCAAATTTGACTACCTGAGCAGAACACGTGGTACAATTTTAAGCACACAATTATCGTAGTATGTGGCTGTGTGAATGTAACCCCCCCCAAAAAAAATGAAATGGTGTTTAAATGTCTGGTTTGTGTGCATAAGTACAAGTAGCACAAATTTGGAACATCTATTCGCTGTACATGTAGAGCATGATTTACAACCCCAATTCCAATGAAGTTAGGACGTTGTGTTAAACATGAATAAAAACAATACAATGATTTACAAATCATGTTCAAACTATATTTAAGTGAATACACTACAAAGACAAGATATTTCATGTTCAAACTGATCCACTTGATTGTTCTTAGCAAATAATCATGAACTTGGACTTTTACGGCTGCAACACGTTCCAAAACAGTTGGGACAGGTGGCAAAAAAGACAAAGTGAGAAGATTGAGGAATGCTCATCAAACACCTGTTTGGAACATCCCGCAGGTGAACAGGCTCACTGGGAACAGGTGGGCGCCATGATTGGCTAGAAAAGGAGCTTCCCTGAATTGCTCAGTCACTCACAAGCAAAGATGGGGCGAGGTTCACAAGTGCGTGAGAAAATAGTGAACAAGTGCGTGAGAAAATAGTCCAACATTTTAAGGACAATGATCCTTAAAATGGACAATTGCAAGGGAATTGAGGGATTTCATCATCTACGGTCCATAATATCACCAAAAGGTTCAGAGAATCTGGAGAAAGTCATCCAAGCAGCGCCTTTTTCACGGACGCCCCTGCTTATTTCAGCAAGACAATACCAAACCACATTGTTCACGTGTTATAACAGCGTGGCTTCGTAGTAAAAGAGTGCGGGTACTGGACTGGCCCGCCTGCGGTCCAGACCCGTCTCCCGTTGAAAATGTGCGGCGCGTTATGAAGCGTAAAATACGACAACGGAGACCCCGGACGGTTGAACAGCTGAAGCTGTACATCGAGCGAGAATGGGAAAGAATTCCACCTCCAAAGCTTCAACAATTAGTGTCCTCCAGTTTATTGACTGTTGTTCAAAGAAAAGGTGATGGAACACAGTGGTAAACGTGACCCCGTCCCAGCTTTTTGGGAACGTGTTGCAGCCATGAAATTCCAAGTTCATGATTAGTTGCTACAAACAATCAAGTGGATCAGTTTGAACATGAAATATCTTGTCTTTGTAGTGTATTCACTTAAATATAGTTTGAACATGATTTGTAAATCATTGTATTGTTTTTATTTATTATACTTCATTGGAATTGGGGTTGTACTTAAATTCCTAAGGAATAACTTAATTTTTTGACTCTTGTTTTATGTCAAATATAGAGTACATTGACTTGTAACAACTGACCAGTGGCTCCTTGGTTTTGACCAGACTGACAATCTTGACCGAATCGTCGTCTTCGTCAATTATGCCATCAGGCACTCGTGGTAGAGTAGGCTCATAATCCCTCTGAGCTACTGCATCATGGATGTACAAAAGACTCTGGACAACAATAACAAAATAAAAAACACAGTGCAATCAACGTGGAAAGTGATCTTTCTGGAAATATTGTATGATAAAGAAAGGAATGCAGTCATTTTGAACATAAAATGAGGTCATTATCTGCATAGTTCTTGTCAGTGTTGAGCAATTTGTCTTGGTGCACCTAGTTCTTAGTTCAAGGAGGAAGATGTAAAATGGGACTGTACCATTGTTTTCCATACCGCTTATGCTCACGCGGGTCGCGGGGCTGCCGGCGCCTATCCCAGCTGACTGCGAGCGAGAGGCGGGATACACCCTGAACTGGTCGCCAAACAACCATTCGAATTCTCATTCGCACCGACGGGAGTCTTAAGTGAACCAAGCCAGCATGTTTTTGGGATGTGTTCTTCGGAGTACCCGGAGAATTGCACCAAGGCTTGATGCGTTCTTCCACATTGCATATACAGGATGTTAAACAGTATCGTGGAAATCGCTGATCTGTAATCCTGATTACTAACAAGCCAACCAACAAATGCTCATCTGATGTTGACTCTCCCATGTTCCGTGGGTGCTGGGGCGGCCGCCCGGGTCCCCCGTTCTGGCTACTGGTGGGGGCGGCGGGGCCCCCCTGTCACTCCTCGGGCCTCTTCTCTCTGTTTGTTCCTTGCGTCCCGCTGTGGTCGCCTCTTCCTCCTCTCGGGGGGTGGTCCCCTGCGGGCTGTGGGGCCTGCTGTGGAGTTTTCATCCCTGCCTGGTTTTGGGGGGGGTCCACCTCCCACACTTGGGCACGCTTACAAAAAGTTGTTGTCAGTGTCTCTAGTCTAGATATTTCGAACCTGTCGGCATGTAAATTAGAATTGGGTCAGCTTACAAAAAGGCGGCAGGTGCCACTCCAGGAAACCTTCTTGACGAATCAGAGGTGCTCGGGTGGTGACTGAGTGCAAACATTTGAACGTGTTCTCCTGGCCTGTCGGATCCCTTACAGCACATTAGGGCAAATGCAGCACTTTCTGTTAACAATGTGCCAAATGTGATTATGCCTGGAATGTGGAGCCAGCCTGCGGGCCACCTGGAAGAACCCCTGACACCACCAAGTTGCTCTGCTCAAGCATCACCTCTTATGTCATGTGCTAAGTGTAAAACAGTTGAATCTGTACATTACGATCATTGCTCAGACAGGTATTCCGCACGTGCGTCGTCAAAGATCCTGGGTTTGTTGCAGAAAAATCTTCCGTATTGAAAGTAGTCTATGCAAATGTCACTATTTCCATAAATAGTATTTAAATATGTGCCTATAATCATGAACAGTGACTCAGTACTTCTGTCAGTCGCTGTACTTGTTATCCCACTGTCCATCAACACACTGCCATTACCCGAGACGTGTGCCTGTCGCTACGATCGAGTTTTCCAAAAAAACAAACCTTGATAAACACTGCATTGAACTGCGGTGTCTCTCCTTAGTATGCGTGCGTACCTGAGCTTCTGCCAAGAACAAGCAGGTCATTAAGACTGTTCAAACAAACCTGCTAGGTCTCAGTTCACTCAGGACAATTGTGTGAGTCTGGACATGTGTCTGAATAGGCCTCCGCATCAGTTAACACCAATAAACACAACTGAGAGGTCGCGCTTGATCGAAGACAGCGGCCTCTCATTTGGAGAAAGAGGAGCAATCAATTTGAACAAATGTGTTACTTCGCATGACCCATATAAAAGGGAGCTGTCGGAAACCACCAGTTCAAAGCGTTCACTTCAGCGCTGAACACCAACAACGTAGAAGACAAACTCGGCCTTCGGGTACAATGTTTTTGTTAAATACTTCAATTGTTCATTCACCATGAAGCTGTTGTATATGTTGGCGACAGTGTCATAGATGGAATGCCCGCGTCATTATACATCCTTATACGTCCTGGCTTTGATCATGGTGCATTTGAAGGTCACCTTGAAAAATAAACTAACCGGTAAAGGAAATACTAGTTTGTCGGAAGCCAATTTGTGACATTTGGGGGTACTAAAATAAACACACTGTTTGTTGTGCTGCCCGAAGTCTTTTCAAGGATAAAATGAGCCACAGCGCATGCACAGAAGAAGACCATTGTTCAATATGGCCTGGTTTTCTCAGTTTCCCATAGGTACTATTTTGAAGTGGAGATTCGACCGGCCTGCCCCAAACCGAGGAGAGGAGAGCGCAGCAACTCTGCAGTGCGTTATTGGATGCTCGGCGCTACGATTTTACAGCGATGCCATGACATCGTGACAACATCGACTTTGTTGTTTTGGTGAGAAAAGGTGCCTCCGCCACCATAGGCGAGACATGCATACGTACCGTATATACTTCTTTGACTAGGTTTGAAGCAACTAAGAAAGGACTTTGGTTGGTAAAACAAAAAGAACTGCAATTGTTGATCGCAAAATAACAAGCTCGCCCCTCTCGGCATCCTCGTCGGTCACATAATTTACGGATTAAGGAGATTTAAAAGTTTGTTGTGACTGCATTCATTGAGGATCCTAAATAAATATGCTGAGTCCAATACTCCATTGATCACCTGAATGTACCACAGTATCGAATTGACATTTAATTCTTGACATTAAGGAAAAGTATTTTAGGGGAAAAGGCTGCTCGGATCAGCTTCATTGGTGTAAAACGCACCTTGAAGTGAGGCTTAGAAAAGAGGGCGAAAAGTTCTTTGACGTCCTCTCTCCATTTATGGTGGCTCAGATCTTCGAATAACTGGAAACAGAAAAGACAGAGAATGGATACGTAGAATTGGAATTACAGAATTCAGCATGAATAAGCTCAGTTGTCGTACGACTGGAGCCTTGCGTTCAACTCAGCTCGAGGTGCAAAATGGGCGAGGCGGAAACCGGAAGGTTTGGTGAAATTCAGACGACAGTGACACATCATCAGCGTTTGAAACGGCCCCGTTCACCTCGCTGCAACTCATGTTGGCCACTGTAGGAAAAACTAAGCTCGGGCGTCTACAAGGCTGCGCGACAGCTGCGGCGACAGATAAAACGGAGCAGCCTTGACCGACGGGCTTGTCAAGCGTGTTACTGTAATGACTTCTACTGCTTCAAGATGTCCAGGCACACTCTTGAGACACGAAGCATGAAGGTCATTAGTTTCCACTGTGAGCAAACGGGAGCGTCTCTGAGGGGAAACAGGCCCACGTTTTGGCCACTCTAGTTGGTCCTGATGATTTAAGCCAGGCGGAGAGTGGCTGTCGGACCAAATCAGAAGCAAAAAGAGTGAGACGAGGATAGGAGGTGATGGTCAGTGTGGAAAAATGGCAGAAGTTACTACAAAGAGGCTGAATAGGATACACGCTGGAAAGGCCCGTTTGAGATAATGGAGTGCGTAGTTCTTTTGGTTGATGACGGGAAGAATATGGACTGTATCGGTAAGTGCAAATAAAACAGAAAAGAGGTGGCTCCGAAAGATGACGCGCGTCACAGATGGGGTGTGCCACTTTGAATAAACGTGTGCGAGTGTGTGTGGGCGCTGTCACTTGGTCTTAAATGTGAAATTAATTCTATTCCTCCAAAGTGAAACATGACACGGAATGAGTTTAGCAGTCCCCGCACTGTCCTCGGTGACCGAACGCACCGCATCCAGATCACAAATGACGCTGTATCTGCTTCCAGACACAATTCAGAGTTTACAGATACAATTTCCTTTTCAAGTTCCGCGCCCCATCCGTTACTTCGGTGTGCCGGTAAATTGATCTGGACAGACGAGGAAACTATTCAAACCATGACAAATCTTTCCCGATGCCTCTGCAGTCGTCTCGTCGTCTCCAAGCGGTGTGATTGTCTGCAAAAGATGTTTGGGGAGAGTCGCTTACATGCGAGGCCAGACTGGTTGCACGCTCTTGGACGACGGGGGCGGGTCCTCGCTTCACGAAGCGCCGCAGCCGCTCGTGGATCTGCAAAGCCAGTTGAAGTATATCGGTAACGATTCCCCATACACAAAATGGGCCTTGAATGCAACATACACACCCTGTCCTCCTGGTCGCCAGCCAATCGCAGGGCACAGAGCGACAAACAAACATTTACACGCTCTACCCATTCTATACGATCATTTCGAGTCTGCAAAGAGCCTAACATGCATGCATTTGGAACATGCGAGGAAGCCAGAGTACCCGCAGAAAACTTCAAAGCAAGTTAGGCCTACGCGATCAGTGACCCTAATGCAATTTAAACTAGGGACCGACTGATATGAATTTTTTGAGGCAGATGCCGATTCCGATGTTTAGCGGACAATTATTTCCATGACCGACTAATCGGATGAGTAATGTAAAAAAAATATAGATGATGAATCACATCACTTTTTTTGGGTGCCCTATATATATATCCCGATATAGCATTTTCACTTCAAATTTCAGGACATTGATGGCAACGTTCTCATATCTTTTATCCATTTGTTAATAAAATATGCTGTAGAGGAGACACAATCAAATGAATGAATACAATCAAAGACAAATATCCAGTGGCCTAAAACATCCCAAGTAAAATGTGGTTGTACAAGTCCTTTTCATGAAATAAATGCAGCAGCGCTTCAAGTGACACACAGGAATAACTCACACGCAGCGTTTTCGCGCCGTCCGCAAACTTTGAACGTGCCGACACTTTGCCCCTACTAACTCTAACGTCGCCGTCGGAACACAGCTCGTGTCACAGCTGCCTGTCTGATCACGTTATGGCGCTGGTGAGTGGCAAAAACGAGAGCCGAGAAGCACGCCCCGTGGATATGTGACTCGAAGCCCTTTGCTCCAAAAAGCAGGAGCAGACACCGGATGCTGACTTGAACACTTGAATGACAACGAGGAAGGTCATCCATCACTCACGGCCGTGCCCAATGCCACTCGGCATGCTGGGGATTCCAGCGACGCTATAATATCTATGGCGATTACGGTAAAGCTACGTGGTTCCCAGAATGCATTGCAAGGCGCAATGCACTGAATTATTGCATTTGTAAGGATTCGAAGGATGTCAACCCTTGGCATACATGTGTTTATGTTAGCAGTAGTTCGTTGAATGTGTGCCTCATTTGACTGTTTATTTAACGTTTATGGCTGATTTATGTTGCACTGTGTTTTTACCAAACTGTGACTTTAGGTTGTGTGGATTACAATGACGTCCCGGTCAATACACGGGTAGAATTCATAATGCCCAACTGTGCATTCAATGTGAATGCAAAACGAAGGAATCCTTGGTTAACAGTACCTTTTGACAGCTATTGGATACACGAAACCTAAGTTGAAAATACGGGGGTATTATGTTCAATTACTTCAACTGTTTTTATTGACATATCACTACATTTCAATTGTGATCGATTAAAGTTAAAGTAGGGGCAAACAAAATCGGCAGAATGACGGCTGATATTTGCCGATGGACGGCCCGTTAATGGGTCGCGCGCTCATTAAAACTTCAATATTTTAGCACGATACAGTCCGGTTTTACACCGCTGCAAACTACAGCCACGATAAAGAGCTCGTTGCAAAAATCAATCCCTCCCTGATAGTGACAGTTCGGGACGCGCAATTATTATTAGTGTAGAAATGTTTTGTTTTTTTAACATTTGTGATACACAAACGAGATCGCCTGGACAGTACATCATTTTTTTTGCGGCCACTCTGTGCGCCTTGTACAGTACAGTATCAACGGAAAATGAGTTCTCAAAGACGGGCACATTCAGGTGTTACTACTATTTCGAATGGCTTCTTTCAGATGTACAGCTTGACGCGCTGTCGTTTGCTCCGACAGTAGTGCACGAGGCTCTTCGGGTTGCGGTTCGAGCCAGAACTTGTCGTGGTCTACAAACGATGGAAATTGGGCCTGTTTGGCAGAGTTGTCCCACTGGCACCTGCTGAAATGTCCACTGAACTCAGTGCATGTGCAGCATGTATGTGTGTATACATGTTTGCTTTTCTTAGCAATGCAACATGTCATGCAGGGTTTGTGTGTAAATATTTGCCGACAATAAAATGTTGCCGTTCCTCTTCATATTCGATTTTGAGGGCCTTTTACCCGACACGTATGGTCTTTTAAGAAGAATAGCATATGTTTACACATTGAAAATAATAATAAAAAGCTTCTTTTCAGCAATGAAGCGAGTGTGTGAGAATCTGAATCATACAAATGTGTCATCACCTTAAAAAGTAGGTGGAGCTTTTTCTCCATCAACGTGCTGTGGAGGAAGCGGTAGTCCTCCTCTTGGTCGGTTTGTGAGACAGTGCCAGACATCACTGATAACGACAGAGTCAAATTAAGGGTCAACTCTTTCAAGAAGTCCACTTCATTTATTGAGGTGGAGGAGGTGTGGCGATGACGCCCGCAAATGTAACTTCATAGGTGTTGTCTAATGTGGTGTAAATGCTGGCATTCCTCTTTTGCTCCCGCCGAGGAATGATACTGAAAATAAACGAAAATTGAATCAATCATTGAATCAACAATCATGAAATATGCACTCAACAGTCAACGACGGGATCATAGTAAACAAACCAACGTTTGAGATATTACTGCCCCCTGTTGTTTGTGTGAGATATTTCAGCACGAATACGTTGTTGGAATGTTCTTCTGTACAATGATTGGAAATGTCCAATGTGTTTCTTACTAACTGCTTGGCTTTGATCAAATATCAAATACATTCCACAGACTTGGTTTCTTTTAAGATTTATTGTTGTATCTCATAACAACCTATACAGCAAAATTGTTGATCAATTTAGTCCTCACTTTTGGGTGACATTGCTGTTATGGAAAAAACATGTTTGATGTAGTGTTGCAGAACTGCTCTGCATGTCTTGAGTTTCATCATTCAGTATGTAGAGTGCAGTGAGGTTGCACTTTACTAATGTCCACTGCAAACAAAATAATCGACATTTGGCTAAATGTATATCTCTACGGCCATTTCGAGCCAAACTTTGCATTATTACTTGGATAAGGCAGGCTTTTGGCCTTTACTGCATCTATTTTGATAGTGCGTGTTATATTGTGAGGGCTGCTCTGTGTCCATGCAAGGTAAAGTCAGGCAAAATATTGCAAAATCACACTCACCAGTCCCGGTGCGTCGAGGATGCCGCTCGCTTGCACAGAAGACGTTGGAAAGAGTTCCAGCCGGTTTGGGACACACACTCTTATTCGGGCAACAAACCGGATGTCAGCTCTGACCTAAATCAAGCCAGCGGACAATCAATACAGCAAGTATCGGGTAGAGGACACAATAAACTACACTTGTTCACAGTATTTAAAAAAAAAAAAAAGAAGAGGAAGAAGCTTTTAAAGAAATAATGCTTTTATTGAGACTGTCAGGAAGGTATTAAACATTGATGCTTAAGGTTGAAAACAAGGGTAATTGACAACATTGTGGAGTTATTGCGTGGAGTTCACGGGAATCTTGCAAAGGCATTACAATATTCACTCACAGCTGCACAAACCACACAATATTTACTCTCTCAGTAGGAACAGGAAGGCAGAGGGTTACTATTTGAACTTTATCATAATAAGAAACAAACATTCTCCATCTAGAGGCAGTGCAATGACCTGAAATCATAAGTGAGTACCCCCCCCCCCTCCAAATAAAATAAAACCCAGGTCAGAAGACGACGGGTACTGAAATGAGGCGAGCCGACGTGGGCGTGTCGCAGAGAATCGCCACAGAGGCGTCATACGACAAGCTTGCTTTTCACACAGCTCACTTTATCCGGTGGCAGCGACGCAAGCGCCGGAAATACGCTAGTTTTCTTCAACGTAAAGGGCGCTCGAATAACGATCGGTAAGAATATTGCACGGGATTGCATGTACGGTATTATAATAACATACTATTTGTGTTGTGTTGTGTCCCCAGAATTTGACTCAGCATGTCCGCTGTGTCTTTGCGGTTATTATTTTAAATGTACATTGCCAAAATATGCTCAAGAATGCAGGTTTGATCTGTTTTCACGCCCCAATTTGCATCAGTGACACGTGAACGCAATGCGCTTGTTTTTATTTTGAAAGGAAAGAAACGGAACTTGCTTTAGCTAAACCTGACAGTGGAATTAGTCGTCGTCACTGCTGCGTTCTGCTTAGCGACATCGGCCGAGCGGCGTTTATCGTGTCTATATGCCAAATGATGCTCTCGCAGGGTGGTTTTAAGGCAACAGCGCCCGCTGAGTCGCGCCGCATTTAGGTCTTGGTTCGCTTCTCGAAAGGGAGTCCAGGAAGCTTGAGAAAAGAGCGAGACAGGAGGCCACGGTTTCCCCATTTCGCTAACACGCACACATCACTCCGGCCTTGATGGTGATGTATGCAAGGAAACCAGCAAGAGTCAGTGATGGGTAAATGAAGCCCCATCTTCATGGTTTAACGCTTAATGCTTCGGATACATCACATTTAACAGATAGACTGTTATTAGCTCGCCCTATTGTGCTTTCTGGCAGCGGTTAGCCTCCAGTGCTAATGCTAACAGTTGTGCACTCGGTTTAGGCTTGCGGCTGTTTCATTTCGCTTTACCGTTTACCGGGACAAGCTGTATAAATTCCGAAGCTTTGGGCGACTTCGTGGGTAAATAACGATACCGTGTAACGTGTTCGAATGTAGCTAGAAGACCGTGAAATAAACGTTGCCGTCCCGAGGTAAGCTAATGTGGCTATCAGATGTTAGCCCGTTAGGAGCTAAAATTGCTGTTACTTATTATTGCTTAACAACTATTGACTGTGCAAGCAAGCGGTGATTTGTTAACATGATTTTCTTTTTTTTTTCTTTACAGGTGCACCGACAGAAGGGATTTACAGTCCTATCAGGTATGATGAAAAAAAGAAAAAACTATCCATCCGGCAATTACACTCAATATGGCAAATCAAGACAAATAAATGATTAATACGCGTGCTCTACTTACATTTCTAATTTTGTTGGTGTGAATACATTTCAACCATGAAAGCTTGTCAATAGCTACATGTGGATGTATTTGAACATTCTTCCTGTATTTGGGAGCAATACGGTATATGCATAACCTACTTGCGCGTTTGGCAAAACAGGTCAACCGCATCAAAGCAACCATAGGAACTTTCAACGTCCACAGTGTCTTTTAGTAACACAAGATGCCACCAAAGATGACAATATTTGATGTGCAGGCTTAATTGCTTACATCTATCACATCATATTTGTATAAATAAATGATATGCATTTTTGTTTTCGAGGACACCAGCCATAAACAAAGCAAAATTTGACGAAGTTTGGCTCCTTCGTGTAAACAAACTGTAGTCCTGCTCGTTAGCGTAGCATACACAAGAAGTCAACGATCCAGAGTTCCGCGTCGGTCCCATGACGTTCCGCGGGTAGCGGCCTCTACACAGCAATTGTGTATTTTAGCAAACATCGTGCACGGGTGCCCTGAGACTTTGTTTTCTCCTTCAAATACCCAATACACATCAGAATCCAACCGGTGTGTTTCTCACATGTTTGTTCTTTCCAGACCCATAAATCTCAGCCAAAGAGCCAGACCAGCAGCCTTCACCGTTACGACAAGGTGCGCGATGGCTCATCAGAGTCCACGCCCCCTTATAAGATGCTGCGACGCTCGGATGAAAGTCCCGTCAGCAGACATGGAGACCCCTCAGGACATGGCAAGACAAAAATCTCCCACACGGTTCGAGCTAAAAACGGTAAGCCAGAAGCTGGCAGTCATGCACATGCTGTGAGTGTCGGTAAAACAATCTTTGCGTATGTGTTAGTAATGCACCGGTATACCACTTATTTCAGAGAGAGTACAAAGTACATGTACTCGTACTAAGTACTGATACTTAATAATGTCTTGCAATTGTGATGAAAATATCTTTCATTGTAATCGTATGTTCAAAAACACAAACTTAGTACAATATACTAATTACAATATAAGTTTCACTCAACTATAACAATTTTATTTATTTATTTTATAAGATATCTCTACACGACTGACATGGCTCTACCTGGAGAGTACACGTCAAACTGGTGAAGTTATAACATTATTACGAGTAAGGCTACAGACGTACAGTATTAGTTAGTATTTGTGAGAAAAAGGTGGGTTTTATTTTTGTGTTTGTTTTGTTTTATGTGACTGGAATGTTATATATCCCTTTTTCTCCCCTATATAGAGGTGTAGTACTTTGATTTGCTGTTACATCATGAATGGTTTTGTTCCAGGGACCAGCGACTCTCCTCATGAGAACTCTCAAAACAACAGCTCCCACCAGGGTGCCGACTCGCATTCCACTCAGAGCAAGCCTGCAGATCGAGTAAGATGACGTCGAGAATTTCTTCTGAAGCTAGGAACAACAAAGCAATATGCAATTGAAACTTAAATGAACAAGATGAGTTTGAACACAATCTGTTCTGTGATGGTCGTCAACTTAATATTTGGAGTTTGAAACAAATTTTCCCATAGGAAATGCACACATTGTACCCCACCGGGCATCCACCAAATATTTAATACAGCATCACCGACATTGTGACCCAGTAACCCACTGGCCTTTTCTAAAAATAGATCACCAGTGAGGAGACATTGGGAATTCCTAGCATTGTTGTAAGAGTGATAACTATAGAAGTGTTGTACACATGGATAGTTGTAGTTTCCCACTTTAAGTCTTTTTTTTGATAATTATTGTGAGAAAACATTAACATGATCAGTCTTTACATGAATTAAATTTTTTTATGAATAAAAACAAAGGTCATTTGAGCAAATGTATTTTTAGTGTGTATCAAACTGGTAGCACTTGCCTTTAATCTGTACCCAAGAAGTAGCTGTTTCCAAATTGTTGGTGTGCTTTTATGCACCATAATCCAATATTTTGGTACGTCCAATTCTGGATTGTACGTTTTAAGGGGCGTTCAACTGCAGAGGGTCTACCTTAATAAATGATTTTCGTTTCTGTCATCACCACCATACTCCACTATGTGATGACGTGATGCGAATGACATTTTAAATTTTGTAGCCAACTGTGCTATGCTGATAGAGTTAGCTTAAATGTTTCTTTTAGCTAGCTAGTCCTGTACATTTTTATGATGATCAAGTTTTTACAGGAAAATCTTTAAACATATTAACACTACAAGTTGTTTGGTAATGACATGCAATAAAAATATTATGTGACTTAAGGGTACAAATGAGGAATAAACTTAGTCTTCCAGTTATCAAAAATGTCTGACTTCTCTCTGCCCGAGCATGTGCTTGAGTGATAAGACAAAATGACACAGGGAATTCAAGAATCAGATTTTGAATAAACTTTATTGATCTGAAAATGGTCAATATGGCGGTAATGACAGCAACTTTAAGGGACAGACAACTTTTAGTAAAAATAAAAAACAGAATTTGAAATGTTTTGTATATATGATGAGAAATCCTTAATTCTGTTATATTTTAAGGAATTTATGGTAAAAGTTACAACATTTTAGCATTTTTGTTTTGTTTGTTTTAGTAGAAAGCTAGATCTTCATATATCCAAACGCTGTGCTAGGGACAGGGTGAAAACTGTAAGATACCACCATAAAACTGCTAAAATATACTAATATTAACATGAAATTTTAGACAACACTTATAATTAGGCACGCCCACTGCTGGTTATTGAAAAAAGATTTTTTTCTTTAAATTTTACATGAAGGACACAAAATGGCCCACGAGTGAACCAGAGCTAATTCTTTTAGTGGAAAAAAAAAATCACTTGTATAGTTCAGAGAAGATGGAAAATCAATCAAAGCCATTGTACAAACATTTGCCAAAGCCAATGCAACCACTTGGAATGCTTAAAAAAATGATGTATTAACAGGTGTCAAGTGGGTAGATGATGCGGCAGATGATGACAGCAACATTTTGACAGAGGTAAAAAAGACCAGAAACTGTAAACCACTCATTAGAAAGAAGAATCGAAAGGCTATGCTGCAATGTGTTGAAAAGTACAGAAACCAGCCTCTAAAATTCTGGGAGAATGTTTTATTATGGACTGATGGGACAAATATTAACCTGTAGAAAATTGATGGAGAGGCAAAAATTTGGAAAAATGAAGGACCTCTTCATGATCCTCAACATACAAATTCATCTGTGAAACACAATAGCAGTAATGGCATGGCTTCTTCTGGGACAGGCTCACTAATCTTTATTGATGACTGATCACGTGATTGCAGCAGTAAAATAAACTCAGAAGTCTACAAAACTGTTTTGTCTGCCAAAAGAAAGATTCAACCAAGCTCATGTGGAAATCATCATGCAGCAAGCTAAATGAACCAAAACAAAGTAGAGAGTAAAGAGTGGAACGTTTTATATGGGCGAAGTCAATCTCCAGACTTAAACTCTATAGAGCATGTATTTTACCTGCTAAAGATGAGACTGAAGGGCGTAGTCCCGCAAAACGACTTACTGTGAGTGAAAGAAACCTGGGGAAGCATCACTGAAGAAGAATGTAAAGGTTTGCTGATATCAAACTCGATGCAGTGATTGCAAACATCTCTCTTCAGTTGCTCAGCTAAAAAATGTTGTTATAAAATAAACGTATCTTTTAAATTGTGTATCTTTTGACATCAATCTCAAATGTCTACATCTTAACATAGGGATTGGCATCACTCTTCCAATACTTTTGGAGGTGAGTCAGTGTATATAATGTGATTTGTTGTCATGTACGCGTAATCAAACAATACATTCCCCTACAGTGAACATAACATCTGAATTTAGATGTATTCTATTTGGCTCTAATGATGATGTTCAATTATAAATGCTCTGTTTCATAACTAGGACCCAGCAGACGACTGGACAGAACACATCAGCTCTTCTGGGAAAAAGTACTACTACAACTGTAGAACTGAAATCTCCCAGTGGGAGAAGCCCAAGGACCTGTTGGAGAGGCAAGCCACCTTCAATGAAATTTCAACATTAAGTCTAACAAGAGCTTTATTCCCTGGAGTTAGCATGTGACAAGGGCATTGGGTGGACCACTTGACCAGACGTGTGTTTGCGTGAGAACACATTTTTTCTTCCATGTAGTAACTGCTGCTGTTGTGCATCTACCCCAGGGAGCAACGGCAGAAAGACCCGGCCAAGTTGGCGGCAAACAGTTTCCCCAGGGACATGGACTACAGACAGGAGGCCTTGCAGGACAAAGCTACAAGTAAGACACAAACTGACTCGGACATGTTGAGAAATTGCTACCTGACAAAAATGAAATTGCCGTATCAATGGACACGGTCCGAACAAATGTTTTGTAATGTTCTTATAAAATCACAACATTTTTACTTTCTCTTGATAGTAAGTCATTATAACTTTGTTCCCACAAGCAAGCTTTTGCCATACGTACCCACAGCGCTCAACTTTTTTCACATTTTGTCATGTTACAGTGTACATGTACATGTCCTCATTCCAAACAGAAATAAATTAATAAATTGAACACCCCATAATTACAACATGAATTTTTTTGGGTGGGTATTTTTGCTCATTTATTACAAATAAAAAAAAAAAAAAAAAAAAAAAAATCACATGTACATAAGTATTCACAGCCTTTGCCACGAAGTTCAAAATTAAGGTTAGGTGCATCATGTTTCCACTGATCATCCTTGAGAGGTTTCTACAGCTTCATTGGAGTCCACCTGTGGTAAATTCAGTTGCATGCACGTGGTTTGGAATGTATAAGGTCCCACAGGTGACAGTGCATATCAGAGCACAAACCGAGCATGAAGTCAAAGGAATTGTCTGTAGACTTCCGAGACAGGATTGTCTTGAGGCACAAATCTGGGAAAGGGTACAGAAAAATTTCTGCCGCTTCAAAGATTCCAATGAGCACAGCGGCCATAGTCGTCCGTAAACTGAACGAGTTCCGAACCTCCGGGACTCTTCCTAGAGCTGGTCCGATGAGACAAAGATTGAAGTTTGCCGTGAATGCCAGGCGTCGTGTTTGGAGTATGCCACCATGTAGTGATTATGAAAAAGCTGTACACTTTCATTCCAAAATGCTACCGCCACCTAGAGGTTTTGAGAGGTGTACACTTTCATTCTAATATGCCACCGCCACCTAATGGTTATAAAATCGGTGTGGCCTACACTTTCATTCCAATATATCCGGGGTACGGTACGTATGACTGCATATATGTACAGTTGTGCTCATAAGTTTACATACCCTGGCAAGATTTGTGAAATAAGTTTTTTTAAATATGACTGAACAACCATCATTTTTTAATGGTTATGTTTTGTTTAGTGATAATGCTTTTCTGAAATGCTTGACCGTTTAATTTGAATCCCATTAAAATAAAATTAAATGTTTCGCCTGGTCCTTTGTTTTCTTTAAAGAATTGTACCCATCTTACAAATTCTGCCTGGGTAATCAAACATATGAGCACAACTGTGTGTTTTCTAATTTATGAAATGAAAGTAGGGCTGTGAATTTAAAAATAAGAGCACGCAAATTAAAAAAAGGTATTACGTGTTCAAATAAAGTGCTTAACTAAAGAATAATTATTTGAAAGAAAAACTAAAAATACAGATAATACTTAATGTTTTGATCATATGGGTAGAAGCAAAAATCATGCATTGTAAAAATGCATTATACATGGGTAGAAGGGTTTTCCAGAATTTTGAGGTCAACTTTGGGCGTGCGTATTATATTCATGGGTGCGCATTATACGAGAAATTACGGCGTTCCATTTTAGGATGGGGCTGTAACATATAAAATGTGGAAAAAGTGAAACGCTGTCAATTCTTTACAGATGCACTGTATTTTCTGCGACTAAAAGCTACTAGTGCAAAGTACAACCACAATAATACATTAACTCAAAACCAAGCTCTATTATCGATTAGGATGTCATCGTTGCTAGATTGACCGAAAGAAATGATTTTCAATGTACAGTGAGGATAAGCAGAACGGTTGATGAATGAACTCCCAATTCAATTAAAGTTGGGATGTGTGAAACGTAAATAAAAACAGAATACAATGATTTGCAAATCCTTTTCAACCTAAATTAAGAGAATACAACACAAAGACAAAATATTTCATGTTTAAAGAGAGAAAACTTTTTTTTTTTGTGCACATATTCACAAATTATGTATTTGATGCCTTTATTGCAGTAATTATTGTTACTACGGTATTTATTTAGCCCCTTTATTGAAACAGTAAATCGTGCTTGCATGAAGCCGCGGGCGCCCAGTTCAATTGTGCATCTTCCCAAGCGTAACGTGCACGTTGAACAATAAAGAAGGTAGATTTTGCACGTTGTTCAAAATGGCACTAATCTGTTTGTGTGTGTGTGTAGAAATCCTATCTGAAAATGTAATCCTATTTCATCTATCCATAATTGTCTCCATGGTTATAAATGCAGTAAACATCACAATAACCAACCCTCCGTAAGCACACATTTTAAATTATTGTGGCCAAACGTGGATGCTCAGTGATTTTCTGAGCATCTTAAAAGCAAGCGTGTTTATTGTTGTCTTCACAGAAAACACTTCAGGGGACCAATCCAATGCGTCCAATAGCGGCCCCGTGTCCTCTTCCTCGCAGACCCTAATCCCAGTTTCCAGCACATTTACCACATCCTCTTCTTCCTCTACCGGGCAGTCAAGTCAAAGTGCCCAGTCCTCGTCACCGGCACTGCTTCAGGACCCGGCCCTCCTGCGCCAGCTCCTGCCTGCGCTTCAAGCGACTCTGCAGATGAACAACGGCGGGATGGACATGGCCAAGCTCAACGAGGGTAAGAATGGCTAATGTATTGCTCCTAACTTTTAGCATTTTCTTTCATCGATGTCTCCTTCCCACCATTCGGATACTAATAAACACATATTGTGCATCTTGTAAAAATGTAAAAATCTGTTGAATCGATTCACCTCCCAGCCACTGTGAGGCACGGTGCCTGTGGTTTGCGTTGTATGCACGGAAGCCAAACACGATAGCTAATCAGGCAAACAGCGGCTGCCGCAGCGCGAGAGGAGCGACTTCTACTTTAAAATTTGATGTTTGGGTCATTCTGGATTTCCCTGTAAATCCGGAACATAGAAATTGACAACAGACACTCCAACCACGATACGGAATTGCAACACAAAAACACATCAGAAGTCGGTGTCCCGGAACCGTACACGGAGTTAAGACAGCCGTTTTGGTGTCGTTCAAGTCGACAGAAAAGAGCGACTGAGCCCTACGTAGGTAAATATCACTTCATTTTGTTTCTAACGAATGGGAATTGGTGTCAAATGTTGTGCAGACTCGACCTCCCAACACGGAAACCACACAGGGAGAAGGCAATTTGTTGACAGATGCAATAAATTCCCGCATGAACGACCTCCTTACTGAATCGGTATTCAAACATTTAAATCAATATTGAATCGAAGCCCTAGTGAACAAAGAGGCGCTAGTTTATACAAAGACGGTCTGTGTTGCCAAGTTAGTTAGTAACAGACAACATGAGAAGAATCATTTTCCGTACGACAAGAAAGAAAGCTGGTGGAAGGCAATCAAGGAGTCGCTCGCACTGAACAAAGACGGTGGCCATTTGTTGGAAACATTTGTTGGAAACGTTTGAGCCACAGTACGTGCTAGCAAGCTACAAATATTTTGCGAAAGAGCTGGAATAGGGAGATAATTAAGGATATGGGAGCATTTAGTCACTTTTCAATATATATACAGAGAGCCGAAATGAATTTTTCAAGAGGGATTGGCTTGGTGTTGAATAACACATTTATGTTTAATTCTAATTGTAATTCATTCATGTAATTTATTATTGAATGGGCATATTTATTGAATCTTGGAACTTTTAGTGCGGGCGGTGTGCCGTTAGTCTCCGACAACAGACTTATGGACCAGGTGAGCCATGCAGTTTGACCACTCACTTTATGTTGTTTAAATGTTAATTTATTCATGAATGTGTTCCCCCCCGCCAAGATTAATTACTATACATTTACATGTTGAAAAAGAAATCCATTATTTCTGTTGAAGATGATGCAAGTTAATTCTGTGGGAAAATGGTTTGTTTGGTCTGAGGATAAATAAAGCAAATCCAAGACAGGAGGGGGGGAAAAAGCTAAGCTCGTTTAATATAATGTTATAATCTTTGTTTTTCTACAATTAAAGAGAACAAATAAAATCAGAAATAAGATTTTCATGAAAAAAAAATCAATGATTTTATTTTAAGCCATATTGCCCAGCCATAATTCTTACCCGGCGATAGTTTCTCCACCAATTTATACAGTCGTCCAAAGCTTTTTTTTTTTTTTTTTTTCTCTTGTTTTTTTTCTTTTGTTTGTTTGTGTGTTTTTGAACCAGTTTTAGTGGGCGACCACACACACAGGTGTTCCTAACCAGGGAGTGCCATGCAGATAGACACATGCTTGGAAAGGTTGAAATTCTAATCAGCATACTGTTGACATTGACGTTTCTTATTTCCACTGTGTTTTCTAACTTTTGCCGTACTTTGTTGTGTGTCACTCACTTGTGTGTTTGGGTTTCCCCCTTCCTCCCTCCAGTCTTGGCAGCTGCTGTCACCCAAGCTTCCTTGCGGTCTGTGCTTCATAAGCTGCTCACTGCTGGACCCGCTTTCAACATCACTGCTCTGCTCTCAGCTGCTCAGCATGCCAACCAAGGTACGACCTCCACGCTGTTCCTCGCCATCTGCCGGTGTCAACCGAGCACTTTCTCCGAAGGTCCTGTTGTCCTTTATGCCCTGAACTCCATCAAAACCCTCTGTGTTGTCATTGACTTTGAGACACATTTTGCATTTAGTGGAAGTTAACTTTGTACCTATATCACAGGCTGGCATTTGACATATGTTCCAATATCTACAACATGCTCTAGTCAAGTGTGTCCCAACCTTTATTGGGCTAAGGCACATACTTTACATGAGCACATTTTCACAAAAATGTCACAAAAAGTATATGCATTCTTCTGAAATAATGATGGTCTGGTCTCAGTGTACTCACAAATGTACTTATCAGTGTCATATGTAGGCCTGTTAATTGAACGCAATGCTTTTGAGTAGGGTTGGGCATCGTTGTGAGACAACGTTTATGTGAATTTTGTCCCATTTCATTGTGATGTAAATTTGCTACGGTGAGGTTTTATCCCAATGTTCAGTTTATTTTTTTTTTCATCGACGCTTACGTTGGTTTGAAGACTAAAATAAATGATAAAAACCATCAGTGCAAAAGTGCAAGCAACCGTTTACCTTGTTAGCTGTCTCAATGTTGGCATAGATTGATTTTATTGTTTCACTCACCCAATGACTGAGAGTTGACTTGACTTCGCTCCGTGCAGTGAAGGCTGAGGCTCGGAGCGCGACTGGTTAGAGCGTCTGCCTCACAGTTCTGAGGGCCGGGGTTCAATTCCCGGCCCCGCCTGTGTGGAGTTTGCATGTTCTCCTCGTGCCTGTGTGGGTTTTCTCCGGGCACTCCGGTTTCCTCCCACATCCCAAAAACATGCGTGGTAGGTTAATTGAAGACCCTAAATTGCCCGTAGGTGTGACTGTGTGCGAATGGTTGTTTGTTTCTATGTGCCCTGCGATGGGCTGGCAACCGGTTCAGGGTGTACCCCGCCTCTTGCCCGATGATAGCTAGGATAGGTTCCAGCATGCCCTCGACCCTTGTGAGGATAAGTGGCTCAGAGAATGAATGGATGGATGGATGGATGGACGGTTCTGGGAGAACCGGAACGTTAGTCCCACTTCCGATCGGTTCTCGATGCCCAACCCTAGTTTTGAGTGTGTTGGATTAATGGCAACTGGTGGATACACAGGTCAGTTGTACCTTCTGCCATCTAGTGCAAGAGCATTTCATGTTATTTTACATACTTAAGTAAATATGTTCTTTACAATTAAGTGAAGAGTATTTCTGCAGCACACCTGATGATGTCTCACAGAACATTACAGTGGTTGGGAGTCACTGCTCTTCACTTTGATCACGTGACATGAATGCATTACATTACATCTACATTGCTGTCCTGCTCTGACATCTTCAGCCCAGCACTCCAGTCAGTCCCCCGCATCGCTGACGTCAGACGCGTCGTCCCCACGGCCTTACGTGTCGCCGCGGAACGGCACGCCGCAGAGCAATCAGAAAAACCTTCTGAGCGTTCACCCGAGCAGCATTGCGTCTTCGCAGACGAGGGTGCGTAATCCTTTTGGTGCTTCCAGACTGTCACTCTTTAATTTGCATATTGGTGATTGCCCTCATACCTTTTTGTTAGGTATGTTTTCTGTATCACCTGTGTTTTTGGCCATTTGTGGTCCATTTCTTTTTGTCTCTGTAGGGCAGTACATCTTCAGCTAAACAAGGCTCCGCCCCTCTGGCCCAGAACACGGAGAAGCGTCCTGAAGACCCCAGGACTCTCCAGCAAAGAAGGTAGATAGGAGGGAGCACAACAACAAGTGGAATGTGCTGTTCTAATTTATTTGGCAGATATTGTGGAAGCTTTTTGCTTGTCATTACGTCATCCACAGCCAGGAGATTCTCTCCGCGGGATCAAACGCAGCTGGTGCAACGTTGTCCCACCCCACTTCCAGCAGCAGCAGTCAAAGTCAATGTGCCGCTCCCACATCCTTCACCCCCTCCCTGGCAGCTCACTTTGATGAGAATCTCATCAAACATATCCAAGGATGGCCTTCGGAGAACACTGAGAAACAGGTAGAGACAACATTGGCAGACCAGAAGGCTGTCCAACTTCTTGGGTTGGTTTCTGTGTTTCATGTCTAGAACTGACCTGGGTAAAGTACGGCGTGCGGGCGTCATCCGGTCCATTCTCAGTCTCTGATGAGCTCTCACAGTCTATATGAATGAAAAATATACGGTGATATGGAAAGCTGAGCTTTTATCTTGTGAATGTGCGTATGTGGGTGGTGCGAGCAAATATTTGAGTCTCCCTTGCTATATTTTCAACCCCTCTCGTGACTATTTTTCTAAACAAAACGGCAAGCAACAATGCCACCAGTGGTCCTCGTGTCAGCAACATTCTTATTTCGTGCACAGTTGAGGGAAGAAGGGGATTTGCCCTACCAATGATTCGCGAAGCCCAACTCGTACATTATAATCACCAAAATATAGGAAACATTCTTCACATCGGTTTTTTTTTTTGGTGAATCTTGATTTAAGTGATTTGTTAATCTGTATAGTTGTAATTTTGACCGCTTTTAATTTTGTATAACCTGTATTTGCCAATTATAACAACATATCTACACAAGTAAAACAACATTAAAAAGGGAATACAGTTGAGGTCAGCATGTTGGCCGTTGCCCCAGGCAACTGTTCCAGGTTCTCACATGGCCCCTTGAAAAATGAAAGATTAGTTTGTCTTTTTGATTGGATGCCCTGACACAAACCCCAAAGAGTTGAGCGACACCCCTCAAAAAAAAAAACATGTTTTATGAATACTTCTCACACTTGACTGTTTTCCTATAATATGCCCGCCTTTGGTACTGAAATGTGCTCACGCGCCAACATTTTTATCAGACTCTTAACTTTATTGCAATCATTTAAGTTATTAATGTTCTGTACTGCAGCTGTTCCATCACTGGCTGATGGTCCTGTGTGTGTGTGATGCGCTGTTTTGTTTCGTGATTGTGTGATGACGTGAACTGTTGTCCTCCAATCGACGTTGTCTTTGTGCCAGGCGGCCCGGCTGCGTGAGGACGTCCACAACATGGGCAGCCTGTACATGTCGGAACTGTGCACAGAGATGAAAAACCTTCGCTCCCTGGTCAGAGTCAGTGAAATTCAGGCCACGCTGAGGGAACAAAGGTGAGGCAAAGGACTAAATATGAATGGATTAGCACTCGTGCTTCTCAATCGTAGACTGACTCTCCCGTTGCTCCTCAACTGTAGAATCCTGTTTCTGAGGCAGCAGAGCAAAGAGCTGGACAAGCTGAAAAACCAGAACTCTTACATGGTCTGAGGAGAACCGCCCGGGACGGACGGCTTAGAATGTCTTTAAACAGCCGACCGGATGAGCGCGGCTGCTCTTGTCTGTTTATTGCCCCCGCAAGAGCGACCGTTAAGACGGCGAGGGTGAGATGCATCATCCCTAACGTGTCTGCCACGTTTCCTGCCCCCCCAATCGCCATCGCGAGTCGCGTGGTGGCTCACCAAGCTGGAAACCGAGGACCTCAGGCTCTTTTCAAACGGCACCTTTTCGGATCGTGTGTATCGTACGCAATTTGTTTTCAGGTGTGTTTAGATGTGTTGTTGTCAGGAAAAGATTAGGTTGTTTTCTTCAAAAATATCATAACATTATTGGCGAAGTGAGTCGTCTGGATCCGCGCTCTTGTCAGTCGCATCCGCCTTCAAGCCGCTCAAATAGACTTTGATTCAATATGTCCAGTGAGTCATGCATCTAAAATGTTTGGCTTCAGTGGCAGTGATGTTACTAATGTTTTGTTGTTTTTTCTCAGAATAATCAACATTCCTTTCAACTTGCAGCTGATTCTCATGTCACGACATGAGATGGACCCGACATTTAAAAAGTTTATGGGAATTTATGTTCCAGTAATGCCACTGCACTGGGAAATCAGATATCTCCAAACTCCTGATGTATGCAAGCCATTCGGAAAGGGGGAAAAAAAAAAAAAAGCCCACGTTATTGGACCTAAAACAGCTGCTCGCTCGTACGAGAGTCATTTTCATGCAATCACTTCATCAGTTATGTTTTGTAATTGGTCTTTTTCTTTTTTTTCTTTTCGTTTAACTGTCAAACCTTTGTGTTCCCCTCATCCAAATTGGGGAGAAATATTTCATTCCTTTTTTTTGTGCAGGGTAGCAAGTGAGTCTGTAAAAATAGCTAAGTGACTGAATTAACAGTCAAGTAAATTATTGATGATTAAGTTTGTGCTTGTTGTCATAATGCAAAACCTAGTTGGAAATGTGAATGTTTTTTTTTTTTTGTCATTTGAAATTGATTTTCACCTTGTTCTGCCTCAGTGGGTGTTGACCCGCTGCCCTCAATATTCCAATTTGGCTCTCATTTTTTTTTTTTTTTAATGCAGTCTATGAGCAACCCAGAGATCATATTGAACTGCATTTGTATGCACCCAGAAAGCCATTTATTTTCACTCTCTGCTTATTTTTTCTTTAGTAGATTCCCCCAGATGATGTGCACACTTTTTCTTGATGGGGAAAGTGGGCTGGGGCGACTGGAAGAGTCAGTGTTTGGGGCGCAAGGGCTTTGTATTCCATAAAATATGAGATTAAAATATAATGCCACACCTACGCTAACAGTTGTGCTGTTCAAGGCTGTCATTTAGCTCGTGCGTTGTGTATGTGTTCGATGAGAATGCCAGAAAAGTTGACCAGTTTCAGCATGAACATCGTGTTTTTAGGCTTCTCGTATGTCAGTGGTATGACAGCAGTCGGTCTTACTCTGATGACTATTTCACTTGAAGTTTGCTATAGAAAGCGTCAGGAGTTCTAGTAGTTGATACATGTAGATGACAAATCATCCTCTGTCCACTAGGTGGTGACATTGAGCGGCTTAGTGTGCTTCCGTGTATGTTCAAGGCTGCTTCCTCAGGCCTATCAGAAAACCTATTAGTGTTTTATGTCATCTATGGCGAATGTAACCTTACACAAAAGCGGAATGGTATTACAACTCAGTGAAACTGTCCAATGTAATCATAACCCAAATATCTGCTCGTGTGTGGAAGATAAATGATCCCACAGATGCAGAGAGGCTACGTGAAAGTGGCCAGAAATAGCAAATAGCACTTCACCAGTTTTGTGTTTTGTAGAGTGACCATGGCCTCTTCGAGCGCCACAGCAGCGTTTTCCTGCGTGGGTCTGTGGCCAAAACGCGCACTTGAAGCAAATAGCGTTTGCAAGAGTGTGAGTTAGGTTTTAAACTAATTCAAGACAGGGTAGACCTGACCTCCACCATTTCGGCATGCGCAGTGTCAGCATGTTTGGGCAGCAAAATGTTAAAAATAAAAATAAAAAAAATTTCCCCCTCACACTCTTCCTGCACCCAAGTTCCAAAGAAAATGAAAGCGTTTTCATAATCTTGTTAACAATGCATAAACAAAAAACAAATTAACAGTAAAGTACATGATTTAAGGTCCAATGTCCAAAGAAATCAAATGCATTGAGCCACGTTTTTAAACACTTGTGTGTAAATGTTAAATGAATAAAGCACTTCCACAGCGATGATGCTTTTAGCAGATAACCTGTAAGTGGCCAGCGCTAACTGCTGCTAGCGTTAGCAGTCGACTCCAGTGTCTTCAGTCAGTTCAGTGACTGGTGTGCTTGTTCGCTAATATTACAGACAGTTCAGGATATATTCTTTTGAATGCCCCTCGAGGCTGGACCTTTTGTTCTTGGTCTCTCGATAGAAAGCCAAAGAAAATGCAAAACACCTGGCGAAATGGAGCTGTAATCGCAAGTTGACTCATGTTGACGGACCGGCTCAACCTTTTTGAGCGTCCTTTGCAGTGTAATTTCCCACCAAATTTTGGGTTGTCTTGCTAATTGTAGCGCCTCTGGTCCGTTACAATCCCGAGGTACCATTTTGTGTCACTTTTAGACTTCCGTTAGCTGCGTAGCGTCCTATCCATAAATCCAGTTTTATTTGTGCTGAACCACTTGCTGAAGTCAGTTTTCTTGCTTTTCGCTTTCATTCCTCACAGTTGGTCTGAGTTTGAGTTAGTCTATAAATAATATGCATCTCTGGGGAGCATAATGTATGTTATTTAAAGTTTTTAATGCTTTTGTCATGATATTAGAACTGCTACATTGTCGTGTAGTGGTTTGTCATTTTTTTGGAGGTGATACATGAACATGATTAATTACGTTTCTTGCCTTATTATTAATGGTAGACATTAAAAGTGACGAGCAGAGGGACCTGTTTGGACCTTGGAAATGAAACGACCGCAGGCAGCACGCGGCAGCTGCATGAATGCACGAGGTGCGTTCAGGGACACTGCGTAAGCGGGAGTGAATGTGTTCTTCTGTAAGAGTCGAGCCGCTGCTCCTCCACATCGAGAGGAGCCAGATGAGGTGGCTCGGGCATCTGATTGGGATGCCTCCCGGACGCCTCGCCGGTGAGGTGTTCCGGGCACGTCCCACCGGGAGAGACTACGTGGAACGCCTCGGAATCCCCGCGGAAGAGCTGGACGAAGTGGCTGGGGAGAGGGAAGTCTGGCGCGTCCCTGCTAAAGCTACTGACGCGACCTCGGATAAGCATTACAAAATGGATTGATGGATGGATGGGTAAATTGTACTGAACATTTTTAATAACATTCTCCTAACACCCAAGCGCACGGCGTTTCCTTCGAAATCCTATGGAGACATCAGCCTGCAGTTTGGGACGGTCACACTCGAGTAGTCAATGGAGTGTTACCCCAATACAAAGTCCGCTGAAGGATCAGAGCGCGATCGAACATACCATTTGTAAAATGTGTGCAGCTGACGAGCTCTTCACGTGCTCTTTCCGTCTCATGTGCTTCTCCTCCTCTCCGGGGGTCCACCCTGAGCCCAGTCCGGCCATTCTGATAGCCCCACGGTTGCAAATGTCAGCGCAGTGCAAATTCCTCTCCTCTCCTTGAGAACCAGCAAGCCGTGCTTGACAACCGACATCTTTCGAAAGCCGTCAAGACAAGACATCTGCCTCGGATGTCCGAAAACCGTCGTACGACTACCAGCAGCTTGTTGATGATGCCTATACAACCTGGAAATTGGTCATTTTCATATAATTTGATCAATAACGCTAAAGGGACCTGTAAAAGGAAAAAAAAAAATCCCATTTAGAATTTTTTTTTGCTGCCCTTTTTGTTTTCTATGGGTAAATGTCTCCTCCCATGCGGAAACGCGCACGCTTAAAGTCGTTTTTTCAAAACGTTGTTGATGACTTCAAATTGTATGCATTCATAGTAAAAGCAATCCTCATTGACAGAGCAAACGGTGGTGGACCATAAAAATACACGTCTTTTTATAACAGAAAAGACAAAAGTGCATAACGGTAAAGACATCAACGACTTCCTAAAAATGGTCGGAGCGGCCCAATGTGTTGCCCGTCAGTGTGTGCGGATACAATTGCATCAAGGATCCGAACTGCTCATTAAAGTCATTAGACTCTTGTCTTTATACAATCGTAATAACAGAAAAGACATGCAATTGTTTTGACACGTTCACAAATTCGTACATATTCATTCATATCGCTGAAATAACTATTTCTTTTGCTGTCTGCTGTTGTGTGAATGCAAAACGGCTGCCTCATCCTGGCACTTCAGCTCACAGATCCCTCTGGTGTATTGCAAAAACACCACGAGGCTCTCCTCAGTGGCGTTAACGCGAAAGACAGCTTGATTTGAAAAAAGTACCGTTTATAAAAGAAGACAAACGGAGCTCTGTTAGTTTTCATGGAAAAGGCAAATTAAGCAATAGGAGAAAAAGCCGATATTTCCAAAATGTCATGTTGTATCATGTAGAATGAGAACGTCTTTGATCAAATTATATGAAGATGCCCATGTGCACTTCGTTCCCCCCCCAACCCCCCAAATCTGTTCAGTAGTTATTGCTTAATGCTGCTCAATAACAAACAAATGACAATGAAAGCAAAAGCTCCTATACACACACACACACACACACACATACTGCTGTACAGTATATTGGAAGAGTGATCTTCTGTGCCAGTGTCAGCAAGAAGTGAAGATTCTGTCAGCGTACAAGCAATTGCTGTCTTTGCCCCTGAGGCAGTTTCGAAACGGTGCACGTTCAAGCATTCCTCCAGCGACGATCGCCTTGATCACTGTCACCTTATATAAGATACAATATTTCTCCACGGCAGGTGATTGATCGATCCCATCGCTGCTTCCTTCGATTCTCCGCCGCTGCCTTCGGTCCTTCGCCGTTCGCAGCTTACTCGGCACATGTTAAAGGTTATCTGCTTTCAGCGGCCTTGGGGTTTTCCTTTGGAGATTTTGCAGCGTCCGAGGACGCCGAGCCTCAATCGGACGTCCGTCGCTCAGCCCGTGAGAGACACCGGACCGTGCCGCTGTTCGATGAGAGCGTTTGCCTCTAACTCGAACAGTCAAATTAAAACTCTGCTGATTACCTGTCATATAATATTGGCCTTATTTTTCAAGTCATCGTGCCTCCTCTCGAGTCGCTCATGCTTTTTGTTTTGTGAAGCCCGTCGTCCCCTCGCGCTGGCCATCGGCACCGCAGCGTCAGCGTCTAGTACCCGCACTCTTTTACTACGAAGTCACGCTGTGAATGTGGTGAATGTGGTTCGGCGTTGTCTTGCTGAAATAAGCAGGGGGCGTCCATGAAAAAGACGTCGCTTGGATGGCAGCACATGTTTCTCCAAAACCTCTACGTGCCCTGTCAGCATTAATGGTGCCTTCACAGATCAGAATCAGAATCATCTTTATTTGCCAAGTATGTCCAAAACACACAAGGAATTTGTCTCGGGTAGTTGGAGCCGCTCTAGTACGACAGACGGTCAATTTACAGAACACTTTGGGGACATAAAGACATTGACAAAAAACAATTGTGCAAAAAGATGCAGAGTCCTCTAGCACTTAGAGCAGTTCGAATGACTCATATTGCAATAGTCCGGCGCAATGACCATTGCGCAAAGGGCGCCGAGACTTCAAGGAGCGGATGCGGTTTAAAGTGACGAGTCGTGCGATCATCTGGGACAATGTCGGTTGTGCAAATGTTACAGATACTCCTCAATCGGTGTGCAAATGGAGCAGATGTTACTCTGGCACGAGTGGCCGGTATATGCAAATAGTGCAGCGTGGCGAGACAACTGCAGTGAGTGCACGAGTCATACGTAATTGGCCCGACAGAAATGGGACAACGAACTCAAGTCAAAAAAATTCCAGCTTGTTGTCATGGAATTATAGGTTAGGTGTTTAAGAAGTTGATCGCAAGAGGGAAGAAGCTGTCGGAATGTCTACTCGTTCGAGTTTGCGTCGATCGGTAGCGCCGACCTGAGGGAAGGAGCCGGAAGAGCCGGTGACCGGGGTGCGGACGGTCCGAGAGGATTTTGCACGCCCTTGTCTTAGTTCTGGCAGCGTGCGAGTCCTCAAGGGTAGATGTGTAAGTTACCCATGCCATTGGCATCAACACAGCCCCATACCGTCACAGATGCTGGCTTTTGAACTTTGACTCGTCGGACCACAGAACACTATTAGTGTTACCTTGATTCTTGGTTTTTTGGGACTTTGTTCATTTAGTGTTTCGATTTTTGCACGATCCTTGTTTTCCTTTTCTTTTTTGTAAAGAAATACATTTTGGAGACTCGTGATCTCCGGGCTTGTGTCCCTGCTTCCCTGCATTTGGATCCTCCAACTTTTGCCTCTATTCCACCACGCAAACCTGCAAACTCTGACAGAAAGTTGTTTGAGATACAACTGTGGTCACGGAACGAATTAACCTCGTATTGCAAGTCACCACGGCATATTGTAAAGTCAACCTTCAGAAAGCCATTCAAATGTATTCAACCTGCTACTTTTTCAAATGGAACGTGTGCAATAAACACGAGCAGTAAAGATTTTTCAAACACTGCCTGTGTTTGTATGCGTTTTCTCTGGCACTCCGGCTTCCTCCCACCTTCCCAAAAGACTAAAAAGATCAATTTGTGTTCAAGTGAGAAAGCATTTTCTCTGCTCTGTGCTTGATTGGTGTCACTGCACAATCACATAATCAGTGTAATTGGGAGGAAGCTGAGTTGTGACCTTTGGTCTTTCAAGGAGTTGCTCTACAAGAAGCTTGGGCGCATATATATATATATATATATATATATATATATATATATATATATATATATTAGGAATTGGCCTGTTGAGGCTTTATCAAACTACTAGCTTTGTCAATCCATATAACGTAGATTGTCATCTGCAATCCTAAAAAGAGGGATTCAATTAAGATTAAGATCAATTACATTTACCCATCCAATAAGCCCTGAAGCAGCACTTCACATCGAGTGTGCAGCGGTGCAATTAAGAAAGTCGAGCTGACGATATCCCGCGACGGTGCCGCGTGCCGAAACGTGCGACTCTTCGAGATGAATCGCGGCGCTCGGTCCAGACATTTTCAGACGGTTTGGAGTGCCATGAGACCAGACCGATTAGTGCACTGACAGCAATCGGGACGAATTACGTGGTGAAACTGTTATTGTTAAGGTGCAACACAGCCTGTGAAACTAAACTACTCAGTTAGATGAAGGGTCATCTTACTGCGGTAGAAGAAAATGTCATCAATAGCGAGAGTAATGCTCTTTACCCGCGCCGGCTCCTCTGCTTTCAAGTTTTCTTTTTGTTGATGGGCTGAAAGTGTGCTCACATTCATCTTATTGCGATTATAGATTCAACTTCTCATTTGTAAGAGGAAGTTAACTTTAGCTTTCTTAGTGCAACAGTTATTTGCTATTTCTTTAATACGTATAAGCTAATATAGATATAGCTATATATCTATAAATATGTTGTATCTGGTCTTTAATATTGGCTCTTGTCAATGTATTTTATTAAAATAACGCCAGCTTTTAGTCCTTCCTCTCTTAGCGCTTTCACCATATACCAAAAATTCCACGAAATTATTGTACCCCCTCCCCGCCCCAAAAATAATCAAAGGTAGAACTCGAGAAGTTGAACTGAAAAATGGAACTCACAAAAGAAAATGTAAGCACTGTTATTGAAAAGCTTGACAAAAGGAAATCTGAAGACTGTCATTGAAAAACATCATGGCACCAGGATAAAAATATAAAAGCAAAATAGGATATTTTCCAATGTCTGTACAGTAGTTTGCCTTTTTTTGGTCCCTCAATGCTGAATTCTTTTTTCATTGCCCAAACCTAATGGCCGTGAGCGTGGGTTGAAAAACCTTGAGGTGCCTTCGGAAGGAAAGATGAATAGTGTGTGTTTAACGATTGTTTTGGCCACTCGATAACAACAATATTATATACCGGGACACATCGATTGTTGTACGTGCAAAGAGACCACCGCAGAATTCTGCCTGTGCTGGAAGAGCATTGGAACGCTCAAGGCAAATTACAGGCTTGTATGACAATAGGCTGGAATAAACGGCATTTGAACAACAAAACATTTATCCCAGTGGGATACTCCATCTGAAGGACTCGCTAATGTTTGACGTTTGACTGGATGGAATGAGGCTTAAGGACGAAAGGCCAGGCTGTTGTTAGCGTGTGTTTGAGCGACAGAGGCGCTCACGCTGTTTACACAGCTCAGCCATTCCTTCGGGATTCAAGGGAAACCTTAAAGCTCTGTTGCGCTTTTTATTCCCATTTTCGCCCCCATAGGCGTTCGCCACCTGGGCCTTCAGTCGACTGAAGGCAACTCTAATATCACCTAACAAGTGTGCCGTGCGCAGGACCTGGAGCAGTTCAAAATAAGTATTTGTCTGATAACAAGAAAAAAGAAAAAAAAAAAGCATAAAATATGAGAGGCTGCTGACGAAATGTATTCATTTGTGCAGATTGCTACAGATGTGTTTTGCAAGTTGAAGTTGGCTGTAACAGGTTTTTCTCGGTTTTTCTCTCAACCAATCAGAAGACAGAAAAATGCTGACATGATTGTGGGCAATATTTGAAATCTGATTGGTTTAAGAAACAATGCCATTGCTAATATAGTTTAAGTCGCGTCAGTTTGTTGAGATTCCGAAGGTTGTGGGGAGATTCGATACATTTGGCAACACGCACGGGCTGAAATCCGATTGGGCAAAAACTAAACGTCCATTTACATGTACTCGAAGCAGTGCAGCCGAGACAGCAAATCAAGAGAGGAGACTCTGGGGAATATATTATCATATATAATTTGGCTTGTAACTGTGCTTCGGTCGGTGTCCTTACGGCTCACCGCTGCCCACAGCAAATCATTGGAAATTCAATTCATCAGTCAAAGGTTTGCCATCACAAAACCTTTATCGACTGCGCAGCATACATGTAGGCACGATTCCGCGGAAGATTTCATGGTCAAATATTACAAGTCGGATTTCCCCAAAAATCGGCATCAGACAACTTTGGCTATTGCCGCTTCTTAGCTCGAATGTTTTTCTCAACTGTCAGTGAAATTGCACGCAAGGGTCCAAATGTGTCCGATCTCGATTGCGCAGGTGTACCTAATGGAGTGTCCGATAAGTGACAGTCGAAGAGGAACGAAGCTCGGAGGACAAATCTAGTGCCTTGCGGAGGTCACTTAGGATGGAAAGCTTGCGTGTTGTGTCAGTGACGCCCAGTCATCAAGATGACTTTGTCCTCCTAAAGATGGGGAATGTTTACTAAATGAACTATTGATCTACCTGAAGCTGAAAGCCCGCTAGAACAAAAGCGCACGTGAGAAGAGATGCGAGGATGCGTTTGCCTTGTTTACGCCATCGCGCCACATCAGGCCTGCGAAGCACGCGGCGCCGAAGGCGTGGAGGTCAGCTGTGCGGAAAGAGCTGAATATCCGAAAATCCGACTCCACTGTCGTTTGCCCACGATAATCTCTCTTTGATGTGCTGAATGAAAACATCGCTGTCCCTGTCTCCGGCGGCGGTAAAGCTGGCAACCAATGGCCGGCTTTAAATCCAGTATTCGTTTCATGCGGGAGGAAAAGAAAATGGTCCACACTGTCTATATTTATGAATCAGTTACGCTGAGTGCTCAACGTAAGCCCTGAAGGGACGCTTTAGTAAATCTACTGGATGGCATCGGAACAGAAGAAATAGTTTTGGCGCTCAGGAGCAACACTTCCTCAAGATCCCTTCATCTCCGAGCCATGCTCCTGTGTGGTCGAAGGAGCGCAACAACAAATGCTATCGGGGACCAAAATCTACATTTCGATTTTAGAAATAGCTACACCGAAAACATTTTTGAACTAATCTGTCTTTCGTTGAAATAATAACACAAAATTGTTGAAAAATAATTGGTTCGTTCGTTTCAAGTGATTGATGTAAATGTATTTTCTTTCCGCTCATTTGAATGTACAGAGGGGCACCAAACTGAAATATTTCATTTCGACCAAAGGATTTTCTCGAATCGAACGTGATCGGACTTGGGCGGAAGGAGCGACCTTGACATTGGTGAGAAAAATGAATCAAGTTTGCATTTTGGCAACGTTACCGTTACAGTCACGGTTAAAGTCAGTTAAAGTGTTTTGAAAGATATCTCCGCCCTCGACTGGACATGATGTGCAGCCGTCGAATGAGACGCACTGTTGTCCAGATAGCGCAGGCCAGTTAGCCTTCTGGGGACTGGAGGAGCTGCTGCTTCAACGCTTCTATTTCTATCAGCGAAACAAAAAAACCTTGTGTGGGTGTGAATATGCACGTGCACTGAAACTCGCTGCCGTGTTTTGAAACTAAACTAGACTACGCTACACTGGTAATGTTTGTTCCAACATTAAAAGCGGTTTACACGAAATCGAATAAAAGCAACTTTTTGGTTAAACTTTCAGGAAACACGAAACAGGAATCATTTTCATTGAATCAAAGCTAAAATGCTAACTGTGACGAATGAGTTATGCCGTGTTTCATTTTTTCAGTGTTCGGGGACCGAAATATACATTTATCGAGCAATTGCAATGATGTGTGTTTTTAGGTTTTCGATTCTATTTAGTTTAGTTTCATGTCATGTCATGTCATGTCTTGTTTTCTTGTGACCCACGCTCATGTCGTCCTGCCGGTTAGGTTTTGGTTGTCGTCAGGCCCGTCCGTCCTTTATGTCTCCCCATCAGCTCCCTGCAGTCACTCGTGCCGTGTTGTCTCGTCAATTTCTTTGTATTTAGTTCCCTGCTTTCTTTTCGTCCATGTGTTTGAGTAAATCCTGAACTCCTGCCTGCCTCTCTGCTTCGCTGCGCTTGGGTCCACCTTTTGCCTCAAGCCCACAATAATCTCCGGCACGATGACACTAATAGGCAGCAACGTGTAGAAAACTCACAACAGGATACTCCCACACAGCTCTGCGAAACAAACTGCGCACGCACACGGGAGTAAATATTGAGCCCAACCTGAGTAAATGGGTTGGTAACCTTCAGGACTTGTACCAAAGAGAGACGACCGCGTTAAATGGCGTCTACGTATCGGAGACGCGTCGCTCTTTTACTCGCAAACCTGAGGAGAAACGCTCGGCAAGGCGCACTCACACCGCTGTGGCGCTAAATAAATAAAAAGGCCATTACTTTGACGAAAGAAGACGTCGTCCGTCCCTTTTCCCACATTCCCGCAGGCCCTCATCACAGCTAATCCTGTCAGTTACTGCCAGTGGAAAACTACCCGAGGTGCGCGAGACTTAATTGCACTGCGGCCACCAATCTTTCAGCTCAATATACGTCGATACCTTTCACATAACTAAAGGTCTGCAACTCCTCAGTAAGGAAAGTAGCTATTGGCTGCCCTAAAAGTGTCCCGAAGTCATCTCGTATGCATAATTGTTTGCAACGGACCCAGCCGGAGAGAGGAACAGCGTCGTGTGAGTTTTAAAAAAAGTGATCACAACGGCAAATGAGCGTTCTGTTGTCTATAAAAGCCATATTTCATCATTGGCTCTTTTTCGCAAAGACAGCAAAAGTGGCGCTTGCAGGAAGGAAGATCTCGTTTGTTCGGTTTCCTGAACGAGCTCGGGTGCCAACATCTCTTCGTAGCAAACAGAGATATATGAGTGCAGTTGCTAAATGGTTATTAAGTAGACACGAACGCATCGTTTCTCTCTACGGTATGCGGCGAGAGAGAAACAGAGAGAAACGTCAAACAGAAGAATGTTTGAGCTTGAGTTCCACGGTTTTGTCAGAAGACGTCATTGTACTTTACAATGACGCACACTGAGCCTAAACTGCTCGAGATTGTTTTGGGATAGTCTACAGCCGGACTGAAAAATGCAATATTAGACCAGGGGATGAGTACTGACTTAATAGATAACACTTAGTTTCTGCACTGGGAATACTTCCTTCTTCCTATGAGCTTACAAAACCGACACCGCCATGAGGTATTGGAGTCTTTTTTGTAACTTCCTGAGGCTCCTGAAATCTTTTTTTGTTTTTGTTTGTATATGCGTAGACAGTATAATGTTGCTATATATATATATATATATATATATATATATATATAAAGATCCAGATATAGACATTCAATCAGTAGATACACAATCGAAACAAGAGGAAGACAAACAAGCAAGAAAATGCCTTTCTTTCCCTCTCTCGTTTCTTCGTCTGGATGATGAGCGATGCTTAATCATGCTAATTGTTTCATCGCGTCATGGCCAAATTCTAACAATCGACATGTATCTCTTTTCACTTTTTAATGTTTGATTGTATGGGGAACTTGATAGCCTGTAAACCATCGTCTAAAATGATGATTACTCTTTTTTCGATCCCGAGTTAACATATTTCAGCGCATTTCGTCTCATTTCAACGTGCATTTGTATTTGCAAAGTCTAATCATCTCCAACATAAGACGCCCGATTGAATTGCCGTCACGTGAGTGTATTTTACTCTGACGCAAAGCTACACCGCATCTCGCTCCACTTTTCAATTTTGCTGAATTTGAGCGAAGCGAGAGATTTGGAGAGATTTTGAATTTGCACCGGACCGTATTTCGTTTCCCGCGGAGACGGACGGAGTTGTTGCTTCGTCAGCGACTGCGCTGCTGAAAACGAAAGGCTCTGTCCGGGACAAATCTATGTCCGCAGTGGGAGCATTCATATTTGCTCATCGTGAAGAATTGACTTGAAGGAAACCATTCGTAAATGTGATTTTGAAATATGCTTAAGGTAATATCCTCCCCTTTTAATGACCTTCCAATATCTTCACGCCCAATTCGCAGATTGCCAAACCTAATCTACTGCATCATTACCCTCATTATCGATTTGTGATGTTGCCCTCGAATTGATTTGTAGAAAGGTACGTATTCTAATTGTCTTTTTCTTCCGGTCCGCAATCTTTCTGCGTGTGACTGCCGCAGTGAACAGTGAACGCTCGCCTTTTAGGACCCAAAGGTGATTTATGAACCGGGATGAGAGTGAGATTACGTTCCGTACGTTCCTTCATATGGTATGAAGAAGGAGAGCAGCACACGTTGCCGGGTAGGACAAAAGCGCATCAACGAAGAGACGACGAAGCCCACAATTTGCACGTGACATGAAGCCATAGGCCGACGGCTAAGAAAACAAGAGAAATGTTGCTGATGGTGCGATATGGATGATGAATACTTTCTCGTCTAGCGTCTCCCAGAGCGGCGAGACGATCGGGCCGCTAGCCGGTCAGCGCCGCTCAGACCTTTCCCTCTCTCGCTTAAATGTCCGGCCGTCCGATGTGACGATCCGACCGGGCGCCGAGGACCCAGGGGTCTCTCTGACATGTTTTGTAAGTAGCCGAGCCCTTTGATGGATGACTCTTATTTTCTTGTCACCCTGCGACTGCTTTTATGTTCATCTTGATAGCTTCTTGATGGGCTTTCATCCTTATCCAGAACAGAAGTAGACCGGCTGGCAGTCAGTAAGCGGCAAAAGAATGTCAATGGAGGTGGACTAAGAGCAGATTGAAAAGAGCATCGATTGAAAGAAATCGGTATTCATTGTTCAAGGCGTGTATGTTTGAATCATTTATTTTACCGCGATTTGAACAGCTTCCCTTTAACCCCGAGTGGCACTCTCTCTCTCTCTCTCTCTCTCTCTCTCTGTCTCTCTCTCTCTCTCTGTACGTGACGACGATGAAGTCCAGGGAGGAAAGATTGACGCTATCAGATGTAATATTTTATGGAGTCACAACTCGGTGGGCGGAGCCTCCGGGCCGCACCTGTTGCCAATCGGCCTCGGTTTGGTACTTGGGCGCAGCTCCAGCGGAAGGACGTCGTCGAAGTATTGCCTTTCATGCGGCTCATATCTTTTGCTTGTTAGCGGTTGGGTTTCTGTCTTGTTGTTCCGGAGGTACTTAAGCTTTGCTTTTTGGAAGAAGTTTTTTTCTTCTTTCTTATCCAATTTCTATCTAGTAAAGGTAGATTCTGCTTTTGCTGGTTATCAGTGCCTTCTTTCCGCTGCGGCTTCGTCTACTTCCTTCTGTTTGTTACTTGCTGTCTTCGTGTGTTTAGTTTTTTATGACACCTTTTGTCGTCGCGCTGTTGGCTTTTGACCGATGAGCTTCACGGGCGCGCGTTTTCGTTGGAATAAAGCCTTGAGCGATCTGCATTTGTCTGCGCCGTGATCATCCTTCGGCTCTGTGACAATCACAACAAAAGCTCCGATTTGTGCTGTTGTTCATCGACAGGATCGCTTTCACTAGAAAAGCGTGAATTCACGTGACTCATCTTTGCATTCTGGTGCATCCAAAAGAAGGTGAAGCAGTGAGAACAAAAACATCCTAAACAGCTCAGTTTAGATCGCCCGCACGCAGAGGTGGGCGAGAACGCGCTACATGAATTCCGTTACTCCAGTTGCATTTTGGACGAATTGTCAGAGTAGTTTTCATGCAACATACTTTGACTCGAGTATTCATGTTAAGAAATACAACAGCTTATTATTATTATCCTTTTTTAAAAATGAGAATACCTTCTTTCCCTTCCATGAAATTGTGAGCGCCCAAACTGGGATATTTCAGCCCTCGCTTTTCAGCGAAGACACCTCGCGGTAAGTCACAGAGGTTTTGGCTGCGCAACATCAGCTCTATTTTATGCTGTAAACCATTCATCTCGGAACTCGCTTCTGTAATCGCTGTCGCTCGCTCGCCCGCTCAGACTGGCATGCGCGCACACGCACGCATGCTGTCAATACGTTTGGCCAACAAACCGCTTCTTCATTGAGTCCTTTCAGCGACCAAAGCAACAAAGGTTTCTGCTTTCGGTTTTAGGGCTCTTCAAAAATGAAACGCTGGCAGCCTGGCGGCTGAGTGTGCGGACTTCCATGTGAGTTTGCATGCGATTGGTTCCTCCCGAACAACTTAGAAGACGGGCACTCCCTCCCTTGTGCAACCGCATTGATTTGATGACTATTATTGGATTGACACTTTATTTCACCAGGTAAAAGACCAGTTGAGACAGAACATCTCTTTTGCAGTGCCGACCTTTTCACTTCCCCTCTCAAGGTGACTTAAAAAAAGAAAATCAATCAATGCGGTTGTATAAATTCGGTCACGTTGGTGGTGGAACAAGTTTGAAAATGATTTATTCAGTTGGCAGCACAAAAAGCTGGCATTTGAACAGGGGTGTGTTGACTTTTCATAGCCACTGCAGCCTTGTTCCTGTTTGTGTAATCTCCTCCTCTTGAGTCTGTTGCGCTGTTTAACAAGTGGAAACAAAATCATATAAGAGTATTTCCTAATTTGTTATTTTACAAAGGGTTTATTTATCATTTGCTATTCGATTGTATTTTATTTGACGTTCACGCTTGTAAAGCAGCAGTCGCCCTGCTTGACCTCTGCCCTGGCGCCAGCCAACTCTGCGCTCCCTTTGGCACCCGTGCGCTGACGGGTTGCAGGATCGACGAGCTTCCCAGCGCCACAGAGGCCTTCAGCAGTAACGGCCGAAACGCACGGGTGGTAGTCTTTCTTTTCAGTTTGAGGGGACGCAAACGTGTGATTGCGAGCATAATTTCCTTCCGAAGATTCTGAGAAAATTTGAGTTGAAATAACAGTGGCAGAACTGAACTCCACAAACCTTCTGACGCTTTAGAGACAGACACGATGACGGTATGACATCAGATCGTTAGTGTTGTTCAATGAAACATAATGACACTTTTGTACGCATATGACGTACATTTTAACTGTTCCCTTACAGCTTCCCGTCGAGCTTTTTTGAGTCCGCGCGAAGGTAAAGAAAGTCAAATCGACGTCGACTCATCGACGACGTCTCAATTGTTCAGTACATTACTGCAGCGTCCTCTCAGAGGACGGGCGGCGGTTGATCGCTAACCTCTTTTACCGCGAGCCAATTAGCCAATTAACTCTCAGCTGTAACCAGGCCCGAAACATTCATGTCAAAAATAAACAGCAAGACAGCGCTTCCATTGAACCGGTTGAGCAGCCAGTCGCTTGCATTTTCGGAGGGATACGGCCGACGGGATCCCATTGAGACATACTTTTCTTGAACAGATGCATTGGTTTTAATATGTGTTGGCATTTTAGAGAAAACGACATTTAAAGGGACACAAAATTGAAACCTTCTCCTGACGTAAAGGCCTCTGTTACATTAGCCTGACTCTAATAGTCGTCCTCAGGCGCGACCATCTGACGTGTGAATGAATTGTGCACAAGAACGTGGACAACAAACACTGCGTTTCTCAATATTCTACTCCAGAGAGTATAGTACAGTACAAAAGAGTTTCCACACAGCGCTCGCTGACGTTAGGCTCCCGAAGTCTGTTCGAGTTCAAACCGATTGTGTTTGATAGGGTTGAGGTCAGGGCTGTCAATTTGCAACCTTTATGGAATCGGTCTGAAACCGAAACAGGCCTTCGTCAACCCGTCTGTCCGAGAAGGTCGCAAGACAGCACGTGAAAAGTAAGGCGGTGGCATCGGCAACCTGCCTTGCGGGATCCAACACAATCGGCGACAGGAAAGTCACGTTTGAGTCTTCAGATTCAGCAAGTGTGTTGACCTTGAACAGTTTTTTGTTGTTGTTGTTTTTTAAATTGAGAAATGATGCACATTTACAGTATCAGCAGCAAATATGGCAAACAAACAATTGATTTTCTCCTTATCTCACCTTTGACGTGAAACAAACGATGACATTGATTTTCCCTGCCGATCCGTCCCCTCATCCCCTCCGACTTTGTATGAGCGTGAAAAGGCGCCGTTCATCACAAATGACCTGCCACACTCACAGAGGAGAGTTTGTGATTCACCCTCCACGACAAACACGCTCGCCCACTCTCCAAGGACAAAGTTGTCCCCCAGCACGCTCGCTCGCATATCGCAGCTGTGCCCTGCTTCAAAACATTCTTGGAGTTACAACCACACATTTCGAACAATTGCAACAAGGACTGCTTTGTGTTCTGGAGAAAGCACTAACGACATTACACAATTAACAGGGGCCATGGTGGTTCCTTCAGGATTAGGAAAGAAAGATGAACGATACCAACAATTACCTGTTACAAACCAAAACTAACCATTACATATTATCATCTATCTGGCGGCAAAACCCCAAACCCGACACGTTTCTGTCATCGTTTCAGTTGAGGTCAGCGGTATTCGATCACTTGTGTGCCACCCACAAGTATCCTGGCCTGGGGCCCATTCTTAACAAACATTAGGAAATAGTCTACACGTAAAAACCCTCGCACAGGAGCTGCTGTTGGCCGCAGCTCACGGCCAGACGCACTCGTCGCACGCGCGCGTGTCGAACGCTCCAATACTGAAGCATTCAGACTGTGTGGGATGGGTCAAACTGGAGAAAATCTTTTTGCAAAAGTCTTTCTCGACCTTGGATTGTCACCTATCGAAGGAGATACATTCCAGACCACCTGCGGGGATCACTGGCTATAAACTCTAACCTTAATGCGCCTCTTCCCCACCTAACGCAGAGCTGCCAGCGCCAGTCGAAATCTGTTTGCTTACTGCATTTTCTACGGATTCACACCTGTGGAAAGTTGTCCTCGATGTTGTTTAGTACCTATCGAATTGGAGTGTTTACCCCCTGTTCTTCAGAATGCGACAGTCGATTTGTGGATCAGTTCAAGTTCAACTCACTTTCCTGTGTAAATTTGTGTTCGTAAATGAAGTAAAACTAAATTAGCTTCTGAAAGCACCTTTAAATCTCGTGTTTATCTCATGCGACCCAGTGATTTAAAACAAACAAACCCGGATGTTAGCACATGCTTTAGAAAGTAAGTTGGAGCCAAAAAGCTAGAAGCAGTAAGCTTTCGGTGGAAAACTTCCTGCTTCTAGCTTTTTGTCACCAACCGACTTACTTAGTGAATGCTGGTTGCCTCTCAGCCCGAAGGCAAAACAAAATTAACCTGCCGTGTGAAGTCTCCTGCGTGGCGAGCGTGTACTTGGCCGTGAGCGTGTCCATTGACAATGCGGCGGGAATTCAAGGAGTGTGCGGGTCAACGGGGGGGGGGGGGGGGTTCATAGTTCAGTTTTGCCCCTGGGCCCCCTCAAGGGTTTATCCACAATAATAATCAAATCAAATATGAAGACGCTCTGACTCCTCGATCCTGCTGTGCGTGCGCCCTCTTTCTGGCCCCAGCGTAGGTTGCCAAAAGCCAACGAATGCCCAGTAGATGTGGCCTTCAAGACATTCTGCAGATAATTGAGCAGGCAAACGAAATAATGAGCTCCCCATTCAATTATTATCCTCCCTGCTTTCTGTACTTCAAATTTGACAGTTCAGAGCTTATCTATCCAATGTCAACTAATATGATATACCATATATTCAAGTCTCTTTAGGTCTTAAGTGACTTGAGAATCTTTGTTTCATTACAGTGAAAATAATGCTGAAAGAGTAGCCACTGTGTGTTGAGACATTTCCTTTGGAAAAAAAAAATAAAAAATCTTTGCATGCAATATAATTTGACATTATAGAACTTTTTGTCAGAGTGATATAAGGCTTAAAATACAGTTTTACTTCCCTCACGCAATTGCACCAAAAAAAAGCAGTTTTTTTTTTCTCTTCTCTTTTTTTTTGTTTATTGTTTTTTACACAGGGAAAACTTTATTCATTCATTCTCAATTGACATAGCCACTTGGACATATTTCAAGTGTCTGTCAAGCACCCCGGTAAATAACATCTTAAGCCTACTTTAATGACTTGTTGTTCTAACAAAACAAAAATGTGTGTATTTGATCAAAAAGTACAAATGAATTCAATATAAAATGACCAGAATACAGATGTCAATAACCTGTCCTTGTTCACTGAAAGACTTAAATCTGATCCTAAATCTGTCATTGTCCAATCCGTTCCGCTTGTTCATACAACGAACGTCCGTCCTTATTACGGAAAGTGTCACGGTGTGTGTTTTGGTTTGGCCCGTGCTTAGTTTTGTTCCGTGTTTGTCTTGTGTGCTCATTTAGTTATTTGTGTCCACCTGTACTCGTCAACCTGCCTTGTGTCGACCAATCGGCTCTCTCCAGCCACTCGTGCCTTGCCCAGGTGTTCCCCGTTGTCTCGTCAAACTGTTTCTATTTAGTTCCCTGGTTTCGTTCAGTTCTTGTGGCCTCGTTGTCGTCATCAGGTGCCACTGTCCCTGTCTGTTCCCCGTCTTAGTCACCAGTCATAGTTTGTTTCCAGTTTTAGGTTTATTGCAGTGTTTCTCTGCTACTTTGATTATCTGTTGTTGGACTTTGTTTCGTTTTCTTTATCTGTGTTCCTTGTTTGCCTTTTTTTTTTTTTGGGAATGGAATATAATTTTTGGAGACTCCTGCATTCCTGCCTTGCACTTGGATCCTCCACGTTTTTGCCTTGCCTTCCTCGCCTTCGAAAACCCCACGTGACTGGAAGTCCAGTTCCTGTTTTGTCTGCGACCTTGCTCGCACCGGTAAGTGCTGCGTGTACGCTACGTGTGTCCCCGAGTAGCACGCGGAGCCGAAGGACGGAAATACGAAAGCGGTTTTCATCAATGCCGCTAGTAACAATTAGTTAGCGCCGGCTAACGGCACAAAGTCCCGTGCTACTTCGTTAGCCGGAAATGCTTTGTGAACGTCCTGCTTGTGTACACAATGCTGAAGAGGTTTAAAGAGCGAACTTTATGCATGAGCTGAGCTCTTTCGCATATGATTATCATCAGTAGCTGATGATCATAATACATTAATAATAATCACTCATCCACTCCCATTTTAGATGAATTATGAAACATGCGAGTCAATGTGAATCATGTAAGACTTTCTTAATAACTTCAGCTTTTGTTGCATCAAGGCACCTACTTTAGATTAGAAAAATCTCACGGTAAACCACCGAGCAAAAGTATGACTATTGAAATCGTCACAAATGAAATCCGGACCTGTTCAGTTGAACACAAAGCTGACATATCGGAGGAAGCCGCGAGTTATCGTGTCGTAGGAATGACAATAGGTGGATACACGGGTTCGTTGTACCTTCCGCCATCCGATTGTTCTGCCGCTGGCATCGATGCTGTAGATGAGCAGGGTTATATTTCTGACGAATAACTACCGCTATTAGTACTACTGATGATAATAATAGTACTGCATAAACATACTTTCCGTGTTTGCAGACTGTATTAAAAAGCAGGTTGAAAGAACAGCCCAAATCCGACGATGGTCTCAAACTTTGACACTGTTTTGTGTCTTTGTTAAATCTGTCTTAAAACATTTCTCATTATTTGCGAAGTGTTTGTGGAATTCATGCTCGCGTGCTACGTTCGCTCCTGGGGGCGAGGCCCTCTTGTCCGTAACACCTCGTGACGCCACTGCAGAGGCATATTGGCGCCCACTGAAAAGAATTGTGACGTTTGGCCGCGACATCGCCGAACAAGCTGCTAGATTTCAGGGTTGACGCTCGGAGGGCCTTGATGAGCATCCTGAGCCTTAGTTAGCCAATTCGCCCTTCAGCTTCCCATCCAGATCTCGGCCACTCGCTCAGTCCCAACCCCTGACAGTCCAGCGGTCGCCTCGAGGGCTTGTCCTTGTGTTTGCGCGTGCGTACAAAGTTCCACGCACGCGGGCAAGTCAGGATCTAGCTGAGGAGAACGAGCGTCGGCGCGCTGACGGATGGCTCGGTAGCATGTGTCGATGTGGCAGAAACGGCCGGCCGTTACTCATGCCGTGTGACCGCTGCGTCGGCTTGAAGGAGGTAAGGGTACGAGGACGGAAGGGGAGCGAGGAGGCAAAGAGGAGGTTGTCAAAGAAGGGGAAGGAAGGCAAAGCAATAGTCTCCAATGCAGCTATTTGTCATACTGGGGACAAGACGACGAAGTTGCCGTTCGACTGCGCGAGAGCTGGAAAGCGTAAATTTGGTTGCATCGGTTACACGCCGACACAAGCGATGACGTCGTGTCGCGGTAAAAGCCCCAGACGACTCGGCTCCTAGGATCGTTGGGACACACGGACCCCTCCACCACGATAAGGGGACTGCTTCCAGGAGGGAGCTTGCTAACAAGCGGGATGCCATAAATAATAAATCATAAGAAATGGGATGCCACGTTTATGCCGCCTGGCCGATGCTTTTGCCGCGCCTTATGGTGAAGAGCTGCTCGGAAGCGTCTCCTCAGTGCTGCGCTCCGCGTTTCAATTTATCCTTTCGACTTCAGTCCGGTCCCTCTTCTCAGGGATGAAAAATGGGGACGGCAGCAGAGCAGGCGAAGAGGAGCGTCCTCCCTCGGTCAGTCGCTAATGCCTCATTAGGTACTCGGCGGGGCCATTGGTCGCCGTTATCGCCTGGCCGCAACGGGCCTCCTCTGCTGTCGCCGCCTCATCGGACACGTGCGCTCGCATGTACAGTAGTTAGCCACATTGGCACGGCACAATCTGGCACTGTTCAGATGCGCGCATGCACGTACACGCATTTTATTCCTCCGCCATTCGCTCCGCCTGCTCGTCACTGATTCTGATCCGTGAATGCAGCGTCCTCTACAGCTCCATGTAACGACTTTCCATCCTGCGAACATACATGCTAACTCATTCCATCAAGGGAGATTTTCAAATTTGTAGTTGACAAATGTATGCAATTATCATCCATTCCATTACTGGGAGAAAATGTGTGTATTGAAATGAGTTGCTTTTGGAAATTTCCATGATTACAATTTTAGTTACATTTTAACTGTGCTTTTGTTTTTGTTTTTGTTTTGTTCGTATCACTTCCTTCCTCTCATGCCGACGCTTGTGATTGGCTCTCTCTGTTCATGTCTCAAACATGACATATTTTTACAAACATGACCTCAAAATTCCACCATTTGGTGCAATCTGTTAGTCTGAGATTTTGAAAAGGTTAAACTTATAGTTACCCCTTTGAACCGTATCACCTTTGGACTTTTTCTGGAACATTCACTTATCTCATTTGTACAGTACATCTCCTCCGTAAGGAGAACCAACTACATTTCCAAATGTATCATCCCAACACTGATTGAGCTGACATCAGCGGTTCAATACCGGGATTAAATCATTACGCTGATTAGTCAAGGTGCGTCCATTTACAAGCTTTGCAGGGCATCGTCGTGTCAAATTGAGCAGTGCAATTTGAAAAAAGGCAAAGTTGGTGAGATGAAATGTGCCAGTATCAGATCTTGTTCATGTAACCCTCATTCAAATTGGAAATCTATTTTCTAATTTGTCACGTATCATGCTGATGAGCAATATTACTGTCTTTAGTTAAGTTGGCCCAGTGGCCTGTGTAAGGCAAGATGTTTATGTGGCATAATTTATACTCTGGCGATTCAAAGTGCTTTGGAAAAGCAAAGAAATACATTAAGTCAAGGGAAAAGTATTTGTTCTAAAATATAACTACGATAAAAGAAAATTTCTAAGACGAGAGAGTGAAATGAAACGGGAGAGTAAAATAAGGACTTCGTTAGTCAACTAGTGCACAGTTTAGCCTCACAAGTAACTATGTAGTTGTCCTACTAGTTGTCTTCCTACTGTGCAGAACGTTCATACAGCAGTGGAAGGCAAGAATGGGGGGGGGGGGGAAAAAGACACGGCTCCATATGATTGCATTGTTTGTCAAACTTGTATATACCACAATGCAAGTTGACAAGATCTTCTGGCCTTTACCCTTTGACCTTTTAAAGACTTACTGTGATTGCTTCGGATTGTGCTTCTGTTTGGCAGCTGTGTTGCATTGCACTGCATCAAACTGAGCTTCAAAATTGCTCTGTTACACATCACTACGTTGCACGTGTGAACATTATGGAGTGGTCGTTGACCGTATACGCAACGAGGCTAACGTCGCGTGCGCGCGCACACACACACACACGCACACACACACACACGCTCTCCCTGCCTGGGTCACAGTGTCCTTCTCAGCTATGTGCCTCGCTATATTTCAGTGTGACGGGCATGCGACCGCTACTCTGCGGGGTGACGGCGCAAAGGTACGGCACGTGCGCAGCTTTGATTGCGCTCCAATTTCGCACAGCATACTGTACATGAATGGCACAAAGCCGGCCGTTCAGGCCCTCCCGGAGGGGAAGAGCGAACGCTCGGCAAAGCTGGATTAGATGGCCAGCGCGTTGCAAAGTTAATTAAGCCACTTTGTAATACACCCTAGTGCAATCGTGCACAATAACCGCAAGCCTTCAGTGCTTTATTAGACTAAGTTGGCTCGAAAATATAAAGATTGTCTCTCTACAGCACTTTGTGTAAATCTTTAAAACACAACGCGATAGTCGTACAATCGGAATCAAAATCATCTTTATTTGCAAAGTGTGTCCAAAAAACACAAGGAATTTATACTTGTATCCGAGCAAAATAATCGGTGGAGAGCGGGCGTCCTCTTTATGGGAGGAGATGTACTGTACAGGATGGCCGTGTTTATTGACACATATTGAACCAGATGAATTATTGATCCCTTTGGCAGAGTTTGAGGGAGTTGGAGTTTTACTTTCAACACTATTTGGTGAGCATCAACAAGGCTACTGGGGAGAACACAATCAAATAAATCAACTTCAGTTTATTTTCCCGAGTAAAATGCAATCACTGCGATGGCCTGCGAAATACTGTAGAATATGATTTCCTTATGCCCGTATGTGCCATAATATTATTATAACCGCAAAAGACGAGATCAGACGAGTTGTTCCATTTTTAACTTGGATAGGTTCACGTCACAGTTTAGTTTAACATTTCAGAATAAACATCGAAACAATAAAAAAAAATCTTCTGTGTAACATTGTGATGCTGGAAAAAAGCGTAGAAATTATGCATTTGAGTTCTGCGTTAATATTTCAAATGATTGCCTCAGGATCAAATGTAAATTGATATGCTTGAACATTTGACTCCCGTTCTCGAGTGGAATCCACCACTGGCGTAATTCCGCCGCAAATGTCGCTGCCCTTTTTCTTTTTTTTTTTTTTAACTGCAATTGCCATAAAACAGGGCTTGATGGATGTCAAATTTGTTTTTGCCTTAAGTGTCAGTGGCCGGTATCGGCAGCCTTTACCGGTACCCGGTACCTTGAAGTAAGGCCGATTTTTGTTTGTTGTGGTTTTTACACCAGATGCCTTCCTGACGCAACTCAGCCATTTTAATTTATTATTATTTTAAATCCGGGTTTGGAGCCACTGAACAGGATTTGACCCCGCGCCGTCTGCATGAGAAGGAACAGTTTGGAACACTACACCAGTGCCAGAACGTATTTTGGTTCAAGAGGTTTTAAAAGAAATGCTGTACGGCACCGATATTTTAGCGGCTGGCTAGTTGCCGTGCATCCCTCATCTCTTCACGAAGTAATGACCATTGGTACTCGTATCCAAATTTCCCATCAGTACTGAGTGATCGGGTTTACTAATGAGTTGGTCAATCAAGTCATTGGGTCAGAGGCAGGGTGTACCCTTGACAATCCAGCCGTCTACTTCTAATCCTCCAACTTAATCCATAGAATCTTTATCTAACAAAGGCTTAATTGAAAAACGGCAATAGATTTTCTCATTTCAGCAAATTAGACCGAATTTCAAAAAGAATCGAACATGAAGAAGCCATTACGGTAGCAAGATGTTCTTGTAGACACACTTGAGGTCCATCGCCGCTTCTTCTCAGCCTCAGGAGCCCCCGAAATTCATTCAAAGGTCTGCAAATGACAAGCGCTCTTTCTGCCACAGCCACCGTTTTGGCTGCACCTCTGGGAGGCGATATTGATTTCATTGTCGCACACCATGTCCTTCCCAGGATAGTTTGAAAGCTAAGAGGAGACTTTATTTCAAGAAAAAGAAGACTGAGATAGCCTGTGCACATGCCAAAAGTTGGATGCGGGTCTGAGCTCATCTGGTCTAAATTATTAGGCAGAAATTGTTTGTTCATTTTTCTAAATACTCAACGCAATTTATATTGAGTACTTATTTTTCATCAATTGTTGGCTTCGCTTATCTGAATTTTGTTGAACAAAACCACCATAATGACAGTTTTTTGATTTATTGATTTTTTTTTAAAAAAGGATGATGATAAAATTGTGCGCTGGTTTCAAACAAAAAAACCAAATGCAGTAAGTTGAAAAGAACTAAGAACTCTTTTTGCATTACATAGGCTACGTTCCGATCTTTTAATGTAGTCGTTCACATCCCAAAATCAATTACTACTACTGTAGACGCAACGCGTCACGTTGCGCATGCGCACTGACGAGATGCGCCGTGTTGACGGAAGTCAATATGGCCCCGCCCTCGTCTGACGCAGTTGTGGCCATTTTCTGTGCTTGACCTCACCGCTCCCTCCATATATTGAGCAGTTCTAAAGCATCTTCTTTTTCTGTTTTGTCCATACTGCGCTCTCATCGGATGCATACATTTACAATATATACACATACGAAAGAGGCCCTGGTCCCATTGACATGAAAAAATCAGATCAGGGGAGGGAAAAAAAAAAAGGTCTGAATTGACGCGCATTGTGGACATGTCCAAGGAGACCATTTCAAGACCTACAAATTCAAATGTGGTTATTCTGCTCTTAGTTGAATTACCTTCAAGAGTTGCTGTTTGCAGATATCAAAAAAAAAATACAAAATACAATTTTTATTGTATTTTGTTTTTCTTCAGGAAGACCCCACCCGTCCCCCCCACATATGTTTCTTTTGTTTGTTTTTTTTATTTTTATTTTTTTTGACATTTGTCATTTTGACACCTCGGCTGTTGCGTGAGAGTCGACGACAGCGTGCACATTTCATGGGAACAGCGACAGTATCAATATTAGATGTTGATGTATCGTTACTCAATCATGGGAGACAACCGTAAGATTGCGAAATCGATATCGTGTCTCACCTTGAACCGGTACCCCGCCAATGTTTCACAACTGACGAATGAACTGTAGGTCATCTCAAAAATGTGCAAAGTAATGAGTGTCCTCGAAGAAAGTACAACCAGCAGTGAAGGACGACTTCACAAATGGCTCCAGCGAGGGGAGTCTGGCTGCTTGTCATATGTCAAGAAATCAGTTGTCAGGCATGTTCGGAACAACTTTCCCCTACTCCACACTCAGTGTTTCAAAAACAAATGTACTATTTTTGCACGGGCAGCACAGTGGACCCGTGGTTCACCGTTGGTCTGCGTGCCTGACAATTCTGAGGTTTATCTCCCGCGTGAAGTTTGCCTGATCTCCCCGTGCTTTGGGGGGGTTTGCTGCTGGTACTCCGGGCTTCCTCCCACATCCCAAAACTCACCGAAGAGCCCAAAGCTACGCTGCGGAATTATTTTAGCGCTGCATAAAAACGGGCGCGCACCAGCTGGATTGTAAACGGAGCAGGATTTACCATTTTAAATAGTTAATCTTCTCCCCCCCCCCCCCCCCCCCCCCCTTGATTTAGTTTGAAAATGCATAATTTGCTGTCTATTCTATTTTGGGCCGTATTTAATAATAAAATGACCTAATTACACTGACTCGTGGTTACCTAACCTCTTACCAAGGTCTGTTGTAAATAGGCTGCCATTTTGTCAAAAGCATTTGGCCACATATTGAAAATAAAAAGGTTGTGATGGTTCTACACCGTTTTTGCTGTCAGCGTTAATACAGTAGCTGCATATCAACACAGTAAACATATTTACAAGCAACTCCCAAAATGGGCCTCCAGCGAGGAGTTCATGCTGAGGAGGAACACTCGCAAGCGTCTTTGCATCTGCAAAGTTGCGATCACCACTTTTATATTCCGCGTTATAGCGGGGAAACACTATATAATGTATATATTATGAGGGCGGGCGGTAAATTCAACAAAATGTTGTAATGCTTCGTGTACATGTGCCACGCCTCCACTGAGTTTCAAGCAAAACGGCTGTCGATTTTGTGAAATCCTGCTCAACAACAAATTGCACTCAAAACATTTTCACATTTTTGTCCTCCACTTGACGTCAGCAACAATAAAGAAACCATATTAGACTGGTTCACGCAACGGCGCACGCTGATATCACACAAAGGAGGCAAAGCAAAACGCTCTCCAAAAAGAAGTTTCAATGGGAACGCCCAAATCTGCATCACAAGCAGTCCCTTCATAAACTTTTCCCCCCCGCAGATCCATTCTTCTTCCCGGTCAGTTTAGCAGGGAAGGTCACGGAGTGAAGAGCGGTTTGCAACGGAGACCCCATTAGCATACCGCCATGCTGTTTTTTGTCGCCGCTGTCCTTCCCTCAAACGAGAAGTGCATCAAAGTGTAAATGGGACAAAGCGATTTGAATGACATCGTGAGGCAAACATTTTAGAAATGTCCTTCACGTTCTTTGTGTTTTGAAAATGGAGGTGAAATGAAGATTCTTTTAACATAACAAACATTGATTTATTTTTAAAAGCATATGAATCTATTCCAGTGGTTCTCAAAGTGTGGTACGTGGACTCCCTCTAGTCGTACGGGAAAGAATCAATGCGTTTGACCGGGGATGACCGAACTATGGCACGGGGGCCATTTGCGACATAAAAGGGGAATTAAAAAAAAAATAAAATAAAAAAAGATCACAATAAATGTCCTTCCAGCAACTGCTGCATATTGTTCCTGTGATCATTTTTAGTTTTCTTATTCATAAACTTTAAATTGATCCTCCTGAAAATAATCAACACATTAACAATAATTGCAAGAGGAATTTACACATGTAAATTAATGAAAGGAAATGGAAAAATTAATAAACAGATGCGCAGAGGTTTAAAATGACTTCAATCCAATTAAATGTAACTGCACATTCTGTGACACTTTGATCTCTACACAGGGAACTCAAAATGGCATTTTCAGCAACATTTGAAACAACACTTGACTCGTGCTGATAAACGGAGCATATAATTAACAATTATGATCATAATTAGCTCCCACTGACCCCAAGACGACCGTTGTGTAATAGCACATTGTGTTTGTCGTCCCTCCATGTCAACATCGAGAGAACATGCCAGCGAGTCACTGATACATTATGCGATCATTTATTTATTATTTCATTTATTATGCGATCACCTTATGTTCTATGCTTTACATTTTCCCGTCATGGCATTTTGAGCCTTTTCATGCACGACATTAATATGTAATATAGCATAAAATGGGAAGTGACAGTGGAAAGGCTGTGAAAATTGGGAAATTAAAATGTCGTACACTTTTATTTTCTGCGGGGGAAGCATTGAAAGCAACTAGACTGTACCGCCGGTAGATGGGATCCAGGAGAGCACGGTTAATCCCAAATATTGGGAATTTGGAGATATGGCCTCAGTATGTTGACAAAAGAGAAAAAAGGATCACCAGATCAGATGCAAAACAGTTAGGATGATTTTGAATAACACCACAAACTTTTGTTTACTTCGTTGTTTGTTTTTCTGGACTGTCCAATGAGTTTCAAATGGCAAAATGGCTCATGATGGCATCTGTTGAGCAGAAATATTGCTTTTTCCGCGTCTCTTCCGAATCGTCCTCTGTTGCCTGCCGATCCTTCGCTCTGCTTGTGTTTGTTAATCTGATGTCCAGTTGTTGGCAAATGACGGATGGGCATTTTTTAATTTGTCACCGGTGGATATTCCCGAATTCTCATCAATGCTCCCAAAGCCCAAGTGAACGGAACAGGTCGGTGCGAGGTTGCATGCGTGAGCAAACATTTCCAGTTGTGTACATGGGTAAACCGCAGGTATTTGTTCATGGTTAGTCAAAATGAAATTCAGTACCTACATGTATTATTTCATGTTACAAATGAATATTTCTTGCAAACGCATCAAAGTACTGTATATGTTTTGTTCACTGCAAACATACCATGTCGATGTAATGTAATTACTAAATTACGCAGTGCAGTGGTTCAGGACTTGTTTTGTCTAACCCACCATTAGTCCACATTTAATGGTTTCATTAAAGCATGAAGAAACCCCTTTAGCTGTCATTTAGTTTCTCAAATCACCATCATTATCTTTGACCCAGATAGCTGCAGCCTGAGATTAATGCAGTATAGTTCAGATGTTTACAAATTCAGAAAGTTCTGTTTTGATAGGTCTTTATGAGTAAGATGAAGGCGCCAAGGAAGTTCCATCCACCCGTGCCTTTTCTTCCACCGGGTCTTGGTAGCAGAAAGCAGTCTAAGCAGGGATGCTGAGTCTTCTTCTTCTTCGCATCCATCCAATCTCCTTCGTCCATCAGGGGGACACAGAGGTGTTCCCAGCGGTTGACACAAGGCGGTTGGGCAGCTGTGGTGAAGGATGCTTCCTGAAGTCCATGGTCATCTCCGCCGTCTCGAGCGTGTTCAGCTCCAGGTCGTGTCGGCCGCGCCGCAGCTCCAGTCGATACGCAGACCCGTCGCAGTCTTCGATGAGGCCGATGACTGTGTTGTCGTCTGCAAACTTCAGGAGTTAGACAGCCGGGTGCGTTGAGGTGCAGTCGTTTGTGTAGAGAGACGAGGGCAGCGGAGAGGGGACGCGTGCTTGGGGTGCCCCGGTGCTGGTGGTGCGTGTAGATGAGGTGGTGTCCCCCAGCCTCACCTGCTGTGCCCTGCCCTGCCCGTCAGGAAGCTGTAAAACTGTTGGCGAGACACTGAGCTGGAGAGGAGTTCGGGGATGATGGTGTTGAACGCAGAGCCGCTGTCCACGAACAGGATCCTCGCCGAGGTACCCGCGCTGTCGAGGTGTTCTGGGATGAACTGCAGTCCCATGTTGACTGTATCATCACAGACCTGTTTGCTCGGTAGGCAAACTGCAGGGGGTCCAGCAGGGTTCCTGGGCCCGGCCCGCCGCTTTGTTGATTGAAGATGCAGCTCACATCCTGTTCGTGGATGGTCAACGCAGGAGGAGGAGTCGGAGTTGGTTAGAGATTGTAGACCACGTTAGCAGTTAACTGGTTTCCCAGCTTTTCTGAATAAAATTGCCAACAGAAAGTATGTAGAAAAGCTGGAAAAGCAGTTTGTGTTCCGTATTTAATCATGTGAAATAATAATGTTTATTTAATGTAAATCACTCATGTGGTTTTGATTTATCACAGGTGTGTCTCAGATCGTGTCCCTCACGGGCAAAATATCTGAATGAATTCAACGTCACTTGAATGTGCAGTGTAAATTGAACTCCAGTAGAGTTCATCAGATGAAGACCGAGGAAGCGGTATGAGAAAAGACGTCTGCTGCCGGTCCGGTTCAGTCCGGGCTGGTGATTAATGAAGTATGGAGAGCCTCGTGTTTTCCTTTTGGAATTTCTCCTCTCGACTCAGAAAGTGCCCTTCCTCTCACTCCCACGGCCGCTGTGCTTTTCTCATTTCAACATACCTCACTGACCAGTCATTATTGTGAGATTTAAAGCTGATCCGGGAATGCATTTGCGGCATTGGGACAGCGACAATAACACCGATGGCGTACGGGCTCTGAGAACGTAAAAGGCACCGTTGATGAAGTGCTCTGTCATGAAGAGCGAGGACCACGGGGTATGGAGGAGAGCCTTCAAAGATCGCTACGGGCTGGAAACATTCCTGCCATCGCCATCACGAGAGACCACTACAACCATGAACTATCATGAACAATGTCGAAACGGTGACTATTGTTCCCTGTAAAGTCAAGTTTCCAAAGTCTAGTAGTCGGAAGATAAAAAGCAAACAAACAAAAAAGCCATTTTGATGTTTATTGTGCCCCAAGGGAAGATAACTAAAACATTGTGTTGATTCAGAATTGTTCTGTTATTTAATGCGAGCAAACGCCTTTTCTGTTGATGCATTTAATATTCACTGTTAAATGTTACATTTTTTATTTTTTTTCTCTTCCCCCCCCAAAGCGACAAATAAATCAAACATGACGGTCAGCCAGAATGCTGTGTAGAAGAGACGTGCATCTCCGTCATGTCCATGCGCTGCCGGCGATACAATACCATACACTCCAATTAGGATAAAATGCCATTTGACAGAATTAGTAGAGTTCGCGCAGTATGAATCGATGCAATGCAAGACGACCGTGCATAGCTGCAGCTCGCACGCTCTGAGACACTCCTGTAAATTCTACAGTTATTTACCACATAGCTGACAGCAAAATACTTTAAAGTGATTTTACAGTACAGATTTTACTCGCGTTTCCACTGCAACATGGGATTTTGGTTGACGTCACACAGGGAGTTACTGTATTTTGTCGCAGAAGCCACGTGGCTCCCAGGATGCATTGCGCCATAAAATGTTGAACCGTTGCCGTCATAAAGATCCTTAATGTTCATAAACGAGAACGATTAACATGACATTGATCATGTGTTTGTTCGTTCATTCATCTTCGTTGCGCTTCTCCTCACGCGGGTCGCGGGCGTGCAGGCGCCTAACCCAGCCGACTATGGGCGAGAGGCGGGGTACACCCTGAACCGGTCGCCAGCCAATCGCAGGGCACAAAGAAACAAACAATCATTCGCACTCACATTCACACCTACGGGCAAAATGTAGAGACTTCGATCAACCTAGCGCGCATGTTTTTGGGGTGTGGGAGGAAACCGGAGAAAACCCTCGCAGGCACGGGGAGAACATGCACCACTCCACACAGGCGGGGCCGGGATTTGAACCCGCAACCTCGGCACTGTGAACCGCATTAAATACAAACATGTACTTCCTTGTAATTGTTGAAATTGGCCTACTTCTTCTGCAAGCACCACAATGAATAAAAACATTGATTTGACACCGTTGCCGGTAAATGACTGTAATTCAAATTACAGTAATGTACTAGCAACAGTGCTGCCAGGAAGTTACTGTAAGAACGCTATGAAATATAAATTGTACTTTACAAATATGTATAAAATATTTCCTATGATGTAGTGCTGCAGTTCTTCTTCCATCCGTTTCTACGTCAATAGAACATATTTGCTCTTGCATCAAGTTCATGTACATGGAAGTGAAAAATGTCAGCGAAAATCTTGAATGCGTTCGGGTAGCACGGTGATTGACAGGTGATCGGTTCAAGGTGTACGCCAGGTCTCGCGTTAAGTCGGCCGGGATAGGCTCCGGCCACGTCCGGTGGTTTGCAGACAAAAGGAACACACGAGGGAACTGGAAAAGAAAAACAAACAAACGAACGTCAAATTCATCCTTCCTCTGCACATTACTGGAATGGATGCTTTGGCGTAGCGTGAGGTTTGCGCGGATGTTTCGGTGCTCGTCCACATAGGGTGTTGCACTACTGCACTGCCTCATGAGACAGAAACCCGGTCCTCAAAGTGACCTTGTGTTTTCGAAGCTATGCAAGCCCAGTGAGGGGCGAAGTCGAATTGTTCTCACTCGCTGATTGGAGATGCGAGAGGCGTTCGGCGTTGGGGGCAGCGACCACCGTCTGGTGTGCGGGCTGATTTCTCTGGAGGTGTGGCCGCATCACAGGCTGAGCAATCGAGAAAAGCCAAATGTATTTCGCATATCTTACGCCGCGCAGTTTAGGCTTGCGGCTTCGTCGTACGTTGTGTAACGGCGGTAAACGAATTGTGAATTTGTTACACTCTGCTTCGAATTGTGAAACAGAGGTGGAGTAAGGATTATTGGTAATGGGTTATTTATTGACTGTGGCGTTGGGGGGGGGGGAAAAAGTTCTAAATTCTAATTTTCATAAATCAAAGCATATTTTCCCAATATTTGTTGTCCTTTCCTGTAATGTGCTGTGCGCGTGTTTTGGGGAGCATTGACTGCAGACTTGTGCCGTGGATCATAAACAGTCATTTGACTAATTTAACACCATTTATTAAAAATAGAATTAGAACTTGTCCAATAATTGTGTGACTTGGCAGGAGCTCATAGGCCAAGACCAGTGGTGTCAAACATACGGCTCGTGGGCCAGAACCGGCCCGTCGGGGTCCAATCCAGAAATGATCCAGTCGGAACCATGCAAATATTTGGACACCCGTCCGTGCATACCGTATTGAAATCCAAATCCTTCATGCACCAATTAACATGGAGCACGAGTGAAATTATATTTTTCTCATACTATGTGGAGCATTTAAAGCCTCGCATGATATAGTGCATGTCGTGCACCTCGTACTTTGACTTAAAAAAAGTCGCATCGGAGTGTAGTCGGGGTAGAAAGAAGACAAGACAAGTCTGAGACTTTCAGGGCTTTGTTTTTCTGCAGGACATTTTGTTCTTTGTGTAGATAACGCGGATGAAATGATGACACAAGGTCAATAAATACTGTAGCTCTATTTGCAGAGAGTCCGCCGATAAACCTTTTGGACCTGATGGCGTCCACCCGACCTTACCCAAAGATTTCTAGCGGGCCACAAGCCTCTGAAACTTGGCCGCAGTGCTCAAATGATAGAAGTCCGTCACTTTGCAGGTGTGCACCATGGTGTTATTTCAGTTCAGATCTCATGAGCGACCTTTTTCTTTCATGTGCTGTCTTGTCCTTAATGGCTTTTCGTCCTGCGGCGTGATTTAGCCATCATTAGATGGGGCAGAGCAACATTTAAACGCAATCAAATTTTAACAAGGTCATTTTCCACTTTAAAAATGTCATTTCTTGTACCACAACAAATGAAGGGAAGGAGACTTTATTTGTATTAATTTTTGGGTGTGCATTTTCATGCTTCGTTGAGCCCAACATTCATGTTTGTGCAAGCCGGAGTACCCAGAGAAAACCCACATAAGAGAAAATGCAAACGCCACACGGGAGGGTCAGAGCCCAGATTCAAACCCCCACCTCAGAACTGCGAGGCAGACGCGCTGCCCAAGTGATCATCTCTTTGTTGAACCGTAGATGTACAGTGGAACGACCCGCTTTACCAACAATTTGTTCAAAGAAAAAGGAGGTCGGGTTACACGCTATCCTCGATTTACCAACAATCAGCATATTTTTAGTTTGTGTATGGTTAAGTTCCACAATTTACTTTGTCAGTTGTTCAAAGTATTACGCAATAAAGTTTCAACACCAATCAGTAAAGTTTCGGTCTTTGTTGTGTTCCAGTTTTCTCTGTCGCCTGTTTACTTTTGGTTTTTTTCGGTCTCCACGGTCACCTTTGGAAGTGCTGGTGGGTGGAGCTTCGCTGTCACACCTGTTGTCAATTATTGCCATCTATTATTTAATCTCGGTCACAGCGGAAGGAAGGAAGGAAGGTGCCGGATTATTGCGTTAGTTTGCTTGTCACCATAGTTTCTACGATTTGTATTGAATCCGTCCAGTGTGCTTTCTGTCTGTTGTGTAGATTCACTTCTGTTTTTGTATTTAGACCTTGTGTAATGTAGTCACAAATCTACTTAGTGTGAACTTCTGGGTTTGTTTAGTTGAATACAAAGTTGGTATACTGGCAGGGAGCCGTGACCGGCAACCGGTGGAGGCGCCGCTTCATTGTACGTTTTGCCATCCGACAGAAGAGCATTTAAATGGTTGCGCCTGTCGCTAAATGCTGCTAGCATAGATAGCTGAACCAAAATATATTTCTAATGAACAAAAAAAAAAAAAAAAAGATTAAATAACAATAATAATAATAATAATAATAATACCCCAGATGTAATATTAATTGTCTTCAACAACAATTTGGCTTCAACATGTCCCGAACCGAAAACTGTCACCACAAAGCCCAGATACGAACTGAATCGTCCCACCCCGAATATATATTTAAAAAATATAATCATAAAAAAATGTGTGTGTGTGTGTGAGAGAGTTTGGACACCCCTGACTTAGAGTTAAGTCATTTGTAATGTATTGCTTAGCATCTCCTTAATTGTTAATATTCCACCTATTTTAAGACAAAAGGTATGTTGTCAATAAAAACCTTTATTAAGACACCAGCTCTTAAAAAATATGAACATTTCGTTAGCTTTGGTATCAACCTATTTACTATACAACGATATACAGTATACAAGATGTTTATAGCCCATAGAAATAAACAACAGCAAATCTTCTTTTTTTTTTTTCTTGTTTTTAGTAATGACATGACCACAGCACAGAAAGCTTCAACATTCACTGGCCACACAATACTGATGCTCTGCTTTCCAAAACATCACAGTTAGCTTTGCATTGCAAGACAATAAAAAGGTCAAACGAGTTGACCTGGATGCAGACAGGCACATGACAAACAATATATAGAGACCAAAATAATTCTAGTGTCGGACGAATGCGTTGCTATGCTCTAGAAAGAAGTATTGATATGATATATGACGTGGTTCTTTTTGTTCCAAATATACAAGCATGCTGTAAACATTTAAGTGGAAACCGCCCATGTGCCCTTGAGCAAGACACAGTACTGCCAACACTTTCAGTATATGAAGATGGAACCCTGAGCATCTGGTTTAACGAGAAACATTGGATTTCACATTTGTTCGCATTAACTGTACATACAGAAATATGAAATTACAATCATTCTAAGAAGATCATTCATTTTCATGACTTTTTAGGAGGGCAAGGGTACAAAACCACGGAACATTAGCAAATGTCACTGTCAAGTTAAGTGGGATTAAAGATTGCAATCGTATCCCTCCGAAGAGGGATGCAAATGTCGAGTGCACATGCGCGATGCAGCGTGCACTTGAAGCTCACTATTGCACCGAATGTTGCTCGCGGGGCAGCGGTCTTCCATTTGCGATCCCCTTTTATGGTGACACGCCAATTTGGGGAACTTTGATGCATTTGGAAGTCACAAATGATCCATTGAAGACCCCACTGTGCAGTCACTTTGCAATTATTTAAAATATCCGAACATTTGATATTGCACAATGATAATAATCAAGTCCTTTTTTTCCCTTTCTAACATTCTCACATCAAGCGTTGTCCACATTTTGTCTGCAGAAAAATACAGACTACCATTAGAAGTTCAGTACCTGGCAGTTCTGCTCATAATTTCCAGCAGCAAGTCCAATGAAGGGTTCCGTACAGAACCGCTCTGTGCCACCACGGCAGAGTCGATGCAACATCTGCGTTCTCTGGGTCCGAACCGGGAGATTGCTCCTCTGCAGTTTGTGCCGAACGCGGCAAACGGCACCATCGGTGATGAACGCCTTCTGGGCTGGAGACATCCCGGTTCCGCGGTCAGAGCCGGCATTCACCCGTCGAAGTGGGCCACGAGCGAGACTACGACAGGTTGGTTGATGTCTGAAGAAGGGGCTTTGGTGACATCAAGAGTGGGTTCGAGGCTCGGGCTCAGCCGGGGCACGGCGGCCGCTGGCTGACCCAGGGAGGCCACCATGAACAAGAAGTCGTCGGTACGGCGAGGTCCGGTCAACGCGCCGGCCCTCGCCGGCTTGGTGGCGACCTTGGACGAGCTCTTCACGCTGGAACCTCGTCGAGGAGCCTCGCAATGGAGCAATGCTTGGAAGCATCTGTAAAACTAAGGCATACGGGACAACGATTGGACAAAATTGGGTTTTGGGATAAGGTTTCTTCCTGCAGAAAATTGAAAGTGTGCCGTGTAATTTCTCGCATTGCTCTATAGTGAGCTTTTAAGGTAATTGCATATAATTATGACTGATTCAACTCTCTCTGTCTCTCCCCCTTCCTGCTTCTCGCGACACGATTCTGTCATTAGTTATTGCGGCAGCACTTTTACATGTAAAATAGGTCCAGCGACATAATTTATTGGGAAAGTTTCTTAATGAAACATTCTGCTAATTAGATTCTCATTCGGCATTATTGCATTCTCAATTATTCATTTGTTCAGTTGCTGTATTGAGTTGCGGGTGAGAGAGCACAGAGAACGGGCGACGACAATTCCATTTATCTTTCCTTCTGAAAATAACCGTTGCACATTTATGGTCTGTTAATCATTTCCATAGTGACCGTTACCGTCTTTCGGAGTCTGCTGCACAATTCGGCTGTTTGGTTCTACTCGGTTTGTTGACTGCATCTTGCATACATTTAACACTGAAAGATTTGAATCCAGCCATCGAGACCATAAAAAATGTGGAACAAATACTTCAGAAAAAATATTTGGCTACAAAGACTAACGACCCAGTGTGACAAACTTAAAGCCATGTCGTTTGTTCGCCATCCAATCCTTGCGCTTTGTTTTGGCGAGCCAATAAAGAAAAAAAATAAACAATGTCTGATTTGAAGAGGAACGGTGAGGACTACTTGGCTTTAAAGTCATTCTTTTGAAACAAACAAAGGCCAGTGATATGACGGATGGAGTTACTTGGATCCTGTGTTTCGATAAGGATTCATGAACATGAAATCCAACATGTTTAATTCTGTCCTTTTTAAAGGACTTTAAATCAAGTTGCTATTGATAGTTGTCCCTCTGTGTAAAGTGCAGGTTAGCTCTGTGTGAATATGGTTTTCCTTGCCGCGAAGGATGGTGCCACGCTTAACGAGAGAGCGCCGCTCACAACAAAAGTGCTGCTTTAAACACGGTTTTAAAAAAAAAAAAAAAAAAAAAAAAAATCTTTTAATGACCTTTTTTAGGAATCTAGACATAATCGGTAAAGTGAGTGAAGCGCAATTCGAATGAATGAATTGAAATTAATTACGTTGAGTTCACCGTAAATTAAGAATGCAATGCTTTTTTCCCCCCCCGCTATCTATTGTTAAATTGTCCCTTGAAAAGTGCCATATAAATTAAATGCATCATCATGATTAAAAGTGAAGAGAAAACTGAGTAGTAGAATCCCAGTTTTGCTGACCATTCCTCTATGTCCGTTTTAACCATTAAATATGCACATACAATATACCAATAGATGTATTTTTATTGAAATACATGTATCAACTCCTGTAACGGGAATCTGTGTTGTAAGTAAATATTGTCACTGAACTGAAAAAACATTGATCATGATGGCGTTTGACTGGATTACTGTATTATTTGGGAAATAGGAGACAATTGTATTGTGAGTTGCTCTGGAATTCACTATAGTTGACAATGTGATAAAGTAAATTGCAGCACAGATAAAATTAACAGGATTCTGGAAAATACAAAAGAAAATCAAAGGACATTTTGGGGAAGTGCATTATTGCCAATTCCCACCCCTGTAAATCAGAACACGGCCCCGCACGTCTATTCGACGTCCGCCGTCATCTGCTGACTGACAAAAGTTCTTTTTCACGTTTCTATCCGCACGCTACTGAGTGACATTCGATACTAAGACTTTTGCACAGCGGTGTATGAGGCTAACGTCATTATTCAAACTGAGGTTAGCGTAGTCCACACTGAACATTTGCACTGCATAAAGTCAGGGCTTGCAGGTGACACAAATGAAACCACTGTGGAAAGCAAGGACCGGATTTGCACTCTCTTGGCTACACAGAGACGGCAGGGATCTGTGGAAGTATCATAAATAGTCAATGACCCCTTGACCGATTATTCAATCCATGAAAGACACGTGGAAGTTTCCGCATTCTGATTTCATGCAGATCTTCCCGTTTTACACCAACTGCTACACAAGCCAATTCCCCCGGTGGGGCGCAGCTCAAATTCCAGATATCCAGTTGGGCTGATGGACAGATAGGTGGATTCTGAATAATTGAGAACCCCAGCAGCAGTTTGACAGCATAACAATTCGTTCAGGATGATTGGCTGTACTTGAAATTCCAGGCATTTCCAAACATGTCCATCCGCAGAGTGTAGCTTTAAGACTGGAAACACAAGCATCCCACTTTACGCTTTTATACCTACTTTCCAAGTTCACCTTTAAACGTGGAATCTAATAACACGCTTGAGAAAACGTAGTATACTTAGTATACGCAATGAGTTTAATGTATACTTATAGTCTACTACATTTTGTCATGAGTGCAAAATACAGTGAAAGTCGTTCACAGCCTGTTAAGAAAAGCAGAAAGATGCAAGACAAACGTAACATTGCATAAATAAACACAAAATATAGGATTGAGACAAACATTGATCAAAAAGTATGAATAAGATGACAAAAATACATTGGAAAATGCCCCAGCCAATACATTTTATATGGAGGCTGCCATCTTTAAACCTACGAGAATACCGAAATGACCGCATCCTCGACCTCCTCGCACTTTTTGGGGAAAAAAACCCAACAACTTCTGTGAGCCACTGTTTTTCACTTATGGTAATAAAATTGTACTCTGCAGTGTTTTTAGTTGTACAATCCAAAGGAAAATTTAGATGGTAAACATGCCTCACCGTGATTTGAAGCTTGATATAGGCACGACCCGGGAGACTGCAAGACTTACAGTACATAATGTTCAAAAAAGATTTATCGACATTGGGTTTTCATCCAAATGTGGAGTTGTTGTTTGCATGCTAGAAAAAGAGAACTGCAAACGGTTCAAATAAAAAAAAAAATAAACATTTTTTTTTTTTTCAAAATCACATGTTGGGAGTGTGATGGAAACTCGGGCTGGGTATCTGTGGCATGAGGCCGATTTGATGCATATCTAGATACGCAGGTAGCGATTTGATTTAAAAAACGATAAATATTCAGAGAGAGAAAATCGGAGAAAATCGGTAAATAAAAAAAAAAATAGGACGCAACATCTACAGGCACAGTCTTGCATCTATGATAACTGAAATTGTATTAAGTTGAATTCATTGAGAGAAAAATGTTTCAACAGCCTCCAGGGATTCTCAACTGGTGGGTCGGGACCCAAAAGTGGTCAAAGAGCCATTTTGGATGGGCCGCGGACCGGTAGTAAAACATTTACAGTATTGCATAATAATTCAGAGTGTTAAAAGTCTTACAGTTGCTTTGGTCTTCAGCCTTCATTTCCGAAAAGAAGACAAACTATTGTTGTCACATGTTCCTATAAAAGAAGATATTTCTGACCATGAGTTATGTTCATCCTTAATTTCTTAAGGTGCTCTGAAATGCACTTTAAACAAGCGTGAAAACTTATCTTTATATGATATTCATTCAGTCTGTCTTCAAAGGGAATTTTTTGTTTTTAGTTCTTTAGGCGGCACGGTGGCCGACTGGTTAGAGCGTCAGCCTCACAGTTCTGAGGACCGGGGTCCGATCCCCGGCCCCGCCTGTGTGGAGTTTGCATGTTCTCCCCGTGCCTGCGTGGGTTTTCTCCGGGCACTCCGGTTTCCTCCCACATCCCCAAAACATGCGTGCTAGGTTGATTTTGAAGAATTGCAAAAAATTGCCCATAGGTGTGAATGTGAGTGCGAATGGTTGTTTGTTTATATGTGCCCTGCGATTGGCTGGCAAGCAGTTCAGGGTGTAACCCGCTTCCTGCCCGTTGATGGCTGGGATATGCTCCAGCACGCCCGCGACCCGCATGAGGAGAAGCAGTACAGAAAATTGGATGGATGGATGTTCTTTGTTTCTAACTTCTGTAAAAGTGGGTCGCGACTTAGTGATAATAGAAAAATGCGGGTCCCGGGGTGACAACAGTTGTGAAGCATTGGTCTGGATGATAGTATAAGTATAGATGATGCATGGATGGGAAAAAAATAATGGATGGATGGATGGTCGCAAATATGAATGGATGGAAAGCTGAATGATAGATCTGTACCGTCCCAAAAACTTTGGAGTCCTCTGACAGGACGCTGAACTTTGCTGGATGTGCGAGAAATGCCTTAGGATATTCCGAGCAGGAGATTTCGATAAGCAATGCATCGGTCCCCTTTGTGTGTCTGTCAGTAGCCTGCAGCTCATCTAAGAAAGGAGGCAAGCAACATTTCTCCTTAGCTGTCTTAACACACAGACGGGGTTCAGCCGACTAACCGCGCGCACACACATGCACGAAGGTTGGACCGCAAACGGCGAAGACATGCACGAAAACTTCAATGATGGCAGAGAGATGGATGGAACGAGCAGGATGCACTGACGAGGCTCTTCGGGAAGAAAGGTCAGAGGCGTCTCCAAGAGGGTCATCTCAGAATGATCAGATTGCTTTTGGACAGAGCTTTCATCTACAGTACCCGTTCTCATGTTCAGATTTTGCTTCACACTTCCAAGATGTATTGTTTTTGTTTCTAAGTACCGTACAGTGGAACAGAATGTGTCCAACCCTACTTTCCACTTAAACCGACGTTGACAAAATCTGTCAGTTACAGAATTGGCCAATGTTGTTCACTGGCGCTGAGGCGCAATCTCGGCAGAGACTGGGACACAAGTATTTCCGGGTTACAGATACAATATGACTAGATTTCTCCTTTGGTGCATAGGCACAAACAACAGTCAGGACCCGTCCACCCACCCGAAGGCGGAGGGAGGCTACCCTCTCGTCCACCGGGGTTAACCCCAACGTACAGGCAATAAGTATACCCACACCTACTCGGCGCCTCTCACCGTGGGCGACTCCAGAGTGGAAGAGAGTCCAACCCCTCTCGAGAGAACTGGTACCAAAGCCCAAGCTGTGTGTGGAGGCGAGCCAGACTATATCTTGTTGGAACCTCTCTACCTCACACAAAAGCTCGGGCTCCTTCCCTGCCAGAGAAGTGACATTCCACATCCCTCGAGCCAGTTTCTGTAGGATCGCCAAGGTCCCTGCCTTCGGCCACCGCCCGGCTCGCAGTGCACCCCGCCCCTATGGCCCCTCCCACAGGTGGTGAGCCCACGGGAAGGGGGACCCAGGTTACCCTTTCGGGGTTGTGCCCGGCCACCGGGTGCTCGCTTTCGGAAAAAACTAATGGGCATTTTAGGCCACAAAAAAAGCTTTTGTACTGTAGAGTAATATGGCCATGGGGGGAAGTGCTTCAATGTGACAATCGGCTGTAACGGACGACGCCCCGGCCCTTTTAAATCCATTTTGTTTCTGTCCAGAAACCCGAAGTTGACACTTCCGTATATAGAGATACTGCAAAGCTGGTTGCAAATATCATAGGAAGTATTCTGAAGAATGTGTGCTAATTATCTGTGGGGGAAATACAGAATCCGAACTCTCCAGTGGTTTCATAGTTATTTGAATTCTGACTGTCATTTGATTCCTGTTTAATGAATGTAAATGAAGTGATTCCATGCTTGGATGCTTTGTTTGTAGTCATTACTATGATAATAAGATGACTTAATTTGATCCCATAAATTGTGATATTGAGAAGCAGCTCAAAAATCCAAAAAGTGAATAAGTGCGATCTGAGCACTCCAATGAGGAAACAATTTCTGCCACACGCAAGAACAGTACACTCCTTGGATTATAGCTTGGCGGATGCAATATATGGAGTCCAGCTGTGTTTGATTATACTGATTGGACTTGATTCGGAAAGCCACACCCGTGGATATAAGACCTTACAGCTCACAGCGCATATCAGAGCAAATGAGAATCATGAGGTCAAAGGAACTGCCTGAAGAGCTCAGAGACAGAACTGTGACAAGGCACAGATCTGGCCAAGGTTACAAAAAAATGCTGCTGCACTTAAGGTTCCTAAGAGAACAGTGGCCGCCATAATCCTGAAATGGAAGACATTTGGGACGACCAGAACCCTTCCTAGAGGTGGTCTTCCGGCCAAACTGAGCAATCGGGGGAGAAGAGCCTTGGTGAGAGAGCTCAAGAAGAACACAAAGATCACTGTGGCTGAGCTCCAGAGTTCCAGTCGGGAGATGAGAGAAAGTTCTAGACAGCCAACCATCACTGCAGCTCTCCACCAGTCGGGGCTTTATGGCAGAGTGGCCCGACGGAAGCCTCTCCTCAGTGCAAGACACACGGAAGCCCGAGTGGAGTTTGCTAAGAAAAACAAAACAAAACACCTGAAGGACTCCAAGATGGTGAGAAATAAGATTCTCTGGTCTGATGAGACCAAGATATAGACATTGTTGGGCTTAATTCTAAGTGGCATGTGTGGAGAAAATCAGGCACTGCTCATCACATGTCCAATACAGTCCCTACAGTGAAGCACGGTGGTGGCAGCATCATGCTGTGGGGGTGTTTTGGAGCTGCAGGGACAAGGAGACTGGTTGCAATTGAAGAAAAGATGAATGCGGCCAAGTACAGGGATATCCTGGACCAAAACCTTCTCCAGAGTGCTCAGGACCTCAGACTGGGTCCAAGGTTCACCTTAAAAAAAGACAATGACCTTAAGCACACAGCTAAAATAACGAAGGAGTGGCTTCATATGTCATTGTTTTTAAGTTGGGTTGCATCAAGGGTTAAATTATTTTTACAATTCTATGACAATTAAGGTTGTTGAGCTTGTTTTGATTGCAACGACAGTTTAAGCCAGCAATATTTTTTTTCCAATGAGAAAATGGTTTTCTAAATATAAAGCACATTACCAGAGGTGTCAAACTAATTTGTCGTGAGCCACATCAAAGTTAGAGTTCTCCTCACATGACTATGAAAACCATATAAATGTGTCATCACCTCAACATATTATTTCATATACACAATTGCCTCAGCAATTAATTGTTACATATATTAACAACAAATTAAATTTGAAATCCGAAGTCATGGAAAATGGTGGCTCACAAATATAAAGTATACAACTATTGATATCTTTATGTTAAGAAGGTATGTAGTGAAAAAAAATGCTTGCAATATCTGTAAAAAGTATGAAAAGAATAAACGTACTTGGCAAGAAACATGAAGTCGACAGAAATAATAGCTTTAGTGTGTCACAAAAAGTGGTGCGGCAGGCCGGATATGGCCCCTGGGCCTTGAGTTTGACACCTGTACATTAAGGGATGCGTAATCGTGTTTAACCCTGGAAGTTCCACTTCACAAAAACAACTGATGAGAAAACTACAAGTGAAAAGTGACCTTATATTGAATCGCACTTGAAAGCAGATAAAAACAATTTCAACAAAACCTGCGATCATTTGAGTGTCAGCTAATCCAAAGTGTGTTATGACAAAGGTTTGTGGCAGAAATGACGAAGTAAAAAGCGGTATTTATTAATTAAGCTAAGTGGGACATCCTAACTGGATGTGGCATAAGGTGAAAGTTAGAATTTTGATCAGAATGCGAAATGAAAATCAAGACTGAAAATGACCAGATTTTATAATACCCGCCCTCGTTCTTAGCTGCTGAAGGAGATGGTTCAGCAAACCACAGGGCTTGTCAACCTCTCACTCCTAATGAGGCAATTCCAAGCAACAGAATGCATGGAGTAGATTGAAACCTGACCAGCTTGCCAGTATGCTTTCAATATTTATGTTGCAGTTCCTGCACTTATGGGAATTTGGCAGCCGAGTAGAGCTGGTTTGGCTTAATTGGAGCACTTCATGATCCCTTCTCGAATTGAATTGTGCGGCTCTTAATCATTGCAAAGTGTGTTCGAGCGTTCTGCTAAATAAGAGGAGAGAGCAGCGTGTTCCTTTTTTTGGATTTCAAATGTTCATTTCCATTTGAATGAGGCTGCTTAATGTGTGCAAGAAGGTCTCCGAAAGGGAAGACAACTTCAAATGCTGCTCTAAGAATCTGGAGATCGTTCCAAATTGTCAGGCCAGATGTGCGCTGCGCAGCGGGCCGTGATGGGATGCAAGATGTTACAGATGGGCAGAGAGTTAATTAGGCATGGGTAATGTTTCATCTGGACGTTATCCTCTCCGGTGGTTTAGTGTCTGGAACAGACTCTCCCGTCACCTCCAATGACATGCAAAACACCGCTTGTTGACCAGGAATCGAAAAGCGCATTGAGTGAAAACATACCCAGAAGTCCAGCGTCTGGGTGCACGTTCCTGGTGGCCTCTTTGGCTCTCTTGACTACGGGCGCCGCTGATGCACGATGGGAACATTGCACGCCAGCTGTTCCTTGTATCTGTACAGCATTTTTAGTCTTCAACTCGCCTCAACTCACAGTTTCCATAGTAACGGGCTGGGAGGAATTGAAGACTGAAAATGACATACAGGACATTGGAGCGTTCCCGTCAGGCCGTCACAAGTCGCTAAAATGTTTTCTCACACGTTCCGGGAAGGTCGCCCATTTGCGACTCGGCGGAGGTTTTCGGTTGGACAGGTTTAGAGATGGAAAAAAAATGGCTTCTGTTAGATCGCTAATGATTCTGTTTCACAACATACAAACAAAAAAAGTAATGATACAATAACTCGACAAAGTAAATGTATACTTTATCATACACGTTGATGAGTTTGACAAACAACCAGAAAATCTATAATGTAATTAGTTAATAATACTCCAGAATCAGAAATGACCTTAACACCTGAGGTTGATCTGCCTTATCAGGGTTATAGCATGCATGTAGTCACATTGCTTTATAATACAATTCTGACATATTTAGTCTTGTGTATTCCCTAAAATGAAAATGGTAGTCGCCTGCCACTCAGAACACCTGTTGAGAGTTGACATACTTCAGACTTATTTCATTCCGACTGACTGTGCAGCGACATCCGATGCTGAGAGGCTCTGTCGCATAAATACACTTGGAGTGTCTGTATGGGACACCAAGGGATGAGAATGTTCTGGAAATGTAAGCCTCCAGAGTTATCCATTCAACAATATCTGACCTCAAAGCAAATCCTTTTGCGGCAACAGTACAATTTTGCTCATTAAAGCTGATTTTAATTCAACCAAGACTTACAATACACGAAAATAAAACAGTATTCAGAAATGGAGAAGAAAAAATGGATTTCTTACCATTATTATTCTGTGCCGTAAACTCTTACTGGACCTTGAAGTTTAGAGACTGTGGATTGGAATCAATAGTACAAAGATGTAGCATAAGAGTCACACGACTGAACAGAAAGACTGTGTTAACCGCGGCAGTTAATCCACACGCGCGCTTCGAATCCGACGGGGTTCAATGTGTGTTAATCACCGGAGGTCCAACTTGAAGCGTGATCAATGAAACGTCTGTTCAGGTTCACTTCCCGATTTTGTTTGTTTATGTATTTTTGCTTGAATTGTGTCTCTTGTCTCTGACACAGCCCCCAAAAGTACGAGTGCAGCGCTCTGTAGTTTAGTCGGCAATGGCCCTAAACATTTTCCCCTTGTCTGCTAGACCCGTGACAGTTTGCAGTGTTAAAACAACATTTTGGTGCACATTCGTAAGCATGTGACTGAATGAAATAAGAAAACAGCTGTTGCTCTGTGGCTGTGGCAAGACATTTTTCAGAATGTAGACTTTTACAACCATAGGGCATTCTCCTAACAGTTAACAAACTCCACATGCGGTCATGTACTGTGCATCTGCGGAGGGAACTGAACAGCCGCTGGGTAATCAGAAAAAAACAAACATTTTGCGCCATTTTCTATGCCCGTGTGGCATAAAATTGAGTCGCAGCATCCAAAGTACACACTGTCTGGAATGTTGATTTGTGATGTGTGAGGCTTTACCCTCTCATACACCTTAACGAAGGAATGTGCGGCCACAAGGTCAACTTGAACTTCTACTGGAATGGTACAACTGAGATTATATTGGCATTGCTAATCGATTAATTGTGCCACGTGTTAATCATATCCTCATGGGACCTATCTTAAATATTTACCGCTACTCCAAGTGCTGAGGACAGTGCAAGCCCAGGAAAGCGACTTGCCCTGATGGAGTACGGAGGGTACTCCGAGCGCGCGCCGGCGAACTCGCAGGCGTCTTCGCTAAAATCTTCAACCTGCCTCTGTCACAAGCCAGCAGGAGGCTGTTGGAATGGTGGACAGTAAACAAGCTCACACTGAACACCACAAAAACAAAAGCGCTCATTCTTGACTTAACCACTACTCATGGAGGGGTGGATTTCTAGAAAGAATTCACTCTTCCACATTCCTGGGGATGCGCATCTCTGGTCTCCAAACACAACAGCAGTGGCAGCAACTCCCTTTCCCGAATGCTGCTGGAGACCTTCAAGACAGCATCCTGACACGCGCTGGCTTACAGAGCAATTCAGAGAGCATTAAACACAGCCTAGAAGATCACAGGCCGCTCGCTGCCCAATTTCAAGGACTTTACCAGATCTCGCTACCGCAGCAGAGCAGCAAACCTCATCAAGGACAATTCCCAGCCCGGCAAGCACCCGTTTGCTGCCCTCCGGCCGTCTCGACACGGCTCGCGAAAGCCGCGCAATCGGAGGGAGGGCCTTAAACAAAAAGACATCATTCACCACAATACGCTCCTCTGGACTCATCCCTACATTATCCAAGTGCAAGAAGTCCCAAGAACATGATTCATAATATGAATAACATAAGAGTCCAATATTAGTACAACATAAAAATGCAATATCACCATCACGTTACCGCAGCGGATTTTATTTCGTTTTTTTCATTTTTGGTTTTCAACTGACTTCTCCCGCATTTTGCCCATTGGACTTTTTTGTACTACAATTTGAACATGCCTCACGAGAGCCTAGCTCAGTAAGAATCTACAGCTTAGGTCCTCAAAAGGCAGACCGCGTACCAAATCTGAACTTCGACGGCCAGACCTTCCTTACCTGTTTATTCATGAAGACGTATATGACGGGGTTGATGACTGTACTGATCTTGGCCAGGACCGAAGGTACGATGCTGGCTTCGGGCGTGAGCAGGCCCGGCGGTCCGAAAGCGGCCAACAGCGCCATGATCCCGTACGGCAGCCAGCACATAAGGTAGCAGATCACCATGATCACCACCATGAACAAGACTCGCTGCTCCCGTTTCCTGCTCATCGACGCATTGATCCCACTCACCTGGAGAGGGCGAGAGCGTTTAGGGCAGGGCCGTTTCGAGACCCCCAACAACAAAACAGGATGATGGCTAAGCAAAGATTTCTTTTAGTAATTAATGGACATATACAATGAACAGAGATCATTTCACAATGTTTCGTTGTTGACAAGAAGCCCCATTAGGGCGGTTCCCCAATCGTGATGCGTCTCTGCAGCGTCTACGGGGATTTCCAATCGCGTCGTTGGCGTAGACCGACATCAGCCGACTCTCGGGGCCCCTGCTAGCAACGGCGGGTTTGCCGGCGGGTGGTCATCGGCGTGTGTAAAGCGCCGCCAGTGTTTTGTCATTGATGTGGGCCAATGTCAGCAGTCTCTCGGGGGGCCCTTGGCAATTGCCCGGGTGGCCTCGCCGCTTGAGGGGAGGTGAGGGTTTTCACGATCTCCCATGATGAGGAGAGAAGTGGCCGACGCCGAGGAGATGATCAGGGAGAAAGGACGGAGCGACGGGATCGGGAAGCGCCTCAACAGAAACGACTTCATCAGCGAGGCCACAGATTGAATCATCAAAAATGAGATTGTATTTCCTTTATTCTCATCCTCTCCGGATTGTTGGGAAGTGTTGACAGCACAAACCAAATAAAGCCACAAACAAACCAGACAGACACTGATTTTTGTAGTTTTGAGGGTCTCATTAATTAAAGTCATCTGATGGCATCTTTATGTAATTCATATGTTTATTTAGTCAATAAATATACATGCACCATTTATACATTCAACACTTTTGTACAAGGTTTGTACAATTGACCTTTTTAAAGCGGGGGAAACAAATTCAAATAGTTCTAAGTTGAGCTTTTAATATATTGGTGTATAACTTTAACAGGTGCTGCTACATGGGATCTACATTTATATGTGGTTGTTTATGCTGCAAGGCTCTGTAAACTCGTATGTTTGTGCTTTTCTGGCATTATGCATTATTCAGTTTGCCTCCCACTGACCAAGCGAAGTTGCTCCTTTCTGTTGATTCCCTTCCTGTCACTCATTCACTGACATTAATATAAACATATTGTCCTTTTTCTACTACGAATAGTAATATTACAAATAATACTATTCTGTTGCGACACAACGAAAGTCAGTGTTTTCATTACACATCACAAATTGAAAACACGAGAACTTTTTTTTTTAATTTATTTATTTATTTTTTAAGATTATCTTCAAAATAATGTGTCCTTACAAAACATGCCTTGAGTGTCAGTTATAATATCACAAGAAGGTAGGTCATTTCATGTCATGACTAATATGGGTATAATGAGATATTACTTGGGGTTCAAACACCACTGTGCCGTGTGTGTGTGTGTGTGTGTGTGTGTGTGTGTGTGTGTGTGTGTGTGTGTGTGTGTGTGTGTATATGTATAGGGTTTAGTCCCCCCCAGCCCAAAAAAAAAAAATAAAAATAAAAAACCCCATAGACGAAAAGGTGAATCTGTGGATGCCGGACAGTGTATATGCGGGGGTCCACCGTATTTATAGTTGACCTCACGTGCCCAGTATTTGAAACAAAGAGGGTCCGATTTCGTAAGAGGCGTGCAACTGTGCACCAAAGGCGGGTTAGACCCGTGTCGGTAATTTTGTGGATAAGCGCAGCTCCGCTGTGGCCGTGTGTACGGCCGACGTCATCGGCCGCCAAACAAAGCGCCTCCTCTCATTTCCTTCAAATGAGGCACAACTGCAGTCTCGACGACGACGACAACTCTGTGCGGAAGATGACGATGTGTAATCTCAACGATCCGTGCGTGCGTGTAGCATTGTCACTACTCTTGGCCCGTGTGGCAACACACAATGCGAGCGGGTACCCTTATTAAATACATAATGAGCCTGTGAGAACCACTGGTGACTTAAATATGCCCGTGGAGCTCAGGATCTGTCTGTCTGTGCACCAATCAAATGCACCAAAATAACATTAGACCAGGTGTCTTGCGCCAGCATTTAGACGTGGTCTGAACAGGTGTAAATTTAGATCTACTTTCTGCCACCAATTTGTCCCTCCGCCAGGCGCATGTTCAAGGACACTGCCTTGCCGCGGCAGAATGCCCAGCTTGGCTCAGACTGGTCTGCTAATTGGCAAACGCGCAGCGAGCCCTGTCCTAGCGCAAAAATCAGGATCCGCCAGCATTTGCGTTCCGCTGCAGATGCGGCGTCCATAGTGTTTGTGTTGGTAAAAGGTGGGTGGAGAGGAGTATTAAACTGCACATCAGACAAGTTGAATGCCTTTTGCCCCATAACCTAGCTTGTTTGCCATGTGGCACTCCACTGCTGGGCAGTGGCTTCAAGTCGTCTTACATGACATTCGTTCTTTATTTTAATAGTACACACGACACTCATGACATTCGTTCTTTATTTTAATAGTACACACGATAATAGCCGTTTAAAATATAAACGTTTTTTTTTTTTTCATGGCACTTGGCAAATTTGACTGGAAGATTGAGAACCTGACCAGAAAAAGGGCTAGTGTAACCTCTAGTCCAGGGTGTACGGTAGTTCACCTTTATTTATTTATTAAAATGAGAAATTATACGTCAGCAGGGATAGGCTCCAGTGACCTTGAACAAACGATGCATGCAAAATTTGTGGGATGGTGGATGCATGAAGGGTGGATGAGAACAGGAAAATATACATTTGTATCTTGTCTTACAGTGTACAGGGGGAGAGTCGGTGATCATGTGTTGTGAAAAAGTTGCTACTATATATACAGTGCAGGCTTTTTAAATGTGGTTTAATAACCAGAGTCTTCAGGGAGCTTTGGGAAAAGGCCAGCTGAAAAATGAATGTGCTACTCTGGTGGCAAGCAGTTAATTGTTTTTAAAGTTTGTAGGTAAAGGCAGCTGGCACTGAGATTAAGGAGCGTGAACCATTTGAAAGGTGTGAAAGATGTTGTGATTTTTAACAAGGCACCATGCCACCGTTGCTCTTTCTGAGATAGCGGAGTTAAACATTTCAACTCGAGAACTTCAATGTCATTGTCGCAGACAATGTGGCTGCAGTATTGTTTTAATTAGAGCGGCTGTCTTGTGGAATGTTATAGTGAAGAAGAGCAGCCGCAATTAAAGTTGACATTCGACTCTGTTCTCAATATATGTCAACCCTGACCCGCCTGTGGGAAAAGAGCCACATTTACTAATATTATCGAAGAAACCTCATCGGCAGAGGCGAAGGCATATTATTCCATTTTATTGTGCTCTTTTCGCAACATGTTACAAAATTAGGCAAAATCAACTCTTCTTTCTGCCAACCCACATACTGTATGAAGCAACCGCCATTCACAGTGATAGACAACTGAAGAGTCTTCACGTAACCTAACATTATGTTTTCGGAATATAAGGGGAAGCGAAATTACCCGGAGAAACCCATGCAGGCACGAGGAGAACAAGGCGGGCAAATTCCACACAAGAAGGCTGGAGGCAAGTTTGCAACCTTCAACCTCAGAACTGTGAGGTACTTGTGCGAACAGATGATGATTGTGTTGTGGTTACTTTCAGTTTTGACAGGTGGGACAGGGTTTACAGTTTGGGAACAAGGAATGGGAGTTTTATGTTTTTTGAGGACGCCCCAACACGTCCACGAAGATGAGCCAAGTAAAGACATGCCAACCGTGTCCGGTGTGAACTACGGAGTGAACGACATTTGCCCAGGAACTCTCAGATGTGAAAGACAGAGCAAACAAAAAGGCAGATAGTAGGAGAGTACAGTGAGTCGAGTGCGATATATCAGATAAGTTGTTTGAAACATGAAAAAGTGTTCCAAAGTTGGTTAAGTACATTTCCCAGCAGAGGCGAAAGCAAGGAGGACATTCGACATTACCTCCCCCAATTTACATAGCAATTCAGGATTTGAGGCAATTTGGAGAGTCGGGCTCAGACGACGCTGCCGAGGGCCTCAGCTTATACGCTGAAAACCCAAAGTCGAACATTCCAAAAGTACGACTATTTGGAGTCCCGTCAAGATGTTCTCAGCAAATTTCATGAAACTTCAGCTTATGAGAAACATCTCAAGGAGGACCTTTTCATTGGCTTCACTTTTGGGATATTTTGTGAGGACAATATGGAAAAGTGTGATCATAACCACAGAATCGCATTTACTGGCTTCTCACGACAACAGGAGCTTCAAGTCGAGTCAAGTTTTATTTGTGTGGCCCTCAATCACATACGAGTCTCCAAGGTCTTCACAGGGCCCTCAGCTTCACAATTAAGTAAATATCAATTACATACATGATGAAATTTACAAAGCAGATGCTCATGTAATTGGCAAATGACCATAGAGGTTTTTTTTTTGGGTTTTTTTTTTTTTACTTCCGTGAAAATATGTACTGCTTCAATGTTGACTGACAATTTCATGCCAACGAAGCAGCTCATCTTAAATCTCACGATGTGTTCCCATGCTGCCCACTAACAGACATACAAATGATAGCGTATACTGTATATCAAATAGCTTTAAAAGCTACCAAAGTGACCAAGCCACCGGTGGGGCTGGTGGGCGCGTGGTGCCCTATCTGTCGGGCGCCCGGGACCGCTCTCCCTTCCTTTCTGGGTGGGGCCCCTGTCCTCATCGTGCCGGCACAGCATTTCCAGCAGGACACCTCTGATCTTTATTGTGGATGCGAGACGGTGTCTGTCGAGTCCCCCCCCCCAAAAAAATAACGTTTTGAAAATATTAAAGCATCCCAGAACATATTGTGTTTGACTTTAAAAGTACTGCTATAGCTTCAAACGTGGTCAAACTTCAGAAAAAAGCTGTTCTTTGAACTATGTGACACTTTTTTTTTTTTTTTTTTTAACTGCCTCAAACCCACAGACTTTTGGAAAACATAAACCTTTACGCAATCATTTAAAGCAATTAGTATCTACTGAAAAGATGTTTTGCAGGAAGGCAACACTCGTGACTCCAGGGAGAGGTGAGCTCAAGCTTCTTGGTGAGACCGCACGGATTTAGGAGTGGCGCAAACGGAGATGACAGCCCTTGTACAACGATGTTCCCTGTCTGTAAATGGAACATGGAACGCGTTTCATGTTCGTATCAAGTCGAAATAAATGAGTTACACTACATTTAAAGTTGAAATGCTGCAAGCCATTTACTGCATGTGTCTGATTTGAAAGGGAGGGGGAGGGGGGGGGGGGCTTGACAGATAACTTAAGCACATCTCATGCAAAGCTTTTTTTATATATGATCACTTGCATAAACATATCATTTCTGCCATTAATATGTCCTTGAACTTCTGGATTGTGACAGAAAATGTGGGATTTACAAGTACTTCAGGGCAAGCGTTGCACTCTCTAACTCAATTAAAGTGCCACTTTTTGTCTCAGCCATCATTAGAAGTGGAAATGATTCCATATATTTGAAAGTACAACTTTTTTGCTGTTCCTTTTGAATAGTTTGAGCCTTTTTTTGTGTGCCTTTGGTGCAACTTTGACAGCAGCCTCGACATGACAATATCAAAGCTAACCAGACTCTTGACACCACAACATGAACGCATCTCTTCGACGTATCCCAATTTATGGATCTTCCAACATCATCTACTTCACCGCGGGGTAAGTGTGCTGTGTGCACTGATTAAAACAAGACAAACTGTGAGCCACCAACTTAGTGGAGCGGTGCGGCAATGAGGAGGGAGAAACCATTCAATTTTGCTCTGATCCACGTGGCCTTTTTTCCTTCAATTCAGTGCGACAACAATGTAACGTTCACATTTTTTACGGGCTGATAGATATATTTTTTCCCGCTAGGAGGAGGAGGAGGTCTCACATTATCTGGAAAAGTAATTTCATTTCCCATTCTTTCCATTCCCTTAAGAATCGATGCGCACACAGTAGCACTTAGTGGTGCAGTAATCGTTTTTAGATTTTCTGGGCACTCCCCTATAATTCTGAGTTGCATCTAGTAAAGGTGCTCAAAGCGAAAGCGACGGAGTTTTGCGAGGCTTTGGAGTTGTCTTTGTGAGAAACAATCTGTGCTTTATCAAATGACTAAAGCTGTAATCATGTAAATTTCCAAAAGCAACTCATTTCACTGCACATTTCTCCCCTAGTAATGGAATGGACTTGTAATTACATTGCATAATCTTGTTACATGTACAAGCCCATGTCATATACTGCCCCCGTAGCTTCATTATAGTAGCCTGGACGGCTCTTTGCGTCCTCTCTCGCTCCGCCCTCCCCTCTCTGTTTTCAGCACCTGTCTCCGATCAGCCTCATCACCACCGGTGTACATAAGCCTGTTCCAGGAAATCCTCGTCAAAGTATCGCAGTCTCTCCTAGCGGCACCACGACCCACCGTACTCAAGTAAGCCACTTAACTCCTCGTTCCCTCGTTAACTCTTGTGTCTCCCCGTTCCCAGGCGGCTGGCATGACCCACGTCATGCCAGCCGCCTGTTCTGTTCACTGCCTGCCACCTGCTCACGCCGTCGCCGACCGCAGCCTATCCCAGCTATCTTCGGGCGAGAGGCGGGGTACACCCTGAACTGGTCGCCGGCCAATCGCAGAGCGCATAGAAACAAACAACCATTCACACCGACGGGCAATTTCGATTCCTCAATTAAGCTATCACGCATGTTTTTGAGATGTGGGAGAAAAGCCACGCAGGCACGGGGAGAAGATTCAAAGGCCGGGATTTGAACCCCGCAACCTCAGGACTGTGAGGCAGACGTGCTAACCAGTCTTCCACATAAACAGATACTTTAAAAGGGACTGGAATCTTTAACTGGCGAACCATATGAGTGTTGGCGCCGCTCCTTCTCCAATTCAGAATTGTCGGCGGGCATGTCCGATATCTGGAGGAGAGAAACGCATGAACTGAGTGCAGCTGGGGCAGCAGCACAGTCGCACAGAAGCGATCGGACCTCTTGGGCAAGCGACACAATGGCAAAGCAGCCCAGAAAAAGACTTCACTGTTCTTCACTTGACCTTTGTGACAACGTTACGTGTGATTCCACATCCAACCATAAACTGTAAAAAAAAAAAAAAAAATAAAATGTACTTGTGCAAATTGCAAACTGCACGTGAACAAAGCATCTAATATCGCTAGAGGACGGAGGAAGTAAAACGCTTGATTACCACAGTCAGTTCAGAAAAAACATTGATCATGAAACGTGCAGTGAAATGTTTTCTATATTAAGTAGAATGGGACATCAAAATTGAAATGACACTGCGGTCTTATAATTTCTAATACAACCAAAAATGTAAGAGGAAGAATACCCTTCAAAAGTCTCACAGAAACCACTAACGTTCACCACTACTGCCAGACTAGCAAGATGCTATTATTAGCCGCTGTATCTCGATTTTCCGTTGACGAGATGGGTCATTCGTGTGTTTTAATGTATTAATATTAGTGTGTGTAAATCATTCTGACACTTCGCTCAGCCGTTAAGAATGTCAAAATGTGACTTGAAACGGTTTACGAATGGCAGCACCATGGATTCGTTCCAACGGATTCATTGAATTGGACGACGGTCAATCCAATCCAATCTCCAGTTTCCAGTCCATAATTTGCTAATTGTTATCGTTTCAAGTATCTCAATGAGCAGCCTTTACGGGCTGTTGAAGAGTCACATCAAACCGAGAAGCCCACTATATTCCTAATATGTCTTATTGCCAAATGGTTTGCACTTTTCTGCTACTTTGAACTTCTAACTTTCTTTCTTTCGAAAGTCGAGATGAAAGCTTTGGACATTGAAACGTTGAGGTTGTTATTTTCAGACTTTCTGTCCCACTTTGCCATTGGGCCAAATGTGAGGGGAATTAGAAGATGCGCCATATATGGCGTTTTGATGGCAGCTGTCGAAACATCACAGGACTGATGACTTTAGCTCAAGTCGCTTCTAATTAGTGCTTTGACTGACTGGGTCACCAATGCACGTAGGAACACTTTTTTTTTTTTTTTTTTAAACGAACATTATAGTGAATGTATGCCATACGTAAAGTGTAGATTGAGTGTAGAAAATTCCTCTAAATACAAGCGTACCAGAGTAAAGTGGGAGCTGAAATACCACAAGGTTATTTCAATATCCAACTGCTCTCATTCTAATCAGCTTTAATAATTGAAGAGGAGTAAATGGCCCTGGGCCTGCCATCAAATGAGCACATCTCAATTTTGGAGTCCCCTCCTCAAAATGATCCTTCAAAGCCTACAGCTACATGCCACTACAAGTTTGCACTCACAAAAAGACAACACTCGATTTCAGTTCAGTTTAAACTCACGGTGTGACGTCGACAAATACGTCAAAGATCGGGAGCGGCACACTCGCAACCATCATTTAAAAAAAATGATTCGGTTTATAACCGGGCACTGTTGTCCAAAACTGAGCCATGAACAGCAGTCAACAGTCTCAGCGAGCACCAGTCAATTTAGACCAGTTTCACAACCTTTATTGAGCCATGGCAGCCATTTTACATGAGAAAAAAATCTCCACACACCACCAAACAAAAACGTCATGGCTAAAAACATTGGCACCCCAGGGCTCCCAATGTTTTTAGCCATAATAGTATAAAAAGACACATAGTTTTTCCCTCCTGACTGTCTGACATGAAATCAGACTAAACCTTTCCTGTTTTAGGTCAGTTTGGATAACCAGGCTTATTTCTATTTGCTAAACAGCAGAACAATGAGTTTCCCCCCCCCCCCCGTTATATAGTGTATATTATATATATATATATATATATATATATATATATATATATATATATATATATATATATATATATATATATATATATATATATATATATATAATATTGGCATCGCAGGCATGCCAATCTTATGAGCCATGATCATAGACAGTGACTAAGGACGTGGCCTGATTAAGAATAGCGAAAATCTGCAGACAATGACGCCCATTATAATTGCATTGAAAAAAAACAACAGCAGCTTATTATTTTTTTTAACTCCAAAAATTCTTTCCTGCGGCACATCTGGTGCTCTATCGCAGTAATGTGCACATTGAAAAATACACTATGTACTAGTTATTAGATGAAATACATCTTCCCCTTCATTCCTTTTTCTCATTATCGAAATTATATACCATATAGCAAACTAATTTCAATTACTGTACCTGGTGTCACATTGGAATATTTACATATGGCTTAATACATTTATGTCCCTAAAAATGTTGATTTTTCCCCTAAAACACCTGCTATTCTTACTCTCTGATCAGAGTACATCTTGTCGACCTTCCAATGTTGACTGGGAAAAGCTTCGCCATCCAACAACCGGACACAGGATGGATGATGGAATTGAAACAAAGTCCCAAGATTGAAGCATTATCCGGCTTGCAAAGATAAAGCTGGACTCCATCTCTGGTGGCTTTGGGTCACGCTGCCTCAATTGATTTGGCAGAGGAGCACTCCCCCCCCCCACACAATTTTAAAAAGGTCCAACTTGATTACACCTTCTTCCCATGCGATTACATCTGTCTCTCACGGTTTTAAATGGATTTTGTGAGTTGGCTCCACCGACCTCTGCTCGGTAGACGTGTTCCTCACTAACGTTATCAATTAAAGATTCAGCAAAGTTGATAGCGTCTCACAGCTTTATCTGAAGGCGCAGCTGTCCACATTTATGTCCCGCTGGTCTACTGGAGCTGCCCCATTTGGAGCATGGCTGTGACCGGTGATGAAGTGCCGTGAAAAAGTCTTTGCCCCCTCCTCAAATTCTTGTTTTCGTGCATAGTTTCATCATGTTAATGTTTAAGATCGTCAGTCCAATATAACTATCAGACAAAGATAACCCAAGTAAACATATTTTATTTACTAAGAAGGGGAAAACAAACTATTCAAAGCTACCTGCCTCCCCACCTGAATTTTCAAACGGCGAAGGAGGAAACTGAAGCGAGGCAAGCGCGCGTGTGTGTGTGTGTGTGTGTGTGTGTGTGTGTGTGTGTGTGTGTGTGTGTGTGTGTGTGTGTGTGTATATATATGCACGCCACCACAGCCGGTCCGTGAGAAAAATGCCGATTCCTAACCGGTCCGCGGTGCAAAGAAGGTTGGGGACCACTGCTATGAAGGATTGTGGAGTGAGGCGCATCGGGAGCAGAATTGGATATCAATAGATTGTTCGATGCGTAGCTGCCTCACGCTTTAGCCACTAGTTTACTTCGTTAACAAATACAGTTCAGCTCGGCCAACGATATTCTTTTGGCAGTACATCAAACTCATTTGAAACAGCATTTGAAAATATAACTATACATGTATTATGATTATGATTTTTTTTTTAAACAAAACATGTTCTTTGTTGCCGGCACGGCGGTTAAAATCTCTGTGGAGTTTGCTTGTTCTACCCGTGCTTGCGTGGGTTTTCTCCGGGGACTCTGCTTTCCTCCCACATCCCAAAAACATGCGTGGTAGGTTGATTGAAGACACTAAATTGCCCGTAGGTGTGAATGTGAGTGTGAATGGTTGTTTGTTTGTGCCCTGCGATCGGCTGGCGACCGGTTCAGCGTGTACCCCGCCTCCCGCCCGAAGATAGCTGGTATAGGCTCCAGCAGCCCGCGACCCGCGTGAGGATAAGCAGTAAAGAAAATGGATGGATGGATGGATAGATGGATGTTCTTTGTCGTTAACTTCTCCCAAAGTGGATCGCGACGTTGGAACTATAGAAAATGCGGCTCCCGGGGTGATAACAGTTGAATTGCTGCCGTAAAATATCTCCACAAGGCTGACACGGCTTCTACTTCACCTGCCTGGAAGCAAAATGTCAGTCTGGTAAAGTGGAAGCAGTGTCGTAGTATCGCAGCATTTTTTAAATTGTTCTGAGTACAGATGGTCACTGATGGTGTCGCGGTCCACTCGCCTGACTTTGGTGCAGGCGGCGTGGGTTCAGTTCCCACTCAGTGATGGTGTGAATGTGAGTGCAAATGGTTGTCCGTGTCTATGCGTGCCCTGCGACTGACCGGCGACCAGTTCAGGGTGTAGCCCGCCTTTCGCCCGAAGTCAGGTGGGATAGGCTCGGGCGCCCCGCGACACCATCCAGCATAAGCAGCATAAGCAGATGCACAGTATCGGCACGGATACCGATACTGGTATCGGTACATCACGAGAGAGTGGAGAGCACTTTCCCACATAGTGTACATGCGATGATGTCAACTTCACGCAGCTGCGCTATCGGGAGCCTTGGCTAGAGGCGCTATGCTGCCAAGTTGTCCTATTTTCATGAATGGGATGTACTCCTCGATCCCACAAGAGACTTTGCAAATTTGGCACACATTCTTGTGTATGGATGAAATGAATGGATTTTGACTAGCAAAAGTCAAGTGACTGTGAGATGTCCTCCTTTGCAGCCCCCAGAACAGGACAGCTTGGATGGAATTTTATTGCATCCTGGCAGGCCGCCTGCTTGGACCAAGAAACCAACTGATTAGAATTTGGTTTTCAAAGGTCAATGTCAGTGTGGCCAAAACTTAGGAACAACAACATGATACACAAATATGTTGAAGGACAAAATTATGAAGCTTGCAAAACGTCAAATGGTCCGATACAGTAAGTTCAATTCTGACTTTAGCTTATTTAGCGTGCTGAACGAATACTTCTCTGTAAGCGTAACTCACAGCGGTCTGACACAAAACACTCCAAAAAAGAACTACGAACTAGTTCATGTTTGGAACGGCGAACATAAACTAGTTTGCGTAGAAAATGAACTTTCCCATCACTGCTCATAAGAACACTCGTGTTCAAGAGATGGCACGAAAGGCCCGACCTCTCTCACCTGGAAGAAATTATTTTACTTGGCGTAAAGTAGGTGGTTCCATTTTTTTCATCCCAAGAGTACATCATTTGCATTGAAATGTTCTCCAGTACCCTGTGCCTACTTTGGGTGATATGAGAGCGGGTCATTAGCATTACCAAACGGTCTGAGACTGGGCTGGGCAAAATGCTTGTGGCAAATGAATTTACCACACGACTGCTGCAAGGTGCCCGCATTTGATGCGGACCTCACAAAACCAGGGCCCGGCAGTCCCGGCCAGATTCTCAAACTAGCGCCCCGTCCCCTTCTCTTTCATCTCTCTGCCTGCTACGCTTTCTCTTGATATCTTCATTCCCACATCGCACCACACCCCCTCTGCGCTCCACTTCTAACTGTGTCACATAGCCTAAAGGATGTTGGAGATTTTTAGCGCATGAGTGAATTGCTAAAAATCATCAGGGTCTATGAGTTGCATAATTCAGACCATTGGTTTGGGAGCGCACGTGTGAGAACCACAGCTATAACATAAAGTGCCATTGTATTATTATTATTATTATTGTGCATGCTTTTGGTAGCATTATAAGACCTTTTTTTTTTAAATTAAAGAAAAAACTTATTATTGTTATTCTACCGACCTAGGGCAAAGTATAAGCGGTTAATAAGATCAGTCACATTTGGCTGTAATTGAGCTTGATCCCTGAAATACTATTCCTAATGTACATAGCTCACAAAACGTTAGGGATATTCGGCGTTCGGGAGAAATTTTAGGATGAACCAGTTTCGAGGTGGCCGTCCTGGGCTGAAACATTTCACGTAAATGGTAAATAGACGTTCAGAACAATAAATAGCCTCTGACAATACTTGTATAATATTTTATATAAGATTTTCAAAGAAACATTGAAAATGAGTTCGATGCACCGCCAAACGCTTATTCCCCGCCATGACGTCCGCTAGCCAGAGGCTGAGCTGCGCTGTATTTGTTTACAGTGTAAACTAGTGGCTAAAGTGCAAGGAAGCTACACTTCCTGTCGCTTACCTAAGCTAATACGTTCCATGTTCCTCCATCCCGACACCCCCGCCTGCTCTGCCGGGAAGCGACGCTCATCTGCCACTGACCTGCTCTTCATCCCAAACACCAAAATCTGGACTGGAAATCTTCGCTGGCCGAGGCTTCAGTGCCGCAGCCCGCCACCTCTCAATTAAAAATGATATCAAGGTGAGGATACAGTGGAGTGTGCGCGCGGGAGCATTTTGTTTTGACAAGAGGTACGCTTGAGCTCACTTGCATTGATTGTGAGGGTGGCGCAAACCTTCTTCCCCGCGCCCTTTTTTGACTCACCCGTCTGATGGCGCACAGCAGCTTTCCGTAGCAGAACACGATCACCAACAACGGCACAACGAGGCAGAAGATAAACAGACAAATGATGTAAGACACGTTATTCGCCGTCTTGGCTTTCCAGTCCACAGAGCAGGTGGTCCCCGGACCTTCTGGACCATAGCGACTCCAGCCAAAAAGCGGCGGCAGGGTCCAGACGAGGGAATAGAGCCAAGAGAGGGCGATGCCCAGCCCGATCTTACAGTAGTTGGACGAGTCGGCCTCAGTGGGGGTCATCATGGTACTGTAGCGCTCATAGGAGAGGACAGCCAGAGAGATGAGCGAAACAATGCCTACAGTGAGATAATCAATATTTAGACTCATCATACACACCACTGTCAACAAATAGTTCAACAAAATACCACTTAATAGGGTGACTTGTGCCGCAAAGCAACATCGCAGTCCTTCACGTTAAAATAATAGCCTTTGAACAGCGGGCTAGAAAGGTCGTTGTTTTCATTGGAATTTTATGTATCCAAAGTACTCGCGGTATCGGCATCTGTGAGTACTCAATGAGTGAATACTCGTACTGGTCTTGGTCTGAGGGAAACAAACCAAAAAAATAGTATCGAACATCATATATTATCATCAATACACCCGAACGGAGGATTCCCAAATGCGCATTTTACTGCTTCATTGCAATTGCTCATCGGCATTTCACTGCAATGCCAATCAAGTTGTGCCGCTATCTAATCTAATATCCATCCGTTTTCTGTCGCGCTTCTCCTCACGCGGGTCGCGGGCGTGCTGGAGCCCATCCCAGCTGTCATCGGGCAGGAGGCGGGGTACACCCTGAACCGGTTGCCAGCCAATCGCAGGGCACCTACAAACAAACAACCATTCGCACTCACAGTCACACCTACGGGCAATTTAGAGTCTCGGATTAATGCATGTTTTTGGGATGTGGGAGGAAACCGGAGTGCCTGGAGAAAAGCCACGCAGGCACGGGGAGAACACGCAAACTCCACACAGGCGGGGCCGGGGATTGAACCCGGGTCCTCGGAACTGTGAGGCTGATGCTCTAACCAGTCGGCCACTAATCTAATATGCATATCAGAAAACAACAACAACAACAATGTGTTTATTATACAGCCATTGTAGGCAACATTCGGGTATTCATTGTTATATTTAACAATAACAATTACCGGTACATGTTATTTTCCATTGCATTTTATATTTTAAACTGGGTGACATGTTATCTTACATATTAAAGACAATGGTAAAAAGAATCCTATTCAATTTCTTTTGTAAACTTGTGGAAAAAAACAACAACAACAACAAAAGAGGGGGGCGCCATATTGGCTCTGCACTTGATAGCAGCTGCTCTGCAAATCCCAATATTTGAAAAACCGTCTTTGCTGCAGTCAAGAAAACATGCAATGGTCACGACATCCTGTTACCTCTGTAAATCCCTTTTTCATTATTTTCGAGCCGTGGCCACCAGATGCTAAATCTACACCCTTGATTCCTTTGCCTTAGTAGGGTGCCATCTGACATTTGACAATCGCAAAACTATTTTCCCAAGTGTGAAAGTAAACAATGGGATTCTATATTCTTTGTTGTCGAGGTTGTTGCTGTTTTATTATTCTTCGATTTATTTCTTTTTCTTCCTTCTTTTTATTTTCACACATTTGAGATCGGTTTGCATGGTGAAAAGACACATGCATGCTGTGGGGATCTTCTCCTCTTGTCCCTGTGTTCGCTGTTCCGGAATCTGTGGGGGCGGGACTTTTCTTCACTCCTTCCTGATCTCGGGGGTGTGTGTGTGTGTGTGTGTGTGTGTGTGTGGGTGGGGGGGGGGACCACCTCCCGGGGAGTATTGGTGGTGTGATGGTGACTCGCCCATGTTCTGTGGTTGTCTTGCCTGGGCCCCCCGCTCTGGCCGCCGGTGGGGGCGCTGGGGCCCCCCTGTCTCTCCTCGGCCCGAGCACTACAGCCCCTCGCGACACTCATATTTCATTGTTGGAGATAATGGAATGATTTACTTCTCTCGTCCGGTTCACAATTAGTGCTTTGTCTTTTGTCTATGTTTCTCTCTCCCTTCTCGAAACTTTGTTCTGTTCGACTGATCAAGTCTGATTCTCAACAAACCTCAATTAGAATACCACAGCGGAAGCTTCAAAACTCCACCGTGACACAGTAAAACTGTTCCGGCATGAAAGGGAGACAGATTTTCCATTCCGCTTGACCTAACAGCCGAACAGGACAAAAAAAAAAAGAAGAATGATTTAGTGAGCAGATTTTTCAGTCCCCAGATATTGCAAATTGCAAAAGACAGCTGGCTTGTTTATGGCTTGTGCTTCTGTTTGATGTGCTCTGATGGCAACAATTGGCCAACTTATTTCACTTCATTGGAGCCTTTCCCCGTTTGTTCTCTCGCTGTAGTACATCAAAGAGCGGGCAGAGGATTTCTGGCCCAATACGAGAAGAACGTGCGCCTTCTGATATTCCGGCAGATTGTAACTTTAGGCAAAGGTCAAAGTTAAACGCTGCCCACTGCATATAACAAATGTCGTTTCCGACAAATTGATGGTCTGCCTGTGCTTTGATTTGTCGGGCGAGCGTTCTGATGCGTCGGCGCGGAATGTTCTCATCCCCTGATGGCAAATAATGATCCTCCCGCTTGATCAATAGCGCCTTGCATTTGCATGTTTGGAATGTGTCGTATTTTGCTCCTGGCTGGTACCTTTGCCGCAATAGAGCCCAACGTTGCCCGCTATGCTCCCACAAGAACCAGCATAGCAAGTGCAATTGAACTTCGTTTGGGTTTAACCGGTCACCGAACGACAGGAGTTGAAAGCTGCCCACTGAATACGGTTTAACATGAGTTTGTTTCCGCTTAACTCTGCACAGTACACAATATGTAGTGTACTGCTACTAGTAGTAGTCATGCGGTTATCCAATCTATAATCTTTATCATGATTATCCGTAATTATCTAGCAGCAATGAATGATGAATAACTCAAACAGCGTGCCCCTTTCACATTTGAACTTTTGGACCAGGCCGCTCCAACAGTATTACAGACCGCTAAAGTTGCCGATTGCGCCTCAAGTCCGCATGCTCAAATCTACGAATCTAAATGTAATCACTTTTTTCCAGGAATGACATTTTCCTCATTTTCTGTTGTTGTATGCCAGCACTGACTGCCTAAGGCGACGTGCTGTCGTGTCATGCTGAGCCCAACTTCACAGCATCCCAAATCAAAAGGCACCAGCTTCATCCAATTTCCCCAAATCGAGCACATTGTACGACGGGACAAAGACAAGGAAAGGATCTTTATTCGGCCCCGGCTGCGACGCCGCCCCGCGTCTCCGTCTTATGCGATCCAGAGCGCGACGCGTTCGCGCTCTGGATCTCATCTCATCGCCGATACTGTGCGTCAGACATAAAGAGGGACTGAATCCAAAGCACGGGATTGCGCAATGGCCCGCGTCTTGCGATGCAAAACATAACACCGCTGTGATCCCGCTAGGCCAGCCTCCGTTCACATTTGTGTCTCGACTCTCTTTGACCTTTATGACGCTGCGTGATGTTCTTTGTTCTCTCGCCACGTGAAGCTCACTTTTCGCCATCATAACAAATTACACAACACAACCTGTGCCAGGTGTTGTGTCTCCGCAAAGCCCCTCTCGCTCTCCTCTGTGGACGGGCGCATGCTCATCCATCTTTGTGCTGACATTATCGATATCCGGGCGAGTGTGTGCGCATGAAGGCAATCTGACTTCAGTATGCAGCAAGTGGGCTCAGCACTGTCTGCAAGGTTAACCCAGTGACGGCGAGCAGGAGTGCGACAGCATGCACGGACACGCAACGCAGCATCGATGGAATTGAGAAACAAGAGAGGCCACGTCATCAGATGTGATCACGGCAAACGGGAAATACATTCTATGAAATAACAGCCGCGCGTCCGTGGCCCCAAAAATGCCCGGGTTTGTGCTCCTGATCGAATAAGTTCAATCCGCCGCTCGACCGAATGAAAAGAACGCTCGCTGTGAGTCGCAAGACGATCGCAGCCAAATCATCGCGGGACGAGAACACAACAGATCGAGACGACGAGCCGGTCGTTGGCAGCGATGCCCTTGAAACTGATTTCCGGCTTCCGACCACATCAATCGCTTCAAAAGCGAGGAGAGGCTTTGTCAACGCTTAAGCCGACGTGTTCCCATTCCGGTCTTGGACCTCACTGGTCCCTGTGCTGTTTTCATGAGCCCATTCGGGGATAAGTCACCCATAAGCAACGCAGATGCTAACGATGTCTCGGCGTTATCTCGTTCGACATACAGCTCCTGTCAATTGGCTCCTACGGAGGTTAATCAAACGCATCTTCGGTTTCGGTTTCCCAGCAGAGCGCTGGAGTTCGTGAGGTTGTGGCTGCAATCCGGACATTGTCGAGCACGCCGGGTGAACGTTTCGGCGTTTCGCAAGTCAGGCAGCAGAGTGGCCAGCGACGGCGGAAACAAACCGAACTTAACGTTACGATGACTCACACTCGCCCGGCGTCGTCTTTCGTCTCGCCATTTGGGATGTGCGCGTTTCGCCCACTTAGCTCTTGAGCCTTCTTAAAGAAGGCCAAGTGTCGGATTTCAGTGTCACAAATAGTTCCAGCCATGTTTTCAAAATCTGCTTTTTAACGCGCGCTCCTGCCAAAGATTTATGAGCCCTGTCACAAAAGTTGCAGCGGAGGAAAGTTACGATCGGCCAGCGCAGCTTATTGCGAATGCCCCCGGTACGACTTTCTGAAAATGTGTGAATTCTTGATTAAATGTTCCTTTGCGATCCTATTCAAAAGGTCACCGATAAAGGCGACGTGCTTTCATTGTGAAATGTTTCGACGTAGCGAGCGGGAATTTGGGCGGATGGACGGATTCGTCCTGTGTTGCACAAACGAGATAAATGAGGAAGAACAGCGCTGACAGATGCAGACGCTGACATTTTGCGCTTACAACAGTTGTGGGGACGGGGCTTTGTCATACAACCCATTTCATCGCACAATTCCTGACGATGTATTGGTCACTCACTCATATTTGTCGTCTCGAAATGAAGACGATACAGTACGGAGTTATTTCCTCTCGGGCCCTCGCTGGGATTATTGACCGCATACTTTCTAACAAATGGCAAGATTGTTTTTAATGCCGAAGAGTCAAGAAAGGAGTTGTTCAATTGTTGAAATTTCAATTTCCAAACGAGGAGGAGTTCAAATATGAAAGGGTTTATGGGGATCGTCAGGACATTACAAATAAATCAGCAAAGACACTCGCTGTGCAATCCACACGTGACTTGTCGCCCGACAAAACCTAATATTCTGTTTGAGTTTTACAGCAATGTCCCGGACCCCTCCCGCAACAGGTGAAATCCGTCACATGGATATTTCTGCGGATTTTAAAGCTAATTGAACGTCCCCACACTCTTATTCTAGATCTTCCCCACACGCTTATGAACACTTTCTATACCCCTAGAGACTTTTTCAACTCTTACACATTCAGTAATGCACAGTATCACTGTAGCCTATACATTTGATTCCTTGCAACATGTGTTTTAATGACTTTTTCTTTACGGTTTTAATATTTTGGGCTGCCACACACACACACACACACACACACACACAGAAAAAGACAGTTTCGACTCAAAATCCTGCGCCATGCGAATATGAAAGCAAAAAAGTCTGCAATACACTCAATCCGCAATAGGTGGACGGCATAACAGCAAGGGACCGCTGTCATTAAATGGGTTCTTGTTTGCAGCATTTCGACTGGCGCACCACGCAGAAGCTTGTTTTCTTCTCAGCACCTGGGCCAATTTGTTTACGATCCCAGCAAAGGTGCACCGGGGTTCTTATCACAAAGAGTCCCGAGCGAGCATCTCTTGCCTCTCATCTGTTAGCGCACGATAACGTGGATTTAGCGGCCAATTAGGAGCCGAATCATCCGAAGAAGCCAAATAGGCCGCTGATAAGCAAGCACGCAACATGCAGTGCGGAACGAGGAGCCCTCCAATAGGACCAATGCGCAAGACGTCCCGGCGCGGTGCGCAACTGCGGGCTCGATGATTATGATCATGCTGAGCGGTCGTAGCAACAATTAAGCGCAATACAAAGCGCTTTGCCATTTCGTCCACTTTCTAAGAAGGCGACGTCATTTTTGAGCATAGTGGCCGCAAGAAAAGTCGGGGGTGTCAATGCGCAAAGCTTTGATTCGGTGACTTACCGAAGAGCGAGTTGGCGAAGCCGTACCACACGCAGCCCTCGGCCCCGATCAGCCACCGTCCCTGCGTGCTGGCCGCGAAGCTGAACGGCGTGCCCAGCACGCACACCAGCAGGTCGCTGATGCAAATGTTCACCAGGAGCAAGTTGATCGGCGAGCGCAGGATCTTGTAGCGCCAGTAGAGCAGCAGCACCAGCGAGTTGTTGAGCAGTCCCAAAGCGCCGATGGAGCCCAAGCACACGGCCACGATCAGGTGGCCCGTCGGGGTGAGGCTGGAGCGCGCGGTGCCGCCCCCCGGGTCCGCGTGCCCTCCCGCCGCGGCTCCGGCGTGCAGGGCGCCGTTCAGGCTGCTGATCTGCGCGCAGATGCTCGAGTCCGACAAGAGCATCGCGGCGGCGGCGGCGGCGCTGGATGCTAATTAGACGAGCACAATGGCGCCGCACTTGTTGGTGGCCTTTCTCTTTGTGTGTGTGAGTGCACGCAATTCGTTTGGAAAAGAAAGCGGCATTGTTCGCTGGAGAACTTTATTTTCTTGTCACAACTTGTCCAAGTGTGTGAGAGGTGACGGGGGGTGACTGGGGGCGGGGGGTAAAGAAGCCCAAAGTTTGCAAAGGCTTAATTGGCGTGGCAGCGCGCGCGCACACTCGGGCTCGTGCTCCCTTCCCTCTCTGGCCGTGTTTAAATCAGAAGGCTGATGACGTCAGGGGGCGAGAGGGGGGAGAGGGCACCAATCAGACCCTCCTCCTCCTCCTCCTCCTCCTCCTCATCAAGATCCGCTCAACGAACAGCTGGGTGCAGCCAAAAGTCCTCACAGCGACTGTATACTCGCCGGTGGCGCGCTTGTAGAAAATGTTGCTTTATCGGCTTTGCGTTATCCACGACCAAACAAACACCAAAATGACTTCATGTACTGAATCAATAAATCATCAATCATCTTTGCGCGCCAGAAGCTGGTCGTTTTTACATTGACACAAGTCATTCGCTATCCATCATTATTGTTGTATCGAGAACCTACACCAAAAAAAACAAAAAACAAATGGATGGATGGGGAAGATCTTGCTATTCTGAAGCTGTTGCGTCATCGTCGTGCTGCTGCGCGATGTCAAACAAATCCATCGATCCAAAGCTGAACTTGAACTTTACCTGTGCAGGATGAAAAAACTAACAAGACTGCTTGTTAAAGTAAGGAGTCAAAAGTACAGGTAACTTTTGCAAATGTTGGGAGTAAAAGTACAAGTAAAAAAAAAAAAAAAAAAAAAATCATCACAAAAATAAGCACTCAAGTCAAGTACAAATACCTGAAAAATCTAGTAAAGTCCAAAGTATTTGTACGATGTCGTCATCATTTTGTGAGCTGGAGACAGAACTGCTTTGAAACGCTGAAGGAACATTTGGGTTTCGGGAGCTGCTCCTTGCGGAGTCCCACTTGTCTGCAAAACCTCTGCAAGGACAGAGAAACGCATTATCGTGAGCGGGATGACTGATGGGTTCGCCGTCCCTGCAGATCGAGGCCGTCCAATCTTTTGGGACGAATGGACAAACGCGTGTTGTGTAAGCAAATTAACGAGTCGCTGCACATCATTGTGTGTGCTTTCTTTTGCATTACAATTCCCAAGCAAACTGGCCCTGTTTATTTAAAGGGCATGTTTTCTTTTCATCCATAAAAAAATGGTACAATTTCAAATTTCCCAAAATGAAACTAATCCAACCCCCCAAAGTCATAAATACAGCTGTGGAATACGAGCTCATCTTCATTCCAATGACAACGTAGTCAAATTATGCAAAGTTCTATCTGCCTCACCTGCCTTGAGTTCAGTTCAAGAGGAACTCTGCTGTTCATGACTCGGCCCACACAGCTGCTGAGCTCAAGAAGTGCGGCAAATGTCTTGACAACTTCATATATCATTTGCTCCTCAGACGGAAAATAAGGTGAGTCAAAGTAAAGCTCGCACCGGGCAAAGCAATTGGATTATTTTGTCGTGTGCTTTTGGTTTGGTGGATTACTGTTGAGGGATTTTAACATTATTACATGATGTCAGCACAGAAAATCGAATGCAGGCAAAAGGGTGGTCTCCTGCGAGAAACCAAATCACATTGTGAGCGGTGCACCTGGTGGAAAATGTCCAAAGCACACTCAAGTCGCTCCTTAAATTACAGCTAGTAAAGTTAGAGCTTTCAAAATCAGCAGGTGCCATTCTGTCAACATTTTCATGTTAGTTTTTGTCTGCAATGACTACAAATGCATCATTCTTTCTTTCATATTCTTGGGGGGGCCGCAATCATATCGTTGCTGTTTTGTATTTCTTGTTTTTTGTCTTTTGTTTTGGTCAACATTTATGAGTTGATGAGTTATCGTGTTGTCAGTAGCGTCAGTCGGTAAGTGCCGCGATGGGGAGCAACGTCGTTCCGAGGGCCAATGACTGACCGGGGCCATAGAAAAATGTATTTTTCATTTCTAGCATCCAAGTGGCAACTGTAACAGTTTCAACAGTCTTAAGTTATGCTAAAAAAAAAAACACGTTATACTAGCTGTCCGCGACGGCACGGTGGGAAGACCGGTTAGCACATCTGCCTCACAGTTCTGAGGTCTGGGGTTCAATCCCCGGCCCCGCCTGTGTGGAGTTTGCATATTCTCCCCGTGCCTGCGTGGCTTTTCTCCAGGCGCTCCGGTTTCCTCCCAAATCCCCAAAACATGCATGCTAGGTTCATTGACAACTCTAAATTGCCCGTAGGTGTGAATGTGAATGGTTGTTCCTCTATATGTGCCCTGTGATTGGCGGGCGACCAGTTCGGGGTGTATCCCGCCAATCTCGCCTGGAGATAGCCGGGATCGGCGCCAGCACGCCCGCGACCCGCGTGAGGAGACGCGGTACAGAAAATGGATGGATGGATGGAAACCCCCCCCAAATGGCTGCTCCACCCACTTTTGGGTGAGAATCGCTCATGTGGACAAAGAACATTTTATGGCTTTCGCTTAAATGACGTTTTAATTTAGAGGGGGGAAAAGCATGAACTCTTTTTAATTAGGAAGCCCTTGAATATTTCTTTTTTTCCCCCAGAACATCCTTATAAAACAATCATGAATAGTAATGTTCATACAGAAGACACGAGGACCACAGGTGCGAACCATCAAAAGCGGACACTCGTTTACATCGCGGCAGTTATATTATCGGTTTCTCTGTTTTGTCAGCGCAGACAATTCTAACACGGGTCACCAAAGAAAGCAGTGAGGCGCTGGTTCAAGATGTCAACCACTATTTGACAATTAAAAGTGGGCCCGCGGGATCTCAAGCTGACATTTGGTGTTGGAGTGTCCTTCTGAATTATGCGCAACTTTGTAAAAGCAACGTTACAGGGTCAAATGCGAAAAGTCTCTCCAAAGTCTGCAGGAATCGCTGCCCACCGAATAGCACCCTCGAAGCGCTGGAACAAGGTAATTGCCCGGGGAAAATCTTCCGCGACATTTACTCTGACAGCATCTTCTCCATATTCGGTCCTAATTGGCTTGAATTAAGACACTCGGGTTCTGTGGTGAAGATCACCTGCATTTCATCATCTCAGTGGGACTGGGCGCTTGGTATTTTGCCACATTTCAAGGTCAACTCGCTGTTTACATCAGGGACCACGTTGAGATACAGACACGGATGTCACGGCAGCAGAGGGACGCTGCAAGCAGAATGCTTGGAAATGTGACTGGAAATGTTGTTCACTTGTGTTCTTTCTAATCTGCCACCATTAATTGACCAAGCAAGAAATTGCAAATCGACCAAAAATAAATGTATCGTGTACCTTCCAAACAAACCGAGTGTGTGGCGTTTGCTCGTTCTCCACGCGCTTGCTCCCACATTCCAAAACATGCCGCGAAGTAGCGGAGACGTGTCCTCGGGCCGGAGACGTCACGGACACGTCGCGCAGACGTCGAGACTTGGAAATGTCTCCAAAATCTCTGCGAAGTAATTCAGCGCCACTCCCTGACGTCTCCAGGAGCAGGACCGGCGGGGACTCCGCTCTCCGTCGGGCGGCCGACTCGTCTCCAGGCCACTGAGACGGACGGGCCCTTCGCATTCAGTGAAGACTCGAAACGGTCCATGTGTTTGTTGTTTAGATTATATTCAGTTTTTAGTCTTGCTATTGTGGTGCATTTTTAATAGTAGCTTATTTTGGACATTCTCACAGTACAGTTAAAGAGTGAGCGCTTCAACTACGCGGCCTTTGAACTCTCCACTTCAAAGGGACTAATCGCTTTCTAGGGACAGGTTCTTCCCCCCTGCTGTTTACAGGACAATACGTCCGCTAGGTAAGCTCGGAGGCGAGCCGTAAACGTTGTAATATCAAAGAACGCTCACCATTGGGTATAGCGGGCACGCCCCCGCCCGAGACATCCATTTTCCGAGCCGCTCGTCCTGGCGCCGGTCGCTGCCGCGCTGGAGAAAAGCCGCGCGGGCACGGGGAGAACATGCGAACTCCACAGAGGCCAGGCCGGATTTGAACCCGCGACCTCAGACCCGTGAGGCAGACGTGCTCAACGGTCGGACACCCCACCCTAGACATTTCGGCACCAAATGACCTCGCGGGGGCTACGTTCGATTTGCGGGCAGAGAGAGCCACGTTGTGACACCAACTATAGCTAAAGGGGAGTAGCAACTCAGTGCGCCAATCGGGCCGAGGGGCGGTCCTTCAGTGTACGCGCCTTCATAAGCTCGCAAATTTTTAGCGAATCTGATTTTGCAAACAGCTGTTCTTTTCAATAAATCAAATGGAGCCCAAATGCCTGTGTCTCGAAGTATTCTTCCATCATGACATTATCCTGTGCGCCTTGTTTGTGTCTTGTCTTGCTGGTTAGCTGTTTTGCGTCCACCTGTTCTGGTTACTTTCTCGGACGTGTGCCTTTAAGGGGCGTGGCCTAGCGGGCGACATGAGGATCTCCGATTCCAGCCGTTTCCGACGTGGTTACTCGAGCGTTAGCGTCCGCTCGAAGCTCCTCGCGTGACGCCTGACACCTTACCACCTGTGCGACTGTTAAAATCTCTCTCGTTGGTGCCTTACGACTCACTAACCTTGCTAACCTTCTTCTAATCGTTCTGCGATTCATGTCGCGTTTCCTGTTACGTGAGTTTATTCCCCATGTTTGTTTGTTACTTTGCGTCTTGTTTTGGGGGGGGACTTTGTTCAATGGGTGTTTTGAGTTTTACATTTGACCTTTTTTGCCCTTTTCTCAGATAAATGCCTTCAATTGAGATCACTCGCTTGGGTCCACCTATTGCCTCTTCCATGAAAATGCGATTTTGACACATTTGACGATCCATCCTCTTGCATTTTCTGCAGCGCTTGTCCTCATTAGGGTGGAGGGGGGCTGGAGCCTATCTCAGCTGCCACTGGACGAGATGTGGAGTAGACCCTGGCCTGGAACAATGTTTGCGTTTCATGCTTTTCCCCAAGGCGGTCCCCAACATCAAAATGAAAGCCATGCAAAACATTTCCCCAAAATGTCGTATGCACGTGCCATATAATCCGAGAAATCACGATGACATCTCAGATAAGTTTTCCCCACACACGAAGTTTCCTGCTTTGTGCAAGAGGGAAGCTTACCCTGCGACTTCGCTTCCGTCTCCGCTGCCCTCTTCCTCCGACAGTGACCTTGGAAGAGTGGCCGCTGCAGCTCTGCAACTTAATACGCCCGAGGCATTGAGGAAAGCTTAGATGAATTGTGACACCGCGGATCATATAGATTTATTGTCCGCGGGTCCGAAACGAAGGTCCGCCGCATCCCCTCGTTTATCTGGCCACGTGCGTCACTTGAGCTCCGTGTTTTCAAAGCTTTACTCACAGCCTGTCAAAGCATGATACATGAGCAGAAAATATATCTCGGAGGACCGATGAGGAAGCGCCCGTGAGCACTTTGCGAGAGGACACGCAGGCCACTCACGACGCAGCACACCACCTTGTTCCGGACAGACACCTGCCAAATTAGCTCTGTGTCCCTGCAGATGTGTTCTCAAGTCCACAGCGGACCATAACACCATGAAGACCATCTCCAAATCAACACCGTGGGCATTTTGGGGATGGGCTGTTTATTTACACGGGACATTTTCATCTCATTTGGTCTGTAACGGTAAAGACACGGCCCAGGGAATTTCCTTTTGAATTGTACTGAGTTTTTGAATTGTATTGGGCCTTGGGGCGGTGCTGTCCCAGGAAGGGGAAAAAGGGGGCAAGTCAGCACTTACTGCAGCGACGCAACAGTCGTCCGCCCCAAAGATATTTCAGGACCCGACGAGAACTGCTGGCTCTGCGGTGGCTCCGCCCACAGCCGTACAGACGGACGTTCCTCCTGCGCTTCACTCAGCTGGCTCTTCGATTTCCGGGAACCCGAGGCACAGGCGGCCCGATGGAGCCGCCACCGAAAAAAGGCAATGAATTCTCCGATGCGCCTTGACATGAGTTGAGCTCTCGTGAGGACTTGATGTGTGTCCTCGCTTGCTTCTTGGTTTCACGTCAAGAATCTTTTCCAGGTGATGGTTCATCGAGCGGTTTCTCAAATGACTTGTAGACGAACGCGTTTTTTTTTTTTTTTTTTTTTGCATGTTCGTCATGTTTTCTCCTCAGTCGTTTTTGATGACTGCAAAACCAAAATGTGTCCATACTTCGATTTAAGCTTCGCAGGCCGTTCTACTAATTTTGTGCATTTATTTCCATCCATCCATCCATTTTCTGAGCCGCTTCTCCTCACAAGGGTGGCGGGCGCCCTGGAGCCTATCCCAGCTATCATCGGGCAGGAGGCGGGGTACACCCTGAACTGGTTGCCAGCCAATTGCAGGGCACTTACAAACAAACAAACAAACAACCATTTGCACTCACATTCACACCTACGGGCAATTTAGAGTTGTCAATCAACCTACCATGCATGTTTTTGGAAACCGGAGTGCCCGTAGAAAACCCACGCAGGTATAGAGAGAACATGCAAACTCCACACATTTGGACCTCAGAATTGTGAGGCAGACGCTCTAATGTGCATTTATTTTTTTATTCTTTTTGTGCTCCATCATCTTTCCTGCGCTGCACATGCGCACCTTGCATGTTCATGGGAGATGCGGTTTGCTTCTCAGACCGGCCAACGCGGTTCGATACTCCCACGACCCCCTGCGTCGTCACACATGGTCCAATTTAATCAAGTAACCCTTCATGTCTTTTAATGAAAAGTGCGTTAAAAAAATAAAAACGCGTGCATGCATCATGATGAAGTCCATCAAAAGAGCTTAAATCCAATGCGTCATTTAGTAGTATCGATAGAATCGATTGGTTACCTTTGAAAAGGATTTGAAATCGATTTACATCATGCAAATTTACCTCGCACATATCGATATAGTTGGATCGTAGGGGTATGTATTGATACAGCCATATAGTGAATGGATTAGACCCCTACACATTAGTGAGAAGATACGAGTCCATTGATTTGAGGATATGCTTTTGAATCACCTTCAAGCAGGGGGATTGGGCCGGCAAAAGACACAATATACACGAATGGCACGGGTTTCGTTGAAATGAAACGCCCGAAGGAGAATTTGAGCAACTCCGCGGCTCATCGGGAAATCTTGCAAGCAGGAGCGATGTCGCTCAGCTCCTTTCTCACTGGAGCAATGTCCCTCGTGGCAATTGTCATTTGACCGCCATTACTCTTTGTCATGGAAAATATGAAGGGAGACGCCACATGAGCGAAAGAAGAAACGTGCTGCGAGGGCTCTTTCGGTCGGTGCCAGCAGACATCAACATCAACGGCAGTTTTCAAAGTGACAAGCTGACGAAGCGGAAATCGTGTATCAATGCGGTGCAGTTATTCATCATTTTCCCTCAACGAGCTCCTTTGTCACTCCATAAACATGACAGTTATTAGAGAGCATGAAATAACAGAGGGGGCTGCTCTGTTATTTGGCAGGGGCGAAATGAATGATTTGTCAAGAGCGCTGTGAATCTAACTGGGCGCTGAGATTAGCAGTCCTACGATTTGTTGTTGAAGGTCATCAACACAATCTTTCAGAGGGTCCTTTTAATGCCTTTTTAATTTTTCCAATTTTCCAAGTCAGATTTCGATAGTCATGCACTGTTATTCGAGCCATGACTAAGAATCTATTCAAGCTGTAAGCTGGAGTCAAATTACAACTGTATATATTTGTCCATTATTCATTCATGTGATCATACAAGCTGTCTTATGGAATCTTTTCCGCAGTGTAAAAGGTCACACAACTAATAACCGAACCCACTTGAACTGATCCCTTTCAAGGAAGAAAAAAGCCACATAGACAGAATTGAAAATTCTGCTGTACTTCCTGGCTGTTTCACCCAGTCAAGTCATTTGGGTGTTTTTTTTTCTCTGTCTTTTCCCTAAATACATGACATGTTTGAAGTGCTGAAAATGTGCAAAGCTTGAGAACAACTTGGCGCACACATGATGACAGAGATCCTGACTGCCAGTAGTTGAAATTTGTCCTCTGTAGCGGACATTTGTAAACTTGAATTTCCTCCACCCAATGCGTACTTCTGAGTTAACTCCTTTTGCCCTTTATAGAGGATATTTAGAGCCCTTTCAATTATACCAAACGTGAAGGGATGGGGCTTTGCTCCCTAATATGTTTTCTCTCTGGTCGTCAGGGGGATGTAGCATTAAACTGTTTTTCACCACCTCAGTTGTCCGGATTGTAAATATATTGAAATATATTTATCTGGTGTTTTGGCACTTATGAATGTTTAATACGCATGTATTGGCATGCGGCAGGAAGCACCTTGAATTCAAATCCGAAACCTCAGAACTGTGAGGCACACGTGCTAACCGCTAGCTCACCGTGCTGCAGAGATTGATAAATGCTGTACATAGAAAGCTAGATAGAGACGAGGTTGATCCTGTTTACGTATGTACGTATTACATGTATTCCATGACTCCCCAAGCCTGAAAACACGTGATCAGAAATGGATTTAGTGAATAATATATATCAAATCCTCTCTGTGTGTCCTAATATGAGTTTTATTGTTATCTACTCAGTTAGCTTGTCAAGAGAAGAATAGACGCAAGCAGAATCGGAAGCACTGACTTGACGATACAAGAATATCGTCAAAGTAGAACTATCCACCCTGTGATCATGCTTGCGCCATAATGATCCATTTTTCAGTTTTGGTTCAAATCAATCTCGGCATTCCAAAATAAGCCCGTCACCATGACACCCAGCGCAAAACAGCCCAATTTGATTCATCCTACCGAAATAACAATTTGCAGGCCGGGCAGGTTTTCCTTTATTTTTGGTCACAGTGGCTTCTTATGTCTATCCGTTGGTGACAGAAACATTATGTTTCCAGATCTGCTCATTCCAACTTCAGAATGCAATATCTTGGAAAGGCCTTGGGGAGATGTGTAGAAGATTGAACTCAAATCTATCACCACTATCTTTAAAGTAAACCATAGGCCTTGTGCAACTGACTGGCAGAGTCCTAAAATTATTCTTCACGCGTCTCATTTATCACCACATTTGCCTAACTTCATTTGCTTCCCCATCTTTTTTCAGCGTTCCATTTTTCTCGTGTTCTCTCGTTGCTCCGCACATCAGCCCTCTTAGTTCTCATCCATCTTTCTTTCCTCTTTATGTTCCTCTCACCGATTCCATTGCCGAGATCCACTCTGCAGAGTCATTTGGTAGCTAGTGAGTCCTGGGCCAAATCTGTCACTGTGGACGTACTAGCGAGCGACCCAAGTGATTTCCCACAGGGAAAAAAAGACACTTCTAATCACATCCTCAGGGACACAAAGAGACATCGGGCGAATGTGAAGAATAACGAACCAAGTGGCTTAGTGCGAAAAGAGAGGCAAGACCATGAGATAAATACATGGGAATACATGCAAGCTGTAATACATTTGGATATCATTCCAGTCAATTAATCAATTGTGGGAACCGGGATCACAGCTTTCAAGTGTTGGGGTTTGATTGGGCAAACTGTCGGCTTGCTCATTGTATTCACACAAGGTGGAGCACGGACAGACACGAGGTCTCCATTGAACAAATCGGTTTCCAAACTGGGTCAGTCTGAGGACTTCACCAAGCCGTTGTGCGAGGTCCACAGGGTGCAGTGAGGCGATGCACGATGTCTGCCCGCTGAATGCATCGGCGGGAACCCGACAATCACCTTGGAGGATTCCGCTGGGACCTGTAAAACAGCGCTTTGTCTACTTGATGAGTTGTTGGGCAGAAAAGAGTTGAGCGCCCCAGCTGGGCAATGTCTCGATTGGTATATCACAAGAACTCAACTTGAATTGACGGTGGCGGTGCTGGTGGAGCTTTCTGCAGTTATGTTATTTATACCTGCTGTGTGTCATTTATACAGAGAGCATTTGTGTAAATCAGTGGCGGGCGGTGCATTTTTGAACCTGGACGTTCAAGGGGGACTTGCAGTATGTGACCTAATCTGCCCCTTAATACCACCACTGTAGTACAAGCCCGTGTTGTGTGTAGTACTTCCAGGGGAATAACAGCAAGTCAAAAACGACATAAAAACAGGCACGGTGGCCGACTGGTTATAGCGTCAGCCTCACAGTTCTGAGGACCGGGGTTCAATCCCCGGCCCCGCCTGTGTGGAGTTTGCATGTTCTCCCCGTGCCTGCGTGGGTTTTCTCCGGGCACTCCGCTTTCCTCCCGCATCCCAACAACATGCGTGATAGGTTAATTGACGACTCTTAAATTGCCCGTAGGTGTGAATGTGAGTGCGAATGGTTGTTTGTTTATGTGTGCCCTGCGATTGGGTGGCGACCGGTTCAGGGTGTGCCCCGCCCGATGATAGCTGGGATAGGCTCCAGCGCTCCCGCGACCCTTGTGAGGAGAAGCGGCTCGGAAAATGGATGGCTGGATGGATGGATGGTGAGGCGCATGCGTGGTGGGTGGTGCGCCTCCGGCACTAGCGCCCTCTATTTCCAAGTGAGGGTGTTGCTCGGACAGATGACACACTTGAGCGAGGAGTTTCATTTCTGCTCTCGCCACGTGCATGACATCAATCCAGGCTGTTGTGGACAATGTGTGTGTTGCTTTGTTTGAAGGGAGGGGCGACCTCCCCTGTCGACAAGTGCGCGGCTTTACGAAGACTTACGACACGCTGCCCTTCCTGATCAAGAGATTTCAGGCGAAGAGATGGATGAAAATGTTCCCGATGCAGCCGTCTGACAGCCCCGATGAGATGTCCTCTGTGACACGATCAGACGTGGCTTCGTATTGGTATGTTTGAAGCACCGCTAATTGATAAACGTCACACTTCAAGCCACTGCCAAGCAATGTCATGTTGAAAAGTCACATTACTCTCACGGATATTTCTTCGTTACTGTACCCAAGTTGCTTTTTCAGGTATCTGCGCTTTACTTGAGTATTTATTTTTTGAGAGAGTTTTACTTTTACTGTTCCAATTCCAATGAAGTTGGGATGTTGTGTTAAACATCAATTAAAAACAGAATACAATGATTTGCAAACCATGTTCGACCTATATTTAATTGCATACACTACAAAGACAAGATATTTAAAATTCAAACTGATAAACTTGTTTGTTTTTAGCAAATATTCGTGGCACCCACCTGTTCCCAATGAGCCTGTTCACCTGTGGGATGAGCTTTCCTCAACCTTCGCCGTCTTTTCTGCCACCTGTCCCAGCTTTTTTTGGAACGCGTTGCAGCCATAAAAGTCTAAATTCATGATTATTTGCTAAAAACAATGAAGTTGATCAGTTTCTAAATAGCATGCCGGAGAAGACATCTGTACAGAAAGTACATTCCACAAATTATAAACCTTTTTCATACATTTAGCACGTTTGAATTCAATCAACAAAGTGTCAAAACGGTTACTGTGGGCCGTAATCACGCCAAAACAAGAACATGAACTCATTCTTTCTACACATAACATCACTTGTTCAATAGGTCAAAATCTGCCTCTCTATATGCAGTAAAGTGTTTTAAAATTCAGTGTAGAAACCCATAAAACTAGACAGTGATTTAGTTCTTAGTGGCACTTTTATTCAAATGAAATGATGCAACGGAGGTTATTATCATCAGTCCAGCCCAGCGCAGGGCGGACGCAGCGGGACATCCGAAGGTCAGACCGCAGGTGCCAACTATCAACTCTGTCTTAAGTATCGCATTGTCATTCTAATGTGTTCCGTGCGAGCAAGCGGTATGAAATGTAATCTCCATCATGTGTACATTTGCCAACTCGAGCCGCAAACTCATCAAGGGCACAATTTGGGTGTGTAACAGAAAGACGATGTGATCGCATAGTATTTACATGACAATGCTGCAAGGAGATGAAAAGGCACCAGCACTGGCAAATTAATCCGGGTCAGGAAATGGATCCAACAGGTGCAGGCAGACCCATATGAAAATGTTGTTTGTTTGTGTTTGTTGCTTCTTCCCCTCAGAGGCTCTTCTTGTTTGTGGAAATTGGGGCTCAGGCGGAACAAATTTTGCAGCTCGAGACATTGAGCACCACTTGGGTCATTCGGGCCCACAACCCTCTCGCGCTTGCCGAGCTTTGTTTCAGGTCTGCTGCTAAGGGCTGATGCCGGCGGACAAAATTCAAGTCCGCTATTGTGTATCACAATCTCTGATAATTTGACGGTTCCCTCTGTGGGGTTAGTTTAGTCCGTAAGGATTGGCGTTTTGGTATCCGAGGGTCACGCTACGAATCCTACTGCTCGACTGCTTCCCAACTACTATCGAGGCGCCCCCCCACCCCCACTCAGCTCAGCAAACCCTTTGTGGTCCCATCAACTCTTCACGTGTGCCTCACAGTCAGGAGATCCAGCTGCAAAACCTGGTTGGAACATCTCCAGATGCAGACTTGATTGGCTGAGTAAGGTCAGGTGGGATGTCTGAACTCACATGTAATTGGTCTGTACATTTCGTCTTCCACCAAACCCCTCTCGCGAGGTGTACAATGGCTGCGTTGCTTAAAATAAAAGAGCCCCTGTCACGAATGGAGAGGAGCTGGACCCAGGGTGATGAACAGTTTATTAGAGAAGGTAATGGAAGTGGTGCTGGAGGTGCGTCGGCGGGCAGCGGAGGAAGGGACGTGCGGCAGGCAATGGCGAGGACAGACGGCTGGCTTGGCGGCGGGATGGCAGGAATTACGTAGACCAGGAGCACGGGGGAAACACTGAGGATGAGGAGAGACACAGGGGTCATAAAAGGAGACGAGGAATCGAGTAGCTTACGTAAGGCAGGTGGGCCGTGGTACCGCGAGGAAAAGCTGCAATACTTTGGCGAGGATTTCCGGGATCAGGCAGGCTTGATATGCAGGTGGTGACGAGGTCCAACAATAGCACTGCAGGGCAGTTCCTGACAGCCCCGTCAGGATTTGAATCAGAACACTTATGAAGCCGGGACTGTAGGGGTTCAGAGCCAGACCGCGGTCCGCCAGTTAGTGACCTCTGATAGGATGCGGGACATGAAACGAATCCAAACCATGAAACGAGAGAAACAATCTTGTGTCTTCTTGGTGTGCATGCAGCGCTGAACAATGGGAGCTGATCACTTATCCCTCCCAGATGCGGCCCTCTTTGGTCACTCCGCTCGGCTCAACGCACCCTAAGGGAAGCAAAGAAAAAAGACAAAAAAGAAAAGAAAAGGTAAGAGCCTGCTGACAGCAAAAGCAAGACACAACTCAGACAGAATGTGACAAAGGTGCTTAATCAGTTTGTTCGAAAGCAAGGCAGGTATACCTTTTTTATTAATGAAACTCCAAAGATGTTTTCAGTGTTAAACACAATATTCGGATGAGATTACTTTTATTGGATTAATTTCATACAGAATTACAAAAACATGCTCTCCTTCAAAGTGCGAGGCCTTTTTGAATTGAAAGCATGCTTACCCTATTTTCATGGCTCAAGAAAACAGACAGCCTCCGTTGTATGGCCGCCTTCATTCACAGCTTACATGCAGTCGCTGTGTCACCAGTCTGGACGGGAGAATCTGCGTAACAGAAAACCACGTAAATCCAGAAGCTGAAAAAAAGGACTGAGGAGAATTGGGCTCAACAAGTGAGCTTTAGACAACTTCATTAGTTCTGTCAGTGTTTGTTGTTGTTGTTGTTGTTGTTGAACCGTGTTCAGCATGTGTAATGTGGACGAGTTGACTCCCTAGAAGGCCAGAAGGTCAGACTGGTAGCCAGAGAGACCTCATTACTGTGATGTGGCGTACGATCCCGATTGAAGAGTGATTGAATGGGATTTCTGAACAGCATATGATAACCATCAATGTCGTATTGCTCACACTGGGAATTGCTAATACTGCATGTATGCTACTAATAATACTGAGCAGCAAAATAGTCATTTTAATCCATCTATTTTTTAATGAATGCATCTTAATGCATATGCTGCTGATTGTGACAGCAAATCTACCTTCTGAATTGCCCATATTGTCAAATCTTTAAGTTGCTTAAAGCGGCACTAAGCAGGCCCAATGGATGGCATATACATTTGACACACCACTGAGAAGAGTCATTTTAACAAGCCTGCCAAATTCGAATGAATAAAACAAATCGCTAAGTATATAAAATCAGGCTTCAAAACTTGCATAATAAGGGCCAGCTCTCAGCTCTCAAGACGCTGCGGGCGTGTCGAATGGCTGCGCCGAAAGAAATCCAACATACTGAGGGGGCGATCGCTTATACAATGTCAAATCATGTTCGGAGGCTCAACTTCAAAACTGAATGCTCATTGTGGACTGTAATCATGAAAATAAGCACAACTTACCCTCGTTGTCGGCAACATTATGTCACAACCGAACACGGCGCCTGACGACAGGAAGCCCGGCTCGTTAGACGATCGGCACTGCCCCGTTCACTGGAATCAAGTTACCCATAAAGCCATGTTGTCTCTGGTGAAGGTTTACTAAAGTATCTGGCGTAAAATGTGCACTGCAGAGTCAGATGTTCGGCTCGATGGATTGATTTTTGAAAGACACACATGTCTTTAAAAACGTCAATCCATTGCTTTTTTTATTTCCTCAATTTTTGGGAGCTTAAAAAAATGTCGCCGAGCTGTTCTGTAAATTGAGGCATCGGGCGAAGACGCATTTTGGGGGTGTAGCTATCGTTAGCTTGCTAACCGCACGCTGGAGTGGTAAATGGGCCTTGTAATGGACGCTAAGCACAGCTAAGTCACAACTGAGCAGCCAAACGAAATGACGTCACTCTGTATTTACAGTATATAGCCGGGGAGGGAACTCGTGCTGCAAAGTATACGCCCCAGCTCTGTGATGTCACGGGACTCTGTTTTAGCCCCGCCCACAAAATCAGGAAAATTCAAACGGTAAAGCTATAGCTCAACAATTCAGCACTATATTGTTATGTCTTTGGGTATGTTTTCAGCACTTCAAACATATTTAAGGTACTTAGAAGCAAAACACGGATATCTGCTTTGAGACCCTTTAAGCTCATTACAGCAAGTCAGTTAGTCTCGCTTGCTCTTTCGTTGTTGCGCACGCACACACACACGCACACACACACACACACACACACGCGCAGGCACACGCCCCACAACATAATTTGGAGTGGTCAGGGTCTGTGCTGACCTGCCAGAGGTGCATGGCCTCTACCCAGCTCCGAAACAAGACTTGGTCTTGGATTATAGATGACTTGTCAAAGTGCGGCACTGTCGAGCATCTGCAGGGCACGGCAGGAAGCAATTATTAGCGCAGCTGCTAATCATCGATTCCCGACACTGAACGTGAGTAATTGGGTTGATTAAAAAAAAGGACTCAAGGCTCTGTCACCCCATGTGAAGTCATTTGTATTTCAGCAGAGGAACTATCTTAATTCAAGTAATCTTGTTATTTTGCATCTTTTTTTCTTTGCAGAATTTATTTTTTGGCTTTCACAAGTGTATGAAATTTAGTACAGTAGTGTAATTAAATGTATTAAGTGTAGTCACTATAACATCCATAGAACAAATCTACAAATGCACAGGATCAGTTGTATAAAGTACAGTCGTTACATGCACTGAAAAAAAAACAGCACAGCGGAACCTCGGGTTACAAATTTAGTTTGTTTTGTGATCCCGTTCAGAAAACTGAGGTAATGTTTCGCATCGAAATGAACGGAAATGCAATGAATCCGTTCCGACTGCAGAACGATTATTTTGATCGTTATGTGGTTAAAAAGAAATACTGTGCAATTTAGAAATAGGTGAAAATACAATTTCTGATGGGGAAATAGCAGTTCGCTCGCAAATCATTGTGCAGTGTCCTTTTCGGGTACGTTAATGTTTACGTTGACTGTGGTTACTGCTAGCCCTAAATGGCCTGCACCTCTCACAATGCGGCGAAGCTTTATTATTATTTTTTGCATTATGCGACGTGATGGACATTTTAGACAAAATATAAAGATACCCGAAGCACGGAGCCAATTAAGTTCATGCAGTGTGGCTGAATATGGTTATCATAAAATCCAACTTTCCTTACACACTGTAAGTCAATCTAAAGTCTGAAAATATATTATGATATTTCTGACATGAAGCACAGGATGAACACTGGCGTTGATGTTTCCCAATGATCATCTGGATGAAACAGTTGAGTGTGAAAATGGTCTCATTCTCCTCACCTCCGATTGCGTCTTGCATTTATTTGTAATCATGCTCCTGTTCAATCGATTGGTTTCTTGTTTTTTTTTCTCCGTGTTTTCGTGTTTAACCATGCTGTTGTTGGGTGTCACTGATTGCTTCTTTATTGGGATGAGGCATTGTGGGTGCAATTAATTCAGTTTGTCAAAACAAACATGGTTGTTTTACGAACAAGTGAATAAGACGACCGCAGAAAGAAACGATACCAAATTGGCTCATGGGAGCAGTATCACAGTCATCCCTGAGTTTAGATTTTCTTTCCAAGGCCGTGTTGGTCCCTGAGCAACAACGAAGCACACAAAAGAAGAAGAATTTCCCAGTTTCCCTGCTCCTCTTCGACCTCGGATTATAATGAGCTGCCGGTGCGCCGTCAACAAGGAACAAAGTGGCGATGGGGATCACATCAACCTCAATGCCAATCAACACGCTGACCCGAGAATTTGGAATATTCCCACACAGGGTCTTGGATTATTTGATACCTTCCGCCTGCAGCTGCACACCCCGAAGGCTCTATTTTCATGAGCGGCGTAAATCTGCGCAGAGGCGGGTTAAATCGAATCAATACAATTTGTCATTTTTAACCAACAGACGTTGACACATACACCTAATTTGCTGATTTGACAGACATGCGTGTTTGAGGTCGATCAGGCCTACAAGGGAATACATCGTAATATATTAATTGTATATATAAATATTATACATAAACAGATGAAGTGATTCACAACAGTGGGACCTATCTCAGCTGACTTGGGGCGAGAGACGGAGTACACCCTGAACTGGTTGCCAGCCAATCACAGCCAATGAAAACTAAATAATTGAGGACTGGGTTCCCATTCTCGTTAAGTACAAGTCACATGTAAACAGGTCCTCACCAGCACGCATTTTGAAATGGCGTGACATGTTGTATTCCTGCTCATCCTTCATTATCAGGTCATTCATTTGAATGCGTTCAGACAAATTCCTCTCCTAGCATATGAACCTCTCTGTGATGTCAGCCTCGCAATCCAGGGCTATTACAATTTCAGAAAAAGAGGATTTGTCTCTATGTGCCCTGCAATTGGCTGGCGACCAGTTCAGGATGTACCCCGCCTCTTGCCCAGAGTCGGCTGGGGTAGGCGCCAGCAAGCCTGCGACCCTTGCGAGGGTAGAGGGTAAGCGGTACGGAAAAGGGATGGATGATTTGTTACACATCCGATAATTGGAAATGCCTGAGCCAGAATTCATTTGGGATCACCGTGGCATCATCACACCACAACAATAAAGTGGACAGTGTACAATTCAAATAAAAATGTCACCATTTGATACACTGTATCACATTATGCTGTAGTTTCAAGCTCATTCTCGACGTAGTCTCTCTTCCCAGACAAACAGGAACCAAACAACGGGGCCCCGGTCTTCATGTTTTATTTCTTCTTGGTGGATCAGCAGGCTGAGACGTCTGGCAGACGACGACCTCTTATGTTGATGAGAAGGACGCATGGTGTGCACTGTATAATTGCCATGCTGGATTCATTGTTGATTGCAGATGTGGCAGAATATTTGTAAAGCCGCAGACGCTATTTTTTCTGCTCAGAACTAAGGACAGGAAGTAAAAATGAACAGAAAAAAAAAATACAATTGTAGTGATTAAGCTCAAAAATAGAAATTTCTCGGTTTTTAAGCATGTCTGCTCTCAAGAAGAGATACAGCTCTATGGCCGAGTACAAGTTGAATACAGTCCCATCACGAGGATGTGGTCCTCTCTGTTGCCATTGTTGTTTACAGGCCTCCACTGCCTCATGAATCAGAATCATCTTTATTTTGCCAAGTATGTCCAGAAAACACACGAGGAATTTGTCTCCGGTAGTTGGAGGCGCTCTAGTACGACAACAGACAGTCAATTGACAGAGAACACTTTTGTGACATAAAGAGATTGACAAAAAAAAAAAAAAAAAAAAAAAAAACAGTCACCGAGCAATAAAGGGTTGCTAGTTATCTGGTAATGCCGGTACAATTTGTTTCTTCAGAGACCTGTTTTAGTTGACAGGTCTCCTCCAACGAGATGAGGGATGGTGTACAACAAAATTGGAGCGACTGCATTTCTGCTGTTGCGGATAATGTGGGCATTACACAAATGAGCAACTTGCTGCAGCTCTTCCTGCAGAAGAAAAATACATTAACAGTGAGAAGAACAAATAATACATGCTTTCTATTTGGAGTCAATATGACTCCTGCCCGATGATAGCTGGGACTCCCGCGACCCTTGTGAGCAGAAGCGGCTCGGAAAATGGATGGATGGATGACACATCCAAACGTACTATATAGTGTACTGTCTTTTTGATAAAAGGGCCTTTATGTCACACAGCCAAAAAAATCAGGAATGATCCAAAGTATAAACAGCTGTTTTTGAAGGCCTAGCATGTAGTGACTTGATGTGGAGAAAAATGTATCGCGAAAAAGAAAAAGGTAAGGAAGGAGGTCAACATGCCACATCAAATTAGGCCCAGGGTCAACGTACGTACGTCGGCTCCAGCGGTTTCTCCGCCTTTGCGCAACACCGCGGGGGTCTTACAACTTAAGCACACGTATCACGGTACTCTGGGTCACAACATACCCAGCTTGGACGCAGTGCAGATGGTGTACTTTGTATCCGTGGAGGCTTCCGTGCCCCTCCAGCTCATCCATTAGAAAGGACGCTACCTCCAGGGGGTCGGACTGATTCCTCCTCCTCGACAGTCCCGTGCATTTGAAATGACGTCTGAGAGTACGCATACTTATTACAAGGCTGTCCACTGAGCTCGATAACTGTAAAATCTCACCATGTCTCAACCCAAGCATGAAATTGAACTTAATCAAATCGTTTAAATGAGCCGAGCTATCCATTCTGTAGACACACACCGTTTCGAAGCAATAACTTCCGGTTCGGGTCGCTGCCGAAGCCAATTCGGCGAAGCCCTATGAACACGTCTAGCTTCTTTTTCAGTCTTAAATCTTTTTAAACGCTCCGACTTAGTTTTGTTAAGTGTTATAGAAGAGCAGCGTAGACTAACGTTGCTATATAAGACGCTGCAAGGACTCTGCCATTGACCCGAACCGGAAGAAATTGATTTTTGTTTCGGGTGCTCGAGTGTGTGCGGGAGTTGGGTTGGGAGCAAATTTATGACGTTGTAACGTGATTACGTTCTGCATAGAGCGTATCATTTTATAACGTGAAAGGTTTGACATTATAACATGAAACGAATTACTAACATGAAACCTTTCACGTTATAACATGAAATTATTCACATTATAACGTGTAATTTATCACATAATAACATGAACCATATTACGTTATAACATGAAACCTATCACGTTATAACGTGATAGTGAACCTTTTTTTACGCTTCCGTACTTTGGGGACGCTTTATAGCACATTACAAAATCCAAGGATGAGTAAATATCAGCTTATAAAACATTTAGCAAAGGACTAAGAGAAGCTTTCTATGTTTGTAACGTGATACCAACTGTATTTGTCCATAGAGTGCAATTCATGACAGAAATCTAATCAAAGTGCTAATCAAAGCATTTCTCTTTAAAAGTGATCGAAAGGCAACGAGGCTCGTCCACTGGTCGGGCTCAAGTGAGCAAATGCTTCATTAATCAAGGATAACGTTCGCCGTGACGAGCGCGTGGCCCTCACGACACGTATGACGCAAAGACGAGTGCAAGGGAAAGTGAGGACAAAAGCGCACACGGTCGCTTTTCTTTCAGCGGCGTGTGCTGGCGAGAGGGCCTCCATTGCTGAAATATTAATACGTGACATTCCTCAGACAGATTCACAGTGGCATCGCTGTGTGCCAACAAGTGACACGTTGACGACATTGGCTGATGATGACATTCGGGCGTGCTGGAGAAAGAGGCAAAAAAAAATAATAATAATAATAAAAAACACACTTCCTGTGCACACTTGCTGTCATTTTGAATGAGCGGCTGCTTTCTGTCACTTCAACACTTCGTTTCTTTCTCTCACACGCGCACGCGCGTGCGCACACATTTTCATGGAAATTATAGGCTGCCTGCTGTCACCTCTGAAATGCAGAAACAAAAAGCGCTCGTGAGGGGCATTGAGTGTGCGTATGCGCTATCGGGGTGCATTTGAGTGTGCGTGTGTGCTGTCGGGGTGGATTTGAGTGTGTACGATGCCGTGAAGAAGCGAAAAGTGGCATGACTCCACTTGACGGAACACATTTGTCTGCAAGTGAGTCTTCAATTGATTGCGCGGACGCGTACGTTATGCTTCCGTCAAGATTCCGTTACATGAATCATGAATAAATAGGTACATTTTATAGTGTATTTTCGAATCTTGGGATCGTTGTTATAATTTGCATAAAGTCCAAGGAATCTGCATTCATGTTCTGATGGCTGAAAATGAAAGAATTTTGTACTGAAGAAATTAAATCATATCATTAAAAGTCTAATTATGATGGAACTTGTCCCTTTTGCAGGAGTGTGAGTGATTTTTTTCCCCCTGACCTTTTCACCTCAATGAGAAGTTACCTTGAGAGTCTTGTACGGTTCACGACAACCTCCAATGAAACGCTGCAAAACTAACATCACGGAGGCGTTTTGTCAAACGTAGACTCAGATTGTGTGACATTTGCCATCTAACATAGCAGAAGGAAACGAATTACAGTGGTACCTTGACTTATGACTGCCCTGACTCAAGACCTTTTCTTTAATTATGAGCCATCGCTCGGTAGATTTTGTATTTTTTTTTGCCTTGCAAGCCAACATTTCAATGAAATTCCGAAAAAGGACACACGTACACTCTTACATGGCTGTGTATGTTTGACTTTCGTCTTAATTACATTTCAAAAGAGCAGTTTATTTCTTTACATTCTCTTTTATTATGGTTTATGATGTGTATATTTCTATTCGGCCGGGGTTCGGGTCCCGGCCCCGTCTGTGTGGGGTTTGCATGTTCTCCCCGCGCGTGGGTGGGTTTTCTCCGGGAGCTCCGTTTTTTTTCTCCCACATCCCAAAAACATGCGTGCTAGGTTGATCGAAGACTCGAAAAATTGCCCGTAGGTGTGAATGTGAGTGCGAACGGTTGTATGTTTCTGTGTGCCCTGCGATTGGCTGGCGACCGGTTCAGGGTGTACCCCGCCTCCCGCCCCAAAGATAGCTGGGATTTCTATTTTAAAATACAGTGCTATTTTTATTTATTAAAAGCATAACAAAAACTGTTTGTTTTTTGGGGAGGCTGGAACCAATTCTGGCATTTCACCCGATTTAAGTTCTACTTTTTAATAACATGTACGTAACGTCTTTTAATAGTATGTGTTAGAAGCTCGGAGACGGAACAAATTAAAGTCAAGGTCCGTGGCGCCGTATCATCTTTTCAAACCGTTGCGCGGACTTTATGCACATTGCTGAGAATGCAATGGTCAGATTGCTAAAGTTGAATTAAAGTCACAAAATGTTTTTACAGCAAAGAAGTCAAAGGTTTTAGAACATGACCGTTTTTTCCCGTTTATTTTCCGTTTAAATTGAAAGTCAAGTAGATCAAGTCCAACGAATAGCCACACAGTTATGGGAACTTCCACAACAGAAGAACTTTGTGAAGATGATTTCATTTCTGTTTTGGAGATAATAATGATAAGTGTGTTCACTTGTTATAACTGCCCAAGGTGGCTACTTTAATGATTCAAAGGTTAAGAATATATTATTGTTAGAAGACTGATTCCATGATTTCTGTTGTAACTTGAATAGTTTATTTGCTCTGTGCTTTCATTTCAGAGTCAAATGAGAAATTGAACTTGATAAATTTCATTTTTCAAAAAGCTGAAACAATTGGGGTGTCCTGAAACTAACAACTGTACAAAAAAACTGCACATGACGAAAAGTGTTAGTTTCTTTTCAAATGTCTTTGATTTTGTATAAAGTACAAATGTCTTTACTGTTAAAGTATTGCAGAGCTAAAAATGAAAACGAATCAATGGAGGTTATTGCTGACTGCTGAGAGAAGTGAGTCATGCAAACGGGCCTCTTGATGAATTCACATCCGACAAGGGAAGAGTTAGAAGCGTTGAATTTCTCTCCTCGGCTGCACCGCTGGACGTGATGGGACAGAGACCGCGTCACTCTGAGGGGACACGTCCTGGATGAAAACCTCGCTAAGACTGCGTGCAGAGAGTTCCTCCCCACAAAGTAACAGGCCTCAGCGCTCATCACTTTTTTGGCAGTCACTGCTCCGACGCAGCCGCAACCAGCAGAGCGCAAATTCATAAAACATCCTCAGCAATGTTTGGCAGCTGGTCAAGGACCCGAGCCGCTGACCTTGCTAGTAGATCCTGCCGTAGCTTTATTTACCTTCAGTTTTCATTCCCAGCTGTGCGTAGACCAGCCCAATGTCCTCCATACAAAACCAAAATAGGTCGCGGGGACTTTGGACCTTCACGTCATGTGTGTTTCCGCTGTTCAGCTGCAGTAGTAAGTCTCTGGACTTACTGTAGATGAGTTTGTAGATCTCTTTTCTACCAAACACAATAATCGCAGAATATAGCTGTGGTAAGAAACTGCAATAGGTTCAACACATGATAATTTCAATATAACGGTCATTTCTTTGATAATGAGCCGTTCATGATGAAAAGGCTGCTTTGCAGGTTTCTCAGTGTCCCTGATACTGTATTTCAATAGAAAATCCAGCTGTAGTGTTCCTGAGTAAACTATGTGCTATCAAAATGGCAGTAATACAGAAGGTTGGGAATCTTGTACTGAGTAAGCTTGTTACCTTAAGCTCCTATCTCACTGGCCGGAAGACTGGTTGCAACCTGATGGTGACCCGAATCTCCGTGACGTCTCCATAGTTCGCCTACCGAGCAAACAGGTCTGTGATGATACAGTCAACATGGGACTGCACTTCACCCAAGAACACCTCGACGGCGCAGGGACCTACGCGAGGATCCTGTTCGTGGACTTGAACTCTGCGTTCAACACCATCATCCCCGAACTCCTCTCCTCCAAGTTTCTCCAGCTCAGCGTCTCGCCTGCCATCTGCCAGTGGATTTATAGCTTCCTGATGGGCAGGATACAGCAGGTGTGGCTGGGGCACGCCACCTCATCCCCACGCACCACCAGCACCGGGGCGCGCTCTCTCCCCCGCTCTTCTCTCTCTACACGAACGACTGCACCTCAACAACCCGGCTGTCAAACTCCTGAAGTTTGCAGACGACACCACAGTCATCGGCCTCATCGAAGACGGTGACGAGTCTCCGTATCAACAGTAAGTGGAGCGGCTGGAGCTGTGGTGTGGCCGACACAACCTGGAACTGAACACGCTCAAGACTGTACAAATGATCGTGGACTTCAGGAAGAATTTCTTGACACAGCCACCCCTCACGCTGTCCAACTGCCCCGCGTCAACTGTCGAGAACCTACAAGTTCTTGGGAATTACAGTCTCTCGGGACCTGAAGTGGGAGACCAACATCAACTCCGTCCTCAAAAAGGCCCAGCAGAGGATATACTTCCTGCGGCCTCTGAGGAAGAACGGCCTGCCACGGGAGGTGTTGGGGCAGTTCTACACAGAATCATCCATCGCAGTCAGATTTGGTGCTGCTACAAAAAATTACAAACTCCGATTGCAACGGACAATCAAGACTGCCGGAAAAATCGTCGTTAGCCCCCTACCCGCCCTTGAGGTGTCGCTACACCAGAACTAAGACAAGCACGCAAAATCCTCTTGGGCCCTCCACATCCTGGTCACCACCTCTTCCAGCTCCTTCCCTCAGGTAGGCTCTATTGAACAATGCAAACTAAAACCAGCAGACATTCCAACAGCTTCTTCCATCTTGCCATTCAATTGCTAGAGGCTAAGTGACTCTCCGTAGTGTGTTTTTATGTTTCAAAAGTATTTATTGTCAAAATGGCTGCCTGTTGTCGTACTGGAGCGGCTCCAACTACTGGAGACAAATTCCTCGTGTTTTTGACGTACTTGGCAAATAAAGAGGATTCTGATTTCGATTCCTATGTTGAAAAACAACATCCGAAGTAGCAGGTAAGTTTACTGTTAATCCACCCTGAAGAGATGTTAGTTGCATGTTATTCAAATAAAGTGTGAATCAATGCATTTGCCATTCATGCTTGTTTTTTATATCCATAATTATTGTTTAATAATTAATAGAGAAATGAATTCATTAAATTAATAATTTTTACCTGATATCTTTTACTAGAAACAAAAGGAATTGAGGAAATTTCACTGTCCAATTTTTTTTTTATTTCACAGTCACACTGGTTGAATCTTTGGCTAAAAACTTACTGAATCGATTTCAAGCCGCTGAATCGCTTTGGATCATATTGTTCTTGAATCCAATCGGCAACCAAGAATCGCGGTACGAATTGAATCGAACCGTTACAGCTCAAGTATGAAGTAGTTGCCTTAAATGTTGTTATTTTATAGATGCCTGATATATACTGTACACATTACGCATCGCCCAAAATGACCTCTGGTCTCACCCCGCTGCGTAGTGTCTGGCTCCGCCCCTGGGTTTTGCGACCCTTTCAGATGGCGCAATTTCGCAAAATCATTTATTTAATGGCAGAATGAATTATGGGCTCTGGCCGGCAAATGATATGCAGAGGTGAGTGGAGCTCATTACTCACTGTCCCAGCGTGAATGACAGAAACACGAGCTCTGAAAAAGCACACAGAGGGCTATTTATAAATAAGAGCGTAAGGCGCTCTAGGTTGATGTCCCATTTCCTGTCTTTCCCACCTCACCCTCCCACTACAACTGACTGGCTTTCCATAAACTGCTGGCACGGATTCAGCGAAACGATCCCGACATACAACGACATTATCTCTACCCTTGTAGCTTTCTTGCATATGAATAGAACATACCGTACATGTAGCGAAGTATCTGTCAGGCGCTGGAATACATGCTCCTCCTTCTGGGAGCTGCACATTTCCGATTTCTGCATTTAATTGCTCGCAGCTTTCCCCAGGGTGGGAGCTGTGTGGGACCGCAGACGCCGTAATGGTTTGCCTTGGGAGCCGTGCGTTAAAAGCAACATGGTCTACCGAGAACACGTCACACGCAACTGTCCCTAACTGACGACCACTGTGGAGGCATCACCAAGGAATTCCATAACGCCCTCAGTCTGATATGTCATCAATGAATGAATTTAACACTGCGGTTTCTATGAATTGCGTTGAGATATTATTATTGATTTTCAAGAGAATGTCAACAAACAAACTGAAGAGGTGATCTAACGTTACCCTCCCGAGATCACAGTTACTTTTGATTGTTTTTGGGGAGAGAGTACAGCAATTGCTTCAATAATGAGCTTTGGTTTACTTTCTGCATCTCATGTCAGAAAACATGGATGGATGGATAGATAGATATAAACATACTTTGTTCATCCTGTGGAAGTAATTACATTGCCACAGGCACAATATTAACAACATACACTTGTATTAATAATATAGGCACAGCCAACAAAGTAAAAAAAAAAAAAAAAAAAATTCACGAGCAGCTTTTGGAAGGAATTATTAGACAATTTAAATCTCAATTTAGCAGGAAGCAAAACAAACAAGATTACAGATTTGCATGCTGATCCATGCTTCGTGAATATCAGAATCCGAATCATCTTTATTTTTCCGAGTATGTCAAAAACACACAAGGAATTTGTCTCCGGTGGTTGGAGCCGCTCTAGTACGACAACAGACAGTCAATTGACACAGAACACTTTGGACACGTAAAAACAGTCACTGAGCAATAAAGGTTTTTTTGTTTTTTTTTTAGAATTGCACAAAAAGGTACAGAGTCCTCCAGCAATTAGAGCAATTTGAATGACTAATATAGGTATAGTCCGGTGCAATGAACATCGTGCAAAGGGCGCCGAGAATTCAAGGAATGTATGCAGTTGAAAGTGACGAGTAGTGCGATAATCTGGGACAATGTCGATTGTGCAAATGGTGCAGATGCTACTCAGGGACATGAGTGGCCAGTATTGGTCAACAACTGAGAGAGCAAATAGCGCAGTGTGGTGAGACTACGACAGTGAGTGCACGAGTAATGTATACTTGGCCCGACAGAGATGTGACAACAAACTGAACGGGATCAGCGGAAGAGAAAATGCATGCGTAATGACGTACTGATTCATTATAATACACCCAGTTTGTGCAGTACACGAACAACCTAGTATATGTATGCATTATATTGCACACTGAAAGTCATATTTGAAGAATAAGTGAGCCTGCAAATTGAAAGACATAAATACGGATGATAGTTTAAACAGTATGCATGTTAACATGCATAATATTGATTGTACACATGTAAAATGTATACATTATTGTACATTGTCCAAATGTATTTTCTCCCAAACCATGAAGAATTGTACGATATAAAAGATGATCTAAACCTTCGTTTCTGGCAGCGAAGTGAAGTAAGTCTGTAATCAAGGCTCAGAAATGATTTTCTATATAAAGCAGGACTTCACACAAATAGGAGAGTGCACAACGCGTCGTTCTCATATTCCATTAACGTGGAGCACAGCCCAAAATATGGGGCGCCTGGCAGAATCCCGAGCAAACCTTTTATTTCCCACCCTTTAATTTTCTCACATCTCATGGAGCATTGGAGACAAACAAGAGAAACGATCGCCGGGCTCCTCTTCAAGCTGCCGTTAATTATCTTCATGGGAGAGAGGGATGTTTTTTTCTGAGGGGTGACAACCTCTGTGCCCTGAACCTTGAAGGCATGCGCACACGTGCACACACAAAAACACACACACGCACACGCACTCACACACACACACACATTGACAAGCACAGCGAGAACACAGTCATTCATCATGGTGTCAGCGTGGAGTCGGCAAAGAGGAGAAAAAACTCACATCCCCAGGTTAAGTGTTCGTGCGTGCGTGCCGGTGTGTGTGTGTGTGTGTACGCATGTGTGCGTGATGGAGGGGCTGTTCCTTGTGCTGGTGGGTAACATATTTGGATTCCGTTTTAAACTAGTGCCGGTTCTTTGCTTCAACAATTCACTTTGAGCTTGTCGGTGATCACCACAATTAGAATCAGCATCGTCTTCTGTTAAACATACAGAACGCGGATCTCAGATAGTTGCGGCCGCTCTACATTTATAGCAAAAGCACAAAAGCACAGAGTCATTGAGCAATATAGTCCTGTAACAGTTATGCAAATGACACAGTTAGGAATCGACAACAATGAATAGAGTAGTAATGGGAGTACAAATAGGAGAGGTGTGTGTGTGTGTGTGTGTGTGTGTGTAAGAGGGTGGGGGGGGTGAACGAAAAATGAAAAATTACCCCGATGGAAAAGCATTCGTCAGCAGGGGGCTGGGTGGGTGTGGACACATTTTTTACCATTGGACTACGGGCAGTTTTAAAGCAGCCCCAAACCGGTTTGGATGTCCCCCTGCCTTGGATGCCCGCTGCCACTGCCCCCTGCCCCCTCTATCCATGTGTACAGTAGATTCTATTTGGAAAAATTGCGACCCGAGTGAGGATACAGTCAGCGGTACGGAAAATGGGGGGCTGGATGCTTCAAATTAATTTGCTGTACCACCAAAGGCATAGTGCTTTCCAAGATGGCCGCCAGCCAAATGCTGAGCTGCACTGTTTTTGTTTACAGACTAAACCAGTGGCTAGACAACAAGAAGGTAACATTTCTTGCCACTCTGTGTGGGAACGCCTCTGGAAAATCTTAGAATAGGAATGCATGTAGTTGTTTTCCTACTTGGTCCGTGACGCACTTTTGGGTCCTGAGCCACCATTTGAAAATCACAGTTCGAGCATGTTATTTTCCCTGATGGCGTAACGTGCAAAGTCTTTGTTGGTCCTTGCGAGGAGGAGCACCTCGTCTATTTTGTCGCGCAGAGAGCGTACGTTCGCCAGGTGAATTGATGGAAGCAAAGTTCTAAATCCCCGCCGGCAAATCTTCAGCAATACGCCAGCGCGTTGTCCGCGTCTTCGCAATGCCTCCGCAGAGCGCGGCTTCTCTTCCGGTTAGTATCTCCGAAAAACTGTGGATTTGTGAAAGTTGGCGAAAAAAGTCTTCTCTATTAAAACCTAGATTTCAGCAGTCACGTCAAGATCGTCAAAGGCCCAAAATCGAAAGGAGCGTAATTCGCGTACTTAATGAACTACAAGTCACTGTGTTGCATCCAACCACCACTCGAATTGTATCAATGATGTCATAATGTAATCTTTAATTAATACTGTTTGTCTCTGAAATTACAGAAGAATAAGGCAACGAACATTCGATGAATCCAAAAGTGAAACTGAAACAAAACATGGTCAAATCTTTGCTGCTCAAGGGAACAGATCCACCAGGAGAAGATATTTGCATCCTGTTTGCTATTCCTGCTTTTGCGTTTTACATTTTTCTGTCTCCCCCACAGACCTGATTGCGTGAGCATAATCCTTCCTCCCCGCCACAAGGACAAATGCGCTGAGGCGCCCTGTGCGCTTCAGCACGTGCACGGCTACAAAATGCGTCTCGCAAGTCTGATAAAAGCCACACCAAACAAGCGCTACAGGTAGCCAGGTACACATAAGGGAGCAGTGCTTGCGCTGTACTTTTAAAAGATCTATTGTTTCATTACTCGGCCTTTATTAAACAGGAGAATTGCACAGCAATGACTGCGACTATAACCAGATGAAGTAACGGCAGATTTTGATTTCATGTGTTAATAATGTGCTTGCTGCGATTGGCTGGCGACCGGTTCGGGGTGTACCCCGCCTCTCGCCCAAACATAGCTGGGATAGGCTCCAGCACGCCCGCGACCCGCGTGAGGACAAAGCGGAACAGGAAATGGATGGATGAATGACTGAAGATGAATGTTTGAAAGTGTGCCTTCAACACTTAAAAAGGTGCACCAGTTCAGGTCGTTTGCCGCTCGACAACTTCCAATTGTCTTCACAGCCAAATGTCGGTTTCCCCGAATGAAGCATTGCTAAGTGTGACACTTCAAAGTTTCTCACTGGAGCAATCGGCGTTTAGAATGTAAAAGTGTTGTTTATATGCGGGTCAGACCACGAGTGGACTGACGTCGTGCATTTCGGAGGACCGTGGAAGTACAGCGGCAGGTCGGGGGCGAAGCGGGCAATGGCCTCGGGGCCCCTCGAGACGATTGACATTGGCCCCTAACGACGGCGCCGCTTTAGACATTGCAACGACAACGGTCGATAATCTTAATAGTTTATGTAGTTGATGGAATATAACTCATTTTAAGTTTTGACTTCTTGGTTGTGCCTTCAGCGCAAAGCGAGTTCGTCTCAACTCGTTACTTGTCAAAGGTGCTTCCTGCACTCCGCTTTGATGGGAAAGGTGAGCTGCCTGCGCTGCATATTGAGCTGTCCATGAAAAATAAGGAAGCTGTCTCTATCAAGTCGCTGATCTTTCATGGGTGTAATGAAAGTCTTTCATGTAGCAACGATCCATAAGGCCCAACAAGGACCATAGACCTGTCAGACTTCATTCCCAGACAAGCTTTTTTAATCACTTCCCCTTTCCCTCTTTTTATCCTAACTTAAAAGTCAGTGAGGCATGAAAACGACATTTGCATTTGAATCAAAATCAGTTAAAAAAAAAAATCAAAGGTGTAAAAGTTGTACTGGGAGGTCCACACATCAAACATATGAGGCGTTAATAATACACTCTAAGATCTTTCTGACTCGAAAGAATGTGTGTGCCTGAAAACAAACCACAGAAGTCACTACAGAAAGGTTCCACGATGACGACGTCAATCCCAGCCGTACTGACCAACGAACGCTTTGCCTGACAGTCAAAGGTCCTGGGTTTGAATCTGAGCGCAGTTCTCCCTCTGCTAAAGTGGGCTTTCTCCGGGCTCATTGCCAAAGTAGTATATAAACCCGTGTTTGTACTTACATGCCAAGCAAATGGCGGGCGACCAGTCCCGGGTGGACCCCCACCTGCGACGTTGCCTCCAAACTGCGCATGTGTGCAGTTGCGCAATCTCTGTGCACAGCTCATCTATACAGCACTTAAAATAAAATCCGACCTGAGCTGAAGATAGTTTCTTCCGCACCCTTTTACAAAGCCAACAAGCGGTAACTACAGTTAATCGAGGACTAACACCATCCAGCCAACAACGGGGGTTGACATGGAACCTTCTATTCCGATTGGAATCGGTTTAGACGCCCCAACCGAAGAAAACGCTCCACGTAAACACCTCAATCGGAATAAACAGGCCGTATCCGAATGGAACTTCATTCGGTTTCGCAGGGACGCAATATTCCTTTTGGAAGTGAATTTCCGCGGCGGAGTCATTATGCACATGGCGTAAATATGACGGCTCCCAACGGAGCTCGTATGCAGCGGAGATCTTTTTTTGAACTACTCAGTTGTTTTTAATCAAGCGGTTTTTTGTTGTTGTTTTTTTAAACGCATAAAAACAATCCCAACCACTGTGCTGAATAGACACCGGACCTCCATCTTGATAAATGATGTGACGTTCACGACGGAATGCACGTGACACGACAAAGCAAAATAAATTCCAAATCATGACAGTGTGAACGTACAACGTTTTAACTAAAGCATTCTGATACAAATCATAGCTTTCCGAGTGCTACATTTTTACAATGACGTACTGTATCACAAAAGAGCCACCGAAGAACACATTCGCTCCCGTTTACGCAGTGTCCCTGAACAAAGTTCAGTTCACCTTCGCACAAAATATGAACTTATATATGAACTTTCACTCATTGCACTCGTTCAGGTAAAACACTGACCTCAAGTGTCACAGTTGGCAGAAAAGTCACTTGAATGCTTTTGGAATTGGACAAAGACGCGAGATTGGAATGGGGATCGGTACATTATTGCAGGAGAGCGCAAAGGTTCGAGAGAGGGTTGCCAGTCTTTGTGCGGCCAGAAACGCATGGAACCTGCACAAGTCTGTACAAGGATCAAACGAGAGGAATTTCCTCTCGAGGGGTTATTGAAGCATAACGGTATTTGCAGAGGTAGGAATAAAAACCTTTTCAAATAACGCAGAACTATGTCAGTTTGGGGCAAATTACAGTGCATTATAACGCAACATTGTGAGGGAACAGCTCCCTCAAGTCAACGTTACTCACAAAATCTGAGATGCTTGATCGCTAGGGGCCATTGTGATAGTTCGGAACATCTGCCACCGTCCACTTCCAAGCTGCTGGTGTATAAACCGCTTCGCATTTGTGGAACATCATCACTTTGTAGATTTCAAAGTGAGCAGACGAGCGCAGTTTGTGCGCATAAATGCAAAGTCACGTGATGCCAAGTCTGTACACAGCAAATTTGAAAACACAAATTTCACACCCTCAGAGTTGAAATCAACACTCGCCCAGAGTTGATATGGCAACCACTGGTTCAGAGTGAAATCAACACTTTTGAAAGAGTTAACGTGATCAACACAGCAATTCATTTTGTTTTGTTTATCATCGGCCAATAGGTCTTCACGCATCTTTCTGAAAATAAAGACTATTCTTTCTACATGCATGACACACAGTTAGCGAGACCGTTAAGAGGGTTATATTGGCGTAAGTTGACTTTCACAAGTGTGCTTGCTTCAGTGGAATTATTGTTTATCGCGTTGCTGGTTTGGACAAATCTGTTCTTTCAATAGTCTAAATCTTTATCGCAACGTGCCAGATGTCCTTACGAGCAGCAGCAAACACACCTGTTCAAGCACGATTACAAAATACACTTATCAGACACAACATTAGGTACGCCCGCCCATGAGATATTAAGGTCTGTATGAAATGTGCCTCTATAGGGATAATAATGCTCACATTTACCGTCAGAGAAGCTTTAATTTCACAATGTGTGAGTTATGATATGCCTACTTATTTTTCATTACTCATGTCAACCGCAATAAAAACTAAAAGTTTAATTTATACCTCTCAACCAGTGAATTAGCGATGAACACTATTAAGCCAAAGCTCGAGTATTGGAGCTAATTCATAATTCAATTATCAATGTCTACCTAGTATTCATTTCTAATGTCCGGTATGTAAAAATAAACAAGAAGCACTATTTTAATAAAACAATCTCATCCCATTACACTGTGAGATGTATCCATCCTCTGGGCTCGTGTGTACTCGCCACTTGGAGAGTTGTCATCGCCACAAGCAGCTGTTTGAATCTCGCGCTCTCTCTCACACACACAGCGGACAGGATTTGACTCATCTGTATTGACTCATCCAGCGGATGAGCACTACTAACGGCTTGGCTCCAGTAAAGAGCGTGTTCCACAAGACCTTCGGCAAATAAACCGCATCAATCAAAACTACGGTGAGTTCGTCAAATGATATTGGCATGCTAGTTTTGATCCATTTACTGGAAGCCGAAGTGAATTTATCCAACATCCTGTTTTCGTAGAAAACTTACTTGTTCCCAGCCCTAAAAACATTTTATTTTTTAGGGCCGGGGGGAAAATAATGTAATAAGTTGCTAAGTTACACGAACTCTCTCTCTCTACACGAACGACTGCACCTCAGCGAACCCGACTGTCAAGCTCCTGAAGTTTGCAGATGACACCACTGTCATCGGCCTCATCAAGGACGGTGACGAGTCTGCATATCGACAGGAAGCGGAGCGGCTGGAGCTGTGGTGCGGGCGACACAACCTGGAGCTGAACACGCTCAAGACGGTAGAGATGATCGTGGACTTCAGGAGGCATCCTTCGCCACAGCTGCCCCTCACGTTGTCCAGCTGCCTTGTGTCAACCGTCGAGGACCTTCGAGTTCCTGGGAATTACAATCTCTCAGGACCTGAAGTGGGCGAACAACATCAACTCCGTCCTCAAAAAGGCCCAGCAGAGGATGTACTTCCTGCAGCTTCTGAGAAAGCACGGCCTGCCACCGGAGCTGCTGAGACAGTTCTACACAGCGGTCATCGAATCGGTCCTGTGTTCTTCCATCACAGTCTGGTTTGGTGCTGCTACAAAAAAGGACAAACTCCGACTGCAACGGACAATCAAAACTGCTGAAAGGATTGTCGGTAACCCCCTACCCACCATTGAGGACTTGCACGCTGCCAGAACTAAGACAAGGGCGTGCAAAATCCTCTCGGACCGTCTGCACCCCGGTCACCAGCTCTTCCGGCTCCTTCCCTCAGGTAGGCGCTACCGATCGACGCTAACTAGAACTAGTAGACATTCCAACAGCTTCTTCCCTCTTGCGATCAACTTCTTAAACACCTAACCTATAATTCCATTACAACAAGCTGGCAATTTTTTGACTTGAGTTCGTTGTCACATTTCTGTGGGGCCAATTATGTATTACTTGTGCACTCACTGTAGTTGTCTCGCCATGCTGCACTATTTGCATATACTGGCCACTCATGCCAGAGTAGCATCTGCTCCATTTGCACACTGATTGAGGAGTATCTGTAACATTTGCACAACCGACATTGTCCCAGATGATCGCACTACTTGTCACTTTAAACCGCATACACTCCTTGAAGTCTCAGCGCCCTTTGCACAATGGTCATTGCACCGGACTATTGCAATATTAGTCGTTCGAACTGCTCTAAGTGCTAGAGGACTCTGCATCTTTTTGCACAATTGTTTTTTGTCAATGTCTTTATGTCCCCAAAGTGTTCTGTAAATTGACTGTTTGTTGTACTAGAGCGGCTCCAACTACCGGAGACAAATTCCTTGTGTGTTTTGGACATACTTGGCAAATAAAGATGATTCTGATTCTGATTCTGATTACCAGCAACCTTTTATTGCTCAGTGACTGTTTTTCTCAATGTCTTTATGTGTCCAAAGTGTTCTCTGTCAATTGTTTGTTGGCGTACTCGAGCGGCTCCAACTACCCGAGACAAATTCCTTACGTGTTTTTGATGTATGATTCTGATGAGTCTGATTCTGATTCTGAAGTAGACTTCAAAAAACAGGTCAACGCAGAATTTCTGTGATGACGGTACCAAAAAAACAAACAAACAATGTTACACGGACACTTATTGAAGACCGACACGTTGTTGCGCCACTGATAAACTTTGCCAAAAATGACGGAGGAGCATCTGTAAGTGATTTTTAAGACACTATTAAATGCGTTCATATAACATGTATGAGTGAACTCAATGGTAGTTATCGTTTTTTTTCTTGTTCTGTACAGAGTTTATACTGTACACTCAGTACCAACAGTACCAATCCAGCCCTCATAAAAGAGAATAAAATGCATGTTAGTAGTAAAAACAAAAACTTTTTGGGGGTGAGGGGGGCGATTACTCAAGTACTCGACGAAATATCGATAGGATAATCGATTCTAAAAAGACAGCCCAAGTTTTTTTGGGGGGGAACTTTGAAGGGATTTTTCTTTGTTTGTTTGCTTGACTCTACTGTATTAGTTTATGCAACCAATCCACACAAATGCATGCAAAGGTGACAAGTCAGCTGAAGCGTGAAGTGCGCCTGAGCGGTTCGGTGCTTTGCTCAAAGGCAATTCAACAAAGTGCAATGAATTGAGCAAACAATGGAAGTTATAGTAATTCTGTGTTCCATTTTGGAGTTATCCATGTTTTTTTGGGGTTTTTTTTTGCAGGCACTGTAATATAAGCGGAATACTAGAAACTGTCAGTGAGCCCCTGAAACAAGACAGTGACTTGAGGGCGTTTGTTTTGTTGTTTGTGTTATTGAATTTTTCTTCCATCATTAGTTTAGTGCAGGAGCTCGAATTGGTTTACACATTCCACATTCTTTCTTCCTTTGCTTTTTGTGGCTCTATAATAATGACTCGGTGTGCAAGGAGTTGACTCTGCGGCAGATTGGTTCCCGAACTGGGAAAGAACACCAAAACCCTCTCACGCGTGCAACACCGTTTGCACCGTGTAACTCAATGGCAGGAAGAAACAAGTATTTATAACAAGCATTTCGAATGATGAGGTGTGAGCGTGACTGCGAACGGTTGCCTCATGTCTTCATGTGCCTGGCCTGCGATTGAGGGGTTCCAATCCCAACCACTGGTCCACAAGACCAGGACTGTAAAAGTCTTTGGTAGGGGAGGAAAAAAGATTCCCTGGATTCCGTTTTCTTTACCCTCGGAGCCTTTGTCCTGATTTATTCTTTTGAAACTTTGTAGATTGTCACGGAAAGAGGAGTCGGCCTGACTCCTCTCGCGCTTCTCATCGCTCTGCGACATTTCCGTTCCCGCCCTCCCTCTCCGCCGTCAGCTGTGTTCGGTGTTTTACCGAGCGGCCCTGACAAGTGTTCACAAGACGAACGGAGCGGAGAGAGCGAGCGAATGCATTCAAAGAAAAGGCAGTTGATGAGTTGCGACGATGAGAGGATGGCATGGTTAGACCTCAGTGAGGCACTGATCGAAAGCAGACCCCACCCCCACGGGCGCAGCTGCATGCTGGGCACGCAACAGGCGTGTGTGTGTGTGTTGCCACTTCTTCCTGCGAGTGTGTCAAGCGCTTTGATTGACCTGCTTGTTCTTACTCGCGTTCAGCAAGATTGCATTGTAACGTTTCATATCACTCACTGATCTGATTTAAGACGGAGACGGAAGCAGCTCCAGGATTCAGGCGGTGGCGGTCTTCCGTCATCTCCAGATTGACACTTTAGTCCCTGCCGCTTCCTGTCCGTGTGTCCGAGTTTCCAAAAGCCCGCAGGCCAGCCCAGCGGGCTCGTCACTCCCTCAGTTTGAATCGGTGAATAGGAGGCAAACTTCCTTCTTTGCTCGAGTAAGTTCTTAGTAAGGTGGCGTATTTACGCATACAGTATACGCCCACTTTCGCTCTCACATTGTTCCCAAAATGGGAAGTGGACCCCCACGCACTCACGGTTTGAGTGCGTGGCGCGTTACTAACATGTTATTAACACGCAAACGCGTGATTCCTAATTCCTAAATTTGGCCAACAACAATTTTCTTTATTGTTGGTAGTATTAATTGCTGATAATTGATGGTAGGTAACTGCTGGGGTTTTTACATGACTGTATATCAACTTCCAGACTATTGAATGTGAGCGTTGCTGCGATATTACTGTTTGAATAATTACAGTAGTGCAGCGCTGGGATGCACACAGTTGCGGTAATTATGTGGCAATTGTAATGACAGTTTTTGTGTATTTCCACATCAGACAAGTTGTGTGTGTTTTACATTTGCGTTGTACCGCAAGTGCAGGTTGTGCTCCGCGTGCTGATGCCCTGCTGGTTTTCAATGTCATGCGATTACTGATGACCTCTTCTAGCGCTTATGATCAACTCCCGCTTGTACTCTCGTGCCACAATAGCTGACGTCCGCGCCTGGATTGCAATGGCGCAATGTGACACGTATACAAATCCAATGTGCAGCACTGCGTAATTCAGTGTTACGGGGGCATCGACAGTGTTGCCGTACGGATCGAACGTAATTCCCAAACTGTTCACATAAAGGCAACACTTGAGGGGCCACTGCAAAGTATTAGGCAAGGCTCCCGTGATTTCTGAACGTCTGGAGTTATTCGGCAAAATGGAACTCATTGTCAGCGTTCTCCCCGTGCACTTTGGCAGACATAAAGAATGCCACTCCAGAATTGCACTATTCTCATTACAGCACATTTATACTACTTGTCGCTCAATTAAAAGCAATCTTACTAACGGAAACAATGCCCACAGCAGTGCACGACCTGTGATCATACTACTCGTGTACTACGATTCCAGATGAAATAATCTGCTGTTTATTGGACTGGAGAGTTGAAACATCTCGAATGATCTTTGGGCTCGTGTTGGGATTTTCGATGATTGAGATCCAATATCCGACGAAGTCGTTGGCTCTGCTGCTGCGGGCATCACTTCCAGATCGCAACACAACACAACACCAAGAGCCGTTCACCACTCTCACCGCTGTCAAAAAAAGGTGATCTCATCAAGAATATTGCATCCACTGAATGTTTTGGTTTATTTTGTTTTGTTTTGGGACAAATAACCGACTTACTGTATCTTTATTCATGTAAATTGTATCTTATTTTTTTAGGATTAATGGTTCAATGTTGTTAGGACTTAATGATCTATTCTACGACCGGTTGAGGGTGTACCCCGCCTCCCGCCCGAAGATAGCGGCGGCCTGCGTGAGGAGAAGCGGTAAAGAAAATGGATGGGTGGATGGGTGATCTATTCTATTCTAATAGCTGCTCACCTCGCTACTGTACCTGTGCATGTGTTCCAAATTATGATGAATATAGGAGATAAGTGAAGAAACATTTGAGATTTAGTTTTTCGGAAGACATTGTTGCATATGTTGTTTCTCTTGTCTGTTTAAGCAGGATACACACATTTTTTAAGACATGAAAGGGGGGGGAGAATCAGTTTACTTATAGTGTGTGGTGAACTTAAGACGCACATCACACACAATACTGATAATTATGAGTTGTCTCCCCCAAACCACGTCTGTTGAACTCAAATAAAAATGGGCCGTGCACCCGACACAGAAATAGTTTCGATGTCATATCTGCTGTATTTCCATGCATTGGCAAAACAGCAATGTACTGATACAAAACATTCCAAAAATAAAGGGAATTCAATGTCCTTAAACCTTTGAGCGGTGTACTTCTTTAAAAAAAAAAAACGTCTTTTCCTGTTTTTGTTATTTCTAATTTATTTTTTTTTAACCACTAAGTGATATCGTGACCATTTGATGTGGGCTCAATTTATTGCTAGTGCTGTAACACTTGAGAGCAGACGGGTCTCGAGACCCAAAAATCAAATGTGTTTGTGAGCAAGCCAGCCTGAATTGTGACCTCACCATGAGGCTCATTTCCCTTTCAGAGCTTCTCTGCCCGTGACTTGGCAGCCTAAAAGCGACGCGTCTTGTTGGATAGACGCTTCAGCTCCCGATAACCGGCACGCACTCAAATTTTCCTCGCAGTTTTCGACATCACACATTTACAGTGTTTGATGATGCGTGTGTTTGAGCGCGACTGATTGCTTCTGTTGTTGATGACAACTTTGAAAATAGACTAGAGGTCAGGTCGCAATTGGTCAATAAGACTTGTTATCGAATTGTAGCCCTTAAAGCGCTAATGAAAAATGTTCTGCAGTAAAGAGGTATCGTGAAGATTGGCGATGTCGTCATCCCATTTTAGTGGAGGGAAGTCAAGTTCATCCAGTTTGTAACACACCTCAGAGAAAATCAAACCATTTTAGTATTTTACGCGGTTTAATGTGGCAGCTCAAGCTGTTGTTTGCAGGAAGCCGTTTCATTAGTGCAGCATCGGTTATAATTACAGGACATAGTTTGAGGGCTCTGGAAACTTCCTGAAGTCAATCAAATGCAACGCGGAGGTGAGGGAGGAAGTTGTTTTCTTTCATGTCAATAAAACAGCGGTGGATTTAAAGCAAGTTTCGGTAATGAGCAAGTATAATTAGGAAGCTTTCTCTGAGCAATCAGTTTGTTAGTTTAGCAGCACAGACGCGGGAAAGTGCGAGGTGGGCAGGGTGGGGGGACCCCGCCTTGGCCGCGCGAGCGAAATCCGGCTATCGGCAACGATCCGGAACTCCTGGAAGTCACAGCTGCCACCCGAGACTGCTGCACGGGACCTCCTTCCTTTAAAGCGCAACAAGGCGCCTTTGTGGATTCAAAAAGGGACGAGCTGGCGGAACAGTAAAAACCTCCTGTGTTTGTGTTTGTGTTTGTGTGTGCGTGCGTGCGTGTGCACTGTCAAGAAAAACGTTGCCTTTTGAACAAGTTTGAAGCAATCCTATTCATCGCGCTGCTGACAATAACTCTAGAATTACTGGGACTAGGCATTCAGTGTGCGCAGGGATTGGAAATGCTTTTTGGTTTATGTTTCAATTTATAGGATAATATTTTTTGTTTGTTTGTTTCCTCAACAACAGCAAAAAAAGCACAAAAAAAAACAGTAATGAATAAAGAAGACTATTTGTTGTTGTTGTTTGCCCACTGCATGCGCCACATACGAAGATCTGGACACAACAGTAACTGACAAATGTAATTCAGTTTACTGGCGATTAAGTGCTGACCGCACGAGGAAAAATACAATCTGTGCGGTCTTTGTGGTGACCTGCGTGTGCCCGGCCTTCGCTTTTTCAGACCGGGCAGGGCTCAACGTGCGGCTGCACCGAGCTCAGCCCCTCGTCGTCGTGGTAATGACTTTCTGATCCTTGGGTTTCTCTTACACAATCATGTCTCAGACATCTTCGGGAACATCGGGGAATACTCTTCAATTGTGGAAAAATGGACAATATGTCTCCTGTGAGTGATTCTTACGCGGTTGAAGAGAAGCTGCTGCTGCTGCTGTGATAAACTCACCAGGTGGGAGTAAGTCACCTATGTGCAAGTCACAAGCAAGTCTCAAGTCATAACCTTCAAGTCTCACGCGAGTCCTAAGTCACCGTGGGGGGAAAAAATGTAAAAATCAAGCTCGCCAAGTCGAGTTGCCGCTAAATTTCAAGCAAGTGGAGTCAAATCATGACTTGCTTTAGGCAATTCATACAATCCTGCTCCACTCGCAACACATATTGGAGTGGTAATAAAATGTTTTTTCGCAAATCACAACACAACAAAATTATTCATTATTATTATAAAAGTTACATGAACAACAATTAAGATCATGATTGATCGAATTTATTACACTGACTTGTTTTAAAGTTGTATTTCAAACTCAATTGAAGTCCAATTTATTTCTGAACAAACTATGCTGTGTGCTTTGTGATGACAGCCTCGTAACTCAGTGTACGCTTCTTAAGAGAACAGTACTAAACAAAAGCCAAGACGGTTGTCTGTTGCTCAAATATAATTCGATGTGTATGGAATGGGCTGAAGGAGAATGAAAGAGATTCAGAATTAAGGGAATAATACATGACATAAAAATGTTGAACAAAATCTGCATTCCTCTGCTTGAATTAAATCCACAAAACTGTCAACTCGAGTCGACTCGAGTCGAATGACTTGATCGAGTCGACTCGAGTGAAGTCATTTGGCTCGAGTCCTCCCAGTTAAACGCTTGTGAGGGGAGCTGAGGTCGTGTTCTGCAGAATGATGACTTGAAGATTAGGAAGCATACATTTGGTGCAATTCCAGAACTGTGCAATGTTGTGGAGAGGGGGGGGGGGGGGGGGGGGTCTCAACATCAGAGGTTCCACCATGAATTCCAAGTTGTGCAACCAAGCACCTCTGGCAGGTTGCACAACTGGAGACAACAGACATGGCCTCGTCCCTCCAGACGGAACGTTCCTCCTTGCAGAATGCACAGCAGCTATACCGACAATGAAATGGACACGTGCGAATGGCGGCGGCCCGGGTATGGATGTCACAGCAGCTTCCGTGTGTCTGACAGGAGCTTCTTAATGAATCCACAGTTGGAACTGTCTTCTTTTCGTTGTCATTCCGCCTATTTTGGAGGTCGGGCTCCAAAATTAAGTCGAAGACGCAACCTGTCGAATGCCATGAAAATCTGTCAAACCATTCTCCCCATATTGGGACACACGCACGCACGCACGCACGCACAGGTCAAAATAGTCCCCTTCTCTTGCATGCAGGGTAATAATAAAGAAGCAACAATGTGATGAAGAAAAGATTAAGCTTGTTTCGGAATGGAACAGCAGAGCCACATGAGTTTGTGTGCCATGCGGTGCACAATTTCTTGCGAATCCAAGCTACGGGAGAGCGGATTTATGCGGGTTCGTATTTACAATAGACAATACTGATGAGCGGCACGGCGGCCGACTGGTTAGCACATCTGCCTCGCAGTTGTGAGGTTCCAGGTTCAAATCCGTCCACGCCTGTATGGCGTTTGCATGTTCTCGCCGTGCCTGCGAAGTTTTAAAACTAATCTGCTTACACTTCAATTAAGACTCATCACCTTAAAAGGCACATTGTTTTTAGACCATTTCACTTGTTTCAAGACAATCTTTACTTGAAACAAGTAGAAGCGGTTTTGCCAGTGGAGTATTTTTTTTTCTCCCTTAACCCACTGGCAACTTATTTCAAGTCAGAATTTGCTTGAAACAAGTGAAAAGGTGAGGCATAATAATTCATTCATTTTTCCCCCCCATTCATATTACAACAGTAATATGATTGTTTTTATCATCGGCGTTCTTTTGGAGCTGTTAACATTCTCTTTGTGTACCTAGCATCATGTTTGACACAAAGGAGCTGTACACCAATACACACTACAGCCATAGTAATAAATAAACGGTTCAAATTCATACCGTTGACCGCATGAATCAAAACAGACCGTTACTATCTTCACGAATTACTATCACGACTTGATGTCTTAAATTGGATCTGACTGTGATCTGTCTGCCTTTGTGCTGCAACAGCTTTGCTGCAACAGGGGAGTTTGAAATACTCCCTCGGTTTATTTTCAAATGTTGAATTATTCTGATGTTTATTGAAAATGCAGCCGGACAGAAAGGTTTTTTTTGGGGGGGGGGGCAGAGTGGACACAGCAGAATAATAGTGAGACAGTTTTGATATTTGAACATAAGTAACGTTACAACAGTTATTTGTAGATTTGGGGGGGGGGACCCGGTGAAGACATGCAATAATTAAGCAAGAGAACCAGATAAGAGAGGACACAGAAGGACAGGACAGGATGTGGGGAAATGAGCAAGGCAGTGTTACTGGCGAGTGGTGCGGTGGCATTCTTTTTTTAGTGTCTAAACACCTGTAAGAACCTGTGAGTTGATACGTAAGCGTAACCTGTGTTGTTATTAGTGATCCTAGTAATTCAAGTCTGTAGTTTCTGTCAAACATTTTAATGAATGAACACTATATCACGTGCGTGTTAGTCAATCGGTGTACGAATTTGCTGTGCCGGCGCATCGAGGGAGGGTGACCCGAAGAACAAGAAGCGCCGAGAACCAACGAAGAAGAGCGCGCAAGAAGACGCGCCCGCGCCCAACGGGGCGGAGGAAAACAAAACCGCTCCCCAACCCTGCCAAAATCAATGACCACCCGCCCCAGCACAACACCCGGAACAAAACCACACCGCGCAGCGTCCAACGCGCCCCGTGCCCCGGCGAAGCCAACTCCCAGCCAACCAGGCGAGCGAAACCACAGAGAAGAGGGGGGGGAAGTAGGGCCAAAATCTGAGCAACACCGACCCCCGACCCCCCAGGGGGAGCTGGGCCAAAGAAACCCGCTCGGCTCAAATAAGTAAGTCAGAAATATTTATTTCTGGGCCATCTTTATACGGCAGCAAATGACGTATTTGTTACGGATTAGCATGCTGACATGTGACAGCGGGATGCGAGGCTCCAGCTTGTGAAAATGTGCATTCTCAACCCAGGTTGTAAGTGTCTGCTTACGACGAAATCAAATATTGGGGAATTTTGCATTTGTTGTTTACATTAATTGCAGACGTCTAATCTGCTCTGTAAACCTTCAAGCCTCGCTAAATCTAAAGGCCAAAAGCAATCTGCAAGCTACATTTGGAAGGCTTAAAGGTTGAAGGAAGGTTTGTCCTCACAGCATGGGAACTGAGGACATCTCCATCGATTATTATTCTTTTTTAAAATCTAATTGAATTGAATTTGACCTTTTTATTCAAATCTCCCCGTGCTTGCGTGGGTTTTCTCCGGGTACTCCAGTTTCCGCCCACATTCCAAAAACATGCATGCGAGGTTCATTGAAGACTCGCAATTGAGAATGTGAGCGTGAATGGTTGTGCGATCGGCCGGCGACCAGTTCGGGGTGCATTTCGCCTCTCGCCCAGGGTGGGCTGGGAAGGGCTCCGGCACGCCCCTGACCCTGCTAAGAATGAGCGCTATGGAAAAAGCATGAGTCTCCCATTGTGCGTATTCCAATGCTGCATGATTACCTCTCTTTATTGTGCGCATTATTGATCGACCTCTTCAGCAGAGGAAAGTTGTTTATTGTTTTAGATTAGAATATCATGTAATTGTAATTCAAATGGTGATTTAGTACATTAATCTTAGCGTAGTGGTGTGAAATGTGTTTGTGGACTAAATACAACCAAACTTTTTTTTTTTTTTCAAAGTTCACAGTTTCTCAGATTTTTCTTTGGCTTATCTATCTATTGAGATGTCAGACTCTTTTATTTTCTAAATCAGGTCGTCGTAAATGCCCGACTCCACCTAACATGTTTTATTTTTATTTTTATTTTGGGAAAAATGTCCCTCCTCCAGCTGACTGGTCCAAGTGGAACTCAGTATGTGTAATCATATATAATCGTGTCTCGTGGGGAAGCTATTTTGACAGTGGCAGAATTTGTGGGAGCAAAATCAATATCAAAGTGCACTATTCCATTCAAAGTATGCACAATTTGAGAAAAGTACGTGGAGCCCTGAGGGGACTTTGTAATGAGAAAAGCACTTTGCACACATGGACGGCAGAGTCGAGATGGTGGCCTCACAAGACAAATAAGAGCGTTATGTAGATCGGGATATTTAGTGACGTTAGGTCACAGCGCAATGATTTATCTGATGTTTTCAGTGTGTCGGGTTCATTTGTTTCTCTGCCCTCTTAACGACCAAACTCACAAGGGCACCCTCCTCCGTCTCAGTCAGGAACACAAGTTGTCTTGTGCTGATGGTCACGTACTGTATCCCTCCCCTACACATCATCGATCTATAGTTCTCTGCGGCTGTTGCAATCTAAAGCGCTGCACTGCAATGCAATGGGCCCGAGGGCTAGCAAAGCAAATGCATTTATACAGCGCATTTCATACACAAGGTAACTCAATGTGCTTTACGTGATTAAAAGCATTTAAAAACAAAGGGGGGGAAGCGTATACACATTTAAAACAAAGAGGGAAAAAATAAGAATAAAAGTACAATTAAAACAGCGTACAGGGCAAGAAATATCATTTAAAAGTGGAAACGCTCTAAAAAGCATGAGGGAAAAAAAGAAGCGCTTTTGTAACCTGGATTTAAAAAGATTGACACTTGGGGCTGACGTCACTTCTGTTGGCAACTTCTTCTATTTGTGTGCAGCATAATAGCTAAATGCCGCTTCACCTTGTTTGCTTTGGACTCTGTGCTCCACTATTCGACACGAGTCTGTCGATCTCAGAGCCCTAATGGGTTTATATCTCATGAGCATATCTTACACGTGTTCAGGACCTAAACCATTTAGCGATTTATAGACCAGTAGTAGCATAACTTTCAAATCTATTCTAAAGCTGACTGGAAGCCAGTGTAAAGACTTTAGAATCAGAGTAATATGCGCTGACCTCTTTGTTCTGGTCCGAACCCGAGCTGCAGCATTCCGAATGAGCTTCAGCTGTCGAATGCTCTTTTTAGGGAGTCCGGTCAGAAGACCATTACAATAGTCGAGTCTACTTGAGATAAAATCACGGATGAGGTTCTCCTGATCTGCTTGACACATGCAAGCCTTCACTCTTGATGTGTTCTTCAGATGGTAGAAGGCAGTTTTAGTCATTGATTTGATATGACTGTTGAAAGTCAGGTCGTAATCTATCAGAACACCAAAGTTTCGCACTTGGTCTTTGGTTTTTAAAGAGAGTGACTCCAGGTATTTACGAACAGCAATCCTCTTTTCTTTATTGCCAAAAACAATTATCTCCGTTTTGTTGTGGTTTAATTGAAGACAATTTTGGCTCATCCAGTTATTTATCTGTTTAAGACAGTGACACAGCACCTCAATTGAACTGTAGTCATGTGGAGACACTGCTAGATATAACTGTCTGTCATCTGCATAGCTATGATCGTCAAAATTAAACTTCTGAAGAATTTGACCCAAGGGTAGCGTATACGGACAGGCTGAACAGAAAGTTAGAATATTATGGTAGAAAGTTGCCAATATTGGAAGGCCGGCACATGAGGAAGAAGTAGGATACGAGCACATAGAAATGTAATTTTCTATACTGCTAATCCTAATTAGGGTCACGGGTCTCACTAGTCCAGCTGACTTTGGTGGCATACACCCTGGACTGGTTGTCCGTCAATCACAAGGAACATATGGACAACCATTTATACGAACATTCACAACAATGAGCAATTTAGAGTCTTTAGTCAACCGAACATGCATGTTTTGGGGATCTCGGAGGAAGGTGAGTTTACACTACATCTGTCCTAATTCGAACCAAGACTTAGCTTGTGTTTGCTTTTGAGTTCAGTTGGTTTGACAGGAAATAAAAAAGAAAATTTGTGGCTTCAAGGCCACAAAGAGATTTTGCCTTTTCTTGAGGGAGATGTTTGCCTTTTTTTCTCCAATCAAATTTAGATTTAAATAAATTGTGTGTTTGTAACCAGTGCGAAAGGAAAATAGTTAACACATGGGGTTTTATGTAGACAGTTGCAATGAGACCAATTAGAGTGAGCGATAAACTATTGCAGCGTTTAAAGCAGTCTAGATATTAAGGTATAATTAATACTAAACAGGTCGGATATCCTGGGGGAGATATTCATGCCGAGATATTTTATGTTGCCAGGGAGAGAGGGGGGCTTTGCTTCCAGAATGCCAGGGTTCGTTTGGCACTGGTTTAATATTAGATTAAGTCCAGTTCATTAAATAGCTGAAGACTGCAGAGGAGTTTGAAATAGTTTCGAAGAATCCCTGTTGTGAATTGGAGGTTTTTTTGTCTCTGTGCAGTAATAAATCATCTCCGTAGTGTTGGATTTCTCAGCGCAGATCCCTGTAATGCGATCCTTTTATCGTATTGCTGTTAGCTGAAGGTTCAATAAATATTGCAAATGGAGATGGGCAGCGGGGGCAGTCTTGGCTGGTGCTCTGATGAAGTGTTAAACTTGGTGAGCCGATACCATTTGTAATAACAGCAGCTTCAGGGGAGGGTGTATGATGTTTTAATCCGGTGGATAAACAATCGTCCAAATTCCAATTCCCATAAAGCGCGTTCGACAAATCTCTCAAATCAACAAAACTTTGTCGAGAGGCTTTTCAGCATCCCTTGATACGATTATGATTTAATCTGGTTTTGTTGTGCTATTTTAATTAGGTTAAACGGTCTTTGCATCTGAAGCATATACCTGTAGGGGTGACACTTTCAATTTCGATGACAGTGCTTCGGACACTTTTTAAATCGGTAATAATTACCGGCTGTCGGTGACAATTGGATGCTAGGGTTGGGTCTTTATTGTTTTAAAAGGGGAGTCATCACAGCTGCGACGATGTGGGTGGGTACCAGTGAACGGAGTTTGGATCTCTCCTACAACTTGGTGAAATTCCGATGGATATTCGTCGAGTCCGGGTGACTTACTGTCGGGCTTTTTGTCCAAGGATTTGGCGAAGGCTCGTAGCCCTTCGACGGGACTGAGGTCCGGGCTCGGACATGCTTTCCCACCAAAGTCAACCGCGCGTGCCTTCACAGACCTCACGTGCGCGGGGACGCAGTCACGCTGGAAAAGAAACGGGCCTCTTTCACTCTGTTCCCACAAAATAGGAAGCATAGACCTGAGATGAATAATGAATATTCAGGGGAACCCTGCGAGTCCAAGTTACCTAATCCATCCATTTTCTATGGCACTCGTCTCCATGAGGGTTACAGGTGAGCTGGAGCCGATCCCAGCCGACTTGGGGTTAGAAGCCGGGTAGCCCCGGAATGCACGGCCGCCTGCCGATCGCAGGACACGACCAACCGTTCACATTGACACTTCAGGGCGTCGCAAGTCTTCAATGAACCTAACATGCGTGTTTTTGGAATGTGTCAGGAAGCTGGAGTACCAGGAGAAAATCCATGCAAGCACAGGGAGACTATACCAACTTTGAAGGTCAAAGGCGAGATTCAAACCCCGAACCTGAGAACTGCGAGGGAAACGTGCAACTACTCGGCAACTTTGCTGCCTCAAGTTAAGCCCCAATTGGTGAAGTGATTAAGAGGGTTTTCCTGAATAGTTTTAGTCCACAGTCTCTGAAGATGACTTTGGACTGAGCGTGACAGAATGGAAGTTGAAAAGTCCACATTTTGGAGATGCTGCAGAAGACGGTGCATAACTATTATGATTTAGAATAATATGAAAGTCAAATATTTAAAGGAGGATATATCAAGGCTGAGAGGAAATGGTCCCGAAATCACATTTATCTGGAAGACAGAAACGAAGGCTAAAACTGCTCAGGGTCAGGCAAAAGGCGTTCTAAAAACCTGGTCTGACACAAAGATGATTGACTTGTAGCCTCGAGGACATTTCACCATGACGTCACATGTACTTCCGGCCGGGCGGCAAAAGCCCAAGCGAGCCCTGATACAATCACGAAACAAACCCTTTTTGGTCATGTGACCCAGCCACAGCAATTGAGAAAACGGCGTAAATGGCTTGAATGATGAATTTGCTCCGCTGTACTTCGAACGTGTGAAGTGTCAGTCGAAAAGTTCTGTGAGGTCATTTGCTTCCAAGAGACGTCATTTAAATCTCAGAAGGCACGTTGATTCAAAAAGTCAGACATAAATCATTTAGGGATTGGCAAATTCATTGACTTTTCTGTTGCTCTGATAAATGGCACAACGAAATGGAGAGCGTGCTGTTGTCTAGTAGCAGACTCGCAGATATGTTTCGCAAAGTTACTTCAAGACAACTCCAAACATTTGACACAAACCTGTGACGAGCTGTCTTCCATAAACCAGATGACGGAGGTTTGGTTTGCACTCGGTCCGTCAAGTAGACCGAGAGATAATGCAAGTTGGCTACGTCTCGCTGCAGCGTTTCCTACTAACTGCAGGCTTTTAATAGCAGCAAGCAACACGTTACAATAGTTGAGGCAAGACTATGCGTCACTGGCGGACAGCATGGGCCATATCGTAGCGATATTGCCAAGATGGGAAAACAACAACATCACAGTTTTGGTAATATTGTTAATGTGCTGAGATATAACACCGAGATTTTTTGCTGACTCACGTTGGGTAACGGCGCTTTTGGCAAAACTCCTTAAACAAGCAGGGCCAATAATCAGCAGCTCCAAACAGTTCCAAAACATTGCCAACGTGGCAAACGGTTATGCTAATGAACAACTGGAGATTTTGTTCAAAGGCAGCAAAAATAGCTCCAATTATCTTTTGATTTTCTATAATTTCCCTGTAGGTGCCCCACTGCTCCAAAGTTCAAAAGATATCAGTCATTTGGCCAGGGACTGAGTAACGATACTGTACACAGCACGCACCTAGATCTCGAAGACGAATTGAGATCTTCCCACATCTCTCATTAATAAGGAGTTACGAAATGAGCGTTGGGCCGCGGTGTTTCCTTCTTTTTGCCGTCGTACAAATTCTCTTCGATCATTGGAATAAGGTTGTAAAGCTCCGGAAATGCTTTGACTCATCAGGATTTAAACCTCCTTACCAATAAATCCAGTTGGCATTTACTTTAGGTCCTACAAGATCCCACCGTCGAGTTTCGAAGCGAGCAAAGCAATTGTGCAGTTTGAAGGTCAATTGATCATTTGAATACATCCCAAAATAATGCCCCCTCTTTGGGCATTACCATCTTTACAACAACCATCGCCAACACAAATTCTCATTTCGACTGACTTGTTATGGTCGAAGGCAACACGGTGCTTTCGTGGTTAGCACGTCTGCCTCACCGTTCTGAGGGTTTCGAATGTCGGTTCCGGCCTCTCTGTTTTCCACGCGCCGCCGTGGTTTTCTTGAGGTACTCCGGCTTCCTTTCACGTGACATGCTCGCCAAGTGAATTGAAGACCCATCTGTCCGCAAGCGAGAATGTGAGCGTGAATGGTTGTGGCCTGCCATTGGCTGGCGACCGGTCCGGGGTGCAACGCCTCACTCGCCCGATGTCAGCTGGCTTATAACGAGGGCAAGCGTAACAGAACATTTGGTAGAATCAATTTGGAAGCAATCGAGGTCCGCCTTGTCCACCTTCACTCTTTCTGTGCTCGTTTATGTACATGAAACTTGATTTTATGGCATAGCGGCTGCTTTACCACTCCCATTGTCTTTTTTCACCCGTGTTTTGTTCCCAGTTCAGTTGTCCAAAAACATTTATGCTCTCGTGCACGGTTTACCCTGTGAGGTTGTTTGATTTGTGAGAAGAGTTCAAGAGAACCTCGCAAATCCCAACTCGTGCAGGATCGGCTAAGAATCCTCCAAAATCTCCACCTTCCGTTGATTTGTCCCCTGCCACAGCAGCCGTTTTAGTTCGTGTGTCTTCATTCAATGACGAGCCAAGAAAAGAACTTGAAGGAGACATATTGTGCTTTCATTTTTTTTGGTTTTAACTGTTCCCAGGTGTCTTAATAAAAGGCATCTAACATTCTGCGATCACATTACACACAAGATTAAGAATTAAAGCACATAATATTCACGTGTCGCACTCTACGTTTAGCGCCTTTTTCAGCAAACTAACTGGGACTAATTTTCCACACACACAACAAAAAAACAATCCCGAGCGACACAAATGTTGACTTTTTACGGTGCCACTGGAGACGCTCGAGCGTGACGTCATCCCTCCGCCTGCAAACCTCCATTGGCCAACTTGACTTGGCTGTTGAGTTTGCGTGGGCAAACCATTAAAATGTCCATTTTTAACATGTCCCCTTATTGTTATAGAAGAGATACCAGATACTCTACTTTTGAGAGCATGTTTGTTATGACGAAGCTCAAACATCCTTGCAGTTTAAAATGATAGAAATTCGGAAAAAGCTTACAAAAAGAACTCATGGCTCATTTTTTAAAAAATGAATTCCAATAATAAAGTCAGCAAATAAATTGAAAAACTCATGTTCAAAGGTTTTGAGTAAAGAATTGAGTCGTGTCGAATGTTCACCTGTTTGTTTCAAGCTGCTCTAATCTTGCTTATTATTAGACTAACTGCAGCGCCATTTAACACCGTCAGGGATCATCAGCTGTGCCGTTGGCTCATTTTAATAATTAGCTCCGTGAGTCGGATTTGGGAGTGAAATGTGGGATTTACTAAAAAAACATAATCCAGGGAGCGTGATATACCAATTAAGCAGCAAATTCATGTTCCACGCAGATCAAAGATGACTCCAAGGAAGGAAATGAGGCAAAGATTCAGAAACCGGGGGGGGGGGGAATAATTCATACTTTAGTCAAAATACTACTACTAATAATAATACATTCATACACTCAGCAGCATCAACTCAACTCCCATGAACATTTCCAAGGAGGAAAAACCAAAACTGTCTGTTCAGTCGAAACAAGAGTAAAAGCGGGGAGCAAATACGCGCAAGTACAAAGGAGGCAGGAACGGCAAGTGTGAGGGGAGATTTCGATTTAGGAACAACAAGATTCAACCGCGTGGTTTGGTGGCGATGATCCTGCCGCAAGGTTCCGTCGAACCGCTCCACCAACTCAAAGACAGGCAGCTGAGAAATCTGTGAGCAAAACGTCGTCCTTTTACAAAACGGCCAAACTTGCCGCTCCGAACGTTTGACGCTGCACATTTTTGCGCGCGCGCGCGCACACACACACGGGACACTTTTTACAGCCGCCTGATGGACCGCCGGAGAACGTCATCCAAAAGAAGCACCTTCCGTGAAATCTGTCCCGAAGACATCTTGAAGCCTGGTCGCCAGTGCATCTGCCAAGACGCTGCGTGTCAACGCACACATTTTCCAATGATTATTTTTGGTAGACGGCAAGCCGTCTCTCTCTTTGGGGAAGGACAACGCAGGCTTATTGTTTGGGTTTTGTTGACCACATGAATGTTAAGAGCCCAGAGTATTCTGGAATGTCTTTTATTTCCTTTTCTCTTTGAACAAAAGGCCCAAATATTGAGCATGTTGACTGAGTTCCACATTGATAAGTCATCGTCGAGGGATCGGCTTGAAAAATAAATCTGAGGTTTCGTCATATAACTTTACGATAGCCCAAAAAAACAAACGGGCAGAATAAACAGTAGATCTAAAAAGTCTACACACCCCTATTCAAATGCCACGAGACCAAGATAAATCCTTTCAAAACTTTGTGCAGCACAACTGATAAAGTTCTTGCACAAGTATGCACACCCTCTCATAAGTGGGGCTGTGGCTATGTTCAGAATTAACCAATCATAATCAAGCTCATGTTAAAAAAAAGGAGTCAGCACACACCTGCCAGCATTTGAAACAGCTCTGAATAACCTCAAATACGTTAAGTCGCTCGTCTCGGCAAACCGTCAGCGTGGCGAGCAGGAGTTGATGTGAGAATTTTTGACGCAAGTACTGGCCTGATACCAATACTTGGTAGTTTTGGTGATGAGCGGTGTTAAGTACATTTTGGAACAATGGCCTAAACGTTCAACATTGGTTTCCTCAGACCGTAACACATTTTGCCACATGCAGATTTCAAGTTTTTTTTGTTGTTGCAAAAAGCAGCTTGGCTTGGGTGTCACCCTCGCCCATAGCCCGGCCATATGAAGAAACCGCTTGATTGTTGTCACATGGACGAAACGCAGCCAGGACTTGGCAGAAATTCCTTCAGTGGCGCCAGCTTTCCGGACCAGTTTTGCTTCTCATTTTCCCATCAATTTTTGAGGGGACGTCCAGGTGTCGGTGGCAACGTCTAGCTTTTCTCCACTCGATGATGATGACTGTCCTCTCTGTGTTCCACAATGTTATATTTAATGCCTTGGAAAGTTAGAAGAGGCTGTGCACACTTTTACAATCACATTACCTCAGTTGTTTATTTCTACTTCCCCTTTCAAATATATATATATATATATATATATATATTTTTTATTATTATTATTGAGTTGTAGAGGGTATAGTTTCCATTAACAGTGAAACCGTTTTCAAGTGATTTGTCTTCGTTACAGGTTTTTTTCTAATCACAAAAACCTGGCCCCTGAGCATGGTTGCGTACTTTTTTATATGAACTGTACCAGCTGTAGCTTGAAGCAATGTGGGCATAAATGACTACATTGCCATTATTAGCTGCTTTTATTTGGTGTGCACAGTTCCATGAGACTTGGCAGATCAAAAGCTTTCGAATCAGCTCAATAGAAGAAGTGAAGTCTTTGAGCACGTGGGCCACCGATTCTCAACTTGGAACTGAAACCAGTGCAGCCATATGAAAGTGTCCTCCTGGCTGCAGAGTTAAGCTCTTTGTTTTGAGGTGGTGTTTTTCTGTGTGTGCTCAACTTTACTTTGCTGTGCAGAAGTTCAGCAGCCAGTGTTCATAATGATGCCCCCGTGCCATTTTACAACGCTACGCACACACAAACACATATTCGACAATTGAGAGGTACAGTTTGACTCTTTGCAATTTGGTCCCAGACCAAATTGCTTGTAAGTGCCAATGCGTATCCAGTGGAGGAGGTTGGCATGTAACCCACGCAGGCAGTCACTTTTGACTTTTCCAGTTCAATTGAGACTCAACAAATTGCACTTTTTGAAGACCTCTAAGGTTTGAGGAAGGTGCTTCTGTGCATTTATGCTGTCCAATTCATCATCGCATTTCACATTCCCTTCCAAATGGACTTTTTAACAACTTGAAGAAAAGACCAGAGGCATATCCCTTGAGTAATTGCAGCACCAATAACAGAGTCTGACAAGTTGGCCACGCAAGGATCTTACGCACGAACCTAACAGTGTCAGAAAAGTGGGATTGTTATCATGTCTGCTTTGGACAAGTCATAAAAATTCTTAAGTGGAGCAGTCCCCCCCTCCCCCCCTCCCCATGAGAAGGTCGTATTTTGTGCTATTTCAGTGACGTGTTCTTTCAAACGGCAGCCGCAGTCTGAAGGGTCACACAGGATGGTCCAGAAATGTTTTGATTGATGATGACGTTCTCTTGCAGCCGGAGAGGTTTTCTCTTACAGCCTGCAAATACATAAAAGTTTGGTATTAGATTGGAAAAAAATACTGAAATTATATACGCAATCCAAAACTCACTTCAATAGAAATCATATCACCTTGACCAAGAAACGTTTGCTACAGCACAAACATTTTAAGATTACAACACATTTTCAATTTTTTCTACATGTGCTTTTAAAAACTTATTTGACGATAAATAATCACCAAAGTACAAAATACAATAATGTGCACGGATGTTTAGGACTTATTTGATGTGCTGGCCAATATTATTACACTCCAGTCCTGTGGGTTAGGGCCTACAATTTCAAAAGAAGAAAAAATAAATGGAAGAATTTAAAAAAAAACAAAAAACAAAAAAAAAAAGCATGACTTCAGATTTGTCGCAGGCAAGCAAGTGATCTGTGGCTTTCAGTCCCCCTTACCTGCTTTCGTACCCGTCCGTCACGGCGGTAGCCAGCTAGCGTGTCTGGGAGGTTCGGACCGCTGCAATTTTTGCCTGTATGTGAAGAACAACATGAGCAACGACCATCGTGGTGCAAAAGGGTAAAAAAGTAGACTATTAAACTGCAAGCTGTTTTTACAGACGGCAAAATCTTCTTGAAAAAGTACATTTCAAGGAATTACGAACAAATTCCTTAAACGAGGCCCGACGCCGGCGCACGATCTCACCGTGCGCACTAAAAGAACGCGCAGTGCTGCTCTCCCGGGCGGTCGGGCCCGAGCCTAGCCACAAACAGCAAAAGCCTGAGATACCACAAGATAGTGTCAACACAGTACAACACAGTGCACAAAAACAGCAAATTGTCGAGTCTTCTACGGTCATTTTCTCTCTGCATTCACACACCTGGCTTGAGCGGAGATACCGAACGTCATTAGAAATACTGAACACGCACCCAACGAACAAAGTGAGGGGTACCTCTGCTGCGTTGGAGCCATAGTCACTCAACATCTGCGTGCTGGCCACCTCCAGGTTCCAGTCGCACATCTCCAGCAGCTTTCGACACTCGGGCCCGCTCCTCAGACCCAAACAAAACAACTGCTCCACCTACGAGCAAACAAACCGTTGATTACAACTCAAAGCAGAAATTGGAGGATGCTTTTGATTGTAGGACGTAACGGAAATATTTTTTTGCTTGCAGCCCTCACAAGCACATTTGAAAAGTGCTCGTAGTCCAAATACACGGCCGTTTCGATTGAAGCCGAAACGTCAGGACGGCCTTTTTCTTCATCTTCTAAACGTTCTGCCGGTTATTATTAGGAACCCTTTAAGTGCTCCTTCGAGTCCGCTACTATCCACACATACCTTTCACGAACCGCACTGTGAGTAAGCTGCACAGCGGTCGCAGAGCAGCAGAAATATTTACAACCTGTTCATCACGGTCGCAATGGCCTGATTTTCCCTGAAGGATCAACAAAGCTTGGAAGAAAATGGCAACCATCAAGTTTCAACGACTACCCGTTTGCAGTTACAGTAGATGCTGTACATAAAAATGTTATTACCCAGAATGGCGCAAGAGTTGACCTGGAATGCACCAAACTGGATCTCTGCGGAGCAGCAAAGCATTTTCCGGCCGAGGACTGAAGCTCGCCCACTGCATCGCAAATGTCTCTTGCATGGGGCCTCCATTTTGATGGATTACCGCGACTCGGCAATGGACTACTTGGGGTTGTTCAAAAGTTTGAAATCGTGGTTTTTGATGTGGGAACTTTGACTTCATACATTCGCTTCTCCTCACGAGGGGCGCGGGCGTGGTGGAGCCCATCCCAGCCATCCTCGGGCGAAAGGCGGCGCACACCCCAAACCGGTCGCCAGCCAATCGCAGGGCACATAGAAACAAACAACCATTCGCACTCACATTCACATTCACATTCACTCTTACGGGCAATTTAGAATCTCCAATGAATGCATGTTTTTGGAATGTGGGAGGAAACCGGAGTGCCCGGAGAAAAGCCACGCAGGCACGGGGAGAACATGTTAAACGCCACACAGGCGGGGCCGGGATTTGAACCTGCAACCTCAGAACTGTGAGGCAGATGCGCTAACCGGTTTGTCCACCGTCCCGGACTTCATACACATGACCAATAATTTATGTGTAAAATGTTAACAATATCAATCGTGTGAACTGACGGAGAGCAAAACATGAAATAGTACGAACGATGGGGGCCACGCTGTTGATAAAAAAAGGTACTGATGGAAGCAGGAATCATTCACTTTCAAGGACATCTTGGGACACACTCCTCGTATTATGACACGAAATAATGCAGATGGTCGCTATTGTGGCCTGGTGAATGGAACAGAAAGGTAGTGACTGAATCTGCATGTAAGGAAAAGGACACTTTAGAAAAGGGAGCTAGTAAAAGTCAAACAACTACTGCGAAAACAATTATCGTGTTTTTTGATGGATGTCAGGAAATTCTAGTAGAATTCTGTGCGACGATTGGAAAATTCAAATGAGTTCTCTTTATTATTTTTGATTATTGTGGGATCAGAGGATGATAAACAATTTCAGCAAAATAGCTTTTTTTTTTTTTTTTTTTCCCCCCATAAAATGAGCATTCTTCACAGCATACGAAAAGTAATTCTCACCTTGAGGTAATGCACAGCTTTCTGAATGTTCCAGTTGTGGTTGCGAAGAGCACATTGGCACTCCTCCGTCGTCACACCGTGAACTGCCGCCTGCACCTGACGGACAAAAGAAGTCAAATCAACAATGAGGAATGTCCAATTCATCTATTACATCAAGACCCTTTTTACACACAAGAAATGTCATACAATAATCTACTGGCAATGAATAAAGAAAGTCTGTTGTTGGGACACAACATTCTCATTACTTTATGGTTACTACTGTAATATAGTATTACATTATAAATAGAGCTCAGTGGACCCCCGCTAATCTCGGGGCGGACCACAAACAGTGAAAATCGGTAGAAAATGCCCATTGTAATTGCCTTGAAAAAAACTGTTCTTGAATAAGTAATTGGGGATAAACCACCAATAAGCGTTTTGGGGGTTGGTTCCGCCTCAACAAAAAAAAAAAAAAAAAAAAAAAAACTACCAGAAGAAAAAAAACAAAGATTTGAAATTGGAAAAACAATTTGAACCCAGAAGAGGTGAATCCGCAGGTGTGCGAGGGTCCACTCTGTTGTATTCATCGTTGAACACTGATCAGCTACGACAACTGAATATTTGTGATTTTTCATCCCTAAAGTGAGACAAATATCAATTCACAAAGGGGAGGCTGTTGCATAAGGACAACCAGTGGACGTGGACACGCTTGAAATAAACATTACAGTCTCGCTCTTAAGGGGGTCACTCGTCATCTCATTACAAGTACGTAGAACATTACTTAAGATTATTGTACTCGAACGTATTGAACGTCTGCCAATGCAGCGTGCACCAACCAACTACATCATCATGATTACTTACACACTATACGGAGATACAGCACAGTACTACAACTGTATCAAATGCAGTATTTTGCCTTTACAAAGATAATGTTGGGGTTTGATTGATTGAGGAATTCATTAACAATATGTTAATAATTGGCTTTGTCGTTTGCAGTGATGTACAACTGTATTGCATCACACTTGCCCTGAGAGAGCTGTGGCTAATATTTTGTCATTTTCGAGGAGTCAAAAGTATGAGTTGTAAGTTATATGGCGCCCTCCCTGAACAAAGTCAACATAGGGCCCACCCACACCCAACAGTGTGTTGGTAAAGTGTGTTTTATTTGTATTTTATGTCCAAAATAAAATGGCATGGAGCATTGAAGAACATCCCCATGGGTAAAGTTATCCTGAACTGTGTTCCAATAAACAGAAAATGATTTGCAGACCACTTCTTATTTGAATGTTCTTCCTAAATGATGTACCGTACACAAATATTTTTAGTCAAGCGATTTCAATGGCAAGCGAGCAAATCTTTAATAGCAAAATGTACCGGCGTTACCAGATAACTAGCAACCCTTTACTGCTTTTTTTTTTTTTTGTCAATGTCTTTCTGTCTCCAAAGCGTTCTCTGTCAATTGACCGTCCGTCTGTTGTCGTACTGGAGCGGCTCCAACTACCGGAGACAAATTCCTTGTGTGTTTTTTGGACATACTTGGCAAATAAAGATGATTCGGATTCGGATTCTGATTACCACTTTGACTCTGTCAGCTGAGTTTCCTAATCCGTCCGTCCTGGGACAGGAAGCGGTGCCTGCCGTCGTCGTCGTCAAACCTTCTGCACAAGCCGCGGCGGGACTAACTGATGGCTTCGGTCCTATCAGTGGTGCAGGACTGCCATTACTGTTGGTGGAGAAATTGGCCTTCAGCTCCCCCTGCAAAGCGCCGAGCACCATGGGTCGAACCGTAGCGGTGTTCGCCTGCCGTACGTGCCGTCCGTCCTCCGCACCGCTGACGCTCAGGCTCTCGGCCTCCCTGAAGAAGCGGCCGTATTTGTCGAGGTAGGGCGGCCGCTCTGGCAGAAGGTAATAGTGAGTGTTGCTGACCTTTCGTCCGTCACGGACTATGGGGAGGATGCAGGGGCCCTTGTTCGCAAACTCCCTGCCCGGCGCCTGGATCACTTTGGGTGCAGCGTATTTGGGATCAGAGGCAAAGCTGTGCGTAGTGGGCATGAATATACCGGGAGAGGTGGAGAGGTAGGAGCTTTGGGCCTGCGCGGAGGGGCAGGCGGTAAGGGGGGTGGGACTGGCAGAGCAGACGGCGGGCTGCGGGGAGCCCACCTCCGGGCCCTTGGGGCTGGGAGTCCTGGAGCCAGGCTGCGACAAAGGTTCCCTCGGAGGGATCCGCGGCGGGCGGTCCCGCTCTGAGCAGGAAATGTCCTCTGCGACGTCGGCCGGGGTCGGGGACAGCGAGAGGTCCCCGGAGCGCCGAGCGGATGAACAGTCGCCCCTTTTAATTGGGCGAGGGGGAATGGGGACACGAGGAGGGATCTGGGGTTTGTCCTCAGAGGAGGGGAGGTGCGCCCGCAGACACGCGGCTGAACTCTGACCTGTCGGCACATTGAGCCTCCTCATGCACTCTTGCTGGAGTTCCTGGAATATTTCTGCAGACTGGGAAAATGAGGTAGTCGGGCCCTGGCTGTGCATGCTGGGGAGGAAGAGGTTATCTTCGAGGCCCTCCACCTTCTGCGCGGACGCGTTGTCCTCCTCTGGAAAATGGACTTCCTTCTGCTCCTCACTGTGCTGCAGCTCCATGCCATTGATGGAACTCACCTGTGAGCAAAAACATGATGTATATACAGTGTGTATTGAAAACTTAAGCTTGACACTCATTTGTCTACTTCCTACACATATTACAGAGACAGACTCCAATAAACACCCCGTAAAAAAATGCATCAAGAAATAGATCCGCAGCACCGCATGCATTAAGAGAGAGCTTAAGCAAGGCAGCTGCACAACACTGAGCGGTTGGGGATTCGTTTATTTCTCGGGGGCACCTCAGCAGCGCTCGGGCAGCGGGCTGAGATTCCTTCAACAGCCAGTCCTTTAGAGCCTCCTACCCGCAGCTAAGTCAATAAGGGCAGAGCTCCTGACAATTGCCAAAAGGCCTCTGAATGTGGTGTTCCATTCACTTTTTTTCTGGGTTGCTGTAGAAACACAACTGCAGAGGGATGAATGGGGTGAGGAAATTGGCAACTGTGTAAAAGGGAATGGCTGACTGCCGGGACGGCGCTCTCCAGTCCATTTATTTTCTATACCGCTTGCTAACCAAGCTTACAGTCGGCAAAAGGCACACTACGCGCTGGACTAAACCTTCACTACTCGCAAAAAGAACGTAAAACGCACTACAACTTTTACTGTGTTTAATCCATGAATCAACAGATCAATATCCAAGGACGTCCAGTTCCATGCCTTTCTGTGACGCTTCCAGTCTCTCCGTATCTATGTTGGAACTTGGCTGATTTCAGTCTGTGACGTTCTTAGCTCAGTGGCCACGGCGGCCGCCCCGTTTAAAGCGCGTGCTGTGGATCAATTGCTAGTTGTCTCCTTGGTCTCAAAATGTGGACAGCATGACGACGACGACTGTTTACATAACCAAATTCTAATTGACCCTGGTCGCTTCACGGGTCAAACACCTGCTGTGAATTTTACGGAGCTCGGCAACTTCGACAAAAAGCACCGAAACGTTGAACATGCGCAGTCAAACGTTTAGAGAAAGTCAAAAATAAGTGCACCTGTAAAGGTTATAGTGCATTTTAGGTTCATCCTGAAATTTCACCCGACATCCCAATATCCTTTCAGGGAGAAGTGTATCCAGACGTAACGTTCACACCGTCACCAAGTCATCATTATTCTGACATGACATTTTCCTACCGCACCTCCACATCGTCTTCATCTTGGGCTACGTCGTCGTACGCCGGGGGTCGCGGTAAGGGTCGCGCATCCCAGTCCACTACGGGTGTGGGGTGAAGTGGGCGGGGCAACGACCTGGAGGGACTCTGAGGTGGTGTCCGGTCCAAGAGATTCTCTGCTCCCAAAACCAGCTTTGCGAGACAGGGGATTGGGATTTCCCCCCCAGGTGACGGGGAGGGTGTGGGCGGGGGGAGCTCCTCCCCAAAGTCAATGAGGGACACTTCTCTCCAGGGGTAGTGGCTTGACTCCGAAGTCTTGTCACTCCCCTGTTTTGAAGAAGAGACCCAGGCCGTGGGTCGAAGTTTGAGGCCTTTGACAGCGCTCGCTTTCCCAAGTGACAGTCTCGTCAATGCTGCCGATGTCAAGTCGTCGTCCTGATGCACAGGATCGTAACAAGGCTCTAAGGAGAAACGTGCAAAATCATTCATTACTTTTGGGGGACGGGAGAGGGAGTTCACGCCACAGCAAGGCCATTTGATAGCAGGGTTCGACGTTGGGGAAATAGAGAAACGATGATGTTACGGAATGGAAAATAAAGGTAATGGCAGAGGCACTGCACAACAAGCAAATGAGAAAAAATACATGAGGTGTACCTTTGAAGAGTGGAGCTAGAAGGGAACAGAGAGGGCAGGAGCAATGGGTGAGGAGCTGCTGAGAAAAAGCAGACTTACTCTGGATTACCATCGCTGGCTGAGGAGGCTCTTCTGGAAACAAAGTCCACACACCGTGGTGCAAAGAATGAAAAGGGGGGCGGGGGAAAGTGCGGGGATCCGAAAAGACGAGCGAGTCAGGAAAGAAAGATCGGTCAGGGGAATTTCAAAGCAAAGCAAAAGAATATTTACGATTGGAATGAAAAGGAGCAACCTGACAGGACACCCAGACATGAATATGAATAAAAGGGCACAGGAAATATGTGCGCGCTGTAGGAATTGAACAAAACGCGACTGTAGTGTACATGAACATTTTCATCACGAGTAGCTTTTCTGCTCAAGTTGCGCACTGTTACGGAGCCAGACAAACAGTTCACATTGAGCATTTGCGATCAGAGAAGCTACGTACCTAACCGAGCTGAGCCTGATGTCAAACCAAACATCAGTCGTAGTGTCGTTTATTAGGCCAGACTCCATCTTTTTTCCCTACCGATCCCAGCTGACTGGAGGCGACAGACGGGGTACGTACACCCTGACCTGGTTGCCGGCCAATTGCAGAACAACCGTTCACAATCACACCTACAGACAATTTAGAATCTTCAGTCAACCTAGCGTGCCTGTTTTCGCCACGGGGAAGAAAGCCGGACCGCAGGGGACCTCGCGACTGTGCGGCTGACGGCGGAACTACTGCCACTTATCGTGCTGCCCCATCATAAAATTGATTTATAGAATTAGTACAAAGTGATTATACTGGTAAATAAATTAAAAAAACAACAACCACCATTTTTAGCGTCCAAGTGAAACAGCATAATTGTTATCAGGGACATGTATTTAATAGGGAAAAAAAGATCCATTCAAAAAGAGACAGAAACGACCATTCAGAAATGTAATCACGTTTCCCGCTATGACATGTTTTCATTGACTCACTTTTTGCTCGCCCCGGTAGCCGAGTGGGCCGAGCTCCACTGAGGTCCAAACCGAGAACATCAGGAGGATCCATGGGATTCCCAAGATACAAACTGGTAGAGAAGGAGCGGGAGGGGGGCGTTACTTGGGCAAGGCCACCGATTGCAAGCAGCTCCTGCCATCTACTGGTAAAAGTGTCACAGCGGCATCATCTTTACTCATCGATCCTGTCCGGGAAGCCCCAGCAGCGATGAGGGTTGGCATCTCCATGACCGGTGTGGATGAAGCTGTTCTTGAGTGGTCGGCTGATGTCGTGAGCTGACAAACCCGCCACCGATGTCACCACGTGCCTGGGAAACTGCCCCACCTTGAGGGTACGTTTATTTTGACCTCGCCACCAATAGTTCTCGGCTCTGAAATATTAAGAAATCATTACAATGAAACATAACAGGCTCTCTGCTGTTTGTTTTGTTTTATTCACGGTCCACAATTTTGGGGTTTCCCCAAGTGGGAAGCGGGGCGTGTCTGTGCTGCCAGAAGAGCTAACATTAATTCATGACAAAGATCAATAAATACATTCAAGCTGTATGATAACCAATGACATGGGCAGATTTAACCTCTGAATACATTTGCACCTAACACTCAACAACCACTTGCCTCCAACGCATGGAACAACCTGCATGCGCACACGCACGCAAAAGCTCTCACCTGCCCTCAAAGATTGTGATGACATCATCAATCTGGATCAGGAGCTTATCTTGCTCGTGGAAGTCCTGCAGCGCACACATGTCCGTCGGCATGCTCTGAAACACACGTTAGCGCCACCGTCAGGTGGCGGGCCTCACCGAACGGGAGCATCGCACTGTAAAATTCACTTGTGACTAGTCACAAGTGAATTTTTATATATGTACATATATATATATATATATATATATATATATATATATATATATATATATATATATTTTTTTTTTTTTTTTACTACATTCTGGTGAGTCCAAACTTGCATGAGTTGTATAAAAATAAATGGGGATGATGATCCAATCATTAAAATGGGACATTTAGGGGAGAAATGACAAAAAACTATGACGACGGTTGTTATTGTCTGATCCAAATTGCACAACTGGTGACTACATCTTATGCGGGAAATCCGAGATCAAGTCATTCCGATGCATCTCTACATCAAATCTGTAATTTGTCGATCTTTTAATCAATATTTTGATGTCACCATTATTGCATTTTCCACCTTTTAGTCGGACTCTACTATTGGAGCCGTTCAGCGTTTTGTTTCCTGGGGAAAAGTTCCTGTCCAGAGTTCTGCACTCTTCTGTAAACATTTTAACAGTTACTTCAAGAAATGTCCACTAGATGTCGTTGAAGGTAAATTGATGCAATCAGAGTCACCGAGGTTGACATTTCCATGACTTCTCTCAAGTACGGTTGATTGTATTGACTCCCCTATGAAAAGAAGCAATGTTTCTGCCACTTTACCTCCAGCAAGAACTCCCGTAGGGCAACAAAAGTTGGTCTGTCCTCCGATTTCGGTGCCCAGCACTGCAACATGACATTGTAAATATCCCGCGGACAGTCTTCTGGCTTAGGGAGACGTTCACTTTCTTTATCAATCTTATGCAGGATCTGGAGAGAAAACAAAACTTTCTTGATGAAATATGCAAATGCCTTGCAGTATTTATGTAGTGGGTACTTTTGATACACACTCGATTCATTGATATGATGAAAGAACAGCATTTTTCCAAGATGTATTCTCATTATGCTATTCAATACTTCACTGAATTGTTGCTAGAAGCATGAGTCTACCTGGCTCCCATTAAGGCCTAACCAAGGCTCCTGGCCATGTGTGAACATCTCCCATAGCGTCACGCCAAACATCCACGTGTCAGTAGCATGAGAGAAGGTTCTGGTCTTCAGACTCTCAGGCGCGCACCTGTAGGACGGACAACAACTTCTTTCCAACGGAATGCACACAGATACGGATTAGGGAAAACAACTCAACTAAATAAAGTTTGAATTATTAGATGTCTAACAAATCAGATCAGTCCAACTCTCAAAAGTCATAAGCTCAGACTATTGTCGTCCACTCACCACGCAAAGGGAACCTTCCGGTGTTCCTGCATGACGTAATGCTCATGATTGTTCGGCAGTGCCCTCATCAGGCCAAAATCGCCGATCTTCACTCTGTGAGCTGATGCCAGCAGGACGTTTCTGAAGAGCCAAGTCACATTTTAGCCCCATAACTGTGACTTTTAACTCACAAAAAAGGTGCAACATAAAGTGCTACAGGATTGTGAACATGTATTTGCTCATTGGTGCCTGGAAATATTCTCATGCATCCAGGTCATTTCATTCTCAGGCCATTGAATCGATCGCAACTGGACTGTTCTGCGGCCGCACGCCGACTGTGCAATTACTTTCATCACCGATTCAAAATGTGTCGGTGCCTTGTACACGATCGTGCTGAAGTTGCCATTCCAACCTGAGTTGGCATTTTTGCAGAGCGTCATCTTTGTGACATTCTTCCAAGACAAACAAACCAGTCCGGTTACGATGGAGTCAATGCCTTGTGAATTTGCTCAGTGGTGCATGGTAAAAGTTGCATTCTGCATATCGAACAATATTTCAGTAGCTAGTTAGTATGATTTTTTTGTTTGTTTTTTTTCCCCCAACCCAGAACAGTCCTCAGCACACATTCATTGCTCATTTTAAAATGTTTTAAAAGAAATAAAAGTGTTAACCATGGCACACCTGTCTGCTATGACATAACGACAAATATAATTAACTATGCCATAATATACCAATACGAGCACAATGATGATCTGTATGTGCAAATTATGATGGGAAAATTAGCAGTGCCTAATGAGGTTTTTTAATGGGCTGAATTTGGGCAAGACCACTAAATATAGCAGCCAGGAAGCGACTCATTTAGCCTGTGGGCCAAGTTACCCTGTAATGGCCTATAAAAGTCTGGGTGGAGCAGGAGGAAGGAAGGAAAGTCCATATCCATGAAATAACGTAACATGCCATCAAAACATTTTCAAGGGAAAATACGAGCAATCAAGTACACAGTGGATGAACACCAGCTCAAAATATTTGGAGCCATGTTATAAGCTCGTGACTGAATGTTTCTGGTGCAAACCTGGCGGCCAGATCCCGGTGGATGAAGCGCCTCTGCTCCAGATAGGCCATGCCGCAGGCCACCTGCACAGCATACTGACACAGAGTGTGGATCGGCACGGGCCCCTGTGGACGCACGCAGCGCAAGCGCTCCAGCAGAGAACCTAGCGGAGCGAGCTCCGTCACCTACGGCGCGTGGAGGCGGAGAGAGGAAGAGAGAGGGATGAATGGCTGACGGAGGAGCAAAGTCAGTTCAAATGTAGACCGACGCCATGAACAGAAAGGAGAGAACGGGAGCTTACGTTGACAAAGTAACGTGACAAAAACAGGAAGGCTGTAAGTAATGACATAGCTCGCTAACTATTTGGCACTGGAAGGTAGCACGGTGTTGAAAAGGCAGAAATGCCAGCGGCTATTTTGGCCCCGAGTGCACAAGCTCTCCTCCCTTCCTGCTTTTCTCCTCCATCCTCTCATCACTCTCGCACAAAGGCCTTCAGATGCCAAAGCAGATTAGAATGGCCCGTAAGGTCGTGCGCATATTCGCGGACAGTCTGACACGTACGTAGGCACACAAGTAAAAGTGTCGAAAGTAAACCCTCGTTTATTAACGTTCCAGAAACCGCCCGCGATGAACGACATCCGCTCAGTCGTGAACAAGTATTACTTGTGCTATTATGTAAAGTTTCATATATCCAATTCAATGGCGATACTGTGATACTTTAGACGGGTACGGGTATTTTGAGGGCACAATCCACGAGGGATGTCCCAATCCAACTTTTTCACTTCCGATCCGATTTTGGAGTACGGAATGTTAGAAAAGGCTTGATCAAGTGATATTACTCGAGGACAATAATCAGCAGGTGGGGGAAGAAAATGACCCATTCATTATTAACCAATGGGTTACATGAAGTCAAAAGAATGTAAAATAAAAATTGTATGAGAAGGCACTCAACAATAACTTCAATATTTTAATTGCAACAGAACCACTGCCTAACTTAAAAATAAGCAGTCTACATTTGAATAGACTAAATAACAAAAATTCATTCGAAAACCATGAAAAATAACCTCAATCAATAATAAACAACTTATACTTTTAAAGTGAAAAATAATTCAAGTTCAATTCAGTTATTATTATTTATTTATTTCCACGGTCAGCTTATGGTGGGAACATCATTTGCTTTCGCCGCATGTGTGGCAATCCAATTTTGAATTTCTTGATGCAACTGGGGTTTAGTTTGATTGACAATATTTAGGCGGGTCAAGGCTCCAGGTGCTTAGCGGTCTCGATCGACTATTGTCGATATAACTCATTTTTCACAGAGTTTGAAGGATATACGTCAGAGTGTATTGTTATATTGCCTGTTTGTATGCGTTTCTACAGCATTCGCGTACCAATATTCATTATTCTTCGGGTTCAATGCTATTTTTTGTTAGCTCGTCAATGGGGTTTTTCATTCACCGCATGTTCGCGTTAAGCTAGCAATTTGTGTGAACAAAAAGGAAGAAAGAAAAAGTCTGAAGTATTTGAACATGAAATAGGTGTAATTCCTTTGTCACGCGAGTTTAGTTTCATCATAAACTTTAACTGGAGTGTCAATAAACAACTTTTAAGCAAGCAACAGTCACTCTTCCTCCTTGCTATGTTAGCGCCTTAGCACCCTGTTGTTGTGTTGTGTTCACGTGGGCTCTGCATGCCGTCCAGGCGCTGCTGGAGCGAAGCATGGAATGGACCGTTTCCAGAAGAGTGCGGAAATCGGAGAGTTTATAGCCACTCCGATCCGATTCTCTTTTTTTCGGACCGATTTCCGATCTCAAGATCGGATAGCGACACCCCTACCGTCCGCAACCTCTACACAAGCACATGGCTAATTAAGGCAGGTGTTCTCTGCTTGAGTGACATGAACAACAGCCCAGGCGGACGTGGTGTGAACAGGCCCGTCTCCTGCATTCCTCACAGCGGCGGTGTCGGCAGTGTCGTCAGCGAAAAGCATGATTGGAACCCAGAATTCATTGCAGTGATGTTTTTAAAGCACTGTAGTAGAAAATCAAGCTAAACGGTGCTCTTTACTCTCATTTGTTCCTGTTGTTATGAGTGTGTGCATTCGCGATTTGTCAGGCTAAGGTTGGTATTTGTGAAATGATTTCAGAAAACTCTTGACTGCAGCTTTGCGGTCATGTTCTTTGTATCCTTAAGCAATTCGGTGACTTACCAAATGTACGACTTGAGATTACTCAGTAGGGTTTCTTTTTCTGCTAAGAATAGGACCCCGGTTGACCTTATGGGGAGTCAATGCCGCCACATTCAAATCATATAGCCGATAAAGCCAACGGTATCGGAGATGTGCAGGTGAGTAACTGGACTACACTGACCTATAAATAAGATCTGCGATGCACGGAATCTGCAATAAGTGAACCGCAATATAGCGAGGGATTACTGCACACGATTGCATAGTCCTCCCTCTGTGGGTGCCATTCTGTGTGCGCACTACCATCTTCATTGGGTGTGTGAGCACCACACCGTAGAGGCGAATGAGGTTCTGGTGATCCAGCGAGTGCATGGCGTTGACCTCAGAGATGAAATCCTCCAGAGAGTCAGGCTGGCTGAGCACATCCGTCTTCAAGCACTTTACAGCTACATTAATCTGGAAAGTAGGACGACGATGGACACCAGTACAGCTGCCCCAAACAAACATGGTGGTGCATGCATACTGCAACGCAGAAACCAAAAGTCTCCTCACCATCTTTCCTGCGGGAGTCAGCCACTCTCCTCTCTTCACAACGCCAAAAGATCCATCCCCGAGCTTCTCGAAGAGAGTCAGGTCCTTCTCTGTGATGAGGCAAGTCAGGGCCTGCTGTTGGTCATCGAGAGGAGCCTCTCCAGCGGGCTGCGAGGCCAGGACCCCGTCCGGCAAGCCCAGGGGACGTGTGGGAGACACTTTACGGAAGGAGGAAGCGGGCTGGCCCTGCGTGGGAAAGTCTAGCCCGTCTGGACGCTTACCGCTAAACACCTAGAGCGAAATAAACGGAGAGAAGAACTATGTCAATCTGGAAATCTAAAAACAAAGAAACAAGCATAAGGAAAAAGTGCACGATAATCAATGTGGTATATGCACAACCTACTTCTGCATTCGGCAAATTCGGCAAATTCCTCCGATTCGGGTGAATGGCGAAGGGGGCCGTGACAAAGCAACTGCAGGGACTTTAAACCGAAATCATTTGATTGCCTCAAAAGGTTTGCGAGAAAACAATTTCAGGGCGGCGCGCTTGCTGACTGGTGAGCACATCTGCCTCGCAGTTGTGAGCTTGCGGGTTCAAATTCACCCTCGCCTGTGTGGAGTTTGCATGTTCCCCCTGTGACTGAGTGGGTTTTCTTTGGGTACTCTGGTTTCCTCCCACATTTCAAAAACGTTCATGGTAAAGCTCATTGAAGACTAAATTGTCCGCAGGTGTGAACGCGAGTGCGAAAGGTTGTTCGTGCCCTGGCGACCAGTTCAGGGTGTAGCCCGTCTCCCGCTCAAAGTCAGCTGAGATCGGCGCTAGCACACCCGCAACCCGCGTGAGGAGAAACGGTTCAGAAAACGGACGGATGGATATTCATTTCAAGGTACTCTCAGTTTGGTTTAATAATTCTGTTGGACAACAGAAATTAAGCAATGTCTGATTTTCATTTGCTAATTTTCAGCGAATGTCTATTTATATGACGTTGGTCAGTTTCAACTTTTTTGAGTGATCATTTGGGGCTTTTTCTTTCTTAAACAGTAGGGTACCACTACCGACAATTTCATGTGTGTACATAAAAATCAAAACAAAAGTGGACTTCATACAAGCACACGAGGTGAATAATGAATACACAACTGATCTTTTGTTTAGCTACGTTTTTGACCAAATCTGCAGTGAGTGAGTAACTACGCAAATGCTGCTGCTTATGCACAGACGGGCACCGATCATGAAGGACTCGCCAGGAAATTACTTAGCTGCCAGGAAGTGCTTCATCAGGCCAAGCGCTATTACATTAAGTAAGATGAAAATGAGCATGCGTGAGAGTTTTTAGTTCCCCTAAACTTGCTCTTGTACAATGCGCATGCTGAGCAGAGGCTCTCTGTTTAGAGGTCCCAAGAGGAATTCATGAAAGCTACCATTGCTGTACCATAGCAGTTGGGTTTAAAAAAAAAAAAAAAGAAAAAAGTCAGATACATTACAAACAGATGTCTCTCTCAGAAATAACATATTCCCCATTCCAAACACATATTTTACAGGATAATGAGATGGCCACCAAACTTCAGGACACAGAAATTGGATAATTAGAAATAAAGACGTGCCAATGAACACTGGTGCCTAACATGTTTGACTGACCAAATATAAACAGTAGCAGGCGGTGTACGGTGTCACTTTCACACCGTACCAGACATGACGTAATGCTGTAACCTTTTTAAAAACACCACGGTGACACGGTGTAATTTCTAATAGGAGGCTCAACACTGAAAATATTATGGCGATGACCGAGCAGAACTTGAAAAGTACCAAGGAAGAAAATGGGCAGCTGTTTTAATAATGTCTGTGTTCAGTGTATAATCACACACTAAGTCATGCAGGCAATCACATGCACATGACACAAAGTCATGGTGGCTCTGTGTTGGTGTACACAGTACAATAAACCCCCCCATCCGCCACATTTTTGGAGTCGCACATTTTTCTAGAGAAATAGCTGAAAAACTCACCTATTGGCGCCCAGCTGCACGTTTTTATTATTTGTTTTGCTCTCTCTCTAACAGCCTAAAGATGCTTCCCAAATGCCCTGCTCCTTCTAAGGTACCATGTTAACGGAGAAGTAGGCAGCCAACTTAACAGCGAACAGCAGCAAGATGGAAGTTTGCAGTAGAGGTGTGACAGGCAGGTGGCGTTGACCATAGAGAAAGCAGTAGGGCTGAAAGATTTGGGAAAATAATCTAATGGTGACTTTTCTTCCCCCTCAATATTGCAAAAACAATTTTTTAAGGTCCTCTTCTCATGTATTTGTTAAACAACCACAAGCAATAAAGGTGAGGTGTGCGGGTGTCCACCTTGCACATCCAGGACTTGCGCTTGCACATCGCTTTCCTCCTCTTTACAGCCTCCAACAGTCGTCGCTGCCCTTTTTTTTTTTTTTTTTTTAAATCAAGAGAATAAAATATATCAGACCAATTCTGAAAGGCAACAGTGAAACACAAATGAGACCATTACTAAACACTACAGTTCGAGTTGAACAAATACAAAAAAAAAAACTCCTACAGATTGCTTGAACAACCCTTAAATACGACCCCAGATTTAAGACTTACTCTCAGTTAAAGGACAATACATGCACAAAACCCTCTGAGGGTAGCCAGTTTCTCACCAGGTCGACCCATGCCAATCTTCTCCAGGTCTTCATTCTTGACGTAGTCAAAATGGGAGAGCCGTGTGACATTGAGGTCATCTCTGATTCGCAGGAAGTACTGCTGCAACTGCACTTCGACCAGCAGCTCCTGCAGCCATTCTGTGCCTTCCTCACTCTGCATATTATTGCCCAGTTTCTACAAGAAAACAAACACAGGAAACTGCTCGTTATTTAGTTTTTCTACTTTGTTAACAGGACAACGTTTAAAATCTAATTCACAACAACAACAAAATTGGAACCAACATTCAAACAAATACTGGTAGATGTGCTTGAGTAATTTCTGTAAGTAAAATTACAACCAAATGTAGGTTTAAAAAAAAATACATTTTCCAGAAAAATAAGAGTTTCACAGTAGACAAAACATAATGATGACATACAAAATGAATAAGAAACTTCAGTGACAATTACGTGGGCAACAGCGCTAGTAGTGCAAGATGTGCAATGGTGACCTCAGTGTGCAGTCCACAGTACAAAAGTAAACAAAACAGGCATCGCTGCCCAAAAGTTGCCCTTGGCCGCGATGAATAAACATTTGCAGGAATGTACGGATGGGTAGATTTTCCTCATAGTATCATACTCTCAAATAAGCATACCGTCACAGATATCCGGTCAATATGCATAAATGTCTAAATAGATCAAAAGGCCGTAGCGGTAATAATTTTGTTCTCACTACAACGAGAGTACATTATAAAGAAAATATCCCAATAATATTTTTACATACAGATATAATGGTGTTCTGCTGGATCACATACAGTAAGTACCTGGCAAAAAAAAGGAAATAAAAACCTGTGATAGACTTGCAGTCCCATAGAGTACAACCGGCCCAGAAGTTATGATGTGCAAATACTGTACTTACAAGTAGGGGCATTCGATACCACTTTTTTTTTTCTTTTTCTCCAGGCCGATACCAGAATGAGTATTCACTCTTGGATACTCACAGATAACGAGTACAGATACCGCTAGTACTGATATACATGACATTTCAATGAACATAATGACAGATAAATGTGAAAAAAGACCTCTTTCCTTCTAGCGCCATCTGCTTGCGTGGAGGACTTGCCAGAGGTCAGATTTGTTTCCCTTAAGTATCGGTGGATTGGCAGCCTTCACGAGTACCTGATACCTTGAAATAAGGCTTGTGTGGGTACTCGCCCGTCCCTACTTACAAGTGACAACCCCACAGGGTATGTATTATTTCCAGGGACTTGTCCATTTCATTTTTAGCAGAATCAGAATAGGTTATAATTTGGGGAAGAATGTTAGAATGAATATTGATATATGTTAGCTATCAGCTAAATACTGTATATTGTATAAATTTCCAGGGGTGAAAAAGGATTTTCAAGCTGCTGATAATGTATACACATGCATAATACATTCCACTGAAAAGCATTTCGCACGAGCGTCCTTGCCGTCCTTCGTGGGCAACACGTATGTGTTGTTGACCACAGAGTAAAGAAGTTGCAACTCTGTTTCCTCTCTGGCCTCTTTGCAAAGCAGTGTCACATCTGAGCTGTAAGGAGTCAGGCTAACTATTTACTTGGTATCATTTTAGCAATGCGCCAACATTTTGACTGCCTTTCCCAAAAGACTTTTTCACCGAAATAAATTCACACGCATAACACGTTGAACACCGACAGTCAGCGCGCAAATGCGTACACCGCAGATTGAACGGATCCACTGTCGCTCAGCTTCCGATCGTGGACTCCTCGTCTCTCAAAATGTTGGAGACAAAATCAATAGCGCCTCTGCTGGTTGCAGCAAAGTAGTGCACGCCATTGTGCCAAAATTGCCTCAAAGTATGGTTTATTTTTCATTAATCGATTAATAAAATTGGTTATTAAGGTGATCCCAACCATAAACCATAAATCAATTTGTTTCTGTTTTGGTCAACTTAATGAATTTGTTCACATGCCATCCGGCCATCAATCCATTATCCATACCGCTAATCCTGTTCAGGGTCGCAAGGAGCTGAAGCGTATCCGAGCTGACTTCGGGCAGAAGGTGGACTACACCCTGGAGTGGTCGCCAGTCAGTCGCAGGTCACGTTCAGAGACAGACAACCATTCACCAAACCTACACGGCCTGCACCGAAGTCAGAAGTCTGCACCACGACACCATCAGTACATGTACCTGCTTCTCAGCCCATTGGCCCCAAATATATTTATAGATGCACAGCTCGAAAACAAATTTTGATAACTTCCTAAGGATGGAGACTTCTAGAAGCACAGCACATGACGGCAACAAATATAGCGTCTCTCATTCCTCATGGTGGTGGGGAAACGCACACAGACGCACGCAAACACAGAGGTATCAAAGGCCTAACTCTTGAGCTGTATCAGCTCAATTCTGCTCTGACATCCTGCTGCAATAACAACTCTCCCAGAGGACAGCCATGGTCCAGCTGCAACCACATACACACAATCCTTTCGCACTACCGAAGCCAAACAAACTTACTCGATATACGTGAAAGTGTGCCAGAAAGGGCAATGCCTTTCTCAGCTTCTCAAAGCGTCGCATCCTGAATTCCTCAGTCCTTATGAGTGGAGGAGCCCAGAAACGTGCTCTGTGATATCGGCTTGATAGCCGAACCACTCTGCTCCCATTCTGAGCATCCCAGTGTCTGAAGGAATGGGTAGACCAACTCCCTGGATCCAGATCTGGAGCTATGAAGCCAGGAAGGGGGCAAACGGCGTCTTACGAACCTGTGCACAAATCTACAACATTCCATAGCATGCCAATCCGTCTGAAAGTCCGTTCTTTAGCTTTGACTCACTCACACAGGCAGAGAGGCACCTCCGTGTCCAAAAAAAGTAAAGCTAAACAGATCAAAACAAAAACAAACAGTCCTGCCACGTGTTCTCCGCACACAGTCAGGAGCCAGTGATCCAAATGTTGCAGAACCTCACAAATGAATCACTCCTCTCTCTCTCTCTCTCTCTCTCTCAGACTCTCTCTCACTCGCCGTCTGACTGCATGCGGAGCTTCTGTCTGTTTGCCTTTTCATTCTTCCATGCAGCGTGGGGCTAAAAATAGGCCATACTTCTCCCTTGTTCAACCGCCCTCAAGGAAGCCAGACAGCACAAAGTGGAGATGTGCAGTCAGTCCAGAGTCTGTGGTTTCATTTTTTAACAGTGCAACGGAGATGAGCGACTGGATGGCTTCAGAGAGAACACGCCCTCTTTCCTGTGATGCAATAGGTCTGCTCTTATTTGGCCCTTCTCATGTAGCTCCAGACATATTCCATCAACATACCACCACAACTCCCGTTCTCCTACCTCCTTATCTTAAAATAGAACATGGAGCACGTTGACTTTATGGTGCTTTTGGACACTTGTCTTGCCGGTCTGGGACATCGATTTTGACACACATAGTACACTAATATATTGCTGTACCGGAACCTTTACTACCGCTTGTCGTATCTGCTCCCCCCTTGTCTCCTGCTCGGACAGAGGGCTCGGTGACGTTGACCGAACATGAGGCCGTTCCTGTTTGGGTTCTGCATCGACCAACTGGGACGAGATTTGAGGTGGACCACTTCCCCCGGAGTCGTTGCCATGGAGGATTGTGCTCTGACCGACCGGGCCAGGTCCTGAGGCAGGATCACCGAAGGAGTCTAGCCTGTGGCACCTTTTTTCTTTAAATGGACTCTTATGCCATCTTAATGAACGTTGTACAGCACCAGACTGACTATGTGATAAATGTCATCCATTGCAGCCTGATCATCCTGGAAGTGGGCTCTCCCCAATCTGCAGTCCTTTCTCAAACTTTCTTATTCCCCCAAATGAGGTTTTACCTGCTTTACCTGCCTGCTTGGGGGGGTTTAGATTATGGGATGTCGTCTGTGCCCGTGAAGCCCTTTGTGGCACTTTTGTGATGAAGGGCAACACAAATAAACTTAATGATTACCGGTGCAACAATTAATCGATTAATCAACAACTAATCAATTAGCAAATTAATTGACAACTATGATTTGCGATTATTATTATTATTTAACTTGAAAAGGTGTAAATTCTCCGAATTTCAGCCTCTCAACAGGAAACATTATCCGATTTCTGTAGTCTGCCATGAAAGCAGACAAATTATCTTTGTATTTCTTCAAAATAAGACCTTGGCAAACACCTGCTTTTACTTTGAAAAACAATGATCGACATGTTTGCCAATTTTCTGAAGCATGTAGCGGACCAAACCAGTAGTTACTGGAGGAATTTATGTTTGTGCATAATTTGAAATAGTCTCCTCTTTTTAAAATAAATAAAGGGACAGAAATTTTAAAATGTATTTCACAAAGAAAAATCACTGACAGAATAATCGATTCGTAAAATAATTGTGAGTTGCAGCCCAAAAGAAAATCCAAATTTTTTAACAACTTTAACAGTATTTTGAATATTTACTGTGGTTGTAATTTGCATTGCTGTAGAACTGCATCACAGAGGTGTTTGTACAATTCTGCCCTTTTTATGGGGCCACGGCGTGCTGTCTCCTTATACGAGCTTCTTGTGTAATGCCGCCTTGAGCCATCTCTTGCTTCAAAAACTTTTCTCAGAACTCGTCACACAGTTGTTCCGCCCACCCTCCTCCTCTGCAGACTGTCAGCCAGTTTAGTGCAAAGCGGTGCACGGTGCACAAGACAGAGGCTTCATGGTATTCAGCCCCAGATGAGCATTTGATCCAGGGCCAAAGGGTCACATTCAACGGCAGGATGGAGAGCTTGTTTCCTGTGATGCATTCAAACCCCCCGACCCCTCCAAAAAACACACGCAAACGTGCACACACCACCAAGCCACTTTCTTCCACTCTCCTCTTCCTCGAACTTTCCTGAAAATTAAACATGGTGCAGATTCCATTGTGTTCAAACATGCACTGGATTTTACTTATGGTATTTTGGGGGGAGTGAGAACTATAATTATTATTACACATGAACAGAAGAGACTTCAATGTATTGCATTGGACATCATATACAAACCCCAATTCCAATGGAAAAGCATTTTAAACCTATATTCAAGTGAATATACTAAAGACAAGATATTTAATGTTCAAAAGTGGTAAGCCACTGTGTTACATCACCTTTCCTTTTAACAACACTCAATAACCATTTGGGAAGTGCAAATACTAATTGTTGAAGCTTTTTAGGTGGAATTCTTTCCCGTTCTTACTTGATGTACAACTTGAGTTGCTCAACAGTCTGGGGTCTCCGTTGTTGTATTTTGCGCTTCATAATGCGCCTGAAGACATTTTCAATGGGAGACAGGTCTGGACTGCTGGCAGGCCAGTCTAGTACTCACACTCTTTTACTCCCAACCCACACTGTGCAGAATGTGGCTCGGCAGTGTCTTAAGTAAGCAGGTACGTCCCTGAAAAAAAGACCTTGCTTGGATGGCAGCATATGTTGCTCCAAAACTTGTATGTACCTTTCAGCATGAATGATGCGTTCACAGATGTGCAAGTTACCCTTGCCATGGGCACTAACACACAATCATTACTAGTCACCAGTAACTCAGTACTTGAGTAGTTTTTTTCACTAAGTACTTACTCAAGTTATTGTTTGAAGAACTACTTTTTACATTTACTTGAGTCATATTATTCTAAAGTAAACTACTCTTACACTCAGTTTTTGGCTGTTCTACCCACCTCTGGCCACTTTTTCACTCTAGTCCCAAGTTCCCCTCTGTCCCCAGGGTCTAACTGACCCATGGCATTTGCTTCTTTATTTGGTGCTGCCTTTTATTTCCTGGCACTAATCCTCCAAAAATGTTCTCTCTCTCTCTCTCTCTCTCTCTCCAACTTGGCCAACTAAAAACAAACCCTTACCAGCTGCTTTTGAACAGCAGCAAAGCTTCATTCAATCTGCTTTTCAAAAGACATCTTCAGGTATGGCTTTCAAATTTCACAGCGTATTATCTCCGGTCATTACGTTTCTCAGTGCCTCACGGGATTTTACATCGGTTTGTCAGCTTCACTTTACGAGTGTGGTGATACTAATATCATGGCAATTGTGCAAATAATGCAGTCCTCAAGCAATTTAGAGCAATTAAAAGTGACTAGTAGTGCAACGATCTGGTACAGTGACGATTGTGCAAATGGTGCAGTGAGTTCTCAAACACATGAGTGGCCAGTAGTAATCAACAACAGAATGCAAATAGCGCAGCGTGATAAACAGTGAGTATACGAATACTGTAGAAGTGTTCCGACATAAATCTGCATAATGTCAGATGCAGGATTTCTACCCCAAAACTGCTATTTTGAATCTAGGTTGATGGTACTTTTCAGTTGCCATTAAAATATAGTTCACTCAACAATGATGACACTAATGAGCATCAACTCGCCTGGCAGAGAAAGAGATGACATCCTCAATGTTGCCAACAGCCTGACAAAAACACTGTAGGTTATGTTGTTGTAATATTTGCATTAAAAAAGGCTAAGGAACAACACATTTTCAGATGTAGTGTTATCTACGCTGTATGTTAGAAAATGCCAAGGCAACACAACAACCCACACACGGCAAACACAAAGTGATATGTACTGTAGTTGTAGTGCTGTGAGGAAAAGAAAAAAAAAAAACTATGTACAGTGTGTATGGCTCATGAATCTAATTTACATCCACAAGACCCACCTTACAAATCGGAACAAGGAATGCATCACAACGGTGCCGGCTGCCTCATCACCAAGGAGATTGGATCAATAGGATTAGCGTAACGGTCAGTATGTCAACGTGCTGCTGCAAACTGATGGCACTCGGTGGCACCAAATCTAATGTGACCGGGGCGAGGAGCTTGTGCTCTTATTTTCTTCTGACTTGAGCTCTACTACAGCCGTACGCTTAGTTTGATATCTTAAATGAAGCCATATAATTAAGCAACTAGCACCAGCATGTTATTAGTGTTGACCTCATGACTGAAAAATGCTGATTTACCATTTGGCCATTAAGGAAATGTAAAAGCCATGTACTACATTTGAATAACCTCCTGTCACTTGGAATTTGGGTTGCTCACCGCCATCCCTGTTTTTTGTTTGTTTGTTTTGTTTTTCTACTGGCAAAATGCACATAAAGTAGTACTACTTATACTACATTAAAGTCTGTTAAAGTAAATGGGGGAAACAAAAATAATTCCTTCTTTGCCGCACCCCAATCAATTGAGCGCCGCACAATGACCAATGCGTTGCAACAAAAAAACTGCGACCCTGTATCGTGTTTTGAGGCTCCACATGCAAGACATAATGATGACGATGATTATCAGCGTGCACGCTCCCCATTCGTCACCACGCCAATGGCGAGTTGAAGCGGGGTGTGAACAGGTGAAAAGTTCCCACATTCGCCACGCTGGCGAAGGGGCAATTTTGACTGAGGAAAATCACCACGGGGGAACCCGCGTCAAAAGCCGTGGCTTCAAAGCAGCAATGTCCGTATGCAAAATCGAATAATCCCAGAATTCTCCACGCGGCTAGTGACGCATATGATTGGTTACAGTATAATCAGCACATCGCTTGTCAATCCGATGTTACGCATTGTTTATAAACCTCCGGTGGCTGCATGGTAGCGAGGGTTAGGAATTTAACACCAATGTTGACAACCTAGAGAGAAAGAAGACGTGGATATTGCGTCAGTTTCTGCACCAAAACCAATCTCCCGCCCCCCGAGCCGTGCAAAATGGCAAACAATTTAGAATTTGGACCCGCCCGTGTCAGAAAAAACAAAGCAGGATAACATGTAGAAACAACCATTTAATCGAGAAATTCCTCGATTTGTGTCAAAGCCAAATTCCTTTGGCTTTGACACAACGAGGAGAACAATGTGTTTTTCTGTAAGGTGCGTTACAAACAGGGGGGGGGGGGAACAAACACTTTCACGTCACGTGTCCCTAAGAAGCACGATCTTTCAAAACGCAAAGATCCTGAAGACCACAAGAATCTTTGTTTTGGACCCAGTTTTACTGTATTTATACCACAACAAAGCCTCTGGAGGATGAGGCATCTCTCTCCTCGAGCTCACAGGTAGTAAACTCAACAGACAATGTCTGCATTTCAAATTCCATCCGAATTTCCTTCCATGGACTCCCGCTTTCATATTTGCCCTCTGCTCTCCCGTCTTCGACGATGAGGTAGAGATGAGAGGAAGCACTGCTCATGGAGGAATTAAGTGTTTCTTTACAATACAAAGGACACCTGCACTTAGTTGGATTTCTAAAGAAATCTTATGCACTGGCGTACTTAATCAAAATGCAGTTAAGGGGCAATTATCTTAGGTTGTTGCTGTTTGAGTTTACTATTGTGCAGTTAGAGGTTTTTTAACCCCTTATGTCTATCATTGTCACTCATCTCTTACTAAATTCTTAATACACCGTCTCTGTTACATCTTTAGCCAACAACAGTGCATATTGTTTAATGATCATCACGTGCGTCATTTTTAATGATCATTTACGATCTAATGTTAATTTGTGAAATGCAACTTTTAGCGTAGCATATTCCTGAATGCCCGCCATGTTTTTGTGGAGATTTGCAAAAAAGATTTGCAAAACTTTTAACAGTCCAGTCTGGAAGTAATATATGGCTTACATTTTACATTATATTTATATTTTATGTAAAATTTTCTTGAGAATAAATGCTGACTTCAGTGTAACCATAAATTACATATGAGACCTCGTTTTATTTTGACCGTAATCACTGCTTGCGTGTCATCTATTAAATGATGCCCTATGTAGGGGTGAATAAGTGCTATTTGCAGGCAGTGCATTGCAGTCGTGTGATAAAACCAGCAACATATTGAATAAACCCGCAAATGATTCACATGCTCCCTACTTCAGATGACCGTCCACAGAGGCACCATAACCCCCAAAATCCACGATAACGATAATAATGAGAGCTCTCGTTTCTCTGTACCCACCTGTGGAATGCAATCAGTGTGACCGCAGAAGTAAGGGGAGCCTTCATCTCCATCAGCGAGCAATTGAGGGCAGCTTGAGGGTTGTTGTTTGTCAGTTCAAGAGCCCTTAAAAGCACTGGTGAGTTTTTTTTTCGGGTTTTTTAACAAACGCAACAACCATTCACACTCTCCTTTGGACCGGTTCAGAGGCAACAAATTAACCTAACATGCGCGTTTTTGGAATGTGTGAGCAACCTGAGGTACCCCGAGAAAACATAGGGAGACCGGCCAAAGTCAACACAGGAAGGCCACAGCTGAGATTCAAACCTCCAACCTTAAAATTGCGAGGCAGAGGTGCTAGCTGCTTGGTCATCGTGCGTCTTCTTCTTTTCTATTCACAGAAAATATGAAACATTAAAAGTGTGTGGTGGCATAGTTAATCAAATAGTTCTTCCATCTTGTAGTTACCATAGACATTTGCATGTTCTTCTTACCAATAATAAAAACTCATCAATGATTAACCATTTTTAACGTTACTGACATTTCTTCGAATATTTAAAATACGGACGTCCTGATCACATTTTATTTGCAGCCGAGTCCAAGTCTTTGCGCGCGCGCGTGTGTGTCATGCGTGTACACACAAACACAGTCTGCGTGTGTCTTTCAATCACTTATATTAGACTGGTTGTTTAATATAAACCGAAGCTATTACTGTTCCATTTGACAAGATCTTTGTACCTCTGGATTATTTAAAATGTCATCTGAAAATCACGTGATCGACCCCGATTTTCAATCGCGTGATGGGATGGGGACCTCCCTGATTTAAAACATTGACCATTCCTTTGAAGGAACTCATAACTGCAGTTAAAATGAAAATCTGCATGATTGGAGCACAACTCCGCAAAGACGGGTGTACCGACCTCTTCGTCCTCACTGCTTACGCAGTGGTAGTCAGATTCTGAAGTCTCCTGCAGCCTCTGGTATTCTGCAGTCTCCCCCATGGCAGCGCTTCCACATTTGACGATATTTGCTTCCAAGTTCAGCTCAAGTCAAGTCGTCAGTCGAGGGCGCCGTCAGCTTTGCTTCAAGGTTTATGGTGTTGTTAGGAAGACCATTGTAGCCTTCTGTTTGTCATCCACTGACTTTTGCATAGCTTGGAGTTCATTTATATGCCAAATTGCAATACTCCCACCTTTATTGTGTCCACATTTTGGTTGAGTCAGCGTCAACAAAGAGTTCACGGTTCAGTGATAACGGGCTGCGCTCACTGCCCAGGTGCCGGTCGTTGCGGTAACCGATTTGCTGGAGCATTCTGGTGAGCTCGGGAAAATGTCGCGTTGTCTAAGCTGCAGTCCAGCTGAAGGATCATTGAAGGAAATCTCCCAGCACAGTTTGCCGTCGGTGATATGAATTTCCTGGACGCTTCAAAGCCGATCACTCCTCATTCATCCGGTGGTCATCGCTGTCAGGCCGGACATGGAAATCACTTACTTGGACGGAGAGCTGGAATGAGGAGGCAACGTGTGGCCCCGAACGTTACGGATCCTAAGGGCTCCGGTTCCTTTGTCCGTTGTGACCGCGAGCAGAACGGCCTCATCTCCACGGTGGCCGTCTCTCGGACTCCTCCTTTGCGGCGCTTCAGTGCTGACGCATGCTCGTCTTTCAAATCCGGCGATGCTCGGCTCTCCGTTTCGATCTCGGTGCTCCAGTCGTCACCGCAGTATCATCGCCAACCAGGAGATGCATTTTTGTCGTTTTGTTTTTAACCCTATTTCATCCTCCTCCTTTTTCAGGAGCAGATGTCCGGTGCTCCAGAAAGCCACAAATATACTTTTAGGCAATATTTAATGCCGCTTTGACTTGAACCGACCTCCCGATTGCTCGGTTGATGCCTAATCCCGGGTTGTTGTTGTTTTTGTCGGCCCCTCCCTCCCTCGTCTGAATCCGAACCCCTTTAACCTGCTTTCACCCCCCAGCTTGATCCCAGCGCCAGATTCTATTACCGTGGCGACATCCGCCCACCCCTCTTCTTCTTCACTCTCCTCTGTCCCGTAGTCAGCGGTGATCCAGTTTATGGTGGTCCTAATAGAAGCAACCAATGGGGGCAAAGCAAGTCGTGCGTGAGGGAGACGAAGGCGGGACAAGGATGAGAGGCAGGGGGGCTCTCATGAGTTGAGTTAATCTGAGAGGGATAAAAAAAATTATATTTTTATAAAAACAGCCTTGATGCTTTGTGTGCGCACATGCGTCATAAGCACCTCTCCCACTACTGGGAAGGTATCCAGGCCATCTGGATCCATGTGAATGGACATCTGGACGCAGAGGAAAACAGAATAAAAGAACAATGTGTGTGTGTGTGTGTGTGTGTGTGTGTGTGTGTGTGTGAGAGAGTGTTTGGGCATGGCCGTGCCTCCTGGTCTTCCCCACGTCGGAGCAGAAATAACGACATGATGCTTTGCTCACCCGTTCACAATTTATTTTCAAACACATTTGCTGTTTATTATTTGTCCTAATCCAAATCACATGCCTTGTTTGCGTGGCCTGACTCCCGCCCACTCTCGCCGTGTCCATTCCAGTTGTGCTCGAGTCCTCAGGCCGGTTATTTGCAGCCCACTGAGCCACATTAGCTTTTTGCTCCAATTTTGTCTCCTGGCTCTGCCTCTATTCAAGCCGGTAGCGTCACATGAGCAAGTAACTACATGAAATGTGTTTAAGAAAAAAAAAAAAGGACATTTGCACAACACAAATAACGGGAGCAACTGAATGTACACAAAGTCCGATAAAGGGTCCGACATTAAGGGTGGCCCGATGGCCCTGGGCCGGTACGGAACCGTGTCGGACCAGCGCGTACCTTACAGACGCCGGCCTGAGCGAGCCAGTACAAATTTCATGAATGGAATACCATCAAATCAATACAGTCTTGCTTGATTTGTTTTGTTTTTTTCAAGTTTTAGCCACCTAAATCAATCAAATAATACAGTATAAAGACACTGAATAGGAAATAATCAGACAGTTATCGTATTATATCCTGGATATTAGGGGGCCAGTACCGGTTCTGTCATCATCTTTCTCGTAAGCCTTGCATAATATAACACTGCCTACCTCATATGCACAAATCAAATATTATTTTCACTGAGTTTTCCACTCATCAACAGCAATGCCAGCAGTCAGCTGCAGCCCTGAAAGACTCCCTCTGAACGATTGTGAATCCTGGTCCTTCTTTGTTTTCTGCTTTTAACGGCATGCTGCTGAAAACCTACATGGCTGATTCTTATTGGTCAAGCTTGCAACAGCGGAGCAGCCAATCAGATTTTGTGTCAAAGGCTTACAGCCTACGCTTAACCTGCACCAGCGACTAAATTCAACATCTCTGATCCGCAACACTATCACTGCATCCTTCTGTATCATACAAATCTCCAAATCCAAATGTCCTTCTTCACGCTCTGAACTTAGTTACTACATTAGATATGTTATTAATAATCGGTGGAACAATATTTTGCTGAGGACAGCAGTTTCTTGACATCTACCGTTTGCTGGAAGAACAAACCTGACTGGCAAGCCAGGTTACGAGACATTAACTTCGTGTAATTTTAGAAGGCACGTGTCACTCAAACATATATGGTTTCACCAATGTACGCACTAAACGTTGAACTTTCACTACGAGACCCAGATTTGATGAACTGTCTTAGTGAAACCTGGAAACCCCCCTTGGGGGCTTTAACCTATGACCCAAACAGCTTGATTTGTCAGGCAACTTGAGTCAAGCTGAGCCTGTTTAAACATGTGAACTCCTTCTCTTTCCTGATGATGGAGCGTCAGGAGCGCTAAAGTAGATCGGACAGGCTGTGGGCGTAAAGGTATACAACTCTCAGACCAAGCCCCACCTCGAAGACTCTACAGCGACATGAAGGGAGGCCGTGACTCCGTAAGTCCTGCCCGTCTCTTTTACGGTTACTGGGGGAGACCACAGCGTTTTGGGGACAGCGATGAGCTGTTGAACAGGATTAGGATGAAATCCCTGAAGTCTTCTCCGAGTCAGGTGCTTGCAGGGTAGAAACACAATCAGAACTGTAACTGCTCAGAATGGCTGACGTGTAGCATTGTTGTTGTTTTTCCACCAAACTACTACGATGACGACAGTGGGAGGGTTGGGGGCAAAAGTCCTCAAAATGATTATGCACAATCAAATACATCAGTCATACTTTGCATACTTTTTTTGTTTTTTCCCCCCCAAAAGGCGATTCAAGCAATGCGGCCTGGTTCGGCCATCCCGTCGTGCCCTTAGCCCGATGCTTCGCCACCCTCACGTGGTGACCTACTGCTCCTTAAAGGGGCCGCACACCACAAAACGCAGGAATTAGGGCACAGAGACAAGTGCTGTTAAAATCCTCCTCCCGTCTCTCACTAATAACGCGAGGATGGGTGTTATTATTTGGAAACTAGCCAAACTGGTGTGTGTGTGTGTGTGTTAATGAGGCACCGTGTTCCGCTAGCCGCGTGGCAGCTGCCGCAGCGTGAAAAAGGCCCCGCGCGGCATTCGAAGCCGTGCGCCCGAAAGTGTCGCGCTAATGGAAAATGCATTGTTGAAAGATAGCCAGTCCACCCGCCAGCGCGCTCGGTTTAAATCAATCAGACATTAACAGAGCAGAACACAATATGAGGTAGAAATATTATCGACCCTTTCCCAGAAAGATTTCCACGTCGGCTCAATGCGCACGTGACACATGCTACGTAATTCTCAGCTCTCACGCCGTCTTTCTAGGAAACGTCGAAGGCAGCCGTCCGTGTGGCAGGTGTTGGCTTTCCCGTGTCCCTTTAGGCTAAACAGGCGGGATTTAAGAGGAGCGCCAAAGCCTGCCGACTAGCGCAGGGCAGTGGAAGGCAGGATTAGGGGGGCACGAGTATGGCAGGAGGGCCCCGATGCCTCAACTATGCGTTTATGCCAAGGTTGCAGCTTTGCAAGTCATCTGGAGATAAAGCGCTCAGCATTTCACTGCCATCTGGGTGCCTGGTCATCCATGGCACGCAGTGTGTCTTCATCATATCACTATTATTGCTTGCGGTGTTCAAATCACATCAGCAGACTGCGTTTCATTGCCTTAACTTATTATGTGACATGATTCCATCTGATCACATTTGTCCATCTATACCTTTTGTCTAAAACGCATTCCAATGATTTCCAAATATTATATTTACCGATGCCGTGATCGTAAATAATAATAATAATAATGATAACAACAACGAAATATAATGACTTTAACCATGTGTGGTGTGTTTATATGGCGTGAGCGCCAAATCCTCTTTTGTTAAAATTGAGCATTTCCACTTCAATTATCTATGCCAGCGATGTATAGTGACAAACAGAACTGGCAGACACGACAGACAGTGGCTCGTGTATCCGCGTATCCTGCGTGCGTGCGTGCTCGATATGCAATCTGCGCTTCCAGTCCTGAGTGAGTGAGAAGATGAGAACGACAACACTGTGCTTGCTCTGTGGCCTGGGTTGTGCACTTGTCGGTGAGCGTCGCGTGGTCTGTGGAAACTGGTAGGCAAGTTGAAAAAAAATGCCCACATTTTGTAGAGAGATTCTCTCTTTCACAGCTCTTTGGAGATATTTTGGCCCACTCTTCCTTGCAGAAAAGTGAAGGAGCAAAGCAGCCACCATGTTCGACTGTTGGTATGATGCTGTGTTACATTTACGCCAGATGTAACGTGACACACACCTTCCAAAAACTCAACTTTCATCTCGTCAGTCCATATAATATTCTCCCAAAAGTCTTGGGAATCATTCAGATGTTGGTTTTTTGTTTGTTTGTGTTTTTGTTTTGCAAAAGTAAAATGAGCCTTTATGTTCTTTTTGGTCAGCAGTGGTGTTGGCCATGGAGGCCATTTTTGCCCAGTCTCTTCCTTCTTTGTTGTGTCATGAACATTGACCTTAACGGAGGCAAGCAAGGCATGTAGTTCTTTACAAGTTGTCCTGAGTTCCTTTGTGACCTCCTGTATGAGTGATTGCTGTTCTCTTAGGGTAATCTTTGCAGGCCGGCCACTCATGGGAAGGTTCACCACTGTTCCAAGTTTTCTCCATGTGATGAGAATGGCTCTCCCTATGGTTCGCTGGAATCTGAAAGCTTTCGAAATGGCTTTTGTAACCATTCCCAGTCCGATAGATTGGATCGTGTCATTTTGCTGCAGCTTTTTTAGATCTTTTGTCCGACTCGGGACAGATTGTGCTAGTGATTTCTTGATTGGACAGGTCCGGAGGTAATCAGGCTTGGGTGTGATCAGTGAACATTAACCAAATATTGTGATTAGCCACAATTTCTGATTGAACAAGGGGGATAATTACTTTTCACACAGGGCCAGGTAACTTTGAACAGTTTCTTTTTGTCCCCTTAATAAATGAAATCACCATATAAAAATAGCATTTTAAGCTCACCTGGCTTATATTTGTTTGATATTTATATTTGTTTAATGATGCTAAACAACGTGGGGAAACTATGCACAAATCTAAGAATTTGAGAAGGGAGCCAAGTTTTTCCCGCCAATGTATGTTCAGGGTTAAAATAACACGGTCCTGCCTCTTCCATGCCCACACACACACACAGGCGCGCGCACACACACACTTGGACTCCCAGAGGCTCCCTTTCCTCCTCGGTTTACTCTGTCAGTCTGAGCCTCCAAGGCCCTCCAAGCATTCACAGACCCTCTCCACAAAAAGCTCACTCAATGCTGCTGCTATTTTAGGAGGTTTCTAACAATCCTCCCCATATTCCTCCATGAGCAACCTCCTTTTTGTTTCTGTCCACCCTTCCTTAGTAATGATGGAAGAGGACGTTTAACGATCTCTGCAGAAGTTTGTGTTGAAGGTTATTTTTACAACGGTGTTGCTGGCACTCCAACACAATCATCACAATGGTGGGAAGGGGCTCGACCCACGCAGAACGTTTTTTAGTAACTGCACAAGCAATGTTTCAGGTACATTCTTAAGGACCATACAAATGTTTAAAAAAAAAAAAAGCAAAAGAATGCAAACATTGGTAGAACATAAACCATTTTTTTTTTACTAAAATTTCAGTTGGAACATTACCGGTACAATATTCAAAAATGTATTTGATTGAAAGAATGTTAAATGGAAGAAGAAAGTGTCAGGTTTCGATCAACAGATCCTCATCTTTGCCTTCATGCTTTCTATGCTTCGAGACATTTTGAGACAGACGCTAATGTGCCGCCACATATTAGTAGACATCAGGCAGCACTTTTCCACCATTTGTACGTCATTTGATAAAAGCAAGTCAGATTCACACATTTCCACGCAGGCGTGCTGGTACAGTCGCACAGATACTCGTGCGCCATTGCAATTGTTTTCAGACACACCCTCTTAACCTTCCTCTTTGAACCGAGGCCTCAGTGTGTCTGGCCTGCCGGCATCTTGTTAAAGGCACAGACCACGACTCGTACTTCCTTCAATATATCCACCCGTGAATTATAATGCAGCGTGACCGTGCATGAGCCACAGGCAAAGTGCTAACGAGCAAAAGGCCCTTCATACGCAATACACACCTCTGCTTAAACAAACAGGACAACTACACAAACGTGCTGTTCTAGTCACACTGATACAGAGAACGTGATGAACTCCCGATTCTTACCGGTCGTTGATGTGAAGGCCCGAGAAATGCAGTTTTCTACCGCAGCTGCCGTTATCAGGACAGATGGTCAGAGAACCTTAGGCGAGGCCCTCGCTCCATTCGTCCAGCTGCAAGCCCGTGACATGGTGACTTTGTTGCAGTCATTGGTTGAAACTAATCTGTGGGCATTTCCTGAAAATCAAAACAACACTGAAAGAGTCATAAAAACGGAAACCGCTCTCTAGTATACACCTTAACAATGTAACGTCTAGCAATCATTTTATTAGGCGATTATGTAAAACTAACATTTCCACATTCTGTAAAATTCCATTTATAAAAGTGATGAAACCAAAACAGTGAACCCGTGCTCATTGCGGGGGATGAAACCCCCGCCCCCTTTCAGTTTCACGAGTTGCGTTCAAGGACCAACAACAAAACTGGAAAGCTCAAAAGCAGCTGGAAAAAAAACACCATCAACAAATTCACCCCAACAACAATACCACCAAGATTACAATAGATGGCACCAAAGTAATACTTATGTTGCTTTGGCCTGCAGACAAAAACAGCAAATGGGTCGGTCAATAGTGGAGGATTCATTTCCCCAAAAACCTGCAAATAGGTGAAGTTGCAAAAATGCAAGGGTTCATTTTATGCCCTAACCACTAAGCAGTTCTAAGCACAGAAAACCCTCCTCTTTAAAATGGGTCATCTACCTTTGTTCAGCATTTTTTCACATTTTCTGCCGTGTGCGCAAATAAATGCAGTGCAGTCCGTGGATTTTCACTATTCGCTGTCCGGCCCGGTCTTTATCGCGGGGGTCCACCGTCAAGAAACCAAAGTGTCTGGCAACATCCACTCACTTGTACCGTACGCACACTGTGACGTCAGAGTGTTGACAACAGTCGTCGTTTGCTCAGCATGACCGCATCATTGCCGAGAACCGACGAGTGAGAACAATTTCCAGTTTGCGATATGAATGGAGTTGACATTGTTCCAAGCCAGGTTTGGGGGCGGGGCTAAAATTCCAGAGGGCTGGTGAATGAATGAATCCATCTGATTCACACGCGCGCACACACGTTCACCCAGCAGCAAATAAAGCAGCTGACGAAAGAATCCCACAAGCAGTTGAAATACCAAGCTTTACATCTTCCCCAAGTTTGCTACACAAATGACGTCTTTATGTGCAGGAAAACACATGCGGAATTACGTATGCTTAGACACAGTGCGTTAAGTCCACACACGCTGTACATTACAAAAGAAATACAGATGTACTCAATCCGGCATTCATGGAGTGAAAACGGCTACCTCAAAACCAGTCAGATGCAATAATGTCACATTAAAGAGTTCTGTTAGGCTATCACGTCAGTGGGCTTGGACAGGAAGAAGGTACTTCATGGATTTAGTCCAACGAAACGGCACGACAGAGGTCCAGAACCAAAAGACCAAAAATAAGTGAGCTCACGAAATAAAAACAAGCATCTAAACCACAAATGTACAAGAGCAGTTGCTGGGCGGACGCGAGTCAAGACGGTGAAAGTAGCACAATTCGGAGCTCTGAGTGGGGAAATACGTCTCAAAAGTAGCACCAAAAATACGAGTTGACGCTGCTGTCACGCATGACGGGCAGCCGTCATGGGCGGCAGCCCAAATCTGGCAATGACACTTCTTGAAATGTAGTTTTGTAAATTTACTATTAACATTTATTAACTCGGTTTGTTTTTTTGTTTTGTTTTTTACACATACACGACTACAGTATGTTAAAACATTGCCTGTATGGTTAGTCAATGTTTTATGAAGGACAGTGAAAAGGTGATTCGGAATTCAAAAGAATAGGAAGACCAGGATCCCGAATCGGACAGCGTAAACTTAATACAAATATCGACAGTCATTTTACTATGCTTTAATTTTTTGATGAAAAATCGATCAAAAGTCCCTGGATAAAATTACAAATGTTTATGAGTAAGGCCCTTCACTTCAAATAGGACCAACACTTTAAAAACTTGTAATTCAACGCGTGAGTGACTTGGATTGAAACACCAGTGGCCAACCAAAGGAAACGGTGATACCGTCTTGTACTTTAAGATCACGTGTTTGATGTAAAGTGCATTGTAAATAACATTCATCCATTTTCTGTACCGCATATCCTCACGCGGGTCGCGGGCGTGCTGGAGCCTATCCCGAACACCCCGAACTGCTCGCCAGCCAATCGCAGGGCACATAGAAACAAACAACCATACACACTTACAATCAGGCCTACGGGCAATTTAGAGTCAGAGCCGGAGTGCCCGGAGAAAGCCCATCCAGGCACGGGGAGAACATGCAAACTCCACACAGACGATGCCGGGATTTGAACCCCGGTCCCCAGAACTGTGAGGCAGATGTGCTAACCAGTCCTCCAAAAAATAAAATGAGGAACGCTTCACGAATACCGTGGATTATAATTATTTCCAAAAGAAGTTCTCATTTATAAAACAAACTCAAAATATGAAGGTCAGATCTCAAAAACAGAGCAAAGCCAAGCTGGCATCGATGGCTCAGTTCTTGCCAAGGAAAGGAAAGGAAAAACAAAAAACAAAAAAAACATTCTGTGGTGGTCCGGGCTGAAGATGATACACGGCGGGAGACACGAACGTTAGCCCCTTTGCGAAAGTCGAGACTACAGTGAGCCCTGCGGTCTCCATTACTGTGTTATACTATACACAGTACACCAAGTAGGCAAGCATGTTATCGTATAAAGTAACTTAAGCACTAGAACGGGTGAGAATCAAATGTTCAAGAGAATTTTCATTTTGGAAAGATGTTAAAAAGGACTAGGAAAAATAATATGCCATTACCGTGATCACAGAACCTTTTTGAAATGTACTTTTCTGACAAAATTGAGCATTTTCAGCTTAGCATTTCCAAGCAACATTGGTGGCACGCCGGGCGTGTTTGTGGCACCGGTGTTTCATTTACATTTCACTAAACGAATGTTTTGGACCAAATGCTATACACAGTTTAAACTGAAGCAAAATCTTTGCATCGTGCAGGAAGGATGTGCAACTCTTCCGCGGTCTACAACAGTTGTCTCACTTCCTTCATTACAAAAACATTCTGCTAAAATGAGAACATTTCTCAAAAAAATAACAAATAAATAAATAAAAAGTTAAAATCCACACAGCAAACAAGCATGGAGGGCAAGGGTGTCACTATATATATATATATATATATATATATATATATATTAGGGATGACCCAAAAATTGGGGTCGATCACAGCTGATTGAGATTGGGTGAAAAAGAAAGGTTTTATTCATTTTATGACATTTTAAAAGTCACAAAGTAACAAAATAATCCAAAGGTACAAAGATCTTGCCAAATGGAACAATAATAGCTTGATTTTATACTAAACAATGAAACTTTTCAGGGTATTTTTAGTACCGGTAAAATATAAGTGGCTGAGAGTGACATGATTGATTGCTTTGTCTCGAGAGATTTAAAAAATAAAAAAATAAAAAATCCAATTTGACTTGTCTTCAGCTCTTGGCAAAGACCACTTTCACTTTTTACAGCATACGGTATTTATGCAAATCCGAACATACTCTTTACTACCTTGACAATGTATTAGTAATACGAAGACAATGTAGAAAAAAGAAAAGAAAAAAAAAAACTTTCATGGAGCACATCTTGAAAATGTACGAGATTAAATTATGCTAAAAACAAAATCAATGTAATAAAATGTTTTAGCTCTGTAAAATGCAAACCTACTTTTGGCGCACACTGTAAAAAGAGGGGTGTAGATTTGATTATTTGCTACTCAATCAAAGACTAATTTAGCTGTAGTCTTTTTCATTTCCAAATATTGCTGCATTGACTGACTCCATCCTGTGACAAGCAAATGAATGCTGACGCGGTCTGTCCTTCATTAAATCAACCCTCGGTGAGGAAATTGAGGGAAATGACCGACTTTGAGCCAGGTGATTGCGTTAAATGACATTTACGTCCCATGATGGTCAGTCCGGTCTCAGTAACTAGTAACAATCGTGGAACGTCAAGAACTGCAACTGGAAGAAAAAAAAAGCCATGAAACCGAGTTTCACAGATTCAGAGTCCGACCTGATGATCCTTTCCTTGAAGTGGAGCTACGCAGACCAAGAAAATGGCACGGAAATTCAACACACCACAGAGAAGAGTCACGTTAACAAGCCGGCCAAATTTCAATGAATAAAAAAAACAAATCGCGAAGTACATAAAACCAGGTTTCAAAACTTGAATACTAAGGGCCTCCTCTCAGCTCTCAGACGCTGCGGGCGTGTCGAATGGAAGGAATCCAACATACTGACGGGGTGATCGCTTAGACGATGTCCAATCACGTTAGGAAGGTTCGACTTCAAAGCCGAATGCTTATCGTGGACTATAATCACGGAACTAAGCGCACAAGTCAACTTACCCTCGTTGTCTGTCGGCGGCATAATGACACAGCCGAACACGGCGGCGGCGCGGTCGGAGGGAGCCCCGGTACTCGGACGCTCGCCACTGCCCCGTTCGCTTGGATCAAGTTGCCCAAGTTGTCTCCGGGGAGATTTTACGAAACTATCCGCCGTAAAATGCGCACTGCGGAGTCGGCCGGCGGTGTTGATGTTCAGCTCGCCATCTGCGTGTCGTTAAAAAAGGCAGTCCATCGCTTTTCCTCATTTTTTTGCGAGTTTAAAAAAACATCACCGAGCCGTCCTGTAAATTGAGACATCCGGCGAAGACGCATTTTCGGGGTGTAGCCATCGTTAGCTTGGCAAAGAGTGGCAAATGGGCCTTGTCGCGGACGCTAAGCACAGCTACGTCACAACTGAGCAGCCAAAAAGAAATGACGTCACTTTGTACTTGTACAGCGGGGGAGGGAACTCGCGCAACGAATTATACGCCACGGATATCTGCTCAGAGCTTAATTTGGGGGCAAATTCCACCTTCGTCTTCTTGCTCATATGTTGTTTGCATCTTGCGGTGTAGTATCCGTAACATTGTAAAAAGAAGAAGGAAAAAAAAAAAAAAAACATTTGGTGTGAACTCAAAATGTCAAAGTAACAGACTTCAATACAATTTTAAGTTGGGCAATTCAACTACTTTCACTTTTGTGAAAGTTGTCTTTCCAGCATTTCACAACACACAAAGCAAAATGTTGTCCATTGACTTAATTCACCTGAAGACGAGGACGTGATCAGAAACTGGAATTTGTCCCGTCGGGAGACATTGGGGGAACTGGATTTTATAGTTTCAATCTACATTTGCAAACTGACTTCATTTGTGTGTCATTTAAAAAAATGGATACGCTCATGAACGGCAACAGGCGGATCCGCAGGTTTATTGCAGCAGCTAACGGAAGCGCGTTTAATTCGTCTGCCCGTTACCATACGTCGCAGGCATACGTAGCTAATCAAAGCTATATTTGTAATTCAAATGAAATGCAATCGTCTCGTTCGGTGCGGCCTCCCTGACGACGTCTCGCGGGTGCCCCGCTCGGGAATCGCGGCTTTCTACGACACTTCCTATCCAAGAGGCCTTCTTTTATAAGCGCGGTCCCCGTGCCCCGCAGTTCCCAACTCCCATCTGTGCCACTGGGTCGACATCGTCTGGCACGCCTATGACGCAACAAATACATTTGACTAACTATTTACAATTCATCATGTTTTCTTAACAGTTGATGATGTGGTGGGAATAAACCACAACGATGTGGTTTATTCCCAAAATAATGGCTTTTTAATTTTAAGGGTGCTGTTGATGTAGTCATTCAAAATGTCATCCAATGTAATTCGTCATATGAATTTGAGAAAGTCGTTGGAAGAGTTGGCCTCGTAATTCCGAAATCGTCATCAGTTGTTGTGCCAAGCGGCCACCTGTTGGCTCCTTCCGGCCAAGGTGGGCTTCTAACCCCAAACACACAAACACAAACACAAATTAAAACGAAGAAAGAAAGGGAAAAGAGGCACGCTTGCTACGAAGCCGCACGGAACCTTAAGAAGACGTTTAACGGGCGTCGGTGCGCGCACGTACCTGCGGATCCGGGCTCGCGTGGCTTCGTGCGGTCACCGCCGGTTCCGGACGGCCTGGCCGCCAGGCAGCCCGGCACCGGCACCGGCACCGGCACCGATACGCCAGCTCCAAAGTGACGAGCAGCGACGCATCGGACGTTTGCGGCAGCCCGAACGTCTCAAAATGTCGAATTGCGAGCGCGTCGAAGCCGCTGGCGTCTTTGTACCGCTCCGAGATCGTCCCCAAACAGTAAGACGCGCCACACCGACAGAGATTCGCCAACCTGCGTTCGGTGCACCTTGTCACATTTCAACATTTCTACTGCCCCTATAACATCGAATGTGCCGTTGGGTTTTCAGTTTGGAGTTATTTTATTTTATTGGTGGACAGCTCATCCCGTTTAGGCGACGTTTGCAATCACGACAAAGTGGGACATCTGTTTTTGCATACATCATCTTTGAGGCGTAGTCATGCTTTCGTCCCACTCTTAAAGGGACAGTCCACTTTTACAATCGGAACTTGTACTCGTGCAGCTGATTTCTAGCGTTGTCCAACATTTGAACTTTCGATAACTTGTACTCGGCAACCTCTTTGAAACTGAGAGCTGCTTCTTGGCTACTGATTCATGCGAAGAACTACAGGTCTGATATTCAACTATGTCAATTACAGCTTATTCACAATTTCATACTACGGCTGCAAGTAACAGTTGTCGTCATCGATTCAACTATTATTATTTCCCATCAATTGATTATGACGATGATTAAGTTTCTGGTTTTGTCCGTAACATGTCAGAGAATAGAGGGGAAAGCAAGTGACTTGTTTTGACCAAACACAAAAGATAATTGTGTGTTCATGAACAATGACGGGAAATAAGATTCTTTATTTACTGCCGTCGGGCTGAGATCAGAGGAGCTACAAATAGAAATAATCATAATCATCATAGTAATAATCGGCGCTTCGCAGGGCACTCAAACTACAAACTCGATGGCTTTCAGAACTTGCACCTTGCAGACGCCAAATTCGCACACTCGCAAAAGTGGAAACCCCTAAAAATGGCGGCCCCCGTAAGCAAGTGCACGAAAGCAGTTGTCATGTTTTATGAAGATAGTTTTGGAAATACAAGTTTTGACATGGTGGCTCGTATTCCCCTTTAACTGAAGCAATTCCTAAGTCGTACAATCTTGCTCTGTATTTGCACATGAGCCACGTTGCGCTCACAAGTGTACTTGTATTAAAGGTTGGCTTTTTTTTTTATTATTTCGCGTTCATTTAAATGGGGACAGATTGAAGGAACAACTCTCTCATCGCCGCATTTATAGCTCATTTCCGATGCCCAGTCCTAGAAAGGCTTTTAAACTGTCAAAGCACATTTGAACCATAATACAGGAATAGATTTTTCAAAATGTGTCTTCTAAATTACATGCATAATTATGAAGCTCAGTTGGTTTTAGCCAGCTGGCACCCACGTCTTGCTTTGTCGTGTTCTATTCATCTCCTTGCATTATTATTATTATCTTTTTGTTTATATCCATGTCTTCAGTGGAGAAGCAATTGCCTTCAATCTCATTGCACATGTTGAATCGGGACAATAAAAGGCGTTCTATGGGTAACACCTCTGCGGAGAGGAAAACACGCAGCCAATGGATTGTCTTTGCAAGTTTATTGAACACGTTGAAAAGAAAGAAAATCACAAGATTGGATTACAGAGTCAACACAATGAATACATTCAAAAGGGATGAAGTCATCAAAACGTTTCTCGTCCTACAACTACAGACATTGTTCGTGCTAACAAAGGTCTTTTCATTCACTTTAGTTTCTGTCATTTAGATTCATCAAGTAAAAATCAGCGCTGATCTTCCAGGACGCACAAAGGAAATCATCCATAGGTCAATAAACAAAGGGGGGGGGGGGGCAACTAACACGTATCGACAGACTGTAACAGAGTTTACCAGTGGTTGTTCAGATTGTCACAGTTGAACAGTTTGTGTAGGCCAGACGGTAATGTACAAAAGACTGCTCCCAACAGAAGCGGGAAACTTTTGGAATCGATCCGGTCTTGACATTTTCGTGTCTTGACGCACGCTGGGGATGTTATTGGAAATCGGATACAAATTAAGTGAGTCGTCGTTTGTCAAAATGGACCTTAGCGTGATGACGTCCAGAGAGCAGGAAGCCGCCGTTGCGATTTTGGCCGTGACCGCGACGACCTCCATCCAGTCAGCGACTGGACACCGTGCGCTTGGTCGCCCACTCGATATTTGTAATCCATCCATCCCGTGCGCAGGTGTCAAACTCAAGGCCCGGGGGCCAAACTTGGCCCGCCAAGTCATTTCATGTGGCTCGCGAAAGCAAATCATCTGTGTCAACTTCCATGATTATTGCTCAAATTCTCATAAAATAATAACAATAAATAGTAGCGTTGAGACATTGCAAGCATTTTCTGTTTATGGTAACTCGAACAATAGTTGAACAAACTATGATCCTTGACTTCTGATTTCAAAACTAGGTACCCATCAATTTGTTTGTAATAATGAGGTGACCAAACATTTGTACGGTTTCACAGTCAACGGCCCTCTGAGGGAAACCGTGACCACAATGTGGCCCGCGACAAAAATGCGTTTTGACATACCTGGCGTAGTGGTTCAAGTCACCTGGAAATCGCGTCTGTGTCCAAAGGGGAAGTTTGTTTCGTCAAACTTCTTTGTGTCCGGGTGGCTCGAAGAAAAAGTGGCCGCTTTGAAGTTGAGCCCAATCACTTGAGCTTCGAACTCAGCCCTCAGCCGCAGCGCCGTCGCCTGCGAGCAGGTTGACCGCGAGCCTGGAACACAAATGCGCAAAGGAGTCGTCCCACCTTCTTCGTGGGGTAGGGGTTGCGGGATACTCCCTCTTTGCCTTCGGATGACTTTGTCCTTTGATGGTGACGGTGCTGTTCACATGGAGACCTTCCTTCAACTCGACAAGGATGCTACCACGCTGCGCCACACACAATTCAGAAGAAAAATCTGACCTGAATGCTTAAGACGCTGAACTGCAATGCCGTGGAATTGTGGAAAGGGATACATACATTACTCGTGCACTCACTGTAGTAGTCTCGTTGTTGTTGTTGGCCAATACTGGCCACTCATGTGCCTGAGTAGCATCTGCACCATTTGCACAATCGACTGAGTAGTATCTGCAAACCTTTGCACAATTGACATTGTCCCAGATTATCGCACAACTAGTCACTTTAAACTGCATGTCTTTGTCGACGTCTCGGCGCCCTTTGCACAATGGCCATTTGCACCGGACTATTGCTCTATTAGTCATTCAAACCGCTCTACTTGCTAGAGGACTCTACATCCTTTTGTACAATTGTCCAACAAACAATTGTACCGGCATTACCAGATTACTTGCAACCTTTTATTGCTCAAGTGACTGTTTTGCTCTTAAGTTTAGGGGGCCAATACTTTTTTTTCTTTTTTACACAGCGCTAGGTAACTTTGAATATTTTTTTTTTCCTTAATAAATGAAATTGCCATTTAAAAACAGCACTTTAAGATCACTTGGGTTATATTTGTCTGATGAGACAAATTCCTTGTGTGTTTTTTGGACATACTTGGCAAATAAAGATGATTCTGATTCGCTTAAAGTGGGGAAACGATGCAAAAATCTAAGAATTTGAGAAGGGGGCCAATACTGTAGCTCCAACCTCCTCGGCCGCTCCCACAGATGGTGACCCCGCGGGACCCACGTTACCTTTTCGCCCGCCCGACGGCAGCAGGCGCTCGCCATCTTGTCCCACCTCCAGCTGGCTCCAGAGGGGGCTTCGGGGAAACGTCCTTCCGTGGACAGCATTTTCATAAGGGGGCCCCCAAGGGTAAATGAAACAGCTAAAAGCCTGCTCGGAGCGATGTAATCATTTATTGCAGGACAGAAATGTCAAATAAAACAGAAACTTGCATACATTTGGAAGATACTGTATGTTACTTGAAAAAAGATTTCCAAAACATTCTTTTTTATTTTTTATTTTTTTTTAAAGGGATCACTTCATTTTAAGGTTAGAGACCAAAAACAATGACACAATTTGGCTCTACTTCAATTTCTGTGTATATGAATCTGGATCATTTCACTTCTTCTCTTGTGCGGAACACCACAACTGTAAAAGTGTGTCGTGACATTTTGCGTCAGTAACTTTGATTCCGGCAGAACAGGCATGAAGCCCCATCCAAACACACGTGTACACAAATCAATAAAACAAAAACATGGAATAAAACCAACATCCTACAACCTTGAAAACGGAGAAGAAGAAAAACACACGTCACTGCTGTATACATATCTACGAGAAATCAACATACTGTCAATGTTTGATTCGAAATAAGGAAAAATGTTGCCATAAGAAAAACAGAGCGCAATTAAACCATGCAGACCTTCATACAAAAAAAAAAAGAAGATTGCTGAAAACATTTGAGGAAAACTGAACAGAAACTGCAGGCGCATTTGATTTGGGAAGAAAGTACATGGACAAGGAGACAAAAGATCTGATTGTGCTGTTGATGTCGTGTACTTAAGATATACAAAAAATGATGAGGAACGCTGCCCCCGCTAATATCAACATCCACCCCTACAGTGAAATATGGAGGGCACTGCCTCCGATACAGACACACACAGGTAGGCAAAAACTACCTTCTTGGTTTGCGCATTACGCTGCTTCCGTAATGGTGGCAGGACGAGAAGTGCACATGCGAGCGGCAGGTTGGACGAGCAGCTTCCATCCGCTGCCGACGCGCTCAGCGGTGGATGCTGCCGCATGTACACTTTTGCTTTTTGGTTAGCAGATGCTGCTTTTTTCTTTTATTTCGACAGTATAACTGTCATAATTATGGGAGGCACTGCTCCCGATAATTATACATTTTCTATAAAAGGCAATTCAAACACTATTTATAGTGAACCCTGTCACTGATAAATAACACAATAAATAGACGTGAATTTCAGTGGCACCTGGTAAAATAGCCTCTCCCCGTCCGTGTTTGTTATCTTTTTCTGATTTCGTGAATTTGTTTCATGTTCTCAAGGGTTACGGTTAGTGATCCGTGGCAAATATATCCAAAGACGCCATTCATAATACCCGAGTTGTGATCTTTTGTGCCTCTTAATTACGAATGAGGATATTTCTGCACAGTAAGCGATCACGTAAATATAGTTACGGATAGGTCGGAACGGACTGTGAGCGGGTTGGAGTTGGGCTATTCATACAAATGCAAAACCATTACTCCTGCAGATCGAAGCAGAACGCCCGTATTTGTTTTGCGAGAGTCCTGGTGTTGTGACTCACGTTGGATTTTTCATCTTTCGGTCATGCCACCAAGTCATATTCGCGTTTGTAGGCGGTTACAGTAGCACCAAAGTCAGCAAATGTATTCAATTAAGCACCACACATTTGAAACGTTCTTTCAACAGAACAAAACATGAGAAATGACTGTGAAAATGTACTGCGTGAGTATGAAGAGCGAGTGCTATGAAATGAAAGGCTAAGGGAGATGAGGCGGTTTTTACCTATCAGAGGTTATTACTATATTATTATTAGGATGATGATGATGATGATCATCATCTAAATGAGGACCGGTGTTGTTGTCCCAAACTGTGAGTGAGGGAAGACCCACAGGGTGGAAATATTTTAGATTTCATTATCAAAGGACCACATGTCCCCTACTAATGCGTTGGCACAGCCCTGAATTGTCCAGGTCGCCAAGGCAAACTGGTTGCGGAACCGGTCGACGTCAGCTTCCGGGCTTTCTGTCCTGAGGGCGTCCAGGTGGTCGGACAGACCTTTGAGCGTGTGCGGACCGGAGCCGAGCAGGACGTGGCGGAAAGGACTCTCTCGAGCGGACACGTACGCCGACAGCAAGTTCCTCTCCACCTGCGGACGGCCAAGGAACGCAGGATGGAGGGGTTTCCTTCAAGGCGGCGTTTTCCCAAGCGAGACCTCGGCGAGGAGGAGCCGAAGCCCAACGGGTCTTACCGACATGATGCGGTCGTTGTAGATGCGGCACATCTCGATGTCATTCAAGTCGCTGTTTTGGATGTCTTTCATCAGGTTCCGAGAGGCTCGACTGTAGGAGCCGGAGGCCGAGATCAACCACTGCACCGACATGGGGACCAGATTGGGCTGCATCTGGACACATGGCACGCACGAGACTCTCTTAGCTTTACAAATCAAGGCCCTTCGCAAAGACAATGTGCACCTGGATTAGCCGCCATGTTTCGATATAAAATACAAACGAAGCTCCTCTATTCGACACTGAAACATGGATTATATCCTTCAGTTTGACATTTTTATTTTTGTTTTGTTTTGTTTTTGTTAAGATTCTTAATGTTTTTGCTTCTTATACTCCATAAAGTTTGTAACTAAGTTCTAAGTATAGGTTCATTTTAAAATTTGTTTGCACAATGTGGAGGTTGGAAAACAATCTGAAAAGTGGACATTTTCAGTTTGTGCATTCTTCTTTTTTTGGGCGCAGTGGGGGGTGCACCCTTGTCCAAAAAGTGACAAATGATGTACTCTGGCAGAAATCATGAAACATTTTTTGGAGGGTTTATAACTGTATGATTCAATCCAGTAGATTAAAAAATGTCGTTTTCATGGGTTTGAATTGGCCAATAGTGGCCAAAATGTACAATTTGATGTAAACAGTACACGATACATGATGTCTTTAAAGTTTCAAAGGACAACATCACACAAAATTCCCCAACCTCGGGAAGTTCAAATTTGCATTAAAAAAAGGAAGTGAGACTCAATTAGCCAATAAAAATATAAGTGCACTGTGACATGAGGTTGTTTCCATATATGCTACATGAAACATGTCTCGGAAACACAAAAGTGCGCAAGGAATTGGGGAACCCCCTGTACGGTAACGCTTGCTAGATGCGACAAGAAATGCCGGCTCGGCAAAGTGATAAAAGGGACACTTACCCTCTGTATGGTATTGACTTTCCTGTTGATCTGCGCCACATGAGTACGAATGATCTTGTCGTACTTTATCAGGTCCATCTGCAGCAGGTGGTCGTGGACCAGCCTCAGCGCGACGTGACCTGCGAACTTGGCGGCCGCCTCGGCCAGCTGCAGATGCTGGTTGGACGTGACGGCGATCAGCTTCTCCTGTGTGTCCAGCAATGTGCCAAAATATGGATAATCCTAGGGAAGGAGCCCAATGAGTTGAGGTTTGCGGGATCCCACAAATCGCACAGAGGATGCATTGGATTTCAGATAGTCGCTCACATGTGTACAGTATACTTTACAGTGTTCCCTCGCTAATGTGCGGTTCACCCATTTCAGATGTTTTATTCCCCCCCCCCCCCCCCCCCCCCCATATTCTTATGGTGCATAATTTGCCATATCGTGGGATTTTGCGTGTATGCTGTCATTTCTTTGTGGTAAAATAAATGCCTCCTAGCCTAAAACAATAAAACTAAATAAAACAATAGAAAAATTCATTACAAAACATAGACCGAGGAATAAAATATACATAGTCTACAATACTACTACGCATTACTGGAAGGTGTTTAAGCGCGCAGAGAGTAGGGCTGCACAATTATGGCCAAAATAATAATCCTGATTATTTTGATCAATATTGTCATCATGATTATTGATCCAAATGTGGATTTTTTTTGCATTAATATGTAACAGTTTTCAGTTCAAAATGGATCTTTAAATAAGATGATAGATAATCAAAAACAAATGTCTACTTCAGCAAGGGCCAGCTGAGTAAATGTGCTATTACAAAGTGCAATAACAAATGAATGGAAACAAATACAGCTGATGCACAAAACGCAATGTCAGTCTCCAAACGTACATGTAAGATGTATATTAAAGCACTTACTATATTGCCAGAGGTGAATCGAAACGACAGGGACGGAATGCCAGAAAAGGCCATGAAAGGATAAGCAGCATTATCCAGCTTCAGAGGCTCCAACCTAAATAGACGTGAACATTTCTCAAGATAACAAATTGCAAATGACACAGATGTTAGATGTTAAGCAAACATACACGTTAGCTTCCCAGTTGCCCTTTCCAAATTCGGAAAAGAGGGACTCCGCCCTATTCTGGACGCCCACCTGAGGAGGAAAAGGTCGTATGTATTAGGGATGGCCATCGTTATTAACCTCACCGTTCGATTCCTTTTCCATTGTTCAGCTCGCCGTTCAATATCGATTCGCTCGGGTCGCAATTCGATTCGATCTTGATTGAAATGTTCCGTAAGAAGACAAAATGCACAAATAATTGACAGTCAATTTGGACAATTTTGAACCAAAAAAAAAATAGTTAAGACACAACAAAAGCTGCTGAGGGGGAACAAACACACATAAACTCCATTAATATTCACATTGTGACAACTATTTATGGGATTCGGGGACGAACTGACTTAAAACAGCACTTTAACAACTATACAACGGCGCTTGGCACGCTGGGAAATCCTCTGACAGCGAGCCGCCACGATGACGACAAACATGGAAGATTTCCCAGCATGCCTCGCGCCGTTGTTAAAATGCTGTTTTAAATCAGCGGATTTGCTGAATTGATATTGAGTCATAGGAAGAAAAATTGCAATGCATTGCTGAACTGACATTTTTAGAATGTATTGCTGTATGTACAATCCTAATATCATGTAGTGCAGCCTTAAAATATACTGCGATTCAAGATGTACCTCTTTGAGCGTGCGTTCAATCAAGCCGTACATCATAGGACTCGCTGCTACTTTAAAACCATTATGACCTGGAAAGGAGTTGATTGATCCATTCATTCAGAAACATTTACAATTAGGCATTTGTAATGAATAGGCAATATTCATAAGCCAAATCAAAGGCTTGAAAGGTAAAATCCAAAATCCAAAATCAAATGATGGTACCTGCTACAATGCCATCAAGGTTGATGTAAGAGAAGGCTTTCGTGCTCAGGGAAGAAAGATAACCCTGCAAACAAGACATTGATCCAGTTAGAGGAGGCTAACTGCAGAATGCAGACGAGTTGCTGGCAAAGCAAAAGTTTAGCATGCAATTCCCACCTCCAGCCACTCGGTGGCGCCAACGCTTCCATATTCTCCAGCGCTCCAACTAGCAAACACAATGCTCCTCCTTGGCTTGAATCCGTCTATTCAAAGAAGAAGGAGGAGGAGGAGATAAGACAGGTGTTGTCCAATGCCGGGAAGATGACTTTGAAAACATACTTGATTACAATTACAAGTTACCTTATTGAAAATGTAACTATTTCAATTTCTCAAAGATGGTATAACCAATTACATATGATAACATTGTGATGACCTTTGTTAGTTTTGAATGAATGTATCAAAAGTGTTGTTGCTTCCTCTAAAAAAGTGAATTCCAACCATAGAAACCTTTTCAAAACCTCTGACGAATGCATCGAGGTCATTTTGGGGGAAAATGTGTCTTGTTTGATATGACCCTAAATGGCACATGACCAGAGAGGGCCAATCACAAGCGTCGGCTTCGGAAAGAGGAAGTGGTATGACCAAAAACAAAAAGTTGCTTTTGCGGCTAGTTTTCAAGTGTAACCATCCATCCATCCATTTTCTGAGCCGCTTCTCCTCACTCGGGTCGCGGGCATGCTGGAGCCTATCCCAGTGTCATCGGGCAGGAGGCGGGGTACACCCCGAACTGGTTGCCAGCCAATCGCAGGGCACATACAAACAGACAGACAACCATTCGCACTCACATGCACACCTACGGGCAATTTAGAGTCTCCAATTTATGCATGTTTTTGGGATGTGGGAGGAAACCGGAGTGCCCGGAGAAAACCCACGCGGGCACGGGGAGAACATGCAAACTCCACACAGGCGGGGACGGGGATTGAACCCGGGTCCTCAGAACTGTGAGGCTGACGCTCTAACCGGTCGGCCACCGTGCCGCCAAAGTGTAACTAAAAGTGGACATTTCCAAAGCAACTGTTATTTCATGACACATTTTCTCCCAATAATAGAATGGATTACAATTCTAATCTGGTGACATGTAATTAGTTCCTCCCCAATACCGAGTGTCACTAGTAGTATTGGGACGAGCCGAATTTCAGCGCGAGCACACCAAGTAAACATCGGCAGTCCCAAACAGCGTACCCTTCCTTTGCATGTCTGAGATCGAACGAGCCATTTCCAGCAGAACGCCGGTGCCAACGGTCGATGCGGCAAAACCCGGACCCCACGCATCCCTCTGGGCACCGATAACCAAATATCGATCTACGGGCAAGACACAGGCATAAGATACTCAATTCATATTCAAATTTATGCTCAGTTTGTCTCTCTCGGGGAATAAATTTGCACGGACACCTGCATCCACAAAGCCTTCGATGACACCGAAGACGTTGTTGATCTTCTTCTCGGTGAGAACGTTCTCCACCTCCACAGTAACGACGTCATTCTCACTCCCGAGTTTGTTGAAAACTCCCCACTCTTCTGGTGCGTTCTGACCCCCCAGTTGCCTGGGGGAGCACATTTAGTCCACACATTTGTTCCACACTTTGTACTTCTCGCGCCAACGTTCTGCCCGGTTCGCATCCCGGCTCTGACTGTCCGCTGTCGAAGTGTCCTTGCGCAAGACACCGAACCCTAAATGGCCTCCAGGTCAGCATTGTAAATGAGAAACGGTTCTTAATTGCGTTACCTTGTTAAACAAAGGAATACACGTGCTAAAGATAAGATTTGACACGACCCACAAAGCTATTAAAAAAAAACACAAAAATGAATAGTGAGGGTGTCAAAAAAAGTGGAGGCGTGGCTCGTTGCAACATTGCTAATCACAATACATTTGTTTTACAGTGGACCCCCACATAGTTGTGGTCAAGCACCCGCAGATTTACCTATCCGCGGATTTAAAAACATTTGATTTTCATTTTTTTGGGGGGGGGAACCAACCCCCAAAATGCTTAGTGGCGGTATATAACCGCATATTCAAGAATTTGTGGGTTAAACAAAAACAAAAACAAAAAAATGCAATTTTAATGGTCAATTATCTGCGGATTTTCGCTATTGGCAGTCCCGCCTGGTCCCTGTCCCGCTGCCAATAGCGGGGGGTCCACTCTGCAGAGAGCTTTTCTAGATGTGCAAAGATAAAAAGAAACAATGTGCAACTAAAATAGTAACAACATTTTCAAGTTTCTGAAGCAAAAAACTTGTCTGCTCTGTTTTTGCTGTGTCAAGGTTCAATTGGTGAACATATAGTATCACATTGGAGAGCCTCAAGTCCTCACTTTAAAAGTACTCATCTTACTCCAGATTGCTGTGATTTTGGTTCTCAAAGTGGAGATGAGATTTGGCCGCTGCTCAGTGCAGGGCCAGATCTATTCCAGTGGGAGAGAGGGTCACGGCCCGCCTCCTGAAATCCTGAAAACCTATTTGCCTTATCACCTTGAACAGGACGCTGTGATGTGGCAGTTTTAAAAACAACTATAAAATAGGGCTGCGCGATATTTTATTCAAGCATCGTCATTGCGATGTACGTGCGCGCAAAAGTCACTTTGCAGGATCTGCTGCGATGTTGGTGTACTGAGATATACAGTACAGTGAATCAACTGTAATATTAAATGTGACCAGCAGAGGGACGTGTTTGCACCTGCTGCATTTCCGGTTTCGCTCTTCAGAATGAAAAGACTGCAGGCAGGCACGCAAGCAGCAGCTACGTGTGTGCGCGAGGTGCGTTCAGGGACACTGCGTAAATGGGAGTGAATGTGTTCATTTTGCAATACAGTACATAATTGTGAAAAGGGGTTACTGGGGAAATTATTATTTGTATCAGAAAGCTTTAGTTAAAACACTTTATGGTCACAGTGTGATATTACGGAATTCATTTTATTTTGTCATATAAGAATAGACAAATTATTTTGTTAATCTAGTCAGCCAGAGCTGTGAGCAATGCAACGTTTTCAATGTCCTTTCACCATCGTTCCTGTCACACTGTATTGTGTGTTTTTATTTGCACATTAAGGACAAAGGTCCTGCTTTTGTTTTCATTCCTCTTTTTAAAATACTCCATTCAAGCAACGAGTTTTTCTTCACGTTTTTGAGTTTGTAGGGCAAAAGCTGCAGCCCAATATATATTGCAGGTTTAAAAAATACAAATAAAAATGGTCTTCCCCAATATCGTGCAGTCCTACTCTAAAATGTACAATAGTGGATCATTTCTCGTTGATTGGTTTGAGCGTGTTCAATGAATTGCAATTAAGCATTTCAAAGTGGCCTTTGCATCGGAGGAAAAAGTTTGGAGTTGTTTTCGTTAATCATCAATCAAGCGGCTCGACTCGAGTAATGTTTACCTGCCTTAATTATATTTTGTCAACTGCTCTGTAAGCCTTACGCGATAATGCTGGTGGCCGTGCTTGCGGTGATGGTTTGAGCCAAGATATTTGGTAGACCTGAAGACTCGGCAGGTGGAAACTGGGTGTGATTGAACGAGGGGAAGCCAGGGGTGTAGGGATCGCCTGAACCCAAATGGACCTGCGAGAAAGAACGAAAGCCAGAGAGAGAGAGAAAGAGAGTTTCGGAAATCACACAGCTTCAGATGCACCTTCGTTGTCTTCTGTTCATTTTTTACATTTCACACGATTGCGATTTTGTTTCATGGTTTCCGTCACGATCAAACAAATTGACCTGACATCCTGCGGTTGCATTCGTTCATTCATTTTCCGTAGGACTTATCGTCACGCGGGTCGCGGGCATGCTGGCGCCTATCCCGGCTGACTGTGGGTGAGAGGCAGGGTGCACCCTGAACTGGTCGCCAGCCAATCGCAGGGTACATCGAAACGAACAACTATTCGCGTCTACGGGCAATTTAGAGTCTTCAATTAACCGAGCATGCGTGTTCCGGGGATGTGGGAGGAAACCGGAGTGCCCGGAGAAAAGCCACGCAGGCACGGGGAGAACATGCAAACTCCACGCAGGAGAGGCCGGATTTGAACCGGCAACCTCAGAAGTGTGAGGCGGACGTGCTAAGCGGTCGTCCGCCGTGTCGCCCCTGTGCTTGCGGTTAGCCCCAAAATCTTCTGGAGTGTCCAGAGTCCAGACTCACATGTCCAAAGAGCTGAGTGGTGCCTTCAGAAGGATAATCCGTGGGATCCTGGTAGATCAGCACAACAGAGGCCTTCATTTTGGCAGCATTGGCCACCTGGTCACACAAACGAGAGCAATTCATGACATACTCGAAGTTGATTGGCAACGAGAAGACACAACTTGGCTTTCGGAGGAGGAAGTCATCTTTTCGAAAGGTCCAGCCCACCTTTTCAGCAAAGCTGATCTTTCCAGCTCGGATCAACATAACTCTGCCGCTCATGTTGATGTTTCTGTCTCGCAGCATTCTGAAGTCTCTTTCCTGTCCATAGTAGGCGTACAGGACAGCTCCCTGCAGCAAAAGGCCAAAATACATCCATCTCCTGCTATTGCCATGCAGTAGTTCCTTTTCACCACAAACAAAAACAACTTGCAATCAAAGTTACCAGGTTACCTTTACATTTCCATTGGCACTGTAGGACAGAAACCCTTCCGGACGCTCTTCGCTGCCATTCTTGAAAATAACTTTGTTGGAACCGGAAAGCGGGCGATCCTGAACTTTAATGAAGTGCTCGTCGGTCCAGGTTTTCAGGCCGTACTCTTGAAACTTCTTGATCACCTTGTCTGCCAGAGCGTCATCACTTGAGGAACCAGCCCGATGACTTTCACTGGACAAATCACTAAGAAATTAAAAAAAACAAGTTCAGAAAGTGAAGTCAAGAATGAATTGTGTACATATGCATACATACACACACACACACACACACACACACACATATATATATATATATATGCTGTATAGATAGGTAGATAAATTGCATAGTCATGGGGGGTTAGATACACCTGAAGGCAGTTTGGAAGTTGGATACAGTCAATTTCTGAGCAAAGGCATTCTTGACGTCATTCCAGGCCATGACGGGGGCGGCTCCCGTCTCGTGCTCGACAGGCTCATCAGACAAGTGCACGGCGGAAGCTTCACAGCTGGGAGCCAAATCTCTTTGGCGATGGACCAAGTAGCCAATCAAGTACCCTGAAAGTGGAAGCGTCAAATGACAAAAAGAATCCATGACATTTCCATTATTAAATTGCAGCATAGAATTACAAGGCAACCTGGTGTGGCTATTTTGTAATCAACTAGCCATTTTGCGCACATCACATAATTTACACTCAGAAGCTTCGAAAGTGCACCCGGTCCAACCCAGCACATTGCACTTCAGTCAATCAGCCAAATATATCATTGTAAAAAGACTGCATCAATAACACTGGCTTATTTCTCATTTGGGAAATAGTGTTCGTAAATTGTAATGACTCATCTATTCTACGAGGAGCTCGATCCAAATTTAACATGAGGAACCAACCAGAAAAATGCCAATGCCAACTTACCGATGATGAAGATGAGGAGGACGGTAGCTACCATAAAGCAAAGGTGCTTGGGCGTGCGTTCAAATTTTGAAGTCATGTAAGATTTGCGCTTGGAGTTATGATTGAGGTGGGCTCCTACTCCATTCCCACCAGCTTCTTCATCCATGTCGGACGAAAGCTTCATCTCCACGTGACTGTTGTCACCTTCCATGTTTTGGGTCAGGTTGAAACGTGTATATGAATGTGGTTCTCCATTAAACTACAGCAGGAGGAGGAGGAGAACATAAAAGATGGTGGATTCGCCAACTGGTACAGTCAAAGCACCACAACTTCTCATATCGGTGGATTCTTTTCAGTCGGATATCAATTGAGGGTTGCGTCTTTTTACAGTACAACAAATAACATTTAGGGGATTGATTTTCCTGTTGATTTGAGCCACACGACCATTTGTCCCACTTTATCTCACACCGAAACATATCGTAAGCCTCATAGCGTAATTGCGCAAGACATTTTCAGCTTACTGTCCCAACGTCAATACAGAAAACCTATGTGTTTGCGAAAGAGGATGATTTTTCTCTATGTCAGTTTCGATTATCAGTCATTCGTTTCATGGCAATCAGCAAAGCTTGAACTGGACTCTTCTGGTTTGCTGGATTTCTTGTGTTTTTTTCTCGTTTCCCGTAAATGTTCAAAAACGACAGGCAATTATGCTTTTAAGTTAACGATGTGTAGATTTGCGTTTGCCATCAATTTAGTCTGTAGACTAAATGATCCTTCATTTCTATTAACTACAGCCACCTAAATTAAACAGAGGAACAGAAATACATTTAAGCACACAATTATTCATAACCTGGCTACATTTTGACTTGAAGTGATTATTTGATTTGTTTGATGGGTATTTTCTGCCTGTACAAAATATTTCAACAGAACCTCCATAAATTACAACCAACTCCAAATTTGGCTCAACTCAATGTTCTATCCCTTTATTTTAAGTACTGTAGTTAATTTTTTGGGACATTTTATTTTGTCAAGAACCAAAGCGCCAGACAAATCTGTCACGACGACTGTCAAAATACTCACAATTTTTGTTATTGTCGACCGTGCCTGGTCCATTGTTGCGTGACGGAAAGCTAAATAATCATAAAAAAAAGAAAAACAAACAATGCAACAGATTAGTTGATACCATTTTAATAATAATAATACCAAAAGTGTCCAAAACTATTGACAACAAATGGGAAAGCAAATACAGTGCTGTATATGTTTGTGCATACCGGGAAAAAAACCTTCAATGCCGCGAGATACGAGTCTGCATTTGATGAGAATGCAACGGTGGCACGAGTATTTGAATCTTGGCTCCTACGAAAAGCTACAGAAGACCCAAAACTCCCGGTGGCGGGAGTTCCTGGGAACTTAAGTTGTCGGGGGCTTTAGAGCTCTGGTAGGGTTACCACGGCAACAAAGTGCTAGGTGAGGGACCAGACTATGGCTCCAACTTTTCACACCAACGGTTTAACATTTAATGTCAAAGAATGAATACAATTCTCAGATATTCCATCGTATGAAATTTGACTTAAAATGTGTTACTTTTTCATTTTTGGGAATAACGTGGTGTCCCACTTAATTGAGTCCCGAACCTCCCGTCCAAACAATCTTTCAGCTTCCTTTGCAGCTTACTAAAAAGGCCCCAGTTGTTTCAGTTAAATGCATTTAAAAAAGACTACACTGGTTTGGAACATTGTTCACCGCAGGCTCCATGGGAACTCCAACGCCAGCGTGAAACACTAGCCCAATAAGCAGCTTCCCGCTCGCTTGAGACGACGCAAAGAAAGGTTCAAATTTCACAAAACAGCAAGACCTGAAATGGAACGCTTAAGTATATTTATACTTGTTTTCCCAGTTCAAAACGAATGTAAGTGATCACCTGAGAAGAGAGGATCCGAAGGTCAAGTGTTTCTCTCCTGGAAACATTCTCTCCTGGCCTTCTTATAAAACAATTTAGACTAACAACAAACCAAGGAAGCTCACCACAAACTACAAACTTGACTATTCACTGCGGCAGCTCGACCGCAATCCGTTCTGCTCAGCTGCTCGAACTTACATTTGGTCAACAACGAGCTCAATCATGTTTGAAATAATTCATCCCACAGGCCAAAACTGTGACCCATCTACAAAACTTTCACGGTCACGGACCGTACAGGCAATGTTTAAAGTAACATTTGAACATTACTAATCATCCAAAAGAATGTCAAATGTTCACATCACAACTCCATTGAAAACACTCTTGATTTAATGATGGAGCGATAATCAACATTGCGTTGCTGATGGACTTTATCGCAAACGTCTCATTCTTGAACATTAACTGTGTCGCAAATGTAAAATGAAAATCACTAATGTGAGGTAACGCATTGAAACACGCAACGCACAAAAACACGAGCTCGGGTTCAAGTGACAATCGTGCGGCAGCTCAGCTTATCGGTCAGTCCGCCGCAGCGTGAATCTTCTTGACTCACTGCTCCTCCTCGTTACAAACGCGCGCGATTGACCGTCACAGAAGATCCGAATTGGAGTTGGTCAACAGCAGCGGGGAGTTCGATCCGGCCAATGGCGATGGAACAAAAAAAAAACAACTCCATCAAACCAGTGACTGTGCTTTGAATAGAACCCACCCATTATTAGAATTATTGTTATTCACAATTGCACTTAAGTCTGTTTTAGCATTTTAATATAATCCATTTGAATTGATTGCCGGGAAGGATGGTACTTAAAATATTGCCTTTACATTAAATATTTTGTGATAGTGACAGTTTGGAACGGATCGATTTTATTACCATTCCCCCCCGAATCCAGGAAGAACAACAGGAAGAATATTCATCTAAAATGACAATTGAGAATAAATAATTGTCATAATAATACAGGTGACAACCACAACACGTCGCAGCTGTGATAATAGTATAATGAGGCCCAATTGTATCATAGAACTGAATGGCGCAGGGATGGGCCAACGTTTGTGCCCAAGGGCCAACTTTTGACACTGGATTTTTTAAACCGGACTGATGGGCCCAAAAAAGGTTTATGTAAAATCGAACATTATTTTCCAAATATTGAACCAAATCAAATGCGTTGAGTGTATGTCAAATTGTGAAATAAAAAATACATACATTTTGCTCATACTGTTCTATTGCATTGTTGAGAATAAATCAATTAATCAATTATTGAATGAGCTAAATGAATAAATGCAAAACAACCATCGAAATGAATGCAATATATATTCTAGAATCCTCAATCGTGTACTCCGTGGGCTGAATTAAAGGACAGAGCGAGCCATATGTGGCCCACGGGCCATATTTTGCCCACACGTGACCTAGCGTCATGTAACAAAATGTGATGACTCGATTGTTGTTTCATTCTCTCACTGTGAGAGAGAGAGAGAGAGAGAGAGAGAGAGAGAGAGACCTACTCTTTCAAAGCCTTCCCAAACAGTTCCTCTGATATAGTTTGAATACAAATCTGCTCATTTGTCACCTTTATGCACCCTGACCTAAAATCAGTGGTTAATCAGTGGTTAACTTTGACTTTGTGAGTAGAATAGACATTACCCCAAACAGCCTGGGTCTGACCTTGAGGAAAAACTCAAACCTGACCAACAGCCTTGGACTTATCAACACAGACGGAAGGTTTTTCCAACACATCGCAGTAATCTTTGGCCGTGAGAATCACAGAACGTGAACTTTGGTCGAGACAAAGCACTCCAAACACGACGCAGCTGAATGGAATCGGGCCGGAGAGGCGTGCGCGCTCCCCGGCTAAACGGCGGACAGACTTAACGACCTCTGTGGACCAATTTACGAGCTCGACTGGAAGCTGGACATCGCGTGACGAGCGCTTGTGTGGGCAAATGCCAAGGGGCCGCGGTGACCGTGCCGACCGCATTTACTCAACAGACAACTGTCTTGCCAACTCTTAACAGCGTCTTTCCAGGGCAGAACATTGACATGTGCTTTACTGTAACATAATAAATCAAGTCAAAGTTGCACATGCAATTGACACAACTGCTTCGTGACCATTTTCACCTGCTGTGACGTGGCTAAATTTAGATTATCGCAAGGCCGAACATAACCGCAGAAGTCCCTTGACTGTAACCTTGGCTTTTCATACAAAGCCATTCAATACACCACAGGGAATAGGTTTCAACAAATACTCGACTTTCCTATTCGGAGCAATGGTTGCAGCGCAGTGCAGCGCGGTGCACGGTTGGAAGCTATGCACTTGAAACAAAAACCACCTGCTTTCGAAAGCTCATTGGTCACTTAGGTGGGTAGAGAAATGTCTTTAATCTTAACGTGCCAAACATACCGCGCTGGAACCAAGCTAATACTTTAATCAGATTAGCTGTTCTTTCACTTTCAGTTGACAGGCCTGCTGTCGTTGCCAATATTCTCCTAAACAGAACAAAGACATTCGAACAATGGGCAGAAAGGAGTTTCGAGACTGTCTCACGAGTAGCCCAGCTATTCACAAGGCGACCATCTGGCCGCTTCAGTCTCGTGAGGCATGCGCTGTATCTATGTTTAGTGAACTTTCAACTCACGTGCGTGTGAATCAGAGATAGTACGCTAGGTTGCGTCACGCCCTTGCGCCGCAAACTAGAAGAAGGGCAAGCGATGCCCTTTGAGAACTGCGAACAAAAGCACGGCGAACCTGCGTTTCTACGAAGCGTCGGTCGCTGTGATGCTTCAAGCACAGCCCTGATGGGAGTTTGAACGGTCAATTTCAGCTCCTGGGGTCGAGCCGGACAAAAGGGGCTCGGCAGAGGTGCCGGGGGGCCGGACGTGAGGCCGCGGCGGCGACATAACCCGTAGGCGGACATGTCCGAGACTGCTAAGAAGCGGCGTTCGGGGAGGACCTGCGCCGCTTGCGAAGAGGGATCAGATGGCACCCGCAGGACGGGCAGACGGTGCGGGTGTAGGCGCGGTCCCTGCGGGCGCAGAACGTCATCGATTCATCATTCAATCGGAGAAGGGCTTCCCCAAGTAGCAGACGGCACAAAAGGGTCCGCATGTATGGATCTAGTCTCTGTTGCGGAAATGCCTTGAGTTCAACAGAAACAGTACGCTTTAGGAATCAACAAAAACACGGACTATGAACATGAATGCCTGATATTTGTTCAGTCCTGCACTTTTCTATAATTCGAGGTCATCGCTTCATTGAAAGAGTCACTCCATCGGCCGCATCAGCTGCTTTCGCTCGAATAGGACAAAGTTCGGAAACACAATTCTCATGTTCAGCTATTATTTCCTTTTTTTAATCATACCATTAGGCTTCCAGATAACACGTATGTACACTGATTTGTTTGTGAACCGCGGTGCCACTGTCTATTTAAAAACAAAAACAACAACCAGTGACGTGGGAGTGACGAGATGGTGAGAAAAAGGGCAATTACAGAAGCACCAAAGTCATTGTGCACGACTAAATCGTGCGAGAGGCACATTGGGGGAAAGCATGAGAAAGTCAGACAAAAAAGTAGTAATACAGCGAGGCAGGCAAATCGCACCTTTTAGGAATGCTCCAAATCCAAAAGAGCGGACAGAGGACTCAGACGGTAACCGCGGCCGAGCCGACAGACCGACCTTGGACCACGTGAACACAATCGGGACAATCGAACAAATACGAACGGATTCTCCTCGAGTTGGCTGTTTTCGCTAGGGGCTGCTCTCAACGCTCCGCATGTCGTAGTGTCCGTATTTTGCCACAACAACTTGTCAAGTTCACCTGCCGCTTGTCGTGGCGACGCGGCCGCCGACTGAAGCCCACCCCCCCGCCGCCTTCTGCACAAAGCAAAGCACATTCAGCATTTCGTACACAAGGTGACTCAATGTGCTTTACGTGATTCAAAGCATTTCAAAACAAAGGAAAAAACAGCTTGGAAACATTTAAAACAAAATACAATTAAAACTGCACACAGTGCAAGAAATACTTCAAAGGGGAAATGCTCTAGAAAGCATGGGAAAAAGGAAGAGTTTTTAACCTGGACTTTAAAACATGCACACTTGGGGCTGACCTCAATTCTTCCCTTTGTGTGCAGCATAATCGCTAAATGCTGCTTCGCCACGATTGCTTTGGCCTCTGTGCTCCACTGTTTGACCCGAGTCTGTCGATTTCACAGCCCGACTGGATTCATATGCCATTCGCGTTTCATTCATGTATTCGGGACCGAAACCGTTTAGGGATTCATAGACCAGTAGCAGAACTTTCAAATCTATTCTAAAGCTGACTGGAAGCCAGTGTAAAGACTTTAGAATCGGAGCAATATGCTCTGACCTCTTTGTTCTCGTCAGAGGAAAGAAACACCTGCTTTGCTTTTGCGTCTGATCTCTCAGCAAGGTCAGCAGACACACGGCGACAGCGACGCGGTTCCCCCGGAGCCGGAAGGTCACACCGAGGGCCGCTCGCGACCCGGATTTGTCGGGGTCGTGACTACCGGGCTTCCCCGCGATGGGCTTCCCCTGTGTTGCTCTGGCAACGCGATGCGGCGACTCGAGCCCGAATGTTCATTCAGCTTTACATCTCAAACGTCGAGCGTTTTTTAATCGTCGCAATGTTCAACGCTTCATTTTTACAAACACGTGCAGCAAGTCATTACTACATATAATTCAAATGCATTGAACTCTAATATCAAATATGAATGTACCGTACACACATATACATATATGAATACAAGCAAAAGGAACACTTTATGCCCCCCATTTGGACTGGTCTCTTTGCCTAAAGCGCAACACTCATGCTTGAATACGCTCCATACATTCCAATCCTACCTTGTCTTTAAAAGGGCGCAAATCTTCCACTTTTTGCTGCTTTCTAGCTACGGTTGCGTGTTAGCCGGACGGACGTGTGTCCTTCAGCCGGCCGGCCGCGGCTTATATTACGCTCGGCCATCGGTGTGGGAGGGGAGGGACAGAGAGAGAGACAGAAAGAGAGAGAGAGAGAGACCTGCTTGCATTTTGGAAAGAAAGAAAGAAAGAAAAGTATGTAATGTACACATTTTAGAGGGGAAAGTAATCACATCTAGTCAGAGGTAGTGCATGTTTGAAGTTTAGCCGTAAAGTTTCAAGCAAGTTTCTAGTTTGACTAGAAACAAGAAATATTCTTAGTACGTTTCTGAGTTTTTGCAGTGCAGTGAAAGCCCCACGCAAGCACGGGGAAAACATGCAAACTCCACGCAGGAAGACCGCAGCCAAGATCTAAACCGGCGACCTCAGAACTATGAGGAGGACATGCTTAACACTAGTTCAGCGCTGCCTGAAAATTGTATTTCAAGTCACAAAAAATGTCCATTTCATGAACAAAAGAAATCTTTCAGCTATACTGATCCTCCTCTCCATTGTTTCATACTCGTACTACAAGAGAAAAGTCAATTAGTGTAGATTTGACCGCACTTTTCTCTCAAGTCTGACGTTAACCGTGTTAGAATGGAAATGCAGCAGTGGCGCGCGCCTCACTCCTCATCACAAGACGCTTCTGCTCTGCGTGACCGCATCGTCCGCTCGGAGCCCGGTTGGGTTCATTAATTTGCACCTTTCTGACCGGACTTAAAGCAGTCAGTCTTCTGATGCTGATGACATCTTTTTGTTTTTAATTACGTCCAAGAAGTGGGAATTCCTCGCAATGGCCCTACAACCCCAAAAAAATCCCACTTTTAGATTTGTTTTGCGCAATGTAACCATTTGTTTTCTTTCATCGGAAATAAGACGGTACTTTAGTCGAAAGCTTTAGTTGAAATGGACACCACGCAGCCTCTATGGTTACTACCTGCGAACACAATGAAGAAAAGCAATGACAATTCCAACTGCAAAAGCAGAAGCTTTTGTCACGGGGAATCGTCCGAATGATGTTTGACACCGTGCTCCGACTACATTACACGAGACGGGCAAACGTTTCTTTCGCAGTTCAGAGTTGCCCATCTGTTCAGTACCTGCCGGGGCTCACGCGGCCGTGTTTTCCGTGCGAGTTGTCACGGTGGACGCGTCCAGACGATTCTGTGCCAATTGGAGAGAGTGGTCTCGGCTCCGACTTCTTTTTAACTTTCCACCAGATGTTACTGAGTGGGTTTTGGAGAGTCTTGTTCTGGAAGCCTAAAATACGTACGTGCGTGCAAAAATTGGTGAGTTTTCAGGCATGTTTGAGCTCGTAAAAAAGGCAAATCATTTGCTCGAAGAATAATACAATGACAATAAAAATGAACGAAAGTGTGCTCAACTGACATATCCCGTGTATAAATAGAATGTGATGATGGCAAACATTTGAAAAAGGTTACTTTTGAAAACGTTTGGGGTTCATTTGAAAGAATGCACTTGAAATGGTTCAAAGGGTTCAAACCGGCCAAACAGCGCTTCACCTTGAAACGTGAACCAAAATAATACGGGCAAGCCAGAATCCACGGAAAAGTTGAGTCTTGCTGCAGCTGTGAAAATATCTTCTTTAGGGGAAGGAAGAAGAGGAAGTTTAGATATATTGAACGCGGTCTTCGGGTTGCTGACTAAGTCAGAGGTGTAGACTTTTTTTCTCCTTCTTTTTTCCAGTGAAGTTGTCCGCTGCGTCATCTTTTGACTCAAGAGAGACAAAGGTCTCTTCATCTGCACCTTTCATTGAGGATGTTTATTGTCACAGTGTAACTTTAAGGATAATATTTGGAAATCAACACGCTCCGTTCTGGTGACCTCGTCAAATGTTTTGTAGGAGGACTGATGGCGGAAAAAACAACTTCGACACACAAACAGTGAAGAAAAGGGCCAATATTGAGTCAGGCTTGTGTTTCTGCAGACAGGGATGGCAAATCAGTCACCACTATGATTGGATATGTTTGGTGGGGAGTGGCAAAGCAGACGCCACTCATTGTCAATTATTAATTCATCTTTGTCAACACTTTTCTTACATACACTAGGTATTTATTTGCCATCTCCACATTTTTTGGATTTCGCCAAAACACACAAAGCTTCGGGTTGCGTGATTGCACGGTAATTGGATGTTTTCACTTGGTGCCGAGCTCCGAAGTTTTACTTCGTGTCACCCAGCCGGGTGGTCTACGGCCTAGGTTTGAACCGCTTTCCCACAGCTGTCACTTGAAATGATCGCCGCTTTTTAAGACTGGCCAGTAAAGTTCTCCCGTCAAATACACTTTGGTCTCAAAAGTATTTAGACAATGGAAGAATTTGTCATGATTTTTCTGTCAGAGTTCCTTAGGGTGAACACCAGCGAGGCCGTTCTATGAGCAGCTTTTCCCCCGTTGAGGTGTTCTGGGCACGACCCAGGACACGCCGGGGGGACTTCGTCTCCCGGCCGGCCTCGGGATCCCCCCCGGAAGAGAGGGAAGTGTGGCCTTCCCTGCTAAAGCTGCTGCCCCCGCCACTTGACCTCGATAAGGGGAAGAAAATGGATGGAGGATAATAGTACACTGCCTGCTCTGCTTCGGGCCCCATAAAGCCTCGGGCCGGCAGTGTCCTTCCTTCCTTCCTTCCTTCCTTCCTTCCCGTAACGTCTCTGTTCCCATTATTCGGATACAAGTTACAAGTTAGCATTGGTTGCATCTGCATGTCCAAAGAATCTGGCTGCAGAACATTGGAGGCTTTTCAAGATGTTTTCTGGCTTTCCTCTTCTTCCCCTAACAACTGTCATTGTCCAAACGCTTTTGGAGCTAACTGTAATCTTTCGACAGTTCCCCTGCCTGACTGAAGAGTGGACAAAATGTCATTGAGATTTATTGCCCTTCTCTGTTTGCGACAGACAGTTTCACCCTCCACCCTAGAGTCTTGATTTCGAGCTTTGAAAGTTCAGCTGCATTCCTAAATGAGGCGTCGTTATAGTTTTACACATCGCAGGCCTGGAATGTGAAGCCGCCATCGAGCCGTCAGAGAGGATTTGCACGTCTTGTGTGTAATCTTTACTCGCTCCTGCATGTAATATAAAACATTTCGCTCTGTGATGCAGGTGAATTGTTAACTCACGTCAAATGTTAGAAGTTAACAGGCAGCTATGAGCTTCTCACACAATTGGTAACTATCATGCCAACGTGGAAATGCATAAACAGTGCCAATGTGGCAGAAGAACGAGAATAGTGCACATCCGCTGTAGACTTCACACCCAAGCCAATCACAATTACTTAACAATAATAAGCCAATTTTGACTGAGCCCTGTGAACTCTGCCTAGCAACAAGCGGTCATGCAAACGTGCACGGAGCAGGAATCAGAGCGATTCTGTTCATCTTTGTTGGAGCGTCTGTTAGCCAGCTCGATACAATTTTATTTGAGTTATTATGATTTCGCATGAATCAAAAATGATTATTTGCTTCTGGGTGATGTATAACATCATTTGATTTTGATTTTTTTTCTTTCAGAGTTGAACAATTTTCTATTCATATCGATATAAAAAGCCCACTGCATTTTTATAGCTAAAGAAATAATACCGCTTATTATAAATAACCGATATGTAATTGTAACATGTACATATTGACTGCTGACTTGACATTTAACATGAGTTTGAATGACATGAACTCTTATCAAAGAGAATGCTATTGTAGCCTCCCATATGTACAGTACGTATATTGGTTGAATACACGCACTTGACTGATTATGTCAACACAGAGATCAGATTCGCCTTGAGTTTGCTGACGATGCGTAGGCCAATAGATTTTGTTTCCCAGTGTTGTAAATCCTGGTCAACGACAATATTTTATGGTTTCCTTAGACTAAGGTCTGATGAAAGGAAGCTGAAAGATAAGACCTTGCGCGATATGATCACCTTTTAATTACATCTTGAAAACCAGAATCCACATTTGTTGTTAGTTCCTTCGTTGTGTGACTCGTGCTTGGCTGGATCTGAAACGGCAACCGGCTTTCAGATCGCTACGTGTCGTTTTCTACCAAAACTACGGAAAACTTTGTCTTGCTCTGCAAACGTGGATGGTTGAATACAAGTCTTCTGCAGTACTCTAATGACCTTGCTTCACACCTGACCTTTTTAAAAGTTCTAGTCATTGCGACGTAACTTAAGCTAGCCTTAGTTGGCTTATCTGAACGTGCATTGTCATTCTCCCGGAGCAAACGATGATTCTTCAGCTGCTGCTGCGACGCAACCGTCGCACACCTGCAAAGGAGGAACCGGACCGACCACGGCTAAGACTTCAACTGAGACCATGACAGATTTGTTCCTTCTCTTCATATCCACAGACAGATCAAGGGAGATGCATTATGGCTTAATGCACAAGTTAAAAGCCATGCATGATGAAATCATGTTTAGAAATATTAGATGACAAGAAAAGTTTCTCTTCAATCTCTGTGCATTTCAAGGAAGACTGCCAAGAAGAAACTTAACTGTCACACTCCTAAAATCAACACATACCCTTCAAGCCCGCCTTTTTCATTTGAAGAGTATCTTTTTGTGTCACCTCCCCCAAGTGCATCATTATCCCAGAAAGCATCTCTTTATCACGTCCACACCCTGGAGTCAGAACAATCTAATGGCACTTGACAGTTGAGGAAAATATCCAAAAAGTGACGAATGGAAAGCTGCAATGGTTCAATATGTTGATTCTCAAAGTCTGTAGTAGGGCACATTGGGTAAAACGTTCACATATTCAGGTGTACATTTGAATAGCATGAAAAACTTTAGTAGTTCAACTCATTACATAGATTCACAGCACGCAGGGTGACATATGCTGACTTATTTTATCAACATTTGATGGTTACAGCTTACAGCTAACGCAAACTTGAAATGCACCAGCTCAAGAAATTAGAACATTACGCAAAATAATTTCTCTTTCATAGAGTTAAGAATTGGCCTTCTGAAATGTGTTTAATGCATCTATACGAGTTTCACTTATTTCAAATTAAAGTACTAAAATCAATGAACTTTTCTACAATGCAGTATTTTAATGAACATCAGTGACTATACATGTATGTACAGTTAAGTATATACAGTAGCTACAGCATGTGTGCGTGTGTGTCTAGGAATAGTTACTGATGTTCATGCAATGCCAGTGAGGGGGAAATAAAGTTAAAAACTCCTCTTGAGACCATTTGTATTGTCACGTGCACCCAGTAGGTCGGTGGCAGACCCCATTATTACCTTTGACGAAGTACAACGGCTGATGCAACTCTCCCTGGGTGAGGTCCAGGGGTTTGGTCCTCTTTTCAGGGTGTGCTGAAGGCTAATGATTAGCTATCTGTCTCAAAACAGAGGCCAAACATATGCACTTGGCAGAGTTCCAAGATACTTGTGACAACTTTGGTTATGTCATAGCTCCCACTGATGAAGGGCTAAACTGCTACTATGACATGTTCTGCCTTAATAACGACTTATTTTCGCCTTTCCATGTTCTACATGCATAAATACATTTTAGAAACAGTATCTTTCTAATGTGTTAGTGGGCTAGCAGTTAGTGTTGCTGGATTTTTTTCAAGGTGACAAGAAGAAATTACATTTGATTCATATCCATCATTGAACACAGGACATTAAACGCATCTTAAAACCCTCCACGCTCACCACCCGACACATTACGTACAGTATATTTGCACAATTACGCACGAGTAAATTTACTTTTACAATGATGAAACCCATAGATAAGGCTGTGGGGGGGGTGGGGGGTGGGGGGGGTGAAATAAATTTTAAAAAGTAAATAAAAAAAAAAAAAAAAGCTCACTCGCCTGAGTCAACCACAACAATTGGTAGACGCAAACATTTCTGCCTCGAGGCAATAAAAAACATTAATAAAAGAATATTAGCTTACCTGGCACCCTTTGGCCACTGTCCATGTTTATTGCACAGACTTTTGTTGCAGATGGATGCACTGTTGGGCCAGTGAAAAACATTGCCAAAAATGACAGAGGTGATTTTTAAGACACTATAAGATGTGTAAAGCACATATAAAGATGGAGGAACTGAGGCTTTTCTGAAGCAATGAATCACTTGGAGAAAAATGGCCTCAAATGATTCACTTCTTTGAAGCATTTGACAGACTTAAATAGAGCGCCGTCTGTTGGCTAATCCTGCGCATTGCTTTCAAACGAAGCTTTGACAAAGCTTCTGTCATGGCTGTCGTGTCTCACCGTTACATGTATTCAATAAAGACCTACTGTAATTTCTCGTGTATAACGCGCACCCTCAAAATTCTCGAAAACCCTTCTACCTATGTATAATGCATTTCTACAATGCATGGTTTTGCTTCTACCCATATGATCAAAATTAAGTATTTTTCAAATAATTACTCTGAAGTTAAGCACTTTATTTGAACATGTAATACTTATTATTAATACTTATTATTTACTTGCTCTTATTTTTGAATTCACAGCCTTACTTTTGTTTAGTAACTGAGAAAACACACAGTTGTGCTCATATGTTTGATTACCCGGGCAGAATTTGTTAGGTGGGTACAAATCTTTAAAGAAAACATAAAGGGCTCGGCGAAATATATTTAATTTTATTTTAATGGGTTTCATATTAGCGGCACGGTGGCCGACTGGTTAGAGCGTCAGCCTCACAGTTCTGAGGACCGGGGTTCAATCCAAGGCCCCGCCTGTGTGGAGTTTGCATGTTGTCCCCGTGCCTGTGTGGGTTTTCCCCGGGCACTCCGGTTTCCTCCCACATCCCAAAAACATGCATGAATTGGAGAATCTAAATTGCCCGTAGGTGTGAATGTGAGTGTGAATGGTTGTTTGTTTGTATGTGCCCTGCGATTGGCTGGCAACCAGTTCAGGGTGTACCCCGCCTACTGCCCGATGGTAGCTGGGATAGGCTCCAGCACGCTCGCGACCCTAAAGAGATGCGGTACAGAAAATGGATGGATGGGATGGGTTTCAAATTAAATGGTCAAGCATTTCAGAAAAGCATTGTCAATAAACAAAACATAACCATAAAGAAATTAATGATGGTTGTTGTTCAGTCATATTTAAAAAAAACAACAACTATATTTCACAAATTCTGCCAGGGTATGTAAACTTATGAGCACAACTGTACATACAGTATATGCAGTCATACGTACCCCTGTCATATTGCAATGAACGTGTAGGCTACACCTTTTTTGTAACCTCTAGGTGGCGGCATATTAGAATGAAAGTGTACACCTTTCTAATAACCTCTAGGTGGTGGTGACATTGGAATGAAATTGTACAGCTTCTTCATAACCTCTAGATGGCAGCATACATTTATAAAATGTGAAAGCTTTTTTATTTCCCCCTATACCTATGTATAATGCACACTATTGACTTTTGACAATTTTGGGGGGGGGGGGGGGGGGGGGATGTGCATTATACATTAGAAATTACAGTAGTTGTCTATCATTGTCATTGTGTTCTTCGGTAGGTAAATGCTCCAAATTGACTCCTGCTATAATGTGATATCTCATAACACAGAAGGTGCCTACAGATTGGGAGGTAAAGCTGCATTTTTTTATTATTATTATCCAGCCATCCATCCATTTTCTACCGCTTATCAGAGGTCGGGTCGCGGGGGCAGCAGGTTTAGCAGGGCCGCCCAGACTTCCCTCTCCCCAGCCACTTCCTCCAGCTCTTCCGAGGGGATCCCGAGGGTTTGGGGATGGCTGCCACGACAGGCACAGACTACCTTACGACCACAGCTCCGGTTGGTCGGCTCGGCAATAGAGGCGCGGAACACGGTCCACTCGGACTCAATGTCCCCCGCCTCCCCCAAGACGTGGGTGAAGTTATGCCGGAGGTGGGAGCTGAAACTCCTTCTAACAGGGGATTCTGCCAGACGTTCCCAGCAGACCCTCGCAATACGTTTGGGCCTGCCAGGTCGGACCGGCCTCTTCCTCCACCATCGGAGCAAAATCATCACCAGGTGGTGATCAGTTGACAGCTCCGCCCCTCTCTTCACCCGAGCGTCCAAGACACGTGGCCGCAAGTCCGATGACATGACCGCAAAGTCGATGATCAATACACAATTTGATCATCAATACACACAATTCGATCATCAATACACACATGTCCTGGTGCCAAATGCACCATTGTGTATTATTATATCAAAACCAAAATGTATTTATATAGCACTTGTCATAGACTCATGCATGGCCTTAATCCACTCTTTAGAGTTGGCTGTCCTCATAACCTATTGAACATTAACGTGGAAGTAAACTTTTTAACAACAAAAGTACAGCACATTCCCCCCCCCACCCCCCGGATATGCAAGAATGTAATTGCATTAAAATGTACAAAATAGTCTAATTTATCTTGCCTGGCCAGGAGCTCAGCACCCCAAACATTTGACCCTAGAACCAAACCTGGTTAAATAAAAACCTCTCTGACGGCATAAACGAAAACAGAGCATTACTACCAATGTAGAACTTTGTTTCGACCGCTTGAATTAGATCTCATAAGACTACGCAGGCATACCTAATGCAGTAGCCAGTGAGTGCATGTTCCCATCTTCTCCATTTCTGGTGAACAAGATGCAGATTTCCAGCTAGAAATAAAACAATAGTGGCCACCAGTGGCTAGAGTCAAGCACAACGGCTAAAATGGATTAAAAGTAAAAAAAATATTTATTGGAGGAACATGCTAGCCACACAGACTCTCAAGAGTCAATGTGCTTATTAACATTACAATACTTTACACAATGTACAAGAAGTCATTCACACGCACACACAAACAAACGTTTTATGCACACATATAGACAAAAATGAGTAACTCACAAAAGAGGATGACTTTTTTTGTGTTTGTCTTCAGTGGCCAGGTCGGAAAGGAAACGGTATCCCTGTCACGAAGGGCTGGGCCGGGTACTGGGGGTGGGAGGCGGGATGGGGCGAGGGATGGGAGGCCAGCGGCGTGTGCGGGGCGTGCGCCGCATGTATAGGGTGCGCGGCCATTGGCCCGTGGGATGCGTGCGGACTGAAGGCCAGAGGGGGCGTGTGGATGTTGTTGTAGTACATCACTGGACCTGACAACACCAGCTGGAGCAAACTGCCGCACAAATTCACAATAGAGTGAACAGCGTTAGAAGAGAAATGCTCATCTGTATTGGAAAGTATGTTATCATTGCAGATATTATGAATGTGTTCAAGTTGTGGCGGTAGAGTACTGAAGACCCCTGCTTACTTGCAGTTTGGCACCAATTTTTTCCCTCAATTTATTTTCTCTCCTCCTTTTTGTTTTTTTCTTTGTTTGGCAGGGAACCAACCCCGAAAAGGCTGATTTTATCCCTCACCGCTTATTCAAGAATTGTTTGGGGTTTTAAAAAAACAAAAAACATTTTCAATGCAATTATAATGGCTGTCAATTATCTGCGGATTTTCCCTCCTCGCGGTCCGACCCGGTCCCTCTCCCCCACAAATAGCGTGGGCCCACTGTATCCACTGTATTAGTGTTACAAATTGCTGTTTAGGTTTAGTTGAAGTTCTTTCTTTGTGATAGAAAAGACATCCATTCATCCATTTTCCATATCTCACATGATTCATCTTACATTTTGATTATCTCTTAAGGGGAAAATTCATTGGAAATACAAACAAAGCCAAGGACACACTGCATCCGAGGTCCAATTATGCTCAGTGTACACCTTACACAGGCAGTAATATTTTGTCCTCCACATCAATGTCCATTGATGATGAGATGAAAAATGTGTAGAAAATGAGACATGATACAGCGCTTGTCAAATAAATAGATGAAATTGCAGCGGAAAGTACGTATTCAGCTCAGATGTGTTCTTACTTGTTGTGTGGGAGGCGTGAACAGATGGCTCTCAGGTCCTCTGTGAGAACAAGACCACAGCACATCATAAACACGTGGAAAGTTTGCACAATACAGCAAATGTTCATTTGATTCTTAAGAACAAAGCTACAAGCTGGGGAAAAGTGCGGGAAAAGACGTAACCTTCATCGGACTTCCTTTAAAATGACGAGAATTTTTTTTTATTTAACTTTCTTTTCCCGCTCTTCAGTTTCTCTAATGATGGACACACGCACCTCTGGAGCAGAGCAAGGCTCCATTGGCCATGGCAACCTGCAGGGCCTGAGCCAGCCTGTCCAGAGCCAACTGCGTCAGCACATGTACGTCTGCGGTCGACGTGCGAGTGTGCTTGTCGGCCTGGTCCAGTTGCCGGGAAAGGTCAGAGGTCAGCGAGGCCACCGAGTCCATCTGGAGGAGCGCCATGCGACCGAAAATGCCTTTCTCGTTGAGGATGTTCGGTAGGAGCATGAAGACCTATTGGTGAGCATGTTTTTAAGTCCAGGTTAAAAACTCTTCTTTTTTTCCATGCTTTTTAGAGCATTTCCACTTTTAAATATTTCTTGCACTGTACGCTGTTTTAATTGTATTTTTATTTTTTTTCCCCCCCTCCTTGTTTTAAATGTTTATAAGCATATATTTTTTAATGCTTTTAATCATGTGAAGCACATTGAGTTACCTTGTGTATGAAATGCGCTATATAAATAAATTTCCTTTGCTTTATATTAAACTTTTTTTTTTTAATGGACGATGACGCGCATGTCAAAGCTGGGTTAAGTTTAGTTTAAAAGAAGATGCTTGCAGGTAAGTACACACAAAAAATCAAAACACTGTTCAGCTAACTCGAGTGTATTTACAATTATTAAAAATGTTACACAGTCCCTTTTCAAAAAGAAAAGAATTTGAAGACACTGACCTGCAGGACACTCAAATGGAGTGCCGAGAAGAGACCCGCCACTTCCTGCTCACTCTCTGAGCTACCGTGTGCGGACGCCTGCTTCTTGTCCCTCTTGTCGCCCAGCGGGGCTTTGACGCACCAGCGCACCAACCCCCCTAGAGGTGTGACATCGAGTGAGCTGATTGGCTGGCTGCCAGAAAGCGCCGTGTTTAGGAAGGTGACCAGGACGAGGCGAGGTTCATCTTCGATCCACGACACAATCATGTGGAGGAGTTCTAGAGGAGGGATTAGTTCCTCTGAGGGAAGCAAAACAAAAAAACACTTTGTTATCTCGGCTTGACATCCATCCATCCATCCATTTTCTTCTGCTTAGCCCGGGTCGGTTTTGCGGGGGCAGCAGCTTAAGCAGAGAAGCCCGGACTTTCCTCTCCCCAGCCACTTTGTCCAACTCTCCTGGGCCAGCCGAGAGACGGACGTCTCTCCAGCGTGTCCTGGGGCGTCCCCGGGGTCTCCTCCCAGCGGGATGTGCCCGAAACGTTCACCAGATGCCCGAGCCACCTCATCTGGCTCCTCCAGATGCGGAGGAGGAGCGTCTCGACCCTGAGCCCCTCCCGGACAGCCGAGCTTCTCACGCTCTGTCTAAGGGAGAGCCCGGACACCCTGCAAACTCATTCGGTCGCTTGTATCCGCCATCTTGTTCTTTCAGTCAGGACCCACAGCTCGTGACCATAAGTGAGGGTAAGAACGTAGAATCCTTCTTCACCACAACAGACCGATGCGGACGCCGCACCGATCCGCCTGTCGATCTCCCGCTGCGTTCTTCCCTCACTCGTGAACAAGACCCCGAGAAACTTGCGCCAGGATCTCCTGCCCGACCCGGAGAGGCCACGCCACCCTTTTCCGACTGAAGACCATGGCCTCAGTAAATAAACTATTTCAATTGAGCGTCACTACAATGCATGGATTTGTATAAAAACAGTTATTAAAGAGTAAATGTATCTTAACGAATTTGAATCTTGATCTAATAAGTTTTCCCTACTGAAATTCACGCCAATTTGTTCCGGATAATAAAAGGGATCCCATAAATGCCTTACACTAATAGGTGCCAGGTACCCGCTAGAGTTTTTTGGCAGAAAATAATTGCCCCCGGGCACAATAGTAGGAAATTCTGTATTTTGCGACATCTTAAGCATCTTCCAAAACTAACACCTGAGGAGAAGTCGTAGAGGGTGGTAACAGCAGTGATGAACTGGCAGCAGAAGCGTGGACTGGCACTGTGGATATTCTGTAAGGTGGGCACCGAACCTGGCATCATGCTGCAGTAGTCGTCCACCAGCACCTGTGCCAGGCGCACGCAGTATGCCCGGTGGGTCCTCTGGCAGACAAACACAGTCATAGACAATGACATTCAGTAAGAGATGCGGCGCAACCAAACAAAATCATGTTACAATTCATTGGATTTTTGGGGATTTCAACTATTTTATTTACTCTCAAAAATACTAAACTGTTTATGATGTGATGTACCATAGAAGAACATAATCTAAAGAGAATTCAGCTCTATTTTCAGACATATGTAACCCAAGTGAACTTAAAATGCCCTTGTTAATATTGTTCCCTATTTTCTGACATGTTATGGACCAAGCCAGTAGCAGAATTCTAACCAATTTAAGGAAAAAAATAAGTTGAATGTATTACGAAAATAATCGTTATTTGCAGTTATTTACAACCCCCATCTCCATGTGGCCACCAAACCAAAAGCTGGCAAGATGACCATCAACACCCTGGTTCGAGGGGGCTGGCACCGGGAACAAATGGCATGCTTTCGAAAGGGACGAATGATTGTTTTGTTTTACGGTTTGCAGGAAGCTACAATTTAGAGTCCTCTGACCTGCATCAGGGCTTACACATTTGTCACCTGCAAAATCAGTGCACGAGATCCAGATGCATGCAAACGCAATCTAATAAAGGCCCCAGGAGTCGAGCCATGAGACGTGAATACCCACCTCCCACGATATTACTGTTTTGCAATCAACTTTAATGCAAAATATATTATATGATTCATCGGTGGGGAGACAAAAAAGAAGAATCATAATCGATAGAATAACAGATTCTACAAATATTTAGAACATGGAAGTACTCATCAGGAATGGCAAAGCTCGGTCAGTGTTGTAAAATGCTCACCTGCAGCCAGGTGGCAGCACACTCTAAGATGGGAGCTCTGCCCACAGCAACTGCCATAGAAACCAGTTTGCCCAGCAGTGCCATGCGGCTGTCATCTGCCTGGTTCCCTTGGAGGCTGAAGAGGGCAGAGAACATAAGCTGACGAACGCTATCCCGGCTCTGCTCCTGGAAACAGCTGCACATGATTTCCAGAAGCTGAAGCTCCTGAAGGGCACTCATTCTCTAAGAGAGCGAGAGAAAGAAACAAACAAACAAAGAAAAAGCCCTGTATTAGCCATCCGTGACGATGTAAATTTTATTGTTGACGCTTCACGCCTTACTTACCCTGGTGAGTGCGTTTCTGTCCTTAGGTGCATGCAGAATGAATTCCTCAACCAGCTCCAAGGTTTTCGTGTCCACCTGAGGAGGCTGCCTCCCCGATTGCACCAGGTTACTGATGTAGATGTCCAGGTGGTACAGCAGCTCCTTGGCGGCGCTCAGCACATCACGAGGCAACAAGGACTGCCGGATGTCCCCCATCGCTACCTGACGGACCCCCAAATTCAATTGCACAAACATTATGAACTCCACACTTTTAGTAGAATGGACTTGTGTGTTTTGTGTTTACGGCATTTACATTGGGTGGCACGGAGCTATTTGAAAATGATCATGATCAACATGTACCTATGGAACTAGAGCACATGCTTATCTATTGCGGTTGACATTGCAAGCCAAATATGAGTGTCTTCTTTATCATGGATGATGTTGACGATTAACAGTAACCTTACATATTCCAGCACTCACACTGACTTGGAGAGCGTATCCTTCCAATTATGAACCAACTCCAGATGTTTCCGTTTTAGAAGGAAAGTTTGTGCATTCTTAACCCTTTCGAAGCGAGCCCCTGAGAGTCGGTCATCCCGCTTCAGCTAATGTTAGCAAGTTAAGCTAACGTCACCGTTTCACGTGACACAGAAACAACGCGCGCACAAATAACTGAAATAGCAGTCAAACGTATACCAAGTGCGTTGAAATGAGCTCTTACCTCGGGCGGCACTCGCAAAATGAGCGAAATAAACAAACGATGTTGAGACAAGTGAACGGCCGCCGAACGTCGCCGGGGGCAACTTCCGGGTAGTACGGAAGCGTCAGTGGGTCGAAAGTGTTGACTTCGCCTGCACGCCCTTGGCGGCGGCGTCTAACATTGGGACGAAATGAGACCGTTGTGTACAGAGTAATCTAGTAACGCATTAACAACATGAAGTCTAATCATCCATTTGTCTAAAAGTCGTAATGGTAAGATAATTCGAATAACAATAATAATAACAAACACAATATTTTCGAATAATGGGAGATATTCAAGTGTTTTGCTTACTTTTTACCCCCCGCCCCCCAACCAAAAATGTTATCCCCAGTACACAAATCCGTTTGCCCCCCCCCCCCCCCCCATCCTCTAATCCACTCTTCTCGCCACCGGGGCGCGCGTGATGTCAAAGAGGAACCCGTGCGCGTCCCCGCCACCACTTCACATCCACTGAGCGCAGCTGTTGCCAAGCAGCCCGCAAGATGACCATCAACACCCTGGCTCGAGGGGGCTGGCACCGGGAACAAATGGCATGCTTTCGAAAGGTACAGATGATTGATTTGTTTTACAACTTCGAGTCCTCTGACCTGCATCGGGGCTTAACACATTTGTCGCCTGCAAAATCAGTGCACGAGATCCAGACGCAAGCGAACTCGGTCTCATGGAGACACGACATAAGCACACAAAGTATGAGGTTTGAGTTAGGAGTGTGAACTTGTTAAGTGCAATTTGCGATCTTAAATAATAATTGAAGCGACAGTCGGCCTACCTATAGATCAGTTTTGGGTGAAAGTGTTGTTTATCATTTGACAGAGACCGTACGTTCATTCAAATCTTTCGATGATATATTTGATCAAAGAAGTTGAAAAATATAACGCAATGTGTTATTTGAAACCAAATGTAATGGGGAAAAGAAGAAAACAAAAAGGTTGCCATGTCAGAAACTAGAAAGGACGTTTCATGCAAAACACCCAAAATGACATTGGTTTGACAGTCATTTGTTTTTGCAGCAAGAGGAAAACAGTCAATTTTACTTGTATAAGCTACGTTATGTTTATACTTTAAGACTACAAAACTATACAGTGAAATTATTCATTCAAATGTGCATCGTGTGAGTATAAGTGAGGCTTTCGCTCGGAGGGAGTGTTGATGAATTTGATGATTTAAGCTCAGTGAGGTCTGAGGAGGTCACCAGATGGCATACAGTAAACTAACGCTTAATGGATGGCCGTCGTTCGGCAGACAGGATGAATCCGCCTGTTATGAACGGAACCGACAGTCGTAAAAGATTCAGCCGTCATCTCTGATGTGCGCTGCCAGTAATTCCGCTGCAGAAATGAAGCCTGATTGATAGCGGTAGCTCGAAAGGAGTACATCTCTACTGTACACGTTACAATATCGTCATCGGGACCTCGTCAAGCTGGATCGTGGGGACACGCAACCATGTCCCTGCGCTTCTCAAAAGTCATCTTAGGGATATTTTCCTTCTTCTGCACTTCATGTCAAGATGTGACGGTTGCAGCACAGGACACGACATGACCCCGGCGATGATAGTGTACTCGACTGAAGTCTGGCTGACTCCAAAGCGATCAAACACACATGGTGTGTTTGACTTCCACTTCTTTGGAACGTGTACATTGGTCCCCCGTAATTAAAATGCTTCAGACTAAAATATTGTTTGATTAGTTTCTTGGGAAAACAATGGAAAATGACACCAGTTTACCACATTTGAATCATGTGCAACTGACAATGAAGTACTTGTTTTCAGTGTACAGTATGTATATAGTAGAATATGTGTGCGCCTCAACTTCCAGATGGAGAAAGTGATTGTGGCCATGCAGGACCCGGACATGGGCGTGAAGATGAGAAACCAGAGGCTCCTTATAACGGTCATCCCACACGCCATGACAGGTGTGAGCGTGCTAGCAAATGCGCGCTGCGGCGACTTTGTTCCAGTGCTCGTGCAGAACGCAGCGGGGAATTTCGGAGAATATATTGTGCGCGTGCTTTCCAAAGAGCTTTTCTCTCTGTCTTGTGACTCCGCAGGCCGCGACATCATCGAGTGGCTCGTTCACAAATACAACATATGCGAAGAGGGTGAGGACTCCGAGGAGCTCGTTAGATAAGCAGTACAGTCGACCTCTGCATTTTCACAGTTCAGCATTTGCCAATTTTTTGGGGGGGTGACCTAGACTCTGTTTTTTTTGCTATTAAAAACAGACAAAAAGCTCACCTATTTGCTGTTTTTGAACGAATACAAAATATTGCTTCGGTGCCATCTTGGTGTCAAACAACTACTGCATATTGAACTGAGGTTAGGAGCTTCGTTCAGTCAGGAATTCCAGTAGTCTTGTCTCATAGGCAGTCGTCTTTATAGACATATTCCAACATTTGTGGGTGGGTGTCAATGACTTTTCCCAACCTCCCAAAAAATAGCAAGGATTGACTGAATTGTATTGTCTGTGTGTCGTGCGTGTTGTCTGGGGATGGTGCTCACGGTCTCCAGCTGAGTGGGAGCGCTCACATGTGTGTGTAGTGGGCTTGCCGTTTCCACTAAACGGGAATGCCAACCCCAGACGACACGAGATCCATTAGCTCACCCGGCGACACCACTTGATCAAGATTCCCTGTGGAGATTTGCATTCCCCGGAGACTTCATGGTTCCTGAACTCGATTAGAGGCCGGAGGGGACTTATTACATTATTGTTATTTTTAGTAGTACCAGTAGTCGTAAAAATAGAACAGGAGTCAGCAAACGCTTCACTTGGTCCAACTCTGCCGGGAGGGATCCCGAGGCGTTTCCTGGCCAACCGGGAGACAAAGTCCCTCCGGTCGTCCCCGGGGCCTCACCCCGGTGGGACGTGCCCCGGAACACTTCACCATCCTAACCAGATGCCCGAGTCGCCTCATCTAGCGCCTCTCAATGTTCTCGGGACATGTGACATTACCAGTTTGTACAGCCTGCCTCTATAAATAGTGCTCAGTTTTTTGTTGAAAATGTCACAGAGGTATTCTTTCAGATGTTGTTGCGCGTGTACGATGCAGATAGTCCCAAGTTGAGCCAATGGATTTGCGACAAGTGACGCTGTCTGTGACTCCTCCAGAGGCTCTGCACCTTGGAGTCATGCTGGTGGGCTTCAGCTATATTTACCCTCTCAAGGAGCCCCGGTTGCTTGTGCTGCGTCCCGATGACTCGCCCTACCGCTTCCAGGTATTTTTTCATCGAACTCTCCACACTTTGCTCATCCAAAACCAGGATTCCATCGGATGAATCTCAAATCCAGACGCACTTAATCAGCACTTGAAAAACGTGTCTTCTTCAGACCCCTTACTTCTGGACCGGTACTCGGTGGCCTGCCTCTGAGCTGGACTATGGTAAGTGAACACTGAAATCAGAATGAAGCGGGTGAAGGCACGCCCGGAGCTACGTGATGGCCAGGGCCGATAGCCCCAATTTGATATTCAATGAATTCAACAACAGGTTTTGCTTTGACAGTGGCCTATTTTCCACATTTTTCTTCGATGAACTCCAAATTTGACATTTTTCAGAGCATTCAACTGAGGAGGTTTCCCTTTATTGAACTAGCAGGTTAACAATATTTGATCACGCGGTATTAAGCTGCGATGATGTAACGAACAACTTTTATCAGGTGCCTTTTGCACAATTTGAATCATCTAATATAGCTTTATTTGTTTTTTTCTCATTTCTGCCATCAGCAATACACTTGGCTAAAAGGAACATCAGAAAACAAGGACAGTTGATGGAATATGAAAAGGTAAAACGTAAACAGTGTGTGGGATTATATATTTAAAAGAATAGTGTGAATTATGAACTTCAGAGATTTAGCATTTCCTTCGGCCTTTTAAGGAGCGCTACAGTCTGTTGCACAAGAGGATCAACCACACCTGGGACTTTGTGGTGATGCAAGCCAGAGAGCAACTCAGGTACGCGCACAATATGCTAATACAGTGACACGCACGCACGCACGCACACAGACACACACACACACACAACCTCATAGTGTATTTGTTGTTTAGAGCATCCAAACAGAGGCGGAAGGCTGACCGGATTGTTCTGGAGTGTCAGGAGCAGGCTTACTGGCTCGTCAACAGACCCCCGGTATGTTGTCTCTCGTTAAGTGGACAGTGGGCCGCCGCTATTCGCGGGGGCATGGGGACCGGGCCGGACCCCGGATAATTGATGCCCATTGTAATTGCATTGGGGGGGGGAACACTTTTCTTTTTAACCCCCAAAAAAATCAGAAACGGGGATAATCTGCCAATAAGTGTTTAGTAAAAAAAAATTGAAACAAAAATAAGAAAAAAAATGGGCGTATGCACCCATCACCAGAAGCATCCCTACTATTAGGAAGAAAACTGAAGTATAGTACAGTACAGTATTTAAATCATTTCTTTCTGTTAATATCAACACCATTTATAAAGCAACTCTTAACCAAGGAGGTGAAGGGAAGCTATAGTGGATAGAAAAAATCTACACACCCCAGTTCAAATGGCAGGTTTTTCTTGTGTATACCAAATGAGACCAAAATAAATCATGAAAATTTTTTTCCCCTCTATACACCAACCTCTACACCTCAATTGGGGGAAAAAATGCAAGAGGAAGTTAAAATAAAAAACTGGGATAGTATGGTTGCACAAGTGCACACACCCTAAATGGGGCTGTGGCTGTGTTCAAAATCATGTTCAATTGGAGTCAGCACGCTCCCAACACCATTTGAAGGGCCTCTGATTAAACTCACATAAATTAAGGTGATGTACAAATTCTCCCAAGGACTCAAATAAATGCCCCTCAAATATCGAAAAACTTTGGATGGAAAAGATGACACAGAGGGTCATTTTTATTTTTTAAACATGTGAATTAAGGAGAACAAAATGAGCTGCAACAAAAGGGGCACTTTTTACATCCAGGGCAAAAGGGCAGTTGCTTGGGCACCACTTTGGCGTCTATGTGTGCATGTGCCTGATGTTATAACTATGTGGTTATGGTATTGAATCCTATTCTATGATTTACCATCATATATATATATATATATATATATATATATATATATATATATATATATATAATTACTATTTAAAAGAGTGCAAGATTTTTTTTTTTTAATTTGACATTTTGAAAAATAGCTTTTGATATTGAATTCACTGCTAAGATACCAGACTATGCATTGTCATACTAAGATACTCTTTGCTGACGTACGTTTTTTGTATGAAATTTAAGAGAATAGCAGTATGTCCGGTTCGTTCGGATGTTTCTGAGAATCCCAAGCCCCCGCCAACTGAAACTGAAATATCAGCACAGTCTTGCTTACAGTATGTGAGCCACGTGCCAGTTCGCTTACATATTAATGTAAGCCACACAATATACAGGAACTATTGCTATTTTGTCGTCACACAAGTGCAATATTACCATGACCGTGCAGCACTGCCATTGTTGGTCCCGGAATAATCCAGCATTTTAATGAGCGCCACTCTCCAGACGCATCACTCCGTACGCCTACACAGTCAAGTGTAAAATCCTGCCTTTGCAATGATTATAAGATAAATAATGAAACTATTGATCATAGTTACTCAACTATTATCATTACAATACCTTTATTAACTGTACAGGCAATATTTAAAGTAATATTTTAACATTCCTAACTGCCTTACAAGTCTAAAACAAAGTTAACCACTGTACAGTTGATTCAAACCAAAATAATAAATTGTGTAATCAGGCCCCAGTTTGATCAAAGAGGGCGATAACTGCTTGCGACGTGAGTCACTTCACAAACAGGCTAAACCCAACTTTGTTCGATTTCTGTTCTTCTTCTAATACAATTGTTGACTTCTTGCTGCTTAAGCCATTTTGTACAAAGCAGCCAGGACAGAGACGTACAGTATGAGGTCCATGATTCCGGCGCACACTTTGTACAGTACGTCTGCCATCGCAAATAGCAATGCGGAAAAAGCGAAAGAAAAAGCCATATATACTGGAGTCACGTTTTTTTTTCCTTCTGAGATTTGCTGAAGTTTTGCACAACTTGTTAGAACACTGAAGTTTGGTGCGATTTTTCACACATTTCTCCAGATATTTTGGATGAATTGACTTTTATAAAACTTCAGTGGCATTGATACAGGTCTTACGTTGAAACGAAATAGACGTGCCTGGGTACCACTGAACATTTTACCTTGTTTTTGCAATTCTCTTAACGCTACATTGTAACCTGCTGCCTACCTTATATAAAAGGTCGGTGGACGCTGTAATGTTCAGCTTCAATGCCTTCTGCCTCATGCATGAAATATTCAACCCATCTGGTAAAAGCTTGAGCTGAGAGCTGTGTAGGAACACAGTAAAATCAGAGAGCGGTGGGGGGGGGGGGGGGAATAATGCATTATGACCTTATCCAATATATCAGATGTCATATTCTGCTCTATCATCTTATTTAGAGGAATTAAAAGGGGGAAACGCAGCGTGAGGTGGCATTAGGAGGGCTTGCGAAGGGAAGGGGTGATGGCGACTTCCTGTAATCTAGAAAAGAGAGAGAAGCTGAGGACAAGTGTTTGGAGGAGGCACTCCATCTTGTCTTGCCTTTATGAATTAAACACGAGGACACGGGCAAAATGAAAGGGAAACTTGGGAATAAGAATTCTGAGCCGGTGGCGTGGAAAAAGCTCAGAGCGGCCTAAGTGCTCCCTCGCACGCGGCTTCTCGTGACACACGCACGCTATTAAATGTGCTTTCTTTCAGCCGGGGGTGCTTAATGTGCTCGACGTGGGTCTGGAAAGGCTGAGTAGCTGCAATTTACGAGTCACACCGGTCAGTGAAGGCATCACAGAATATTTCCCTGCATATTGTTTTATATTTGTCAAATGTAACTATCAATGCTGTTTTGCTTTGCCTCTTTTTTGCTCCGGGCATTGTTTCAAAGTAAGTTCCCAAATGAACTGCACTCAAACTAATGACAGTTACGTACGCTTTCGACTCTAAATCTTAAATACATTTGTGAATTTAAGGTTTTGAACTGCATTTAAATTGAAGTATCTACTTAAAATTGCTATTTTTGGAAACGAGGATATAAACTACGATATATGTGTTGGGGAGTAAGTAATTACGTAATTTAACGAGTTTCCAGGATTACAATTGTTTTTCGATACATTTGAAAAATAGTCACATAAACTCACTTTCTCCTTCTAAAGCAGACAGACACTTGTGGTTGGCTTTCGATGGTCATGTGCCATTCTGCTGTAGTCTCAAACATGGCATATTTTTCCAAATACAACCTTTAAGGGCCAGATGAAGATTTTGAAAACGTTGACTCATAGTTACACTTTTGATCCCAAAAGAACAATGACTTGAACAATTTGATCTTCATAATTTGGTACATTTTATGGAACATTCACTTATCTTGGTTGTCATGAAGCGATATTGTCTAAACTGTGCACATTTGTCATTCGGTCAACATTGTATGCTAAGATGGTTTTCCACATGCTGCACACATAATGCGACAATCACATTTGATTGTATTTACATTTTATTGTGTGTTTTTTTTTTTAAATTAGATTATTATTTGTATAAGGAGCATTTGGTTAATTCCCAAATTATGATCCACTTTTTTCAGGAAACATCAAAGGGTCCTGTTGATGCATTCATTCAAAATGAAGTCAGCAAAGTGTAATCAAATGTAATTAGTTACATTACTTTGAGAAAATAATCGAAAGTTACACTACTATCACATTTTCATAAGGGTAACGTAATTGTAACCAACTACATTTCTAAAGTCATCTTCCCAACATTATATATCTTTACAAAGTAATAAACATAAATAATTTCAATGAAATACAATAAAATGCCTGACACAATACGTACATTTTTTTGCCTTAATTGATGTTTTTTTTCGCACTGTGCCTTCTATTTTGTCTCAAACAGATCTAGAATAGTGACTACTACAAAAGAGAGGTAAAGAGCATTTCCACAGTCTCGGAGTGTGTCAAGTAAGCGTTATTCTTGTTGATGCGCTTCATGTGTGTGTTTGACAGATTGAAACTTGGAGAAGGGCTCTGGGAAGAAACCGTGTCAAGTCATCCATCTGCCTGGAAGGGTGCGTATTGATCCAACACACATCATAGTATGGGTAATAATTGACAGTAGTGACACGCGGAGCGAGCCACGTCCGAACTCAAACCTACTCGAATGGACGTCAGGCCTCCCGAACAGAACTTTGCTCCTTCAGCACGCATACACAAATACACACGAGGCTTAATGCTCTCACAAGAAGAGCCATTAACGGATGCTTCCTGGGGCGAGTTGGAATTAGTGGCCATTAACTCCTGTGATCTGACGCACTAATACAGTAATACTGTGTGTGTGTGTGTGTGTGTGTTTGTGCCTGAGCAGTTTTTTGAAATTCAGTGAGCAGTACCAGAACCACGATCCCATTATGCAGGGTTGTCTTCCCAGTAATCCCTGGATCTCTGACGACACTGCGCTTTGGACCATGAATGCAGATATGTGAGAGAATACACACATTCGAAGCACGATCTGAACAGTCGACACATTATGTTGCTTGGTATAAGATACTGTTGAAGTGTAGGTCACTTATTAAAATGTCAGTACCGCAAAAATGATCGAAATTTGAGGCTCCAATTACCCAGCAGACTTTGGCCGGTGGGGTACACCCTGGACTGGCCAACAGTCAATTACAGGGCACATATAGACAAACAACAATTCACGCCTACGGATGAGTTACAGCAGGGGTGTCAAATATACGGCCCGTGGACCAAAACCCGCTCACTAGAGTGAACAATCCGGCCCGCAGGATGAATTTGGCACTCTGCTTTATCTCAAGATGCTGTTTTACACTCGATGTTCGGCATGCAACATTCTCTCAATGTAAAGTGCACGCAGAACGGTCTTTCAAAAATATTCAAACGCAAGCTCTGGGGTCCATGAAGACCGGAATGGCCTAGTTTTGACCTTTTTTCGCAGCCGGCGCTGCCATTGTTGACATCGGTCGTGCGTAGGTCTTTGGGAATGTAGGCGGGAGCGCCACAACCGAGCTGTGGGGACTGTGGGCGGGAGCTCAAGCCCATTCAATCAGGCCACACATAAAGCCAAGATCGTCAGAACACCCAGCGTGCCAGTGTTTATGCCACCTCGTGCCATCCGTGCCAAAGGTTGCCTCCCCGAAATACATTATCCATCCATTTTCTGAATCGCTTATCACTTGGATCACGGGCGTCTCAGCTAACGTCCCGCGAGAGGGGAAGTACATTAATAAGCAAAGATTGTAGTATATATTATTCATCTTTACCATTTTTCGTATGCATGCTAAATAAAAGCTTACCTTGAGAATGAATAATGGATGTTTTGTTTCTGCGAGGAGTGCGCCCACCCCGACGCGCCTCCGAGTGGAACGTTGGGGCTTCAGCTTCATGGCACTTCTCCTTGACACCATGGGGAGGCGGGAATTCATGACTTACCTGGAAAAAGAATTTAGTGGTATGAGAATATACTTCTGGTGTAGTTTATTGAGGAACCTTCGCTCCATCCAGGTGGCAAATCGTACTTTGTTGCCTCTCTCTCTCTCTCTCCAGCGGAGAATTTGTGTTTCTGGCAGGCATGTGAAGACATCAGACATGGAGAAAGTTCCAAGATCGTAGAGAAGGTGGATGAAATATACAAGTAAGAACAGACACACTGACAGCCACACAAAACACACTGTGATGCTCACCTTTTTGTACCAATTGCTTTCCTAAATGTGCAACAGAAACTTCTTGGCGCCCGCAGCTGCACGCTGGGTGAATATTGACAGTAAGACCATGACCAAGACCTTAGAGGGCATCCAACGTCCACATCGCTTTGTCATGGATGACGCGCAAATGCACATCTACTTCCTCATGAAGAAGGTCTTTATGGCCTGTCTGATTTCGTCTTATATTATCAGACATTTGTTCAGTATTTTTCAGTGGCGAAATTGATAGGGAAGAAAAAAGTAACTCAAAACTATTACAAAAATAATCCTTTATAAATATATATATATATATATTTTTTTTAAATCATTCCTGTCCTGTAAATATACATGTATAAGCTCAAAATGATCCAGACTTTGAATGACTTTTCTTATTCATTCAATAGGCATCTTCCGAGCTAGAAATGATACAACAAAGTGTTTTATTACTTTGGAAGTAGTGTTACAGAAATGAATGAAACATTTGCTATTTTAATTGCTTTTTACTTTGGAAAAGTATTCAGATCCCAGATCTTATCTGAGATTGTTTTGAGGAAACAAACAATCTTTTGACCCCGTTAACGTCTGGCAAATTCAAGAGCGTTCAAATAAACTGCAGTATAAAGTTAGAACACTGGACAGAGAGCGAAAGGGTCAGAATAATTTTTAGTCAACATGTAAATAAATAATGAAATCAGTTGTTTTTGTTGTTTTAATATATATCTCTAAACACCAGCGTGTGTCACAACAGTAGCCCAACAGTCTTTTTGGACTTACTTGTGTCACTTCCAGCTAGAACAAGTCCAGTCATTTAACTCAGAAATTGGAAGGGGTATGAATATTTTGGGATTAACAGTAGCCTTTTTGTGTTATGACACAAATGACCCTTGTCTTGATTATGTGCTATAAATTCAGCATAACTAAATAGCAGTGGACCGAGAATTGAACCCTGAGGGACACCAGTCTGAATCTAAATAATATGTATAGTCAGAAATCTTTACACTTCAAAACTGTGATTTAAAAAACAAATTTGTGCTGCTATTGCCTAACTGTATCTCATTGTTGTGTGTGTCTGTGTGTGTGTGTGTGTCTGTGTATAGGACTCTTATCCCAGATATCTTAAATCTGACCTTTACAAGAACATGCTGGCCAGGGCTATTATTCCACAGGAAACAAAGAAAAGGTGAAAACTCACATGCATCTCAACATTTTTGCACATCGATTCATACTCTAGTGTCTTAAGTCTGACACTTCACTTCTTCAGCGTGTTTCCCTTTATGAGGAGACAACGGCACTCGAGCCCTTCGCCCGCCAAGGCCGCCACTCAGGAAGACGGGCTCGTTAAAGGGTCTGAGCTGGCAGGAACCAGTTCTGCCGCTGTCTGATGCCAGGCTAAAACAATGAAAACATAACAGGTCCACCTCGGTCTCATTCTTGTCATTGTGGTCACACCACATTAAACTTTCTCGTTTCTGACTGCAACTTTGATTTATCCTGCACGCCTCTGTCGGGGGGGGGGGGGGGGGGGGGGGGGGAGAACGACAAGAACCGGCACCTCACTTTCCATCCTGATCTGTGGTAACTTTTCGTCTGGGTGTCCTCATTTGTAACACAATATAGGTGCAAATGTTAAATCAAAAAAGTAACGTGTGCAGAGCTGTTATAAAATGTAGCGTAGTCCTTCGCCCCGAGGGAAAAAGTTGACGCCCTCCTTAAAAAGGTTTATGATTGCCTACTGCTGCCACAAGATGGCAGCAAAGCACTACTTTTCTATTAGACAGGGCGATGGCCCATCTAAATGAAGCTCATCCCCTTACTTCAATAAGTTCCTTGACACCAATATGCCACAAGATGCCACCAAACAATACCTTTACATTTAACAAGGCTTTGGCCCGAGCACAAACAGAGCAGCGAATTGCAGGTTCTTCTGTCAGCCTTGAAAAATGTCCCAACGTCCTCCAAAACTTCCTAGTTCCGAGGTATAAATATCCTGCGGTGAAAAGGGCCTACACTTACAATCCCAAGTTTTTCGCCCTATATGAAAACACAATACAACACGCACAGTATAACGGCGACATACAGCCGGTTTCTGGAGCACATTGCCGTTTATGCACACACCAGAGTAGCATCAAATAGAATACCAGCAAGTTAACAAAAAGCTTCCAGCGCTATTGCAACGTCCTGCAGAGTATTTGTTGTCTATATTCTTTCTCAGCCTTAAAATGTTTATTTTGTTCTTGATATCCAACTCTGGATTCACTGGCAGTGTTCCCCTTAAAAAATAAAAATCAATTGTTACTTGAGCAATAGAGATGTACATTTTGTAATTAGTTTGTCTCGTGTGCATTTTTTTGGTAAATGATCAAGATTGACGCGTTTGTTCATTCCACAAGGAAACTGGTGAGTGCATTCACTGCTACCTTTGCTTGAGCACGTTCGAGTCCCAATAAAACAAATTCAACATTTATTGTGTTGTGCACTGCATTCCTCAATTATGTGATTTGAATCTGTAACAATTTTCTAATATTTCCATGTTTTTCTTCTTTTTTGTATGTCTCTCTCCATGCCTCCGGCCCAAATGTTAAGTTTACAGCACAGTGGTGGGTTACTGACAAAGTCCTCTGGTCTCTTTTTACATTCCCAAAACATGCATGTTGGACAATTTGAAGACACTAAATTGCCCGTGGGTGTGACTGCGAGCGTGAATGGTGGTTTGTCTGTGTGCCAAGCGATTTGCCGGGGACCAACCCAGGGCGTTGCCACGCCTCTCGTCCAAATTTTGCTGGGACGAGCTGCAGCTCGCACAAACACAGCAAGCGGGAGGCCTACAGAAAATGGGCGGATGTGGTTAGCTGCAGTTTCTTCAGCAGGACGACGCCTGCCTCCTTCTACTGGCTGTCATCGGTCAAGATAAAACGTATACGGAAAATTGCTACAGCCTTAAATATAGACGTGACCTCTACTTTAATACACTTTACCATCAGGACGAAGAGTTTGATAACAGATTGATCAACTGCACGCCCTGTTCATGATGTGTTCAAGAGCAGCTCGAAAAAAACCATGAAAAGGATTGAACTGTTTTAAGGGCTGTGTGTATTTGGGGGGGGGGGGGTCGGAAAGTGGGCGCTCTCCTGTTCGACGCCATTTGTGCACCATTTAAACCTAATAGTCTTGTGGAACCTACACCATAAGAATAAACTGCTGCATCAGTGATATTTCGTACTCAGCCAGCTTTGCAGACCTGATGAGGGGATCAATTTTACTAATGGACTCAAGCAACTGCACGCCCGGACCGAGTCGATACACTTCTGAGGATTATGATAATCTTCTTCTCTCCATTTCCCATTTTGGACAGTCACATATGAATGTGCGTGTTCAACAATAAAAGAGCAACAACCACATGAAATAGCCTCCCCTGGGCACAAAGTCCTTTAGAAATGTTACATGAATGAACAGAACAATAGAAAAAAAGCACAATGCTGTTAACAGATTGGTTTTTGGTCTGTCAAACATTCATTGAGTAACTGTGCAGGGAGGTCGAGGTTCGCTGGTCTCTTCATGCGATTCGCTCTTAAACGGGCACCATGAAAGACAGTCGAAGGCAGGTGTGTCAAACTCAAAGCCCGGGGGCCACATCGGGCCCGCCCCATTTGATGTGGGCCGCAAAAGCAAATCAGGTGTGTCAATGTCCATGATTCTTGCTAAAATCTCATTTGAAATTGTCAAATGTAATCAATACTAACGTTGAGATACTGTGAGCTTTTTGTTGTTGTTGCCAAACCCCATTTTACAGTCACCTGAACAATAGTTAAACCGACTCGTTGACTTCTGATTTCAAAACTAGTTATCTACTTGTGTGTGTGTATATACATGAAAAGTAAACATTTCCATGGGTTCAGTTATAACAGACCTCTGCGGGAAACTACAATGTGGCCCACGACAAACATTTGACACGTCTGCTCTAAGACGACTGTAAGGAAGCTAAGATTGGTTTTCAAGATTGGAGGAGCAAAACATGAGTGTGTTGAAATTGACAAAATCAAGAGAACATATAAATCGTTTGCATAGAACAAAATCCGGAATAACTGAGGCGAGACGAAAACACACGAGACACTCGAGAAAAAAGGGAGGCACATACATACATACATTCAAGTTCCCATTTGAGCAGAAGAGCTGCCCCAACTCACATAAATCATAAAAGTGCTTCAGAATGAGTACGACATGAACACACCTGGCAGGAATCATTCAGCTGACGTGTGAACCTGCCTCCCGCCATCGTGAAAATCAAAAGTCATAAAGCGGATGGTCGACTTCATCTGTTTTCCATAGCGCTTGTCCTGTTCAGGGTTGCGGGGAGCCGGCCCCAGCTGACTTCAGGCAGAAGCAAGACTGCACCCTGAACCACGGGGCACATATCGACAAACAAGTACGAACACCATTACTTAGTAGGAATTGAACATTTTAAAGTGACAGCATTTATAAATATTTGGAGCATACCGTATATCGACGACCAAATATGCATAAGAGCGCCATAAACAATATGTACAAACCTCTTTTGTAGCTAAGCTGGTTCAATGGATCAGGAGGTAATGAAATGAATAAGTGGCATTTTCAAGAGCTTTGCAAAGTTGCACAAAGTTGTGAGGACAGTACTTAAAAGTTATTTACAAAAAAAAAAAAAAAAGACAGCAGGCATCGTTGAGGCTAAGGTGAGGACCGAGTGAGGAGGCCTACAAAATTTCAGAAGATTCTCCATTTTTAAAGCGTGTCGACTTCTGTGACAATTTGACAGAATCCGTGTGACAGTGTCATTATGTGACAGTGTAGAGTTCATCTTTGCTGCTCGGGCAAAGTGTGCTTCCACAAACGCGAGGAGTCCAGCGCCACGTCCAATTCCAATCCGGCCGCCATCCTTGGGTCCAACTGACGGCAGCCAGGCTCCTTCCACGGGGCGGCAGCAGGAACACCACGCAAGTGGCCACGAGGATGTGCCAAATTGAATGCGTGTAGTAGTAGTTGTCCTCCGTCTCCGCAAAGATGTAGAAACACACCCCGACGAGAGCACAGAGTGCTCCGGGGATAAGGTAGAAGACCCACCTCTGCCAGGACGGGAAGTAACAATGGCGACGCCTAATTCCTCGGTACACCTGGCGACACAAAACGAGGACCAGACTGACTCTGAGTGGTTCATTCAGTCCCATTGGCACTGGTGAACACGATCAAGGAGCCCCCCCAAAAAGTATTGTTTTGTTCAGACATTTCCGGAAAGAAAAATAGCGCTGTATTCTATTATTTTAAAAAAAAAAGCCATATTAAAAGAGAATGTGATGAAATAAGATGGTTTTATAAAGTATAATTATCGTACATTCTGTAGTATTTGTGCGCTGGATGTGTGCTTTTCAGGGACGTGGCCAAGTGAGTGCAATCGGGAGCCGGAGTGAGGTTATTAATGCTGTTTAGTTCAGTCTGAGCATCTGGGCGTCAGTTGTGGCCTACAGCAGCTCCTAGCGAGTGTCCTCATTTTGTATTAGTGTGCGTCACCGTCTCATTCAGTCTCGTAAGGTGAAGGCGTACAAATGTTACGAATTGGGAGCTCTGTAGAGAACTAATCTTTCCCTTTCTGCCCTACATGCTACCCGAGACTGAACGGCGCACATCCCTTACCCAAACAGCCACCATGAAGATTATGGCAGAGAGGATGGGGCCCAGCAGGTTCCACAGACCTTTGCGGTCCAGCTGCAGTGACATGGCGATCAGCAGAGTCCCGAGAACAAACAGAGTCTACGTGCACATAAGCAGAGAGTTGCGAACCGTGTGTAGATAGCAAAAAAAAGTCTAACAACAGACGCTCCGTCGTCTTACATATTTCACCGTGCTCCTGAGGCGAGCCATGCACAAAATGGTGACCCATACGGAACAAACAGACCCCAGGAAGTCACAGTACTGGAGGGTGTCATAGCTCATTATGCATAGCACGGCAATACCCGGCTGGTCACAGGCGTGGTAAAACTGCAGTACACACAAGTACACACACACACAACAAAATTAAATCCTAAAATTCTGCCCCAACTTGATGGTCAGTTACGGCGTGTTACCGTAGAGAAGAACATGGTGAAGAGGTAAACGAACGCCTCCGTGACGTAGCAGCGTTTGACGGCCACCGCAATTGCCGGCAGGAAGGCAACGTTGCTGAGCGTGAGCAGCAGCGTGGCCGCCAACTGCCGGGCGAACGACTGAGCTGCTGAACCGTCTGTGCAGCCCCAACCCCTCCAACCTACGGTGCGCGCGCGCACACACACGCACGCACACACACACACACACACACACACACACACACACACACACGCACACACACAAACATGCCGTGCTTTAAGTTTGCCAGCATTGTACCCGCTACACCTGAGCACACATCCTCAACACCTTTGCTCACACAGTGATGATGTGTTCAGGCTCACTGAGTGTACAGTGCGACCTCTGATTTGTTACATTGTATTTGCTGTAGAATGAAATGATTACCATCAGTACAGAGAGTCCTAGTTTTACCGACAACGCAGCGCAAGCTGAGGAGTGGAGGATTTTTTTCCTATTTTTCATTTGCTCCCTTTAAATTTATATTTACGGCCTATAAGTAGGGCCGGGGGATTAATCCAAATTTTATCGTGATTTCAATTTTGGCTGCTCACGATCATAAAAACGTTATCATCGAAGAAAAACAATTCACGTGCCACAGCGCAAGTTGTGCACGCAAGTACCTGCCTTGTAAACAGACCGTGAACGGAGCCTGTGTTGCTTGTAGCAAGTGTGTGACGCATGTTCTTCTGAGCGTGCTTTAAGCCGATTGTTGACACAACAAAAATAGTTGCACACGTATATTTAAGTGGAAGACACACATCGTTTTAGACATTAGCAGCTCATGCTAACAGTCAATGGAAAACCCCATTGACGGGCTAGCTAACATTAGCATTAAATCACTGGAGGTTTTACCTTCAAAAAACGAATATTCACACACAAATGCCGTCGTAACACATACAGACAGACAATGTAACAATACTCGAAGGCATATATTCTTCCTAATCTGTGAAAAGCGAGTTTAATATGGTTTTATTGCGACTTTCTTCTTGTACTCTATTTTAGCTTACTGTAAATATGCAGCTTCATGCATGCGTGGCACCACACTGCCCCTAAGAGGCCAAGGCGCACACAGCAGCAACAGCAGATCGTCATGGCTTTAGCCCTGATTCTCTGACATGAAATCAGAGTAGTTTTCTGTTTTAGGTCAATTAGTATGACAACATTATTTGGATTTGCTAAGTGGCAGAATATTGAGAGGATTATTATTTTATTTTTTTTACAAATATTTATAATAGACAATACAGTCACACCACCCCAATGTTTTTAGCCATTATTTTTATTTAGTGTTTATTGTTTCTGTTTTTTTTATATATATATTATTGTTGTTAAACTATTGTATTTTCTGGCTGTTCTTTTAAGTTATATTTCAAGTTACTGTTCTGAAATAAATGAATAATCGTGTTTATTAATCGTGATTTGAAGATCAATCAAAATAATCATGATTATTATTTTTTCCATAATCGCCCAGCCCTACCTATAAGTGTTTTTCCTACAAATATTCACTGTAATGACCGGTATGACTTTACTTCTGCGTTAGCGTTGATTAGTGGTAGAACAATGGTGTGTTCCGACTTACAAATCGGGCTACGCCGATGTTGTAAGAACAGAAGTGCATCGTAAACAGAGGCAACGTTTTAGGTAACATCTTCACATTTGAAAATGCGGTGACGATGAGTGATGGACACAGTTAATGATAGTAGGGCACAATATTGCTTGCACCTTGTCTCCATCAAGCAAGGCAACCATTTGAACGCTGGGGTTTTGGTGCATCTTTAGAGACCCATTTATCGCGAACATTTGCGTCAAACTCCAAATTGTTTAACTGTTCAACTTTAGAGGTGCCACTGTCTTGCAGTTTGGTGGGTTAAGGACAAAGTAAAAGGAAGGTCCTCGCAAATACAAGTACATCGCTGTGTATGTTAGCGTATGTCGTACCAGCCTTGCATACACAGGCACTGTATAGGTAGTTGTAGGACCTGAGCAGTCTGCATTCCCCAAACGCGCCACAGTCCTCGACACAGGCGCTGACAAAAACCTCCGGTTCCACGGACACCACAGACACACTGCCGCAGTCACTGTTGCAAACACACACAACAGATGTCAAATCAAAGGCATTGTTGGTAATCTGGAATTTGACTGATTGAATGTTTGTGTCAGTGGAGATGCTGAAGATGTTCTCAAGCTCCACGTTGGAGAACAAAGCAGTCAGTTTGTTGAACAAAACAGAACGACAGCAGGATCAGCAAACATGGAGGAAGTCGATGAGGACTGTGTGTGGAAATGTCTGGGATATTTCAACCTGGCGCACACAGTGGTGCAGTATTATTCATTTGTACATATGTTAATCATATATAAAAGTATATGATCAACGTTTTCTCCTCAACTTTGTTTGACAGTTGGCAACCAGTTGTTGATGTACATGACTGTCATTTAAAATGAAAGGATAATTAGAAATTAAACCATGTTGGGATCTCAAGGGGGATCATAAAGACAAAAAAAAAAAAACATATTTGAACATATTCCAAATATATTCTGTGTTAGATACAGAGGGATGACTGAATTCATACAAGGAAATATGTTTTGAATGCCCATCTTAAGTAAAAAGACGACACAAAAAAAGTTATCAAGATACTGAAGCTGTTGAGCACAAGGTGTAATTTTCCATCCATGCAAAAAGCGAGAGCTATTTATTTATTTACCTGCCGCACAGGAGTTGCAGAGTGAGGTACCACGCCGTTGACGCAGGAAAAGGCAGCCGAACCACAGATTTGGGAACGCTGGTGTTCACCTTAAGGCCATAGCCTCCAAACAAAGCTTCAGAAACAATACACGAGTCACAACGTAAACTCAAAATCAAAGGTAAGTCTGTATCCATTACGTGGGGGTCTTCCCCACAAGGCTGTTGAGAGGCGATTACTAAGCCTTGCGTTACACAGCAAGGTTCACGTGGCACAATTTGAATATGCATCATGGCTGCAAAAAAGAGAAAGCTCAAGTACAGATACCTGAAAAATCTACTTAAGTACTGCAACGAACTACTTCTACTTTCAACTTGGTGATAACAGGAAAATGCGGGTCCCTCGGTGACAACAGTTGAGAACCACTAGTATACACGACAGTGTCTGCTCAAACAACACGACAAAACAAACAGGCACACAAAAAAATCCAAACTACACGAAACCACAGACCTTTAAATATGCTATTATAGGTTTTTCTGTCATTAAATAAGGTAAATAATTGCCGGTCAGTGGTGTAATGTGGAGGTTACACTCATTTAAATCATACCAACTAAACAATATACCGCATTTAACACGCCTCTGATTTATTTGTTTATTTCCATTTTGTCACTGCCCAGGGTTGACGCTTGTCAAGTTATTTTAGTCCAACTGGTACATCTGCTCGTGAAGATGGTTTCATGTGTTCCGTGAATGTAAACACATTCATATTGACACTGTGTCACTTGAAACGTACATGTAAATAGACCACCCCCAAAAATCTGATAAGGCATTAACAGGTAATTGTGCACTATGGGCGTGAATCCAGCTTTACAGTGACTCGTAGTATGAGCAAAAGCTATTCCAGATGACGTTTAAACTGACTGGCGTGTGGGTGTCACCTGTGCGGCATGGGGAGTTGTTGCCGAGTTGGAGGACTGGCGCTCGGGGGGAGAGGCACGCCACCACAGTGCTGCTGTTCCCCAGTGTTACATTTGTCTGTACAAACAAAGTAAAACAAGACTTCACTCACACACTCTTCTACAGGTCTTCTTTATCTTTTAGTTAGTCCTGTGCGGGGTGGCCACAGCGCTTCTTCCTTTTCCATGTTAGCCTATCTTCTGCGTCCTCCTCTCTTCCACCAACTTCCCTCACGACATCAAGCAACCTCTTAGCTCTCTTGCCAATAGACTCACTATCCCTCCTGCGGACGTGTCCAAACCATCGGCACTCGGTCGTCTTGCTCCTTCCAGAATTTCGCTTTCACTTCTCGGTCATATCCCACCTGCGTGCACCTTATACATGACACCCTCAATGTCAAGTTTCAGCGTCGTCGCTCGATTTGATACTCTTTTCACCTCCAAGACGTTTTTTCTTCCCATCTGCACCATGGTAAAATCATTTGAACCCCGCCCCTGAACTTCGAGCTTAACTGCCTTTCCACCTGCTCTCCTGGACACACAATATATCAAACTTTCTCCTAATCATCACGTCAACCAAATCCCGCGTGGAATACGTTCTCACTTACGGTGTTGAGTGTGAGCTGCAGGTTGAGTGTCCCGCCGGTGACTTGCGCAGGGAGTGGGTACGTGAGGAGTGTGGGCCGGGTTGCTCTGACGCTGACACTGGGTCCATTGACTGGAGTGAATTGGAGTGAGAGAACATCGTCCTCCTCGTAGTGAACCGGGACGCTCCATACGCACGCCGAAGGCGACAACAGCGGCGATCCCGGTTCAATCTCGATCGCAGCAGAGCTGTTGCTCGCTGCCGAGGACTCGGAGTTGGCGTTGCTGCTGTTGCCATGGAGGCCGCTGACATCATCAGCTGCAAGACCTACGCTTTTCGGCTTACACCCCTCTGAAAAACAGCAAGTATGACATTCTGTAACCATTAGAGTAGAAGGGTTGTGTTTGGTTCCATTTTTGTTTTGGTCAGTCAGTGCAGCAGACGTCTTTTTTTAATGTTCCTTTTGTGAGAAGGGCACCCAAAATAACGGATCCTACCACTGCTGGGGTACAAACAGCAGTTGAAGGGTACCTAAAGGATGGAGTTAGACACTAATGTGGTAACTGACTTGAAAGGCAAGGAAAGAAAAACCTTTTTATGAGACTGGTCTTTAGACTGGCTGATTCAGTTCCTGTTTTTGAATCCTCTCTTAAAACTTTTTTTTCCCCTCTGGCTTTCATCTTGCGCTGAGATGTTGATTTTAATCCTTATCTACTCTTATTTTGTTTTTGTTTACTACTTTATCTTTTAATTGGTGTTTTGATGTTGTTTTTACTTAGCTAAATCATGTATTTTGAAATCACTGCCATTGATGGCTTTTGAAGTCAAATATCCATGTTAACTGGGTGAACGTATTTTACCTAGCTACATCTATTGTTCTTTGTTTCATTTACACTGTGTAAATCACTTTGTCAACTGTGTTCTTTGTAAAGCGCTCTAAAATGGAGGTGTCTTCCATTTCTGTTCTTTGTTGAACTCATTGCTTGGTTACACCATGCTGTTTTGTTTTTTTTGTTTGTTTGTTTTAGTTTACACGACTATCACCATCCTGCTGACACACCCATAAGTAGAAACACAAGCCAAATCAGAGTTTAACATTTCCAATCACATTGCGGCGAGCTTAAGTGAACTTTACCACTTGGCTGACATGGCTTGAAGGTGAGTTTTGTGTACACTACCGGTGTACTTGGACACGATGCTGAACATCACTCTGCCGCTGTCTTCAATGCTCTCCACGACAACACGTAACCAAGTGTCCCAAGGCGGGTTGGTGAGAGACGCAGAGCAAAGAGTCCCTGAGCATTTCACTCTTACTGGACCATCCAGGAGAGAGTCTGAGCCCAGGCTGAGGACCAGAGAACACAACGCACTCCCTGCCACCTCTGCTGAGGAACAATCAGCCACAGACACGGAAAGAGACGAGGCAAACTGCGGAACGTACAACCTAAACACACAAACGCACGGCACATTTATTGTAGCAATTGCGAGTTCAACGGTGAGACACAATCGCACATTGACCTCATACTTAAGGCGTGCTGGCTTGTTAGCGGTAGCGGTCTGTCGGAGCAACATTCCCGTTTGCATAACGGGTGTGTCAACTGCCCTCCTGACCGACAGCTGAGGCTGGAAAAAGTAGGAACAGGATGGGAAACCCTGAAGAAGATGAAGATACAGTGAAAAAGTCAGAATATGTTGCGATATGTACCAGCTTACGTTTATCTCAGGACAGTCAAGACAAACAAGCGTGGTTAATTGTCATTCATGTCGACCGACCAGTCAACCAAGCCCTTGCTCCGGAGCAACAGGTTGGATTAAAAATGTCTGACGGTTGATTAAATTGCACCTACGTACGCATTGTTGTTGCAAGTGACAAAGTAGTAAGTGTGCAGACCTTCTGCTCAATGCGCCCATCATCTTCAGGCAGGTGGGCGGCGACAAACCAGTCCCCGGGTGCGGGGTTCGAGACGTTGAAGGTCGCTATGCTGAGTGAGGTGACCGCGAGGCTCAGAGAGAGAGAGGGCCTCCACAGCGTCATGTTTGGAAAAGCGGCGGCAGTCGGGTTTACGACCGGAGGGGCACTCTGCCGAACGTAGCTGTAAAAAAATAGGAGAGCGTGAAACAGAAATTGAGCAGCGGACGGTGCGAGAAGCAGAGCGAACATTTATTCTGAAGACTCTTACACGGTGACATTCCGCTCCGCGCAGTGAAAGCTGTGGCCCTTCTTGACAGTGAACATCCAGCGGGCGACGGCGGTCTCCTCCGGTATATGAAACCTTTGCAACCTTGCGTTTCCATACCAGCCATACTTGGACAACTTCTGAGCTGTCTTGGACGAGAGCTCCGATACAAACGTCACCTCCCCATCTGTGATATGCATTTTCATGCGCAAAACGGGACAGTCGAAAACGCTTTACATAAGCGTAAAAAAAAGCTTCACGACACTTAATGTCAGAAAATTGCCATCAACGGTCACCAAAATTTGCGCGGGCATCTCCAATTATGTCCCCTCGCACCTCTGAAAATATCCGCACAATTGCCCCAATATGATGGATTTTACGGTCGCTTAGCTCAGAGACACAGAGCAAACGCAAGGCAATCAAGAAACAATTGAAATAATTAGTCATGCAAAAACTAGGCAGGAATTTGCCCTCTGTAAAGTCTGTTGCCACATATATATAACTTATGAAATGAATGGACTCTTCGAGCATATTGTAATTGATTGAGATGTACCTCATGTGAGCATCTGTGGAGAGGGAAACACTTCAAGCACACAAAATCCAGAAAATTGGGACGATCGTGGGCACAAGTAGTTACAAACATCATACATTTGGGTGACCGTTAATTGCGCTTTTCTCACATCAAGCGACGTTATAGACTTTTTTTAAGGTTATATTGTACCTGCAAAGGCAACAATTGATGTACAAAGTATTCAGTCGAGTCAAAGTAATGCATTTACAAAATGATGGCATCTTCGTAACGATGTCGTTAAGTGAGCTGGGCAGGAAGGAAGTCAACGGAACATCGCTAACATAACATTACCGGCAGTCAACATGTGACAATGGAATTCAACTTTTTTTAAAGGCTGTAAAAATACACATATATGTATTTAATATCAGTCAAGGGTTTCGCGTGGAACTTAGCCAAGTGGCTACCGCGCGCCCCCCCCCCCCCAAAAAAAACCAAAACAATTCTTTTTGAGCATTTACCGTCTCCAAATGTCGCGTTTGCAAAGGCGAAGAGGAGGAGAAAATCCAAAAGTGGCATGTCTTCCTCCGCAGGGACCGTGTGAAGCACTACATGGTGCTTGGCAGCCTCGCCAGCCTGCGCCGAGCCGCCACTTCCTGGTTCCCGCTGTAAACACGTGACGTCACCACCGCCGCGCCATGACGTCAAAGCTTAACCTGGAGGCGAAGAACACATCGCTGAAAAGAAATGATGCGCAATGTCAATTAGTAGAAGCGTACATTCTGTAAAAATCCTTCTTTTTGAAAAAAAAAGTACACTCTTAAACTGACCACAAATAAAAAAAAATGTGAAGCTTTAAGCTTCATGCAGTTTGTCCCCTTTTTTTCTTTCTTTCTCTGCTTTGGATCTATATTGCCGTTAATACGATGCCGTTGTTATTTGTACTGTGCAAAAGTTCAGTTTCAAAAAATGACCTCAAAGGTCAAAGCTTCCACACTGAACTGAAGGAAATCCATGGCCAAAAACAATGTTCATTGACCATGGCTGAACGATTGAGAAAGGGAAAATGTCTCAGTCCGTTATTTTAGCCTTCTTCTCTACTCTAAAATTGGTATCGTGGAGTTAGAAATATGGAGACTCCTTTTCGAATGATGCACGACTCGGCGTTAACCCTTTATTTCATGTTATGTTTGACAGAGCAGAGAAAGCATTCCCATTAACCCCCAAAACCACAGTCCCGATATATGGTATATGGTATATAAACCACATTCAGACCATACTGTATGAAATGCATTTGAGTGAGAGTCCAAATACTCACGCGCCAATCAAACTCGAAAGACGGCATCGCTTCTTGGGTTTGTTCGACTATTACAGGACTCCGACTGCCATCGGCACAACTGAATGTCCAATACAGAGACGGGAGCAACACCACGCCGCTAAAAGAGAGGCGAGGCCATTTTTGAAATATGGATTGTCTTTAGCGTTAACGCCTCATAACGGTGTCGCAATACATCAGAGGGATCTGCGAGCTGAAGTGCCAGGATGAGGCAGAGACCGAAATAGATTTCTGAGCTACGTATGAATTTGCCAAAGGGTCGCCACTATTGCACGTCTTTGCCAATATTCTGACGATATCAAGACTGTAATGGCTTGAATGAGTTGTTGGCATAATGTATGCACCTGTACTCGCGGAGTTTGAAGGGAAACACGTCAATGATTTCTTCATCGTTCTGCACTTTTTCCTTTAGCGTTATGCAAGAAGTGTATTTCAATGGGCAACCACCATTTACCAGTAACAATTGCCTTTACTTTGAATACCTACCATTTCAAATCGCCAGTAACTTTTCGCAAATGGGACTTTGTGTCTTTTTCACCACGGGAGAAATTTATGCATCGAAAACCATCCAGCCGTCCATTATTATTTATCAAATCATATGAAAATGACTCTTCCATTCCTTTTCATTCATTTCAGGTCGGGAAAAAAATAGCTTTACATGGAAGTTGCAGATCATAAAAATGTGACATCGTCGCGTGACTCGATCCAGCGCCAGTGAGCGTCATAATCGAACAAAAGCGCAGCCGTCTCCTCGCGCTCTTCCGTGTTTGGTCGGTTCGCGCCTGGCCGAACCTCTTCCGTTGGATCGGCACCCGCTTCGAGGTCCTGAGTTTGCGACTCTCGGCTTGAAGCTTCGACGCAGCTCCTTTGACTGGAGATTTTCGGCAAATCCACGGGGGACGTTAATCTTGGAATGTCCCTGTCAGAGACAAAGTAGAGCTTATCCGGCACCGAAGCGCAGTTGTAGCACGTTTATTGAAAGGCTGCACGAACACCGCACCTGCACGGAGAGAGCGAGCGCTCGTGCTCCTCCGCCGTCACCGGGCTGCTTCGACTTCCTGTCCGGCTGACGTCACGGCCGCCGGCCGAGGTGCTCGGCTCCGACGCCAACCGGCGCGTGGACTCGATACCCTCGTGCACGGCGACCAGCTGGCGTAGAATCCTCGCATCTGCGCAGCGCATCCGCGTCTGAATGGGAATTCATGTCGTGCAGGTCACAGGTGACCGGTGCAGGCCTACGCGAACCGATTGTGCAACGGAAGCCTGCACGTGACTATAAATGGGATTTATGAGCTGGGACATAGCCTCAAGCCTCACGCAGTTCCACTACAAATCACACACACGCGTGTACTTTATTTCATGGATTGAGTCATTATTATTTCAAGGTTTCCCTGAAATTAGAAGTGCGCACGTCAACAAATGCTCTCAACACCCTCGACGTCGAATCGAATCGAATCGAATCGAGAGCGCACGCAATCCGTCCTGGAACACGCGCGGTCATCTGTGTTGGGAATTACAAACAATCCCGTGTCGGAAAGCGTGTCGAGGGAATTCATCCTTCACGAAGAACTGCAATAGAAGTGAAAATAAAGTGAACCCACCGCTCGATGGACGCGGACGACGACTTATTGCTCGACTTCATGCTGCGTTTACACCGGACGCGAATTGAACCTTTCGCGCGACATGTTTACATATAAAGTCACTGCAGTTTGTGCAAATCCGTGCCGGGCGACGCGTTTAACGGGGGGAAATTCGCTTCTTCGCCCTTTGGCTCTGGGCTTGGGAAATTCAGACTTCAAGCCACAAATCACTCGGTGACAGCCAATCGGCTTGGAGAATGGCGGGCATGGTTAATTAAGTCGTTTTGATTATTCCACATATCCCCCCCCCCAATGAATACCCAGGATCGTTTTGCAATGACACCCGCCCCTTGTCGTAGATCTTGTGTTTCCCTGCATTTGGGTCCACCTCCTCCACCTTTTGCCGGCATCGCCACACAAACCTGCAACCCAAACAACTAACTTCTCTCATCCCAATTGAAACAGAGGACAGTGGTCCTGTCTGAGCACCGCAATCGGAAGAGAAACATCGGCTGACTCGGTGGACCTCCGATTGAATAACTGCGCGTCGCTATTGAGCGGTTGAAGTTAAGAAACGGTTCAAGTCGGGCATTTACGAGAGCGTATTGCTCTGCGGGTCGAGAGTGATGGGAGCGATCGGGTGGCGCGAAGCAATTTTGCGGCCATTGCTGTATTTGTGGTTGTTCGACGCTTTACTGCGGTTTTACACGTTTCTTGGTTGTTTGAAAGCAAAACTCAGCAGAATCTTGTTTTTTCGATCGATGAAATTTTAGGGCCGCCGGGATTCGTTTCATTCAATCGCTTCCGCAAACGTCTATCATAATTACAGGAGACACTATAAACCACTTCTTTAAAATTCTTATGTGACGCAGTTCGACCGAGGACCCTCCTATTTTGTAAATATAAGATGCGGTATACTCCTTACGCCATAGTGTGTACTGTCATCCACTTGCGCCATCTTTTAGTTTGCTTGATCAAATGGACTTAAGTGGTCTCTCGTAAGTAAGGCCTAAGGAAACCCTCCTCACCATCTCTTGTTTCAGGTTGTCGACAAAACAATCGTTGACATCAGAGTTTTGGTCCTCCGACCCCCCGCCGCGCGAGTCCGCCGCATCCCTCATCCAAAGCAGAAGACGTTCCGGTGCTTTCCGGCCAACTTTATTTTCCAGCTCCTCCAAACCTGGAAATGAAACACCAACGAAAGTCTCCTCTGTCATGTCGCGCTGCTCAACACTCGTTTGCCTTCCGGCGGTTAAATCAACGGAAGACTTCATTTAGTGGAGTTGAAAATCACAGCTGGCATCAGCGGAGCATTTAGCGTTCCGACAAGACGCGCGACAACAAGCATTTGTTGAAAAGGCTGGAAAAGAAAGACGAGAGACAAAGTCACCATGCATTGATGCCAGAGAGGTCGCTGGTTTTGTGTGCGGGGGGAATTCAGCTGTTTGTGTGGCGGCCAAACAATGGCGGGACTTTCATTCCGCAGGTCACGTGCAGAAGAAGAGGAAGCTTCACGACTCCGCACTGGAAATGGCAACACGGCGACAGCACGACGCGGCGTCTCTGTACTGACACTGCACGTATGTTCGTGTTATGCGCAGCGTGAGGTGTATTTTGCTGGCTGGCACGTGACAGCGCCGGTGTGCAACGCATGGCCCGCGGGCCACGGTCAGACCCCGCCTGTTTGGCAATCTGCCCGGTACTGAGCAGTCTTGTACGTGATCACGAACAGTCCCCTCAGAGTTGTTGCATTCATTTCTCCGTTTGGAACTAAGACGAGCTTTTATTTTTCTAAATTGATCTCAATAAATAATTGGTCAATATACCGGTATTTATTGTAAGTAATTACCAAAAATATGACTATCATACACAATTTATTTTTGTACTTGATAAAATAATGGGTTCATTTTTAAAACAATTATAAAAATGAACAAATTGTGATCAAAAGAAACCATTTGACATGAAATAAATCGTTGTTTTATCAATTGCAATTAAGATCATTCTAAATAATCAAATAAAAAAACATTGCTTCCATTATTATTTACATTTTTAAATAAACTATTTGACACTTTTTCTTTTTTTTTTACCTCATTCAGCGAACGGCCCGGACGACCCCCTCCGTTGGTTTTAAAAATCCAATGTGGCTCTAGAACACAAAAGGCCGCGCTTGAGGATGAAACTGAAAAACGGGAATTCAAAAACATGGGAAATACTTCAACCTCGGGAAATTATACATACGAACATCACGATGCTCCTCCAACGGTAGTATAGGCGTCTGCAATCTAACGAAACATTGTCGAAGCAAAATATATGCGCCGGCAGAGGGAGACAAACATTGCGGTATCCCACTCGGACAAACTGCTGCAAGCTCGACCTGCATACTTAACGTTAACATCAACGATTACTCACCAAACGTTTGTGAAACTGAGAGCTCTGGTTCACGCGAAGGGCTACCAGTTTGATACAAACTTATGGACTAACAAATTTGATCATATGTTATTATTAACAATGATATTTATCGATGTGAAGGCACTGGCTGTGGGAAAGTTTTCTCACAATATTGATCAACAATGATTGAACCTGGCAGGAAACAATTAAATATCAAGAGGATGAGAGAGAACAATGGGCATAACAACAGCTGGATCAATAACAGTATACTAAAAGCACCAGTTCAAAAAACAAACCAAAAAAAAAAAAAAAAAAAACACACAAAACAAATCACCGCAACGAATGAAAGATCATCTTTCATAATTTGGCCGGTAGGTGGCAGCAGTCATGAGACATTTTATGTACACAGGTGTGAGACGACGCTCAGGGTCGAACGATCAAGCCTGATTTTGTTTTTCACCTCTGGGATTGGATTTATGGGCTCCAGCAGAGATTAGGTTGCACCGTCGTTGCAGTCCAACTCTGAGCAACCCTGAAAACTGAGCTTGGGTCAACACCATGACTCATGCCCTCCACAAAAAAAAAAAAAGAGGTACTGCCATTTTACGGGAGGTACGGAACTATTAGTTCCACATCTTTTTGACCACTGTACGTGATTGCAGTCGAGAGGTTCTACAATATAATCAGAAAGCAAATTTGACAGAATGCTGTAATTTGCTTGGATTGGGGAGGGGGGAGGGGGAGGTCTAAATGAACTGGGGAGGAAGGCAATGACTCTGAGGTCAGTCTTACATGAGAAAATGGGTCATCATAAAAAATGCGGCACACACGGAGAATTATGTCTTTTACGAGCCAACGTGCCTAACTTCCAGTTTGAGGGAAATCATAAACCTGAGCAAACATTTCAAATTATTGAAAAAAACAAACAAAAAAACCTGCAGGTTGTGGAAAGGCCTTCATTATGAACATATAATATTTAACGGCATCTGTCTGTGTAGTTACAAATGATTTACGGGTCATCGTAAAGAAGGTCGGTGCTTATTTGGGCAGCTGTTCTGCCCAATTCCAGGTGCCAAACTCCCGGACTTATGCAAACGGCGCAAACAAATGCACAAAACAGCCATCCATCCATTTTCCGAACCGCTTTTCCTCACTCGGGAATGTGGGAGGAAACCGGAGTGCCCAGAGAAAAGCCACGCAGGAGTGCGGAGAACATGGAAACTCCACACAGGCGAGGGCGGATTCCAACCCGCAACCTCAGAACTGTGAGGCAGACGTGCTAGCCAGTCAGCCACCGTGCAGCCCTACGCGCCAAATATCACGTACAAATTGAGCACGTTGACAAGAAACATCACGGTGACATTTAACGGTCGGGGTGCCCTTGCGAAAAGCTTACTCATTGATTGTTGCAAATAAGTCAACAATGATCCTAAATCCTAAATAAAATGATTATAAACTCTTAAAGGACCTCTCTAATGTTGTGAACAAAACCATGTCTGCTGAAGAAATCACCCCCGCCCTCCAAAATAGATTCAGTTGTAATTTTAGGCTTGATTTTTGATTTTCAGCTATAGTTTGACCCGAATTCTTACCGGAGGAGTGGCTTCAGAACAACTCCGTGACTGTTTTTGAACGGCCCAGCCGGAGCCCTGACTTAAACCCAATTGAGCATCTCTGGAAAGAGCTGAAAACGGCTGCCCACCAACGTTCACCATCCAACCTGACAGAACTGGAGAGGATCTGCGAGGAGGAACGGCCGAGGATCCCCGAATCCAGGTGTGAAAAACCTGTTGCATCATTCCCAAAAACACGGGTGACGGTATTAGCTCAAAGGGTGCTTTACTAAATACTGAGCAAAGGCTCTGAATACTTATGGCTGTGTGAGATATTCAGTTTTTCTTTTTTTAATACATCTGCAAAAAATGTCAACAATTCTGTTCCCCCCCTGTCAATACGGGGTGCTGTGTGTACATTAATGTGGAAAAAAGGAAGTTGCATGATTTTAACAAATGGCTGCAAGATAAAAGACGGACAAATTTAAGGGGTTTCTGAATACTTTCTGTACCCACTGTATTAGTCAGCTAATCGTTTTTTGAATCAGTCATGGCTCCAAGACCTTGGACGTAACACAGGCGTTTGCTTTTGTGATCTTAAAGACTTTTTTTGTTGTTTTTTTCCCCCCCAGTCTGTGGCATCACGCGACCGCAGCTATCGCGGGCGATTTCCCAGATCGGGCACGGCATATTTTGTCGGGAATGACGACATTTCTTGTGGAGCGGCATAATCCGCGAACAACGATTTGGCCCTATGACGCCAGAATGAAATGTTTGGCATGTTGGATATTTCGGGATATCTTCCGTGTAGTGTGACATATCAACGGCAACTCACCAACAGCGCACCTTGATGTCGACCAATAGGATGGCAGCACATCGGTCCTTGCTTGCCGATGTCTACATACTTGATCACCGCTGTCAACATTTGTTCACGCGCACAAACCAGTTTACCGAAGCTTTAGACATGAATGTCGGCATGTTTACGTACCGACGTTAGTGCTGGCGCTAGCTTGCTTGGCTACATAACGTTTTGTTGCCTGCTTCGTATCAAAACTACGTGAACATACCTCAAGCCCTTCTTAAATGGACAGCCCAAAACGTGACACCAACGTTTCTATCCTCTTTTTGTTCTTTTTTTTCCCCCAGCATTCCTGCGAAGAGCCATTGTTTGACACAATTTGTTGTCGCCACGGTAACGGTTGTATCCGGTTGTGGTGAAAGGTGACACGTTTTCCCGACAGTGTTTGATTTGACAAGATAAAGCCCAGTGATGGCGAAAGGCGGGATGCGGCGGTCTCGGAATACACGTCGTGTAGCGTTGCCAGTCTCTCCCAAAACACATTCATATGATTGGAATTGACTGCCAGTTTCATTTTCTTCAGCAAAAAATACATAAAGCAGTAATTGTAATCAAATGTAGGCCATCTTGACGCTAGAGGCCCTTTCGAGTGACTTCACAGTTAATGAATAGCGGGCTCACAATTTGGCAAGCGGAAACCGACTGAGCACTGTCAAGATATGAAATGATATGATGCGTTACAATTGTCAAGGTTTTGTTCGCCAGACAGAGAGATGGACAGAATGCACGAATGCGCATGTACGTGTACTCAAGGGGGGGAAATCTTCTGTCTTGACACGCTCTGCCGCAGCCCCCCAGCGAAGGGAGAGCAATCCCGGCATTTGGCCGCACAGTTCGACTCTCGGCCCAAACGTCCCCAAAGAAGAATGTGGCCAAATCGCTCAGACGTTTCCACGCACATTTGCTTCTCACGCAAAATGCTTGAGAACAGTGGAGAAAGGTCGTTCGCATTAGAGAGAACAATGACAAATTACTCACGAGTTTCTAGTAAGACAATGATGTCGTTGGGTGCATCTGTTTCCATTTAAGACCCTCCAAAGAGATGAAGTTAGTGAGAAGCTAATGACTCTCATATGTACGGAGACAAGCCCATAAACATCCATGACTGTCTTATGTTTACTTGACATAAAGCAAAGGTCCCGGAGCATAGTACTTTAGTTACAGTGTACAAAAGGCAAACCTTCAATTTCTTTCAATGACTCCAAAAATGAGAACACATGAAAGTGCGTTTGGCAGCGCACGGCAGCACGGAAAGCTTCCTGTCGCATGGATCTTTGCCGCGGCACGGCCGCGTTTTGCGGAAAACCCAAAGGAGCGTGAAGCAGAGGCCACGGGGGCACTCGATCCTAAACCCATGAACATTCCGGAATAAATAACCCCAGGGAACATTATTGTTGAGACGTACAACAGGAGTTTCCTCCCGGTGCCCGAAGGAACGACCAGTCATTGCTGCAGCGTCTGTTTACATCTTTGAGGGGCAGGAAGAACCGCGTACCCACACCCACCCGCCCACCCTCCCTCACCCACATTTTCTAAACCTTTTAGTCCTTCTGTTTACTTTCTATACGATAAGCTGCCCCATATTAAGAAGTCATCTTTTCTGGGACGGCGTTGTTTGTTGTTGAAATTTGTACTTGAAATGTAAAAAGACTCTGGAATCATGTGCGCGGCAGTCAGAGTTCAAACATGTCGGCTGGAGTGAGAAGTTCCACGTGAGCTGCAGCTCACACTACAAATCTTTGTCTACAAGACAAAATGTATTTTGGAGTTATGTTTTGGGAATGATGTCACAATATTTTACATTTACAGATTTTGGAAGACGTTGCTAGGTTTTGCACAAGGGCAGTGTTGTTTGGGCCGAAGCAATCTATTTCCGATCGATATACATTTGCCAAAGGCGGGGCGGCGTGCTGAGGGAATGACTTTCGACTGTAATACATTCGTCAAAGGGGGGAGGGGGCGTACTGAACTGAATTTAATTGACATGAAACGAAAGCCGCCAAAGGTACCTGCCACTGCTGAAATTCACCCGCATTTGTCGGGTATTAATGTCAAGCCCTGGATGCTACTATAGTAAGCTCCTCAACTCACTTCAACATAATCGGGCGGCGTGGCGCGGAGGGCAAACGGAGGTCGCGTTGTACCGTAAAGCACGTCGTCGTCACGTCCCTGGGCAAGATATTTAACCCACGTTGCCCATGAGCGAATGCGGTTGGATGTTTGGCGGTGGCCGTGGGCGCAGCATGGCAGCCACGCTTCTGTCACACTGCCCCCTGTAGGGCAGCTGCGGCTACACAAGTAGCTTACCACCACCAGGCGTGACTGTGGAGTCAATGAATAATGTGTGCAATTGTAAAGCCTTTGGGTGCTTTGAAAGGTGATATATAAGTGTAAAGCATTATATTCCTCTTCTTCTTCTTCTTGTTGTTGTTGTTGTTATAATTCCTTGGCACCAACATGCCACAAGATGGCGCCAACGCAAGGTTCCCAAAAGAAAACTTTGAATATGTGAATCTGCTAGAAGCGAAACACAAGCATGCAGGGATGATAAAACTTTCAAGTTGTTGTTTTTTTTAAAATTTTTTAAGCAAAGGGCACAGGAAACCTTTTTGTTTGTCTTGCGATTCAGGCCTTGTGATTATGACGTGCGTGAGTGAGTCGACGGTGCTGCGGTTTTTGCCAAATAGTTTTGCCACCTCCCCGTTTTGAAGTGTGTATACTTTCCTTGTGCGCACACAAACGGGAAAGCTTTCCAACAGCTGACGAATGGATCCAAATGGAATGCAACACAATAGCCCCCCTCCTGCAACTTGAGGCGTTCTCTTGCCAAATATTCGAAGTTCTCTCCCCCTCACGTTCTCCGAGCGTGTCACGTCGTTCGCGATAGAGACGACCAGGAGACACAAACCACTGACAGCCTGTCAGCCGGCGCTCGGAGGAGCACAGCTCGGAACCTTCTAGATAGCGGCAGAGCCCGCCGCCTCCCCCTCTTCCGGTGACGCACGCACGCCACGACGGTGGAGGTCAACCGTGACGGAGGAGACATATTAATGATCAGGTGAAATAGTGCCGCGCTTGATTGGGTGATTTCTTTGTTTTTTTTTTCCCCTCAGGCTGCGTCGTAAGCGATCTTTGGCCGACGTATATTCATCGGCGGAAAGGTCACAAGTCAGCGCCTGTCGAGCGCTCGTGTCACAACAATCAGGCGAACAACAATCAAAAGGCGTCTGGCGGTCGTCCAAAGGCAACACGGGGTCCGGTCCAGCGGTACCTGAGATGAGAAGTTAATCACTCGAGTCTTTTCTGCCTTTTCTTCTCTTTTTCGGCCGTGTGTCACAAAAACACACACCGAGCCCTCACTTACTTACATATGCGCTCAGTGGGCGCAGCATTCGGGGACGCTATACAGTGAAGCCCGCTTTATGGAAGGGGTTACGTTCCGGCCCAGCCCAGCCGAGATCGGGGAAAGGGCACAATATCGAGACCGTGTGAAAACGGGTTTTCACCTCACCCAAAATGTTCAACAACCAGACCATATAATTCTGTCTCACGAAAATCCGCTTGCTTAACGTTATTATACAGGGTGATTCAAAAAGAATACGTCAAAATCATTACGCATTTGTTAAGTTTAAAAGCGTTGTAATGGACTGAATCAGTGGTCATTTGATAGGGGAGTTATCCAAGTTTGAGTGGGTGTCAACGTCACCGCTGTGGTGACGTACTCCTCTGACACCGTTCAATTGTCCAAAAATTACGTTGTTTTTTTTTAACACTCGACATGGCGACTCCTCAGCAGAAAGCGTTTTGTGTGCTTGAGTTTGCGGAAACAAATGGCATTGTCGCGGTGCAGCCTGCTTTGAGACTTTTTCTTGTGGGGCTGTGTTAAAGACAACGTTTATGTTCCACCACTTCCAGCAAATATCGATGGCGTGAAAGATGGAATAACAGCTGCAATCAACACGGTGGAGCGCGGCACCCTGCGGGGCGTTTGGGAAGAATTGCCATCTCGGCTTGACGATGTCCGCTTGAAGTGACACGAAGTAACAACTTGAACGTATGTACGACATATGTGTCCAAGCTGGAGTTTCCCATTGTTTTTCCTTTTTGAACTATCGCGTGCTGATTTTGGCGCATTCTTTTTGAATCGCCCCGTAAAATGAGAAACGCCATCTACTGGCGAACGGAAATGATCATTCAGATTATGCTAATTGCAAACCTTCAAACAACTGCCACGTTAACACATGAGCAGCACCACACACCAACAGAGCGCAGCAGTATTCGCAGGCATACATTCTCTTGTTCCGTTACCGAAGCCAGTTGGAGGAAATTGTCGACCTTCGATTCTTCGTCTTTTGAACTAGCACGGAAGAGTTCATACAGTATACGGCGATATTAAAGACAGTGAATAAATGCTCAACATCGCTTTCCATACCGCACAAATAGACGCTAGTTGTGTAAAGCGCTTTCATGTCACTGACTTGAGTCTGCATTTAGGATCAATCCATTCATCAAATTGTCCAGAAATTCAAATGGCCCAAAACGTTGGTCACACGCTTCCGTGTAATTTGATAGATAATCGCAAGCCCAAAACATGTGCTACAGGAAGATAAGGACAAAATGTTGCCGTGCCAGGTGAGCATATGGAGAGCATCAGAGCTCCATGTTTGATGAAGTCAATGTTTGTGTTCCGTCAGCACTATATTCTTCTTGGCGCTCTTCCCATGGGGCTCCTTCAAGCACATATGGAGGTCATTTCTTCAAAATTCCTCAGCAGAGAGAGAAAAATAAAAGCGGCTCTGGGATTTGGGGTTGGAAATCATGCCAATAGAATGGGGGCGGGGGGCACATTTTTGGGGGCGATAGGGTTTTTGGGTGTGCAGTTTCCCTTTAAACAGAAACACGAGAGCAAGATTGGGGCCATTCAGGAGGTCGACTGCAACAGTGAAATTGAATAGAAAAAACAAACAAATCTAAACATGCAAAAAGTCCTTACTCTGGCAGCGTGTTTCTCGTAGAATTAAACCCATTGTCTCCGAAACATCGGGATGGGTACCCCGCCTCTCGCTCAACGTCAGCCGGGATGGAGGCCGGGTGCACAAGCGCTTCTGAAGACGGATGGCGAGCCGTGAAAGGAAAGCAGCAGCTCAGTCGCTTCAGTGCGACTGAAGGCTCAAGGTCACTTCGCATTGGCCACGAGGAAGCCGGGAATTCAACCCGCAACCTTCATATCGTATCATGTCGGAATATGTCCTACCGAGCGGCGGCCGATCCGGGCCAGCGAGGCCTTCTCGGCTGGCCCCGGTCAGCCGCTAGCAAAAAGCACTGACCTACATCTACAAACAAAATTGGAATATTTGTTCCACAAAATTCTATTCATTTATTCCTAACGGTCTATTCTCTTCATTTCTCTTGGCTGCACTGCTTACGCACATGCGTTTAATCAGCAGAGATTCTGGTGAGTCTGATCAATTGTAGTTGTTTTGAATGTTCTTGTTTTTTTTTGTTATTGTTGTTATGTTATAGCGGCCCGCGGCATATTTGCGGTTCGGCACCCACGGATTCCCCTATTCGCTGATTTCTTTCTTTTTTCTTTTTTCTTGCGGGGGGGTGGACCAATTCCGAAAACGCTTAGCAGCGATTTCTCCCCGCTCATTCCGAATTGTTTAGGTTAAAAAAAAATGATCGTATATATACATAGTATATCGTTTTTATAATGGGCGCCAATTATCTGCGGAGTTCCACGAGCTACTGTATATGCATAATGATTCTGAACTGCTCCAGATGATATCCTGTATTGGGCTCCACATATTCTGAATTCAGGAAAAGAGCTTGTGGAATTTGGGAGGGAGGTTATTCGTGGAGCATGCTGAGGGCAAACATGCGACACAATATCACGTGTGTAAGGGCTCCTCAATTGAAGAAAGAACACTACGAAGTTCGATTGAAATATTGATATGGCCTCCTTTTGAACATGTCTCTGATTTCTTTACCGGCTAATCGGAGTTGCGGTCCTCTCCTCCCCTGAGGTCTGACAATGGAATGACTGAAAAACGAACAAAGACACTGAAGAACAAAAGTTTGCATACCGCGGACGGTCCCTATTCCTGTTATCTGGTGTTTACAAAGGCGCTGCGAAGCTCGCGGGACAGGCTCCGACAGTCAATAGCAGGTTGTGGCATTAACAACTTGACGCTTGCCGCGAGATTTGTCGAATGGAAATGTGCCTCGGGTCAATCAAAGTTGGGAAACGCTGCGTACTACCGACAGCTCTCAGTATGATGTAGCGCAGTACTCAAGTTGCAAATCCTGCTGCGTGATGGATTAAAAAGAACGTGGAAAAAGTGCCGGAGCTTAGCACGGCTTTAAGTGCGAAGCTCTACGTGGGAGCCGGCCATCATCGTGGTTCTCTGCGAGGGAGCTGTAACGAGGTCGCTTATCACTAAGGGCATCTGGCGGGTGCGGCCCGCTTCCTCTCGGCATCCGTCCGTCCGGGCGAGAACAAATCCGTGACATTAAATCCTGTGACTGGCTTCAAGTTGACTCCATCGGCCAAACTTTCTGACATAGTGATCGAACACCAAAGAAGGTCCAATTATTGCACTTTCCTCAAAATGTGAAGTGTGTTGTACACATACTTTTATCATTTCCACACCACTTCTGGAAAAACACATTCAAGTCTAATGAGTTTGTTTGATGACAATATCAAAATAGTTGAGTCATCTAATTGCTTGTGACGCGCCGATTGTGAATCATTAATCGGGTTTTAACTGGTGGGAACAATTAAAACAACAGTCAGTTTCTCCCACTCCAACCACATGAAAAGAATCCCGTTATTAGAGTTGAAAGTATTTAAGATCAAGAAAGCCCCAGCAGGTCCAGCTGAACATGTGCAAAACCGGAAAACTGCTTCAAATGGACGCCGCGTGTGGTCGCGTACACTGCAAATGAGAATTTAATCTTTGAAAAAAACTTGGCTTCACGGAGCCGGTCAGAAGTGGTTGACAAACGTGCCAGGCCTGCGTGATGTGGAATTTAGGTGTTAAAGAACCTGTCTTCGTGATGACGTGTGTCAGCAAAGTTCCAGGACCGGAGTCTTCTCTGCCACACTTTCATGCACCCATGGAAGGATTCTCCCAGGGCCGGAGCCAGGGGGTGGCCTTGGGTCGAAAGGGCGACCGCCCCCCTCGTGCGTGGTGTTAAAAATTCAAGCCCCGGTTGTCGTCGATTGGCTTTCGGGGAGCCAAACGTTCGATCGGCACCGTCCCCCGTCGACGATTGGTTTTTGTGAAAAAATTCTGGATCCGCCTCTGGATCCTCCGCAACTCCGACGTCACGGCCGTCTCGATGGTGTCCACGTTCCGCCACGACTCTCGCCTCTTCTTGCACACTGAACGAAGCAAACGCTGCAGGATGTCTTTGTAGACCTGCTGCTTGAGTGTCTGGCCCAAACCGAAGGGAAAATTCATAATTTGGGTTTGAAATGTAGCATTGTGACACAGTCCCGGAACCTTTCTGACACACCTCGTGTTCAATTCCAGCGAGAGGACGTGACGCCTGAATTTGTCCACTCGAGCACCCTGCACATGCTATCGTGCTCAAATACAAGTCAGCTCTCACCTCAAGTAGGCTAAGTCACAGCACACCAAGCACACTTTGCGGCTTATTAAACTAATCAACACTTAATCTGCTCGCGAGCAATGTGCAGAATGAGCCGTCAGCTCGCCACGTCACACGAACGACGTGCAGGTTCCAAACACCGCGGGCGCAGAAGACCTGGTTACAACCTGAAGGGTTCTACAGTGGAGCACACACGTTAGCAAGTACTGTTATCTCCTGAGTAAAAGTGCGCAGCCACGTTGACATAGCTGCTATGCAGACGCGATATTATTCCAGAAGGCCATTGGGGAGACGTTTCACAGTCTGGAATGTGCACTATTTCCCCACAGGAAGCACGGAAGTCGACCATCGACCCACGCCCCGATCTCGCCATCACACGCAAAGTCGTCGGCGGGCCGCTGAAAGGCCGCGCATTCTTTGTCCACCACTTGAGGCATCTCGTGTTCAAAATAATGAAAACAGCTTTTGAGATTTGTGTTTTATTCAAGACACTTTTACATCCTTCAGTGTCGACATTTCAACATTGGCAGTACAAAAATACTGAAAGGCACTTTAAACAGAAATGTACTGAAGCTTTTTTGTGTTTTTTTTGTAGCCCTCAATATTCACAATGACGGTCGCCTCCTCAAGCAGCATGTCGAACATTTACACAGGTGCAGACACAAAGTCCTAGTGGGCGTTTCCACAACAGACACACATACACATATGATACAATGTGTAGTAATACACTGTATATACTAGGGCCCGACCGGTTAATATGAGCCCTTTTCATATCAGCAAAAAAAAAAACCAACAAAAAGAAATTGGCCGATTGAAAAAAAAACACATTTACAAAATAAGAGAAAGAGAAATACATTCAAATGAACAAAAATCAGCAATTCTCTGTTGCAAAAGTAAAGACAAAGTATTGTTCTGCCTGTAATTCATGTCTTTAATGTTGAAAGCACTAAGTGTGTATATTTTTAATAAAAAAAAAAAAAAGTTTTTCCAAATAATCGGCCGATTAATCGGTTATCGGAATTTTGTTCTGCCGAATATCAGGATCGGTATCGGCCTCAAAAAATTCATATCGATCGGGCCCTAGTACTTCTGCGAGATATGTTTTCAAGACAATTGTGAAAGGAAATGGCTCTTCACACGTGAACTAAGATGAAGCTTGCAGTGAGTGGTTCAGAGTATTATTTCCTATCAAAAAGAGCATGTAAACCCGTTGAAATGTGTAAAAACTCACGAGCTGAAACGCTTTACAAGGTGCTTTACAATGTGCCAAATCCATTCAAAGGTTTCTGTTTTGTCAACTTGTGCTTTGGTACCTTTTGTTCTTCAAAACAGTAAGTACATAAGGCCCGTGTCAGATAGATACAGTATGTGGTCACAGGAGTTTATCAGCAATGTGAATCATCACTTGGATTGGTCCATATTACGCTTGTTTTCTACAGTTTTCGTCTCCACCGGCAGGTGTTCCGTCTCTGGTCGCACAGAGAGGCACATTGGAAGGCTCCAAACGCTAAAATACATTTGGGTCATTTTATTAGCATTTGATCAATACCAGGAAAGACGGTAAAGCCCTCCGAATTTTCTTTTGAAAATCAATTCATTTTACTGATATGAGTATTTGAATGATTGACAGCTGTTACCCATCAAAAGGTCATAATTGTTTCCAAGAAAAACCTATTTTAAATATTCTTCAAATGCTTAACGCCAAAATGTTTACCCCATTAGGTGTCCCAAATGAACTTTCATGATTTTTTTCCCCCCCTGAAGATGCTAATGACATTTCTTCAACAAGTTTTGGAAAATAGGACTTTAAGCGTTCGCTGTTTCATCATGGGAGACATTTACCCACAGAAAACCAAGATGCCATAAAAAAACAACAACAGCTAGAATAGATTTTTCTTAACTGTTATTGATCAAAATATATGTAAATGACCCAAATAGACACCACACGGAGACAGAAGCATGTGCATCCACCCAAACTCACGCGCACGCGCACACGCACACACACACACACACACACACACGCACACGTCTGGTTCACATAAGTGACGGTCATTTCATTAAATGGCTCAGCGGGGCCTCGTCCTAACCAGCAGAACGAGGCCCACGTCTAACATGCAAGCACATACCTTTCGCCTACTGCAACACATGTGCACTTTTGAAATCAACATTACATACAACAATGCTTACAAAGCTTTGCAAAAGCTTCACAAGTGGTAACAGCCAATAATGAGTTGAGCTAAAATAGTGCTTGACGTCAAACATTCCTTTACAATTAGTATATCGACAATAAAAAAAAAGATGAGAAGAAAAGAAAGTGATACATCATCCTTCCTCCAATCAAGGAATTTGTTTTTACATTTGCACGAGCCACACGGCGAGCGGGCGGCAGGATAATTGCGCCCCCGCTGGACGCAGCTGCTCTTCGTCAGCCGCGCTCGTGGCCGTTCGCGAGCCAGGAGGCCCAACAGTCTTCTCGCTTGCGTCGTGGAATTTTCGAGCGAGACCCAGGAAACACACGCCCGTTTCCGCACTTTTTAACGTTGTTTTTTTGGGGTTTTTTTTTTTAATATAAACGCAGCCTTTCCTCATCTTTGGAAACCTTCCAAGATGTCTAATTTGTCTGCTTCCTCCACGCTCGGAGTTCATTCAGTTGCAGTTTGTTGGGCCAGTGTCTGTGGTAGTGATTTCTACATGGTCAGTTTGCAGCGCATGCTACGCCACGATGAGATGATTGCTCCTCTCTCTGATGTCCGCCGGAGGAACGAGCTCTTTTTTCACGGGAGTCGACGATAAGGCGCAACGTCTCCCTTTGGCCTTGAACAAGTCTGATACAAAGAACGCCTGGGGAGGACATAAATACATTTTTGTCTTATTATTTTGATCACGCATCCACACGGTGTCGGGAATGGCGTTGCTTTAGAACGCTTCCGCTTTCTCATTTATGTGTACACTAAGGATGGACATACTAACCGATTCGTCAATTAACGGAGAGTTTGGAATTGTGATGATTGTGCGTAACTGATTGTTGATCATGTTATTTGGGTGCAACCAGGAGAGGCAGCGACATTTCAAGTAAATGCATATCCCGAGTGCATACTCTTGTCAAGCTATTTGTTGTTATGCTAACGACCAAAAAGTGTTGAAACATTTTTCTTCCAATGAGATTCTCACTTTTTAAAGGTTTCTATTTTGGCTATTTACCTGTTGGTTCTGACAAAAAAAAAAAAAAAAGTCACATTCTCAGTCTTGGACAGTTCATCCCATTTTGTAAAATTGTATTACTGTATACATACAACAATAAGTATCTCTGTGTCTAGTTAAAACCACCATTTTTCAATGTTAGTTCTTAGTAATGGACGTTCTTGTAAATGAGTACAAATGGTTGCTTCTGAAATTCAAGGCCGAGGGCCATATACGGGCCTTGCTCTCAAAAACTGTCACAGCGCACGAGACAATACGACCTCAAAACGAGTAAAAAGCAAAAAAACAAAACAACCAGGACATTTATTCTTTTTGTCTTGGTAAAAATGTAGAAAAAAGTCAAAACTGTCTTCAAAAAAGTAGGGCAAGATATTTTTGACTCGAAATAAGATTTTGCATTTTTGCAGTGCACGAGAAATGTGTTCATTCAAAGCAGTATGAAAAGCACCCGAGAAGTTCCATAATCCGTGCGCCACCACACAGTCGATAGCATTCTTTTTCAAAACTTCAACAATATTGTATATTGTAGCGCTAAATGTACAACTGGAGACAAGCAGATTGTCAGTGATGTTGCAGCCACTCACAATGCAGTAGGCCACCAGCGCGCCCTGAAGGAAACCCGCCAGGACATCAGTGGGGTGATGCTTGTGATCCGAGACGCGGGACAAGCCCGTGTAGAAGGACATCATGACGAGGGTGAACTGGGTCAGCGGGCGCAGCAATCGGGCTCCGTGCCAGGTGAAACGAGACTGCAGGTAAAACTGTACACGCGACGTTATTGAAGAGTCATTCGATAAGTATTTAACATCATTTTCGTGCCAAATCAATGGTAAATGACGAGAAGCTGAAAAGAAAGAAGTAACTCACCACCAGATAAAGCATGGTGTACATGGAGAAGGAAGCGTGTCCAGAGAAAAACGACTTCCTGAGGAGAAAATGATCAAGTCCGCTTCAGTCGATACAAACTCAGGTGCCCCATTTTAGACCATCACATTAGTAGTAGCGCTACGAACAGACGGCCGCTAATTCGGATTCACTCGGGAGTTTGCTCGAAAAAACAAATCCTGAATCGTACATTTTGCATTTGGATGAAAACAAATTGAAGTAGCTACGTATTTTATTCTGACGAGAGCTGCGATGCTGAGAAATCCCTTTGTTTACAACCGCCGCCGGTTTGACTTGCCGCGCCGTTGTCGCCGGTACCGGCCAATCAAACGGATCACGGAGCCGTTCTCAACCCCGAGACGATAATCTCCGCGAAATCGTCCAATGGCACGGACCTTTGAGGAGCCGCTCGGATGTTGACGACAGACTGCGAACGCGGCAGATGAATGGGATAAAGTTGTCCAAGATTCCTTCAACACATCGTGGCAGATGACTTATGAGAGCTAGCCAGCTACCGCTAACTGGCTGCTCAGCTAACTAGCTGGCAGTAATAGAAGCAGATGTTGCCAGCCAGCATGGATTTATACATTTTACGGCACAGCGAGACCGGTGTGTAACCGACCACGGCCAGGATGCTGCGAGGGTTTTAAACTAAAAAGAAGCATTTTGGCACGGAAAAAGCTGTTGCCAAAATGCGTCAGTGTAATATCTTTATGCCGTTGTGACAAAATCTGCGACCGGGACTTAACCAGGGGAGGGGAATATACTGTAGATAGTTTTTAAATCATCAAATTGGATTTTTCATTTGCTGGACAATGGCGTGGCTTTATTGAGGAATAGTATAGTAGTCACGATTTGATTGTGATTCGCTATTCATTGGTTACTGTAATTGCGAATGGCGAAAGGGGATTTACATAGCGAGTGCGAGCTCGAATTAGCAGCGATGACAATACCTGGCCTCCTGGACTCGGCTCTCGGGCCCCTGACACTGGTAGTCGGCGATGTAGCCCAGGGAACAGTTGATAGTGGTGAAGTCGGGCTTGCACACGTCGAGAAAATGGGGTCGCAGGCGGCCCACCGACACTTTGGCGATGTCGGTGAAAGACTGACTGATGGCGCAGCCGAAAACGAACACGCCCACCTGCTTGTACAGGGCGGAAATGTAGGGATTCCCCACAAATGATTTCGATCCCTCGTTGAGGAAGTAGATCCTGTAGCTCTCTCCAATGACGATCTGACGGCACAGGTCAAATGTTGTTATTATTTGGGGACGCGGAGCACACGAATCTCATCACTGATCTCCTTTGTACTGTCCAGTAATTTTTTTTGGACAAGAATTTCCCCACTGATAGTATTACGGGACGATGTTAATATGTCGTGGCAGTTGTGAGAAATGTAGAAGCAATTGTTGGAGGACGCACTTTCAGCAGCTTCAAAAGACGACGAGACAGATGAAGAAATGACTGAAGTTTCATTGTTAGACTCACACTTGGCATCGTCACTTGTTATCGAAGTCAAGGTTGAGTGTTTTAACGTTTTACTCTTACCAGTCATTCATCACTTGTACGCTTGTTTAAGAAATGAAGAATGTTAAATGCGAGATGAGTGAGGCACATCCTTCATATTGCACCTTTTCAATTGCTAGTCAAGATAAAGTGGTTTACTGTTTAACTATTTACAGGACATTTTTTTACACTTGTATGACAGTTAAGAAATACTGCTGGTCTCGTTCAAAGTTTGGATCATGGCAGATTTGACCCTGGAACAGATTATTTCTATTATTCCGACAGGGGAAAATTGTCCAGGATTGAGATTATGCTCAATCTGCTTTCCTCATGTCGACAATTCGACTAGAATTCTTTCTCCCAGAGGTCTGAAAAGAGGCAACTTTCTGTTTGAATGTGTGTTTCTTCGCGCAATTTTAAGCCGGAGAAAGCATGTCGACAATGCGGCGGGCACACCTACGTTTACCTACAGCGTTTGTACGAGAGTAAATAAGCGTCTGTCTCGAAGTGACGATAGACACGTTAGACGGACTTGGGGTGGGCGGGGGATAGTTTTAACTCACAACGGCTGTTCAAGCTCAATAACACTTCCCGACCCCACGCGGATGCTTTTGTCTTCCAGTCACACAAGCGAAAGTGCAGGCAGACTCGGAGCGATGATGGATGTTGGATTGGTGCTACGAGCGACAGGGAAGGAGACAGGAGAATGTGAAAAGAGCAAAAAAAACAAAAACCAAAAAATATATACATATATATATATATACACAAACAATAGGGAGTAAGAAAGGAACTCTGAGGAGGAATGAGCAGTGGAGTGGGAGTGAAAGATGGGCGGGAGGAAGTGGGGGAGGCACCGCTGCTTCTAATCATCAGAAACGCTGAGCTCGGCAACGGCTCGGATTTTGGAGGGCAGACTCCAGCAGGCGCTCATCGGGGCCGCGCTTGTCTTTGCCGTCGCTCGCCAAGAGCTCCGGTTTCACGGGGCACGTCGCAGCGTTTTCGTGTTAGTATCTTGGTTTCATCAGACATTCTTGACCAGGGTGCGGAAATAAGTCTCGTTCTGGGAAACACTTTGCCGAGGGTTCGCCCTCGAGGGGAATCGACAGGCCGATAGTGTTGTTTCCACCATCCAAGCCTTTAGAGCCGGGCTACGGGAAAGAGGAAGAAATCTCATCTGGCCGCCCTCGCGTGAACAAATAATAAACGTGCCGCTGAAAGCGCCAAGACAATCACCGGGCCGAGATGCCGATTTGAGGCTTTTCTAAAAGGTCCTGAACTTCTCAAAGAAAACTGCGCTCTTTTCCTTTTTATCTAAAAATGACACGCATGCATTTATGAAGGATGTGGCCTCTCGTCATCTGTAGCAAATACGACGACTGACTTAAAAGTCGGGGTTTCCTGGTTCGGACAGCACAAAGGAAGGTCAGAACACACTCTTCACAAAAGGAAAAGTTATACAAACAGTTACGGCGCGCTGGGGGAAAATGAGATATCAGAGAATTCGAGTGTTCTTGTTTGGGGTGTTTGCCACAATTTCAGACCGACAATTACAGTAGCCAACTGAGCAACTATTGCGTCAACCGTAATTACATATCCCCGCAACTGCCTCTCACTATGAAGAACCTCTGCGGTTATAGTACAAGTAGTCGAATCCGCGTCGAGCCTCCGACTGTATGTACGGTTGTGAGTCGCATAACAGAGTGTGTTTAAAAATGTGAGTTCAGCTCAAAATTGTTACAGTTCTTATTTCCATAAACAAAAAATGCATTGGGAACACTCCATGTTCCATTTCAAAATCAAAAAGTGTTATTTCTTTCCAGAATGTGAAGAAAACTGAATTTGAAGGCTGGAATTGGTTGACCCCATGCAATACAGTTGTGAAGCAGTTCTCAGAAATCGTGGTCCAACAACCAAATATTAGTCCAGTGATCCACTGGAAAGCTACTGTAAATACAGACACTTTTTATTTCCTGACATTTTTGTCACAGCCACAGCCACTGCTACAGTACTATGCAACTGCCGACATCTGGATTTTGGCCTGTTTTGCTGCCCCTTCATCAACAACAACAACAACGACGACAACGTTCTATTGTTGACACACCCACTGAGGCACAAATTGAGGGACTCTACACCTAAAATCTGGATTTGAAGAAGCCTTTTGGATTAACGGTGAAACATCTTCAACAAACAAGAGCAGTCCAGTTGCGTTGATTCAATCTTTGCCACCCATGTACAGTAATAAATGTTGCCAGCTCATCTTTCATTTCAGCCTGGTCATCGCGGAGGAGGCATCCCTCCATCTGTTATCTCTTCCTTTGTTCTTAACTCAAAAGGGTTTTCCCCGAGTTTTGCTTACCTGGATGGAAGTGTCCAAACCAGGGGATGCCGTTGATTTTTGTCAACTGTGAAGCCCTTTGAGACTCTTTTGTGATTACGCGCTAGCTGAATAAACTTGACTTAGCCCAATAGTCCCTGTTCTTCACTTTCTGTAAAGGAATAACACTTTTTAGTTTTCGGCATTAAAGTGTCATCATTCGGAGAGGGGCCAGTTCCAGTGGTTTGAGTCTGGCATCCAAAGCTATATAGAAGCTAGTGACGCACCGAAATTTAGGCGGCCGAAAATGGCCCTCGAGTGCATTTTCGGTTGCTCAGTTTCAGTTTTTGGGTTCGGTCAAGAATTTTTAATTCGGCGCATCACTAATAAAAGCTGAATAAAATGCCGTGGACTGGAATGTTACTGGAAAATATTTCGGGATGCACGATAACTCTCGGCCCGATATTGGGGAAAAAGGAATGTCACACTCATCGGTCCAATACCAAAAGAAACTGGGCCGGTAACGAGAGCCGTACCTCGAAGGAAGGTAACGACTGCTAACCCTTGCAAACGGCTCTCCTATGCGTCGTCCTCTATAATTTCAGCTCACTGGACAATACATTTGATCATCTACAAATGGAATTAACATCCAAACGCAGGCTGGCCCCGCCTCCGTTGGGCAAGGAAAGCCGCAAGCGCGTCTCCACGAATGCTAAGCGCGTCGGCAGCAACACCCCCCCCCCCCCCCGCCACAAATTCAAATGTCTTTCAATTAACATTAGCATGAATGACCGCCTGTAATGACATTTAAAAAAACAAAAACGTGAATATTTCAACCTGTGTATTATTCAAATTTGAGAAGTTCATTGAGTTCTCAATACCATAGTAATGATTGCACAAGAACAAAGTACATTTGTACTTGTGTAAAGTGACTATAAAAAGGCAGTTTTCTTTTGATATTACATTGTGTACATATGATATATGATAATAAACGATGATATATTAGTATAATAGTATTTTAATTTGAATTATATTTCAGATGAATAAAAATGCATGCTTAATGCAACCAGTTTAATATAAAATACAACTAGGTAAGTAGGGGAAATTGAATTGTTGAAAGTCCTCGATATAAACTATTCAAAAAATGATATCGGTTATCGGTACGGGCTTGGAGAAGCACCAAGTTCTCGGTATCAGTGGGAAAAAAAAGACAGTTGTCGTGCATGCCCCAAATATGAACGAACGCATGTTGACTTGAGCTGAATCCTTGATTGTAGATGTTCAAGGTGTAGAATGTTGACGGCAACTAGGTTGGATATTCCCACAGACTCGAGAGCAGCAATTGCTTGAGAAATGACCGAACCAGTCTTTTGCTCTCGAATTATCTCTGAAATGAGACACACGGCTGTGAATATGCACTTATTGTATTTGCTGGGACACGGTTCGAGATAAAACCATTTTGACAAGCAACTCTGAACACACAAATGCAATGAAGACAATTGTCAGTAGGTGTTGCTAGTAGCAGTGAGGGTGGCTGAGAGCTGATGGTGATCATGGCATTAGTGAGTGAGGGGACTTACAGAGAGGATGGTGATAAGAATGCCAGCAGCGCTAAGCACACCATCGCTAATGGTGTCTCCATTTTTGGCCGGGTACTTGATGGACTCATCGTGGCAGTAAAACCCTCTACGGTAAGGCTGAACAGCGCTGGTCTCAATGACCAAGAAAGGCAGGCCGGCTATTGTGAAGATGCAGCGAGCGACGCGTGGAGAAAGCAGAGGGAGGGAGGGAGAGACGGAGGAGCTGGGTTAATGATCTGCACATCACAGAGGTCACGAGGCAACACGAGAACAACATCTGGACGAGCTCAATCCATTTTGCGGCCAATCCACAGCGCACGTCTTTGTTGCGGTGAATCACAAATGTTGCTATTCAGCGAGACTCGGGACTTTCTTTTTCTCAATTGTTTAGCTGCTGATTACAAAACGTTTTTTGCCCGATTTGCTTCATGTTGGCCATTCGTCAATTTTGCTCAAAGTTCCTTTTCCTTCAGTTAACTAATGGTTCTCAAGGTGTATTTAAATTGTAGATGGCAATTGAATCAGCACTGGATTCATGAAAGCTAATCCACGTTTTGGGATGTCAAAATGAAAGTCGATTGTTTGCGCAGACGTAAATTTGGAGAAAGGGTCGATTCGAGGATGTACGGTCGCCCAACGAAGGCATCTGCGACAACGCTTGCGTTGCAGATTTTTCCTCTCCTTCCAGACTGCTCCTATTCTAACAACATCACTTACCCTTTAACATCACGTGAAATCAACATCTTCAGGAAAATTACACCCTGAAAGTTGCAGTTTGAACTGCACGACGTTACTTTTTTGCATCTTCTTTAGCTTATTTGTGTTTGCTTGCTGTCGGGATCATCAATTATAGTTAATATTTTTACACCTGTGACACAGTTTTCCTGCTGTCACCTGTACGCGATGGCACCGAAACGAAATACAAATTGAAACAGATTAGCGCGCTACTACTAGAAAAGAACGGGCAAGTGTTCCGATCTAAGGAACAGTGCGAAAGCAGAGTCTGTTGAAATCAACTGCGTCTTACTGAGGTGAGACAAGCCGACGTTTGAATTGAGAGCATCGTGACGCATGTTCTCCCATTCTCCCGCTGCAGCACAACACGACTTACTGAGACCACAGGTACAGTGACCCCCACGGCTGTCAGCACTGTGCTGGACACTGTGCTGCTTTTATAGGGAAGACTGACGCTGTTGTCATTGCAGAAGAATCCTCTCTGGTAAGGCGCCAAGGGAGATTTGTGCAAAAACACAGCGACAAGCATCACTGCGTAGTTGGACAAACGACACAGTGAACATCTGCATCAGTACATCACGGAAATACTGAAATACACTCACGGGAACAGAAAGGCGCAGAGAACCATTATACAGGAAAATCCACTTTTCAAAATTAATCATATCAGACGAAGAAAATCCCTTGACCTTGAAAGAAAACAACAGCGATGATTATGCAGATGATCCGAGGCGGACATGAAGATTCAAAATGAGAAAACGCTTTTGTTCAATGACCGGAGGGGGGGGGGGGGGGGGGGCATCTCTTTTCTCTTGAAAACGTCCACTTTAAAGATGCCTGCGGAGTGTCTCATTCCTTTATTGACGTAAGCTCAAGTGGCAAGTTGATATCTTCATCTATCTGCTGACAGCAAACAGAGCACTTGGGAATCGGCCGGGCAGCGTTTTTTTCCCCCCTCCGAGTTCCAGAAAGGCAGCCGTGGAGCCACTTTGAAACCTGAGTGAGGACTTTCCCCAGGAGAGGTCTTTTGAAATTTGGGAAAACACCTTCAATGTGGTCTTTAACGTGACGCTGGCGCTTTCAAGTCACTCTGTGAGGCCCACACATCCACGCTCTGTCTAAAAGCGCTCGGTGGGGAGGTCAGCGCTGCCCGTGGCTGAAGCTGTGATGGGGGGCGCATGATTCTGTCAAAGCAAAGCCAAACACACATTGGCGTTTCGGAGCCCCTGAACACGCACGCACGCACGCACACACGCCTTTGAAGGTCCAGCTGGCTTGCAACTGTGCTCGAGAAGTGGCTGATGGGAACTGCGGCGCTTCGGCCTTCCCTCCACATTCGGCAAGATTTTGATGATTAACAGTTTTATTTTCATTCACATTCCTCAAGCGTTATCCGGCAGAGAGCTTAACACCGAATCTGCTCGGTCTTTTGAATTTCTGCAACTGTAAAAATACACAAGCGCACTCAACACTTTGGACGTTTGATCTGACCCGTGGAACACGCCGCGCTGACATTACCCGACCATCCGCTTTGAAAACGCTTGTCGTCGTTACGGTCTCCCGCTAACTGCGGGGACGAACAACATGACGGGCCACAAGGCACGAGCGCTAACGCGACACAAACCTCAAGACATTTTGTCACGGGCGAGTCAAACAGACGGATAATGTAACAGGTTGTCGTCGAACGCTTTTAAACGAGCTAAAAGGGGTCGAGCGCGAAAAACCCAGTCGCACCGAGACTGCGCGAGCTTCTGTTCTCCAGAACCTCAACTGGGGATTTTTCTTCACCCCGCGAAGCCCCCCGTCCGTCCGAACAGTGCTGCATCAGCAGTGAGTGCGGCATCTTGGGATTTTCCCCTCATCCCCCTTCCCGCTCCCGGGGTGAGGGCGGGGCGGGCCGTCCTCGTCCTGCCAGTGACAACAACAGTCGGCGAGAATGTTTTTTTTTTTTTTTTTTTTTTTTGCAGTAGCCCAGACAAGCCCAAAAAAAAATCGAAACGTTCTTAACATCAAGCGTCATTTTAGTTGCTTGCTTACTTCCCATCGCTAATTTAAATTCAATGAGAAATCATCCAAATCTGTATAGTGCTTCTAATGCCTCACACTTTCCTGTTTGCCGTATATGCCAGCGTGTAGCTCCGTATTTTGGAGGATTTGCCAAAATACCAAGGTGTGTGACTATTCAAATAAACAGACACACATTTTCCAGGCGCAGGGATTCCTCGCTGTCTGGAGCAGAAATGTGTACGTCTGAGGCACTTGTGGTATATAGACACACACACACAGTTATTTTGAGTGTGTGTGGCCCACACAACCTGCTCCCTGTCTGTCCAACGCTACAACTTACGTAGTAGCTCACAGCTCGTCTGGGCCACAGGGAAAGTCGGATTTATTTGCATTCAATTGACTCCGAGTGGGGGACCGGTTAGCACATCTGCCTCACGGTTCTGAGCCGGTGTGGAGTTTGCATGTTCTCCCCGTGCCTGCGTGGCTTTTCTCCGGTTTCCTCCCACATCCCAAAAACATGCGTGGTAGGTCGATTGACGACACTAAATTTCCCGTAGGTGTGAATGTGAGCGCGAATGCTTGTTTGTTTGTTTCTAGGTGCCCTGCAATTGGCTGGCGACCAGTTCAGGGCGTACTCCGCCTCTCGCCCGAAGGTGGCCGGGATAGGCTCCAGCACGCCCGCGACCCGCGTGAGGAGAAGCGAGAGGACTTTAACAACAACAACAACAACAACTGCAGCGAAAACACACACACAAAATAATCCAATTCATAACAATCATACAGCAATACGAATAATGTCATTTTAGGGAAGTTAAACTATGCTAATTAATCAGCTTAATACAAATGCTGACATCAAAGCAACTTCAGTGGAGACCATTCAGCGGTCGATCCTCCCATCTCATTCTTAAATATTTTGAAACTATCAAATCGATTGTTTTCCCCTTTACGGATCAATCAAATTTAGTCAAATGCCCATCGCTAGTAGGTGACATGGGAGATCAGATTTAGACCAAAATAAGAAACGGTATTCAAAAGCTTAGCGAGTTTGAAGATTTACTGTAAGACACTTGCTGTGGTGTTGAAAGAAAGTGGTCAAGATCCAACTGCGTGACGCAGAGGGAAACTCCAATGTCATAAGAGCAGCTCTCTCCTGGCGGCCAACGTTCTGAAGCGGGTGATCTGCTACGAGTGCAGCGATCCAAGAACTGCAATCAGAGTGTGTGAGAATTGAGGGAGTGGCGATTACCAGTCCCGGCCCGCCATTTCCTCCCCGTGGTTGCGGCCCTTTAAACCGCACGTCTCGCCAGAAAAAACACGGCTGGTTTGTTGACAAGCTTCTCTGTGGGGAGTTGGGCTCACACAGCACAAATCATGGAGATTTACACTCCCCGGACACACGCCGAGATTGTTCGTACCGTAACTCTATCGCCGTATTGTCTTAACAATAGTTGTACCATGGTTTTCCCATGCAGTCTTAGGTTTTATCTTATTGTGGACTATGGTGCGTCCTGAGCCGAAAACAATGTTCTCCTGCAGAGGTTTTCAACTGGCGTCACCCTGGGAGGCTGGGACAACAATGAATAATAGCCAAAAATGCCCGCATGAAATCGCATGGAGACAAAGAGGGAAAAAGAGAGGAGCTAAACACAGTACGTTGAGGGAACCGTTGCACTTGTATCTCTCGGCGTTGAGCACAACGCTCCAGTTGAAACATCGAATTCAAAAGCGGAGGTCAGAAATTAAACGAGTAAAAATAGATCACACCTCCAAGAGGACGTCAAGCGAACGGAAGCGTCGCGGCCGCAGCGACGACCTTAATGAGCCCGTGTTTGCAGCTGCTTGACATCACGCTCCAGTCTGACCCTTGCGCCACTTCCCTTCACGACTCCGCAAATACACAGCAAGACGTAGAATGCCAGATGTGCGCATCGAGGGAAGTGGCGCAGAGATCTCCCGAGGAAAAGCGGGGCTGCAGTTCAGGTCTTTGGCGAAGAAAGAACCGTAGCAAGTCTTTCTTTTAAGGAGTCATCCTGTGAGCACTTGGGGAGGAAAACTAAACAAAACAAAAAGACATCCCATAAAAGTGTCACGATAAACCTCGCAACTTTAAAGCTCCATATTAGTTTTATGAAGGCAATTTTGGAACCTTCTGGGATGGTTTATGCTCAAGTACCTCTACTGGAGGCTGTATTAAACGTGCCGTTGTGGGGGCGACGGGTCGAGCGTGACCAACACTCTGACAATAACAATTTGATGTGAACAACGCATTAACATCTCAGGTGTCAAACTCGCCTTTGTTGCGGGCCACAACGTGGTGGTTGGCTTCCCGCGGAGGCCGTTATGACTTTGAAGGGAGCCCATGTAAATGAACGATCGCCTCGTATAATTAAAATCTTTTTTTTTTTTTTTTTTTTAAATCTGAAGTCAATTCAAAAAAAGTTTGTTCAACTATTATCACATTTCTTTTAAAGCGGGGATTAGTAACAAAAATGCTTGCAATATCGCAACATTATTACAAGCGAAGACGATTTGCAATGTTGGTATTTTCACGAGAAACTAAGTCAGTCGACGCACAATCGGCTTTCGTGGTCCACATAAAACGATGCGGCGGGCCGCGGCCGGCCCCCGGCCCGCGCGTTTGACACCGTCGAATTCGGTTTCACTGTTGAGACGGTGGGCACGATAACTCCAAAACCCATAGGCCAGCATACGTGACAAACCTTTGGCGTATTGAAAAAGACTTGCCACTCGGCGACCACGAGTGGACGAACGCCTCAGGGATTTGGGCTCGAGCGCTTCCAGAGACACGCGACGCGCAATTCCAAATTGCGCGAGCGGAGTCTTACCCAAGAAGAGGCAGAAGAGGTCCACCCCGACCAGCAACTTTGTGCGGCTGTGCTCTTTCCAGCCGCTCGCAGAAGCGCCGCCGTTCTTCGTCTCGCCTGCCATGCTTTTCTCATAGATCAAGCAGCGTTGCATTTAAAAGCTCCTCGAGTTCTTCAAGTCGAGACGAATGACCTTGCTCTCTTTGCTCTCCCCGCAAGAGGAGTAAGTCGTCTAGCGAGCAACTGTCACTTGGCGCATTGGCACAATCTTCGGACTCGGCCCCATCCTTGACTTGCTTCTTCCTTTCTTCGGGGGCGGTGAGAGTGGAAAGGAAAAACAGCCCCGCCTCCGAGGGGAGGGAGCCCCGCCTCCGAGGGGAGGGAGCCCCGCCTCCCAATTCGAGCATTCGGCCGCGGGCCCCCCACGTCGGTCTCCCTTTGGAGTTTTGAGGCACAAAAGCCGGATGAAGCTCCAAAATGATTCCATACTTGACATCCCCAAGCGCTTCATTTTAAACAATGTGTCCTAATTGGTGGAGAAAACAACGACACTATTGCGCAACGTAGAACGGTCCACATTAGTCCATTGATTTTCCCTCTCATGAGTATGGCGGTATTAGTCCACAGATTGGTCAGCGACCCTATAAGCCACCCAAATTATATATAAACAAATGTAACCGCTGTCAGAGATATGCTACATACTCTTAACACGCCCCACATCCAAGGAAATTAGTTCTCTCGTTACCAAGTACCACCAAAAAGAGGGGTGGACACACACACACTCAGCTGTCCAAGTACCACCATAAAGTCGTAGCTACTGATAAATGTCAAGAACAAACAGATCTTAAAGATTAAATGCAAATGTATTGAACGTAAAAGTTAATACCGGTACAACTAACTGTACTTCAGTGATTGTTTCGCATACGACGACAGAGATCCCGCAGACCAGTGGCGGCACCCGCGCCGCACTTTGAGAATCCCTGACATAAGCGAAATATTACAAACAACTTTGAGTATGATGCAGCGCAGTTCTATACCACCATCGCAATCATAAACATTGCTAAATAATAACCACTCTTGACAGGTTCAGTCAAAACGGAACTTTTTGTTGTTGCGAAGGCTGCGTAATACACACCCTCTCTCTCTCTCTCTCTCTCTCTCTCTCATCGGACCAGATTTTGCAAGTTTCCATGTTTTGGCTGGCTGTTGTACAATTGATAGTAACATGTCCGTCAAACCATACATCTCCAGAAACACTTTATTACATTTAACCCAGAAACAAAAAAACATTTGTTTAAAAAAAAAAAAAAAAAAAAAGACATGCTTTATCTTCCACATGTGAAGAGTCGTGAGCTTTGTATTGTGCAACAACAAAATGGTGTTCAATAACAAAAGAAACAATGTGATTAAGATGTGGTATCATCAAACAAAGTGAAAAAGGCCACGCGTAGAACTTAACAAGTCCAAGGAAAACATAAGCGTCATTCAGGATGCTTATTTTAATTGGCCAGGGATGGATTCCCCCCCCCCCCCCCCCCCCCCCCCCCCCACCAGATCATCAAGTGTACACTTTCAAATTATACTGGATGTTCTGATCCAAAACTCAGACGGTGTCGGCATATAGAGGCGGCGGAGGAATGAGTCCCAGCTCGGAGAAGTCCACCTCCTGTTCACTGTCATCCAGAACCCCCCAAAAAAAACAAATCAGTGTACCAGAGGCAAAAATATGACCAAGCCTTTGAGCATAATGTGTATGTTAAATCAATACTTACGGATAAGGAAGCTCCTCAACGGCGCACAAGAAGCCTGGATAAAGCAGAACGTATACAAATGTCACACAGATTCGGTGAAACGCTGCCACGAGCAACAGTCTTGGAGATTGTCCTTCAAAGTGATTGTTTTGTAGCCTCCTGGAAGCATCTCTACTATCAGTGAGTTTGACATTAGCGGCAACAACACCGGAGCCACGGAAAGAAACACTTACTTGGCGGCTCGGCACTTGGGAGCAGACAGAATGGAAAGAAAAATGGTGTTGATCAATACACATTGTCATTTACATATGAAAGCATGGTGGTCACTCTCACACAAAACGTGCAAATCATTCATCGTGTACTTGAAAGAATGTTATACTTAGTAGGAGTAGGAGCGCCACTATCAGGAACGTCACCAAATTCGCCTTTGCCGTGTTCGAAGAAGATGGCAAGCTTCTGCAGGGCTTCGTGTCTTGTCCTTACAAAGATAATCGCATATTTCCCAACATCTACTAACCAACTGGTGCAAAAAAAAAACACCAATCAAACAGGAAATCTACCCTCCAAACATTTTCCATGACCGCCTAAAAACTTATGTCTCTACATTTAAGTTGAAGAATTTGCATCTCAAGTATAGTTGAAAAGGTTGCAGGATGATGGCTGAGCTCCCAATTCAGATTTTAGATTTTGTTGTTGAGTTTTTTTTGTTTTTTTTTTTTAAACTACGTAGCAATTTCTGAAAATGTATTTCAAAAAGCACTCACTCAATCAAGTCTTAACATAAACGAAGAATGACAAAGGTGAGGCGGGCGGTGTAATTAGCTTTGTCGCTGTGTTAGCAACACGTAACATTAAAATGGAAAACATTCGAGCTAAACCAACAAAAATTAACTACGCCTACGTTGACACTTAACTCTAGACTGTTTTGAATATAAATGCCCTTTCCACAACTTCCTTTTTACCGTCTGCACGACGGCGTTTACCCAACCTCATACACGTATATTTCTTGATAATTGATTTTGGATGAATTAGGAATTTGTCCAAAGTCAAGACCAATTGACTTTAAAAGCTTCCACTATAATATGACAAACATTTTATACTCCAATTGTTAGTTCCACTATCTACTATGGGAATTCTGACTCGTACCTTTTGAACAATTTTACACGGACTACGGTGTTTCAAAATGTCACTCAGGTCAAGCAGCCAAAGTGACAATGATACATTAATATTGTTAAATCGTACCTGTATTGTATTGTCTATTGTGCCTACTGGACTTACTGAGTGTGCGGATCCTCAAGGTTGGCATCGCTCAACGTGTGCTGGGTGCCAGCAAGGTCACCTGCTGTCAGGGTGACACACCAGAGGGCAGTGGCGAGCGGGCGAAGGGAAGGATGGCAAGGGACAAAAAGACGCAGGGAGGAAACAACGTTGACATCGGAAGCATTTCTGCTACGCTGTACATTAATACACGCAGAGTTCACGCTGCCGCCTTTTGAAAGCGGACAACTTGAGGGCAAACACTTGATCTTGTCGTGGTACACTTCAAAAGAAGCAAGTCTAGAATGCACTTACGTGTTTCAGGCACTGCGCTTGCTTGATGGGGAACGCTAGAAGGATGAAGAAGAAAAACTGAAACAACACCGAGAGTCAAGTGTCGCAGTTTGACATGTTTTACCGCCGTGATTCCCAACCGGCGTGCTGTGGCACTCGTGAGATCGTCAGGGGGTGCCGCGGAAAACGATTCGATTTCACCTCATTTGCCCGGAAATTATTCTTCATGCAAATTATATATCTATGCTAGCGACAACGAAATGCTCAACGGCATAAATTGTTGCTTCCTGCGAGTAAGTAAACACTGATTCACGTCACACAACTACCTTAGAGGTGAGGGCAGGGGGAAAAGAACAACAAACAAACAAACACTTAAGCCTTTCAAATGGATGCCAAAGCAACGCGTACCATTTGGTATTCTTTTTACAGCTTATATGTGTTTTGCATAACAATTGCAATGCAAAAGAGTACACAAAGAGGCGATACTGAAGGGGAGCTTTCATGAATGTCCCACTTGAAACATAAGAAAATCAACAACGGTGAAATCATTCAAAAAGACATGGCCCATAAAGTTCCAGAGTCCTTATCTACATGCAAATGTGGATTATAGAGTATTAGAAAGTCCCAAACAACAATGAAATACTTCCAAAAGTCAGTTTTCACTTCCATAAAGCTGAATTGGAGGCTAGTGAAAAGGCCAAAACGGACAGAAAACAAATGCGCACCATTGCGTGGACATAACCCGAAATGGGGAAAACAATCACCTCATTGGCTGCTGTGGCATAAACAAAGGCGGCATACTGAAGAGCAACACGTGACGGATAAGCGCGAGTGGGACGCGGGGGTCAGTTGGTCCTCAAAGAAAGGAGAGAAATGTGAGCTTATCACCCTTACTGGCTAACGTAGCAGGCTGAGCGCGTCTCGTCTTCGCAGGCCCACTCCTCGCTGTCGTCCGTGACTGGGGAGGGAAAACAAACGGCTTCGATTAAGCGCGTGCTCGGAGACGGCCGGGATCCTCGGTCTAATCATTTTATGAAATACCTTCCCGGTCATAAAGCATCAGTTGTCAGTTACAGGACAACTTGTCTGGAGTCGTAAGGTATTGAGGGCAAAGTCGTTCTAAGGGATGTTTCCCGAGCGTGGCGCAACTGCTTTTTGTCACTCAACAAGTTCATGTTCACTCGCTCAACATTCTTCTAATGCAAGAGAGCAATACAAAATCAGTCATGGCCAAATTTAACATTTCAAATATATGACGAAAATGAATGATGCTTTGGATTCAAACTAAAATGGATACTTGCACTTTTCAATAAACAGTGACCTATGCAACACAACCGTAACACACAGTCTGCGTTTGTAAAAGCTTTGATCCACCAATCCATCCGCTTTGGTCCACCAATCCGAACCACAACCACAAGTATTAACGTCGCATCCAAGGGGACAATCCTAATTGCTTGTTTCCAAATAGGTGGCGCTCTGGTGTGCCAGCCCACCCGTCAACTTTGAAATAACACAACCAAGTCAACCTTTTGACTTTTCTGCATAGAGTACTTTCGAAAATGTGTCTGGAAGCAAACCGCTCAGAATTTCTCTCATTTCTTTAAGGCAATTACCTGAATTGGAACATCACAATTCAGGTAATTTAGATAATACATCCCATGCCAAATTTCTCTTCGACGACTTGGCAGCTAAGCTAGGCGAAGGTCCTCCACTTTCAAGCAGAGGATATTCTACATAACATTCAATCGCTCAAACCATTTTTTTCCCCCCTCGATTCAGGAGGGCAACTAAATGTTTTGTTAAAAAAAAATAAAAATAATAATAATAATAATAATTTGAAGATTCATGAATAACAGTAACTGCATATTAGCAACCTGATTTTGGTAATTACCTTTGCTGTCAATTTAGGGGAGCTGTGGCATAAACTTACATTTGTTGCGGCCAGCATGTGTTTGTGATACTCACAACTGCTTGTAACTACGAGATGGCTTGAGGATCTGGAAAAGAAAGACAAGAACATGTGGGATCATGAGGCACGCTGGTGCCTCTGCGTTACGTACCTGCTGCCAATGCTGATCGTGTCTCCATCCACGTTGCCACCGCGTCCGGCCGCTTGGGCCTTTTTGCCCAGTTCCAGCATCTCCTTGATATTAAGCTCCACATTCATCACTGAGATGTAGCCATCTGTGAAATCGAGACAAAGCGTGGCCACCGAAAGGCTCCTCAGAACAAAAACTGAACCCACGGTTACCTTGCGCGCGTGTAAACTCACATTTTTGGCTCGTGTCCCGTGCCAGCCATTTGCCTTTGGGGCAGTTGGTAGTCCGAATTATGCTGACCGTGTCCCCGCTTTTAACAGGAAGGTCATTCTTGCGGAGTTTACTAGCCACCATCACCTTAGCGTGGTACATCGGCTCTTCATCCCCCGTCACCTAGCGAGACACACCGAAGCCTCCTCAGCCTTGACTTTCTACATGCAACACATCTTTTTTCTTAATCAACATTATAATCAGTCAAGTATGTGACTAAAAAGATAGTGACCTCCCCTCTAATAGAAGCCAGGTGCCAACTAATTGCCGGGTGCACTCGAATAAATACACAGCACTCTTAAATAAACACTTCCTCCCCCCCCCCGTTCTGGTAAATAGAACAGCTGGTGCCACTTAGGTGGCCAATAATGCTCTGCTTTACATTTACTTTGACCAATACCGCCACAGAACACTTCACTTTTTTTTTTTTTTTTTTGCCCACAACACACGAATGGCATCTGTAAAGCTAAAGTTCACAGTTGGCTTTAAAAAGTAAAAAAATACAACCATATACCAGTCTGTCCAAATAAACTGAAAACAGGAAGTGTCTTGTGACTTACGGGGCACACTGTATTCATCATTACATCTGGTAATGTATACATTTTTTATGTATTACCGTTTACTTGCGGAGGGGTAAATTATTCGTCACACACGCCCAAATAATGGCGTCCACCCTAATAAACACTGAGCTTATGAGAGTCACTCTCTGGAGTGTTGTAAATGCAGTCCAGTAAATGGCCTCTGACCACTACTATGAGAAACCACTGTGTAGCAAAACATTTGAACAATGTCTTCAAATAATAAAAGCATCAGCGAGACCTACTTTAAACTTCTTTTTCATTTCATTGTCTTTCTTCTCCCTCTCTTTTTGCTCCTTTTTCTCCTTGTCCAGTCGCTGCTTCTCTCTCTTCTTCAGTTCCTTACACTCAGCTGTGTTGGGGCTTTGGCGTTCCTTGCTGGGGAAAAAAAAGGAAAACAGCGGCTTGTTTTCCATTAAAAGGTTACAAGCACGAACGGTTGAGCACGAACAGAACCATACGCCAGGAAGACTGATGTGAAGGCAAACGGAACGAGTTTGCAGTACAAAGTCTCATTTTAATAAAAGGACGAGCTGGTGATGTGCAACGTACCTGTAGACATGATTATGGGATGAATGTTCTCCTGAGATGCTGCCCCTGTTTGATCAGCGCAGTGAGGGGGGGGGGGAAGAAAAGAAAATAAATTTAAAACAAAAATGTTTTTTAACTCAAAGGCAGTCCGCCATCTGGCAAAAATCAATGTCAATTAAAAGACAAAGTGCTCCTACCACGGATTCCGTGGCCAAATGTTAAGCGACACCTCCTCTTTCTTGAAGTAAACAATGCATGTTGTTATTTACGAGCACAGATGGTCCGAGTCACGTCAAGAAAAATGAATTTAAATGACACCAATGAATCAGATGGAAACTTATTTACCGCAGGGAGGTTGCTGTCAGCATATGGATCTGAAAGAAACGTTTAACACTTAGTTCTTTAAGGGTTATTTTGGACAAACTACATGAATGAAGTAACCCTTACTCTTCAGGTTGCCTTTTTGCTTGCGAGAGTTCTGGCACAAGAAGAATTTGTTGACGTTTTCCACATCTTCATATACATTTTCACACTCATAGTCTTGTTCGCTGAGATCAAGAGGAAAACAGTCCGAATTAAAAAAACAACACACACACACACACACACACACACACACACACATATATATATATATAAATATGTATTCTTATTACTGTTCACCTTGTATGCGCGCAAATCCCATCATGAGTTGGCACGGCTTGGAGACTGAGCTCAGGCTCATGTCGGACAGACTCAGCAGCTGACAGTTCAGCCTCATCAGCGCGGGCGGTCGGAGGAGGCGGCGCGATCACGTCCTCGCTCGGGCTCCTTCGGTCCGGTGTGACGCGCACCGTCACATTTGATGGTTCAGCGAAGACGGCTGAATGAGGAGCTATTCCGTTCTGACTGCCGAGTCTCAGCTGCTGGACAACAGCGCTTTCGTTGGCTCCCGCGGAAGCGCACGTGTCAGATTGCGAAGCCTTGGATTCGGGAAGTCCGCAGTCCGTTGACGCGGGAGGTGGAGAGCGAAGAGCTCCCAAATCTAGAACCTCTAGGTCTAAAGCAGCAAGATCTACAGCTTCACTCTCTGTGGGTTCCATCTCTGGATTCTCAAAGTCTGGAAAGACCGGAGCATCCAGGACAGCAGTGGAGATCAGCTTGTCAGACTCCGGACCTTTGGCTGGCTCTTTGCCGAGATCTTTTAACACCTCTATGGAGAGAAATAGTAGCACTTCAGCAGATGTCCACTCTCACCGCAAATATGTCGAATTCAAATCGCAGTACACAAAACACAGTCATCTCCAGACACAATAACAGAGAGGGGGAACGAAACTGTTAACGCACCACGAAGTGAAGGTTGGTTGTAATGTCTGAGAGCGACTAATGGAGGTCTGGGAGGCTTTAATGGCTTTGCCCCGAGTGACCTCGAGTCAGGCAGAGGATTCTTTTGAGGAGCCGAATGGGATGGAAGTTCTGCAGCGACAGGAGGAGCTTCAGCTTTATCCGGGCGACACTGCTTCAGAAATGGCGGCTCTACGGGGACAACAATAGTCAGAACTACACAAACGTGATCTCTTGAGTGCACGAGACCGCGACGCAACGATGTTTGCAACATACTTCGAGCGGAGTTGGTGACTTTGGAGAAAGGTCGGGCAGAGATGCAAGACAGGTGCGGGAGAGCGACGGGTGGCGGAGGAAGGTCAGGCTCCGCCTTTTCCGTGTGGTCGGGGGGCGAAGGGAACGCCCTCTCGCGCGATGCCAAGTCAGGGGAACGCAGACTCTTTGGTTTGCTGGAAACGGATACGTGCCTGCAGGAGAACTTCTTCTTGGCCCTCTCCAAGGTGCTCATGACGTGATTGTCAGAGTCAACGCTGGCCTCTGCTGACAGAGGAGTGACTGAGACGTCTGGACTGGAGAGGCGCCAATCTGCGCTTAATTGGTCTCCCTGGAGCCAAACGCCGTCTTCTGACGCGTGCTTTGGCGCAGAGGGCAGCTCGCCAGGAGCGCTCGAAGGTCTGCTGGTCAATTCGGCATAGGTGGGTTCTTCTTCGCTTTCTATGCTGAACTTTGACACTTTGGAGGACTTAAAAGCGAGCAGCAAATGATTCTTTTTGGGTTTTATTTGCGGGATGACTTCTTTCACCGTCTCTTGTTCTTGTCGAGACTCTTCGGCGGTTTGCGGGTCCGTCTTGTGCTCTTTGGAACACAGGACAGGAAGCACCCGAGGCATGCGTCGCTCTATGAAGGACCGCTTTTTTGTGGCGTCCGCACTCGCGGGCCGAGCAGGTGGGGAGATCTGCGGCGGCTGTGGTGGAATCGAAATTGGCCGCTTCCCCCCAGAAGCTCGCAGTTCGTCTCTGAAGATAACTCTGGGAACCACAGTCGTCTTGTTTTCAGTGGCAATATTGATACTGCCGACCACTGAACTACAATGTCCTCCAGCAGGAAGAAGGTTTCTGGGTTTTTCCGCTACGGCCGGTCGAGTGGCTTTGGACTGAGCCAGAAGAGCTTCCTCCTGAAACTTGGCCCTCAGAGCTTTGAAGTTGATTTGACTCTCCTGAAGAAAAAAAAAAACCAAACAAACAAACAAACAAAAAAACGTTTTAATTAATTCATTGGTGATGCTAACATTAGACGAAATCTTCCCAAAACGTTTCACCTCAATACCTAAATTAGAAATTTGTATCTAGAATGTTTTTTTTTTTTATGCCTCGCGGTAATATGCCATCAACTTTTGAACAGGTTCTACTAAGCTCCATTTCAATTGCACTCTCATAGTGAAGAAAAATGCAGTTAAACATATCGGCGCAAACAAAAACAACAACAATTGTTTGCCTTCCGTGACAATTATCAAGTCACGCTAAGCCGATGGTGGCTCGCGGCTCACGTTTTCATGGGAGCCCAAAATCCGCTGAAAAGAACTGAATGACAAAACGACTTGAGAGCAGGACGAGGCTCGCCTGAGCTGGCGCAGGTGCGGAAAATGACGCCGCACAGCCCCCGCAAAGCAGCCATTTGCTCACCTCCTCCATTGTGGCTGCTCTCGTTCATCACCGTCGAGCCCGGACGCTCGTGAGTCGTGACTCTGCCGGTTTTCGGGTCGCGGGCCTCCGTTTGCGCCGAAGGATTTGAGCTCATGCGAACAATTGGAAAGCGGCGACTGCGCATGCGTAATATGCCCGCTCCTTCCTGATTGTTGAAATGAAAGAAAACAGCCGAAACAAAAAAAGAAATACAAAGTTTTACATCACACAAGGAAATATTTTACAGTTCATTGGGGGAAAAAAGTGAAATCAAAATGTAGGAAGGTCTTCACAGACAAACAAATAAAGCTGAGCAAACAAAAACCGGGAGAAGGTAAACGAGCAACGAGTCTTCCTCACTGGAACTATACAACTATATTGATAGTTTTTGAAACACTGTGATCATTTGCAAAACTGTCGCTATAATTCGAATATCAAACGGGATGAATGTTCAAACTTGAGCATAAGTTGGAACTCCGTGTTCCTGTTGGCTTTTGCTGTTAATAAATAACAAGAGATGATTCAACTTCTTTTGTTTTGTTTCGTAAGATCTTTTGTTGACACTTTATGAATGATTGACAGTGGTTGGTCAAGATTGCATTGCGCAGCTCTTTTGCGATGCTCACTTCTCATCTTCAACGTTAGTTTAACGCTGTCAGCATGGGAAGCGTCATTCATTTGCTCCTATGTCTGTGCACGCTGCATCTTTCGGCCACTTTCGGCACTGACGTGAATGCGTACAGCAGCCGATGGGAACCGGCACATAACAGGTGCATGCAATGAATTCTGCACAACGCTGGCATTGAGATGTTTAACCACATTTTTCCCTCCAGGACCGGCGGTGCTGCTGCGAGGAGGGTTAGAGCTGTTAGCGGCCCAATACCCATCAACTGCAAACTGGGGAGCTGGTCAACATGGACGCAGTGTAACGCTTGCACAGACCAAAAGGTAAGAGAATATTGACCGTATTCGGAATAGATGACTTAACGCCGCCATGCGCAAATGTCATATGACGTGATTGTGCGGCTGTTAATATGCTTTAGACTGATACAAATAATAACAATCATCATCAACATCGTCATCATTTGGATGAGAGTCCAAAGCTCCAATGGGAATAATGACTCCCGCTCAAGTCATCTAGAAAGATTGAGCATTTTCGAATTTCTGACTGACTGACAGAGTTTTAAAAGCCAACACGATGAAGATTTGACATTGCTCCATCAGAACAACCCGTTCCGACCTCTGGACTCGCTCCTGATTAACGTCGTCTCTCTCAGTTCCGTTTCCGCTACCTGGAGAAACCGTCCCAATTTGGCGGCACGCCGTGCTTGGAGACGTTGTGGGAGACGCTGGCTTGTCCGACAGCGAGCGGCCAGTGTTTGGTGCCGGATTACTGTGGCGACGCGAGCTTCACCTGCAAAGAATCAGGCGAGTTCTGTCAACGGCAACGCTTCCGGTTGAAGCCGGAGCAACGTCGGCCGCAGTAAATACACATCGGCAGCGGGAAAGTACGCTTTCTCGCTTTCAGGTCAAAACGGGGTCAATTGCTAAAGAAGGTGGTCCGACAATATTATAGCGAGTATGATTTGTGGTGGCCGTGGCAATGGCAGCGACGCTATTCTTCTCCGCTATTAAAAGCAATACAATTATGAGGCTGTTGTTTTATTTTCTGCTCTTTAGTGCCGGATAAATGTAACATACGTGAACGGCCTTTGCGTGTACGCCGCAGGCCGCTGCATCAGCCGGTCCCTTCGCTGCAATGGAGAGGCAGACTGTGATGACTTTTCAGACGAGGAGGCTTGCGACGACTTCAAGCGGCGCAACGACGAGTGCTCCGCCATCCTCAGCATCCCCGGTGCTGAGCGTGGCACTCAGGGGTAAACGTTCTTACGCCAGCGACACGCGTATAAAGTTAGCGAGGCGACAAACGTGCCGATCAAACCGTTTTGATGATAACGGAACTCTCCGCAACAGCAGCGAACCCAATCGATGCCAGTCTTTCTGCCTCTTCCGCGAGTTGTTTCCAAATGAAGACGTTTGTAAGCCATTTCCGAAAGCACAAGCGTGAGGCAAGCAGGCAATCGTACTGGCCGGGGAGGTTCAGAGACCGTCACTGGATTGGTTTGGCCGTAATGACCGAGAAAGGAATAACAATATACCATTTTCCAAAACAAACATCTACTTTGTCTGTCTATTGTTCCAGCTACAATGCCTTGACGGGAGAATTTGTGAATCACGTGCTTGACCCAAAGTACTTTGGAGGAAAATGTGAATATGTGTATAACGGTGAATGGAGAAAATTCACCTATGACTCCTTCTGTGAAAATCTGCACTACAATGAAGATGAGAAAACCTACAGGCAACCTTACAACTACCATGCCTACCGCTTTGTGGTACTGTGATTTAGTTTGGCGTGCAGTTTACCAGATGGACTGAGTTGACGCAGCTTCATGCCGGTTTATCTTTTGCAGGCAGAGGCGACATCGGAGGGCACTCAGGAATATTACAGCAACGCGGTCAGCCTGTTAAACGCCAGGAAAACGTTGAGATCCTTCAACGCCGGCGTCTCGGTCGGCATCCATTATGTGCAAGTGGGACTGAGTGGAAGTAAGGAGTCTGAGTTTCTCAGGAATATATCGCAGCATAAAAGCCAGGTAGAGTATCCGCAACATCAAGCGCATTCATAATTCATATGCAAACGGTGGAATCTCCCAAAAATGGCCCAAAAACAGGTACGACTTTGTAGTTGAGCTGAGATTTTCTGCGAAAATATCCTCAACATGATCAGCAGCTTGGATGTCAAGTGTCCCTCAACGCCGTGAATGGAGGTGCCATCATATCCTAATTTTACCCGGAAACAACTTCAGCATCGTTCGCGTGGCAAACTAAAGTTGTGATAGAGAGAATCGCATGTTTGTGATTGCCATTGCAAATATTTACTCCAACTACTTCTCCATGCACCGAACACACAAATCATGTGATTTTGTGTTATGATATTATCATGGGCACGGTGACTGAGTGGTTGGCACATCTGCTTCACAGTTCTGAGGTTGGGAGTTTGAATCCCGGGCCCTCGCCTCCCTGTGTTGTTTTTGCATGGTCTGGTCCTTGCGTGGTCTTTCTCCGCGTAGTCCGCTTTCCTCCCACGTTCCCAAAAGACGCTAAATTGTCTTCGTTTGTGATATTGTGATAGTGTATTGTTCCTTTGTGATAAGATGGGGCTTATCGATTGAATTCTGAAGGTGGACGTGGCATTGGCATCCTTAGGCCCCTAAAATGTCACGCACGCACGACTCGTTTTTGTTGTCAGGACCTTGGGTTCATCAGGATTTGGTCCAAGGTGGAAACAGCTCACTTCAAGATGAGAAGTAATAGGCTGATGCTCCATGAGGATTTCTACCTGTCACTGATGGAACTGCCAGAGCAATATGACTTTGGCATGTATTCCCGCTTCTTCAACTCCTTTGGTACCCACTATGTCACGGAGGGAGCGATGGGAGGAACGCTGGAATACGTGGTGGTGGTCAACAAAACATCCATGGCTGAATCAAGTAGGGCGGGGCCACCTTGTTTACACATGGACGGAAACTATTTTGTACGCTATATCTATGTCGATGTGAACCTTTGTATCTTACGGTATGGTATCCCTCTGCAGAACTTGAATGGAAAAAGGCTGGTTCGTGCATAGGCGCCGCTATTGGTCTGAGCAGTCCAGTCGGCAGTTACGGACAGGCAGATCTCACCGTGGGAGGAGAAATATGTAAAAAACCTGGGCCTTTACTACATGGTGAGAAACTGGACGTTGGGAAACCGAAAAACACACAATGACAACTTGAATGCAATGAGACTGTTGATCGATATAATATACATAGGATACAAGTGCGGGGGGCATTGAGCAATGCAGTTGTTCAAATGTTTTCATTGAAGACACTTTCTTATATGTGCTTACGGCGCCATTTAAAGGAGGAGTTAGCAATTTTAAAATCACTAGTAAGATTTGAAAGTCTCCTCACACCTTGTGTCTCTGATTGGTTATGACAAAAACTAAAACTCTCCCTTCAAGTACCACAGGATTGTAACATTTATTGAGCTTTTGTAGCTGTAATTAAAACAGCAATGATTTTAAAGCAACAACAACAAGGTTATTTCTGTACTTTTACCTAAAGTCACAAACAGTGGTTCAGCTGTGATTAAAGACGTTCTCACGCTGGTGAAGGGCGGTTACACAGACACCAGCAGCGCCTTGTTGGTCATCAGGGATCCTGACACCTATCGCAAGTGGGGGGCAAGCCTTAAGTACAACCCGACAGTCGTTGAACATGAGGTAAGACCCCTAGATTTTACAACTGGGGGAAAAAAACACAACGTCATAGCAATTGCAAAAACAATGAACATTATAGAGGGTGACAGGTCAGTAGATGTTTCAAGAAATGATTTCTGCATCTATGTTTACTTGGTCCACAATATTGATGTTGTTCAAAAAAGAAGACGACGAATGCTCGACTTGATATTATGAAGCGTCGGGGAAACCTCTGTCTCCGAGCCAGATCATGCCAATCCATGAGCTCGTGAGATTCAGCACAGCTTCTGATCAAGTTGGAGCCAGACTGGCCAACCTGCAGAGGGGATCGGAGGAGTATGAGCAGCAGTTCAGCTCTTGCCGCTGCGACCGCTGCAGGCACAATGGGATCCCCGTGCTCGCCGGGACGTCCTGCAGCTGCATCTGTAAGCCGGGCTACCAAGGAGAAGCATGCGAGGACACCCGTCGAGCTGGTGAGGCGATAAGAAGCAGTGGTTCGCATCTAATCGTTACATTACAATCTTGTTCTTCTTGTAAAACTGCAATCGTTACTTAAATGTGATCTATCGTCATGTTGACATTTTAATTGGACGACCGTCTGTTGCATTCTGCCAACAGGAACAGGAACGGATGGGTCGTGGTCCTGCTGGGGAGTTTGGTCTGCGTGCACATCGGGGAGGAAACAGCGGACCAGGGCCTGCGATAATCCGCCACCCGATGGAGGCGGAGCTACGTGCCTAGGCTCCTCCTCTCGGTCGCAACGCTGTTGAAGTAACAAGCTTCGTAGGGTCATTTTGTGTAATACTTCATAAGTTTCAAATCAAATGAATAATTCCACAGATCACACAATATATATTTGATCGTGAATGATTTTGTGTTGCCTGAATCAAACAATTTGAAGAACTGGAATGTAAATGTTGACAAATGGCAAAGCGACGGACACAGAAACCAACTGGACGCCGAACGCTGTTTGGGGCGGCAGAAGCGGTTCCAGACCCGCTGCAGTCGTTAAACGGAAACTATTTGTTGGGGAGATGCCGGTCTTGTTTCCCGAGTCCTGTCGAGGTGCCACCTTCTCCCTGAAGTGGTGCCAGAAAGGTCGGAACAATTTGTAGAGTTGGGGGCAATAAAAATGTGCTTTTGCCTTATGTACTTATTGTAAGTACCTTTCAGCGTGCACAGTTTTTGTTTCATTGACTTAAGGAATTCCCCCCCCCCCCCAATGTATCTGTGCTTGTATTCTGCTATGTGAACAACTACCCTACCAATGGAACGTTTACACATCAAATGATGACATTGTTACAATCATTATTATATTATTTAAAATGTTATCGGTCGAGGCACACGGGGACAAAAAAGTGATGAAGCAACATTCTTAGCAGGGAATTGAAAAGATGTGTGCAAGTCGGGCTATGTTAAAAGCATTCGGTGGACTCCTGCTGCAAGCCTCTGCACGGCAGGCCTTCATCGCCGGGTGCCGGGTTGTTGCACTGGCGACTCCTCGTCTTTGTTCTTCCGCTGCAGGAGGACCACGAACCCCAGCAACTCCAGCTGCCATCGACGGCTATGTCTGTCAGATGACATTCTTATGTGTCAGCATGTCCGGGAGAAACAACGCTAATGTATGAGCTAACCTTTTTGTCTGTGCGTGACCTCACAGCCGCGGCCGCTGTAGCCAACGGGACACACGCAGTCACATCTGGTGCCTGTTGAGAATGACATGATGTATGTTCAGCATGCGCTCCAAAATCACTTTTAAGTGAGGCCTACAGTATGTGGACGCTTTATAGGATATGACCGAGTTGTTTGATTTGATTTTGCAAACTAATAATAATAATAATAATAATATAAATAATACAATACTGCTGACCTTTGCTTGACACTATCCGAGAGGTATTTGTTCTAATAAATACAAGTATGTTTATTATTGACGTTGCAGTGGTGTAGAGGTGCACTACAGCCCAGTGAGGTGTTTCTTATTTTTGGATGAGCGTCAATTGTCAGATGCGGCTCAACGTTTGACGGGGTACCTCTGAGTACAGCCACTCCATTATTGCGGCAAGGAGCACATCGACACGGGCTGGCCTCTTCCAAGTACTCCAACAGGGCCCGTTTCAGATTTCTCTTCAAGATGGTGTCATGGGTGAAGTCTCTGGAGGTGATCAGCTCGTACAGAGGTCGAGTCTAACGAGGAAACGCAGACTCTTGGAATTACAGACAAGTGGAACGCCCCCAACTGAACCTTGACTGTGTTTTCATTTGGAACGCTTTCCGTTTGGCTACTTTTGCTGTTTACTCCCAAACTTGGCTCCGATCGAGGCAGCTGCTTTGCCTTGAGGCGACTATGCCAATTTCGTCGACAAGATGAACCACTTTTTCTCGAAATGCTTCCACTCGAGTTAGGCAAGACTAATCACAGATACCGCCATGAACAAAGTTGGAAATCAAAATGCAAGACGATATATAATGAAAAATCAACTCATCTCCAGAGGAGGGTTTTTTTCTCGCTGTCAATGGGATGTTTTCAACGTGAATTAAAAAGACAACTACTGTATGCATTGCTGGAGAGCAGGATAGCCGCAATCCAGAGGTACTTAGCAGGGTTAATGGAATGTCATTCAAAGGACACTCGAGAAAAAATGAAGCAGTGTCTTCAACCTGTTCTTCGCAATTTGTTGACAGGACCTCTCGGATTGGTGCTCCTCTGCCAGAGTTTTTTATTTCCCTTGACCACTTTGGGTTCGGGTCTTATGAGCCCCAATTTGGATTCCGTCCTCCTTTTGTTGAATACAGCACAATACACACTACATACAGTATGTAGCTCTGAAAGTGCAGCTCACGAAAAGGGTGAAACGTAAAACCACTTTGAGAGAAAAACTAATCTCCACTGCGGATTCATTTCAGTTTCACTGTTGAAAGCGATGATGAGGAAGTGAAAACAGAAATTCTACTGTCTGCAAGCGCTGCTGGAAACATACCACGTAGTTTATAGAAGAGATTCTCAACTGGTGGGTCGGGAGCCAAAATTGGGCCACAGACCCATAAAGAGTGGGTCGCGGACAGGTAGTAAAAAATTAGAGGGGCTCCTTTGTTTACGACAGCACCGATGTACGCTATGATGTTTTGAGGGTTGGAATGGCTATTTTTAGGTGAGAAGGATAAACAGTATACAGTTAATGATGAGGAAAATGGTTTCGTTTCATGTCTGATGTCTCATTTTATGACGCGACTTCCGATTTGGGCGCAAAGGTTTTTATCTATTCACTCTCGTCATAAGTTTGACATGCGCAGTCGGTCATCGCGCAGGACAAAAGCTATTTCCTCGGTAGGACATCGAATTTCTTTCTCTGTAAGTCAGCCAAGTATTGGTTGCAAGCTTGGTGGATACTGTTGTTGTTTTAGGTCATACAGTTTCAATATATCAAAAACCCACCGCTAATATATAATATGAGCATAATGGAGCATAGTATTATACCGTTCTGCGAAGGAAGTCTGGGTTGAAGCGCACTCCCTCGCCCCATAGTTTCATCAGCTGTGGAGAGGGAAGTTTCTGGGACACCAAGGCAGTAATGGATTCGCTGCTGCCCCCCCTTACCACCGCCACAGTGTCCTCCACCATGCTACCATGTGAGGTCTCCTCTGGAACGATATAGTTCAGTTGAATGTGTCTTTGTAAAAACAGAGTGTATAGCGAGTTGACATGAATTCTTACCTCCCATCTCATTGAGGAGGCCATCACAGGATCCCCCTTGAAAGCCCACCGACACGTAAACGCCATATATGTTGGCGCCGACCTTAAGTCCTGACTGCGTACACGATTTGTAGTCTGTCAAAGAATAATCTAGAGCAACAAAGAGCCTGTCAGGGAGTTGAACCTTTCTTGTTATGCCAATATTTGAAGCAACATGTGGAGCATTCCAGTGTGACGATATAAAGACTGGTACCATGGTCAAACCCCATGTCAATAGCTATGAAGCTTGACATGAGTTGATTTGTGGTGCTCACTAGCCTGCATTACCAGTCTTCTGCAGCTTTTCTTTGTCCAGGATGATGGTGTGCTCATACTCCCCTCCGAGGGCGGCCTCTGTGATGTAGTGCGTCCCGTAGTCTCTGTAGATCTGCCTGTATTCGCCGTAAACGTAGGACTGAGGCAAGGAGCGAAGGCGCTGCAGGAACTCCGGGCTCAGCATCAGGTTGTCTGACTTGAGCATGTACTGGGCCAACTCCAGCTCGGCTTTGGCCCTGATGAAGCTGTAAGCCTGATGGTCGGGATTGGCATTATTTACTTGCGGGACTGCCGAAGCGTTTTTTGCAAGTAAAGACGTCTCACTTTGCCGGAGGCCCGACGAATCTTCTGGACCGACTTGGAGTATTTGGCTTTGTTGTGGTTGTAGCCAAATTCAAAAATACCTGGAATGGCAAATCCGATGGAGACAGTGGTTTGAGTCATCCGCTCCTTCGTGGTGTGATCCGTGTAGTCGGAGTACGAGTCAAAAGCCTCGAGACTGAAATCGTACGAGCCTTTTGTCTGCGAAGAAATGTTCCTGTTATGGTGCCGTATTAGCTAGACATGAATAATTCCTCATTAATACTTACAGTAGCTATTAATAAAGCCTACAAGGAAGAATGACAATTGATCCTTGAAGTTAGGGTGCTTTTTCTTGAATGGTTTAGGAATACATATCTGTTTTTTCATTATTATCAAACCTCTGATCAGGCAGGTACCATTAGCCACTACCCTTTGCAATAGTCCAAACATGGACAAGACAGTAACGAATTAAGCACAAATGAGAAGTAATTTGTTGCAAAATCCTGGCCATACTGAAGGTCAGTCTATGCAAGAACAACTGAACTATAATTTAGACCTTCTTTAGGAAGCGTGAGCAACTAGATATTATGCAAATTCATTTCCATTTCTAACCTGCTCTCGCATGACGTAAGTCACGTGAACACAGCATATGACTTACTTGAAGGTTAACGGCCAGATCCTTTGCACTGTGTATTTATTCTGTTCAACAAATGCTTTTTTTTTTTTTTTTGATAAAGCATGCAATGTAAAACCCGCTCATTTGGATATCACTATTGTAAGTTGACTGTGCGTGATCGCGAGCTCGGCGCACCTGCAAAGTGTACTGCTGCAAGTTGTAAGGCTTCCGGAATCGGACATCCTGGATGTAGTGAGGCAAACAACTGCCAGCATAGTATCTGTTATCGAGAACAACTCCCTCCAGGTTGCTATTCAAGATGTTAATGCTAGAGAAAAACATATTCAGTGAGATTTACATGTCTGAGAAATGCAATACTTGGAAGGAGTACTGACCCCTTGGCAAGGTTCTCAATGCCCCAGTACTCCTCAGCCTCATGTCTGCAGGGCTTCTGACTCATCCTACATTGCGCTTCGTCTGACATGTCACCGCAGTCATCCTCCCCGTTGCACTGCAGCGTTCGTGGGATACAGCGACCTGCAGGGACAGCACGGATTCGAGGACTTTCAACGTTGTACTGTCACACATTTACACGTGATATGGCTTGAAATTTCCAAGTTAGCCCAATAGGGCTCAAGACTGAATAGTCAAGACGTGAATAGTGTGAGCAAATAAGATAAAATAAAACAAATACTTATTTTCAGTTACGAATGTGTGCGAAGGTGCAAATGCAGCAAGGATTTGGATGCAGTGGATGTACAAATGCCAGAGGCTTGAATTGCATATAACATTTATGCATTAGAAGCGTAATATTACTATATTATAGATTATTATATTTTCATGGTCCTTGGACTTGAAAATGATAAGGTGTTCATCGTATAGGAATGAATAGGCATGGGTGTTCCTGTTTAATCGTCCAGCAGGAAGCTTCCGGAAGAAAAACATTTCCCCAGCCTGGTGGTCCTGCATCGGACGCTCGGTAGCCTCCTGCCTGATCGGAGCGGATGCGAGAGCGGGTGTGTGGGATGGGCTGAGTTTTCACAGAGAAATCACATGGTTCTAGTGCGAACCTGCGACTTGCAGACGGGTTTAGTGTGACCTGCCTGTTTGGCTGCACAGGAAACCTTCACACAGTGGAATGTTGATGCAGGTGTAACGTGCTGCAACCTCACAGCCTTCCTCCTCCCTGCCATGAAAATCACACGGCTCCCCTCCAAACTGTGATGGCTGGCTCAATTTGGCGTAGCGATACTACGTGCAGCGGACAGAGAGTGAGAGAAAGGCAGTTAGACCGCGACAGGAAAATCTTTTGCAGAGGAGCTCTTAAAGGGGGCTCCGGGGCGCCATCACAGCTGAAATCACATTAGTGGGCTGTTTTCAGATGGTCGTGCCAAAGCTTTTAATCTGGCCTCCTCTGGAGGGAACAAATGAAGTATACCAAAAGGTACCATCAACAAGCGTGGAGTGCTAAAAAACAATATTACTGAATCTGAAGGACATTTATCAACATTTCTTGTCCATGTGCAATGTAATCTCTTTTTAGCCCACATTCATTTTTCATCATATCGTTAATTGAAGAAGCCTCACAATTATTTCAACATAATTAGGAGCATCTTACACGTTATTGCCGAGGCGACCTGGGCCGGTGGTGATCTGTGGCGTTGTTGGATCGTACGGTCAGACAATTTTGATGCGTGTGCCGTATGTATTTCAGGCATGCCAGTTTATCACGGAAAAGTTGCGCTAGTGCAAAATGTGAACATTAGTTGGCTTGTTTAGCTGACATTTTTTTGGATTGCATTTAACTTCGCACACATTCGAGGCACGAATGTTGGCCTGATATGTAAATTGTGTAAATTCATGTGAAGGGTGCTCATTGCAATTTTGTATTTCCACACACAATCGTGTGTGTTCTGTAGCTGGGCGGTGGCCGAAATATACTTGTATGTATACTATGTATTCCACACACGATCCCCGGTAACAGAAGCTGGCTCTAGGGACGTGGAATGTCACCTCTCTGGCAGGGAAGGAGCCCGAGCTGGTGTGCGAGGTCGAGAAGTTCCGGCTAGGTAGAGTGCGACTCGCCTCCACACACAGCTTGGGTTCTGGTACCAGTCCTTTCAAGAGGGGTTGGACACCCGAGCAGGTGTGGGTATACTTATCGCCCCCCGGCTCGGCGCCTTTACGTTGGGGTTCGCCCCGGCGGGCGAGGGGGCAGCCTCCCTCCGCCTTCGGGTTAAAGCTACGGCCCTCGCGACCCGACCTCGGTTAAGCGGTAGAAAATGGACGGCCCAACTTCATCGGAATTGGGGTTGTACTTTACATTGACGAGTTCCCAGGGAGTCACTGATGGTGTAGCGGTACACTCGCCTGACTTTGGTGCAGGCAGCGTGGGTTCAGTTCCCACTCAGTGACGGTGTGAATGTGAGTGCGAATGGTTGTCCGTGTCTATATGTGCCCTGCGACTGACTGGCGACCAGTTCAGGGTGTAGTCCGCCTTTCGCCCCAAGTCAGCTGGGATAGGCTCCAGCGACCCTAACCAGGGGAAGCGGTGTTGAAAATGGATGAAGTTCCCAGGGTTGCAACGTCAGGTTGTAGGCGTGTGTAATGTTTTCAGCCTCTCGTGTGAAGTATGCCGCAGTGCAGTTCGAGACCACGAGCGGGATTGACAGCAGTTTCAATCGAAATTGCGATCAAACATCTTCATTGAAGCCGATTTGAGTGACTCTAACCCCTCAGCTTTTTTTAGTGTTATGACTGGACTTACTCTTTTCCCCTGACAAACGTCACAGCTTGACCATGGACTCCACTCGGACAGAACGCAGTCCACTGGCTGAACCTGGGCCTGGTCACCCACTGAGCGAGCTTCACGGACTCTCCCATCCTCATTGCTGGCTGATGTCACAGCGACTGTACTGCGGTGACATAGAACATACGCCTACAATGTGTGAAAAGTCTTTCTGGGTGTTCAAAACCTTTGCATGTCATTATGCCTGAAAACAAAGTCTTAGGTAATCAGACTAAAGAAAGAAACATCAGCGAGAGCAACTCTTACCTTGAAAGCCACAAGTTGAGTGCCGCAGAGGTGAGGAGACAGCAGTGCAAAGCGAGTCCACGCACTGAAGGCATAATTGGGATTTTGTGACTGCCAGGGAACGACGAGATCAGAGCTAAACTCTCTAAGTAAACACTCCGGTCACCATCAGACGCAGAGGTGGAGCACAACGCACAAATAACTCACCCCACTTCCGTACCTGCGAGGGCAGTGACCCTGCGCGGGGCACTCTGCGCGCTCGTGTTAGAGAACAGGACATTTCCATGTTTCATTCATGAAGAATGTGCGGCCCGTCTGCAAATGCAAACATTTGACCGACCTCACGTATTCAACTGGGCCAACGGCCCGTTGTTTACTTTCTATTCATACTATTTCAGGAATCCAAAAGAAACGGACATCGTGTGCTGTGGATGAAAAAGAGAAATAAATGGAGGGGAAAAAAACCATCACTTCGTAAGAAAGTGCATCCCAGTGACTTGTGTAGTCAAATGATTATTGATTGCACCATTGGCCTTCAAACTTTGTTTAGCCTCGCTCGTTTTACAGAATGACACAATCGCATGAGTCTTTGCTCACTCAGAGAAACAGCAGCAATGTAGCCACTCGCTCGTCCCATACAGCCGCGTCCCACGTCTATTAATCATTAGTATGCGCCCTTGGCATTTTTATTTCAAAGCATTTGCAACTCTAAAGCAACACTACGGAAAACGTTGACAGGTAACTCAACAAAGATCAAACGGGAACATCTATATCGAAATAATGCAATGAATGCATTATTTTTCCAAAATAAATACCAAAACAGTGCAAAGGATTGTCGCCTTTATACTTACTACCCTGCGTACTGTGACACTGTTTTAACATAATCTTGGTGCATTCATTAGTTCCAAAGCAAATAGAAAATAGTAAATAGTAAATATAATACAAAATACAAATATACTTGTCTTATATTAGAACCAGGGTGTCCAAACATTTTTCTCCAAGGAGCATATAGAGAAACATTTATGGATACAAGGATCACTTTGACATTCTTCTAGTTGTTGTTTATGTATTCAAAATGCTGAAATCACTCCATAAAGCAAATATATATTATTATATTTTGAAAAGAGCGGCACGGTGGCCGACCGGTTAAAGCGTCAGCCTCACAGTTCTGAGGTGCGGGGTTCAATCCCCGTCCCCGCCTGTGTGGAGTTTGCATGTTTCTCCCTGTGCCTGCGTGGGTTTTCTCCGGGCACTCCGCTTTCCTCCCACATCCCAAAAACATTGGAGACTCTAAATTGCCCGTAGGCGCGACTGTGAGTGCGAATGGTTGTTAGTTTCTATGTGCCCTGCGATTGGCTGGCAACCAGTTGAGGGTGTACCCCGCCTCCTGCCCGATGACAGCTGGGCTGGGCTCCAGCACGCCCGCGACCCTAGTGAGGAGAAGCGGCTCAGAAAATGGATGGATGGATATTTTGAAAAGCTGCTAGGTCACAGCAATCCGTTAAAGGTGCAGAGGCAAACACATTTTGGATTCTTCAGGGTTTTGCGGTGGCCCGCTACCCTGTATTCACCGGAATCGGGCCGCCCCGACGCTGAGCAACAGTCGAATCACATCTACACGTTCAGGACCAAAACAAAAGCCTACTAGAACATGAAAATATTGAAAGTGGTTACTGAGGATCATCAACGTGATATGTTGACAAACTGGACCTTGGCACTGAGCAGAACGTGGAGGAAACCATTTTTGCTTCTGACACAAAATTATTTTTTTTCAGCGGGGGCGTTTGTAAGACATACGTGTTCCTGTTTTAGTTGTCACTAATTTATTTGCATGGTTGTGTATGTAGAAAAGCTAAAAAACAACAACATGATGTATTAGTAGTGGTAGATTTTTAGGGGTGTCGCACCCATGGGGGATATGGGTGTCGCATGCCCCTCCTATGTTTGACTCTCACTTTTCTTTTCTTTTCTTTTTTTTTTACAATAAAGTGACAAATGTTAGTTTTATTGTATACCGTGGGCCACTAAAAAATGGACGGTGGGCCACAAACGGCCCCCTAACCCACGGTTGGACACCACCGGGTTAGATTGTGATCCTGCCCGACAGATCACGCTGTAAAAAGTTGCACAGGGCATCAAAAGTAAAAAAACCCCAAAAAGAAACAAAACAAAGTAAATTGGCAATCACATGATATTTTATTTGTGACTTAACAGTGGCACGGGTACAGTGTATGGGAGAATAGACGTACAAAAGTCCCTTTTTTCTCTTTTTCATATTTCTTAAATCCATAAATAAAATGTACAAAATAGTTTGGACTATTTCATGTTTTCTTACACAAGCAGGGGGTACAGTTTTAAATCGTAACTCCAGACGTTTATAGCGAACTTTCTATTGATTGATACAAATCAAATCATTTCAGCGGTTGGAGTCAGTGGGGCGGACATCGAGTGTTCCCGAAAAGCAGAAGGTGAAAACAACGAAGAGATGTCATCTATTTAGCAGAAAAATGCCCGTGAACTTTTCAAGAAGAGACCTGCAGACATTCTCTTCCTTTTTTCTTTTCCTCAAAACGAGGGAGACCGACGGGTACAGCAGGCCTTATTTTGATGCAGCGTCTAACAAAGATTCACAGTTCATATCTCACCAATCAAACATAAACAAAGACATTTCCCGAAAAGAAAGATGGCAGCAAAAGAGCAAAAACAAACACCCAGATGTCAAAGGCTGATGTGCATCCCGGAGCGCTTTTGTATGGCACGGAGACTAATGCCGGGAAGATCTATTGTCGACTAAATAAAGAGTTTGGCAAATTGTATTTGTACAGTGATGCTAAATGCATTTTGTGTTGATTTGTCGTCAGCAGCCAGAACAGAAAGTCTACTGAAATCACACAAACGGTGTTAATGGGTTTCAGAGCAAAAAGAAAGCTGCAAACAGCTGAGCGCGCTAAATCCACTCCAAGTCGGCTCATGCAAATGGACCGACGGACTGACACGGAGACACCATGAAAACATCATCCGTCGGCTCACAGTTCTTCTCGCAGTCTTTGCTGGTGGCAGCCCACAGAGTGAGGGTCAAACATTGACAAATTGATTCGTGAGCAACGACATCGCAGCCGTTTGACTTGTCCTCGTAGACACGAGTGCGGTGGCCTCCCGCTGCAACTCTCGGGTCCAAGGTGAAAGGTCACTTCCTGGCTGAAAGGTTACTCGATTGGACGACAGCGCCACAGGCTGAGTTCGTTATGCGGCCAACGAGTTTGAGCCTCAAACGATAACAAAAGCAAAACAAAAAAACAGAGTCAAGTCTTTGTGAGCCGTTTGTTGGAAATGTTCACAGCCACTCATCTGTCGCTTTTCCTTGAGGTTTTTTTCAAGCTTCAGTTTTGACCTTCACAGCCTCGACCTCCTAAAGAAGAAGAGCAGTCATGACGCTCGGTGTCATTACAACTATGACCGTTAGATGGCGACATTCAGCCTTTCTTCATTGGGGAAGCGAAGAGGAGAACATGCAGGGAAGCCTTATGGACTAATTGAAGTTTCCAGATGTGAGCAAAGGACTCACTCGTCCGCCCAAAACTAAAAACGGAGAATGTAGAATGTAAGGTTAATAAAATAACCGAGAGACTAATTACATGGAGATGAAAAGAGCAGGATAGATAGGACACGAAGGGAAGTGTTCGGTCGATAAATCAAGAATGCTGACATACCCGCTCCGGTGTTGTCTAGCTGTCGTCCTGCGGCCTCGCCCGATCCTCAGATGGAACGCAGGCTCCATCGGGCAAAGGAGACGTTGGCCTTGCGGCAGCAGAGCCCTGGCCGAGAGAAGCTTGCGTGTTTACCAACTTCGAGCTCAAAATAAGTTTTTTATCTTGTCACATACAAGCTGCGAAACTTATTTTGGATTCGTGCCCCTGAACTGGCTTGACATTTTTGCTGTAAATAAGGCGAGCGCAACGCTACCTAGCCGTCTTAATCACATGACCTTCTCTTCGGTGTGATTAAACATGATGCAGTTTAGAACCGATCATCCATACGACGATGATCGATAAGTACTGCACGCGACACTAGTCAGTTGTTTTATTGACGGATTTGCAGCCCACGGGCTTCCGAGCTTTACCGATCGCTCCTCCTCGGCACGGCTGGAGTCGACGTTTGGGTGATCAGCGGCTTGGGCGGGGGTGCGGTCTGAAGAAGAGCTCTGCTGAGGAGCTGGCGTGGACGCTGAATTGAAGACAATGACAAACACGGCAACAAACAAACACACTCAGCATATATTTTACGTTTCGTGATGAAAAAAAAGTGCAAGCAGACGGTGATTTCGTTTGCAGGCGTAAGTAACACTCACGTGATTCAGTCGATGGCGATGCGGAGGGACCCGGGCTCAAGGTCATCCGAGACAGATCAAGGTCACCGCCTTCGTCTTCCGGAGCAGCAGGGGGCGCCGACGGATGACCGCACACCAGCGTGTCGGTTGCGCCCACGAGGCCCGGGGCGGCGCGCCCGCTCGCCGACACCACCGACGTAGACGGGCACTCCCCCGTGTCCGAGTCCACGCCCGGGCCGTCTTTTCCTAGGCTGTGCCGCCTCTGAAGCGGGGCGGGGTCGGCGGCGTGCTGCGGGCTGGCGATGGCCGAAGAGGGGGCGGAGAGGTCGCAGGCTTGGGGGCGCACGGCGGTAATGGGCACCAGGCTTTGGAGCACGGCGGCCGGGACGGCGTGGCCCCCGACGCCCACGGTTTGGGCCGGCACGTAAGCCGCCATGGCCGCCCACTGCTGCTGGCTGGCTCGGAAAATGTTGGCCTGGCTCCAGATGACGGGCTGACCTCCGGGCAGAACTTGGGCCACCTGCAGGGGCCCCTGCACGGGGAAGGCCAGAGTCTGCGTCTGGCCGGCAAACGGCTGCTGGGCCCACTGGGACGCCTGCACGGCGCCCATGGTCATGTAACCTGGCGAGGCGATGAGAAGAGGCAGCAGAAGGAAGAAGGAAGCGATGCACATTACAGCTGAAGAAGCGGGCCGTGCTTGACTAAATGACCTCTGGAAATCAATTTGTGTTGCAAGGAAAGAAATTCAGCATGTTCGTTTCTGCATAGCTTTCCTCGTGTGATTTATTTCCAGGAGAGCATTCGCCAAACTCATTGAACAAAATGTTCATCAGTTGTGGAAACACTTAGCAAATATCAGTGAATTCCTAAACCATGCCCCCATGGACAAGAATGAATAATGTTGCTTCCTTCAGTCGTCGGTCAGCGTGAGAGTCTTGCTAAACATAAATCGGGTCCTACATTATCAGTGTTATCAGAATCAGAATCAGAATCAGAATCATCTTTATTTGCCAAGTATGTCCAAAACACACAAGCAATTTGTCTCCGGTCGTTGGAGCCGCTCTAGTACAACAGACGGTCAATTTACAGAACACTTTGGGGACATCAAGACATTGACAAAAAACAATTGTGCAAAAAGATGCAGAGTCCTCTAGCACTTAGAGCAGTTCGAACGACTAATATTGCAATAGTCCGGCGCAATGACCGTTGTGCAAAGGGCGCCGAGACTTCAAGGAGTGTATGCGGTTTAAAGTGACGAGTAGCGCGATCATCTGGGACAATGTCGGTTGTGCAAATGTTACAGATACTCCTCAATCGGTGTGCAAATGGAGCAGATGCTACTCTGGCACGAGTGGCCAGTATTGGTCAACCACAGATATGCAAATAGTGCACCGTGGCGAGACAACTACAGTGAGTGCACGAGTCATACGTAATTGGCCCCACAGAAATGTGACAACGAACTCAAGTCCAAAAATTGCCAGCTTGTTGTCATGGAATTATAGGTTAGGTGTTTAAGAAGTTGATCGCAAGAGGGAAGAAGCTGTCGGAATGTCCACTAGTTCTAGTTTGCGTTGATCGGTAGCGCCGTCCTTCGGGAACCGCTGCATCAAACAGCATCTCCACAGATTCCATTATACCGTAAATACTGTATGTCATACAAACAATTTAAAAAAAAAGGTTGAGGTTTTCAAGGTTCAGCACCAGCAAACGCTGTCTTACATCCCAATGATTCTCAGCTGGTGGGTCTCGGTCACCGACAGCTGGTCAAAATTACAGGGGGTCCGCAGTTTATAACGGCAGCGACATACGACATTCCGAAGTTACAGACGGCGCAACAATACGTTTTTAGGCATTCAAGAAGGTACGCGCACTCGCTCACTTAGCACTCTATTGACTGTTTTTCATTGGATTGTTTGAAATTTACACCCTATCAACCTCATACAAATATTTACTGCAATTATGATTTTAATACTGCGCCAGCATAGGTTAGTGATAGACTATGAATTTAGAATTTCCTAAAAAGAAGATCAAGTATTGATGTTAAACATCCCTAAAAAGAAGACTTCAGTGCCAAGATATTTCATTTTCGTACATGCAGTTGTCATATGTTCATCATCATCTTTTCAATAAGGTGCTCCGAAAGGCACTTAGAACATGTAAGCATGTGAAATATGTAAAATACGATCAATGTTTTCAAAGGCTATTTTTGAAAAAGACATTGTTCTTCTTATCAGGCATTCAAGCGGGTTCAAGTTTTATGCAGGCTATTTTTCATATTTCAGTGGCGGTTTGCTCACTCACCTGACGGCACAGAGGTGGGGCTGAAGGGGGCGTACATCTCGGCAGGATTGTGCGGCTGCTGCTGGCGGCTGCTCCTGCTCGGGTCCAGCGAGTTGGCGGGCGACGGGGGCATCTGGGAGAGAACGCGGCAAGGAACACAACTTTATCCAAGTCGTCTTGTCTTTATTCGGCAGTACGCTTGCAGATAAAACTATTTGCACGGCGCCATTCCCTCAAAGGTACGGGCTTCATAGCCTCGACGTCTGACATTCGCTTTTGGGAAATGCAACTGTATCTTTCTGGCCCGAAAAGAAAAAATACTAGTTAATTGACTGTTACTGATTTATGTATTTAGCTGAAAACCATTAGCTTATGCTGTAGCAGTTTGCTAATCTCCCTGCAGGTCCACAAATAATCAAAAACACAAATAATAGATTCGTACAACACATAATACATCAATACAGGAGTTCACCAAAATACAAGTAAACCACATTAACCCAAAAGGCACCGATTATTCATCTGATAAGATGAAAACATTACATTATTTTGATTACTAAGGAGCACCTCATGAAAAGAGTATCAAATGGATAATAATACAACCAAATCGAAATAGTTCCAAACAATTCAAGTACAATAAAACCAAATAAAGCACCTGACATGAACTACATAGCGAGTGTAGCTTTAGTTTCTTTTTAAAGCAGATCTTACTTTTTTTCATGGCGGAAAAAAAATAAATAAATAAAAAAAAGGTTGTTCTTGCAAAGGCTTGCATAATATCCCCATCGACTGCCTTCGTGGTATTGTGGTTAGGGACAGTTTTCCAAAAAGTAAAATGATTTCTCAGGAACTCAGGTCTGTGTGCTTGCAGTGTATTGCTGAAAAATATCGGCGAGGCTTGAACCTAGAGCAGAGAATGGGCCTGCTCGTAAGGACAGAAAGGACTTTGAATGTCATCCTTCTTAATCAGATCATTTGCTTGGAATCAAATGTGAACGCCGACGCGTATGAGCACACCTACAAGATGTTTGCTTGTGCGTGGGCAGCACTCACCGAGGGAGGAGTGGACATGTCGCCGAAAAGATCGAAGTGGTTGATATTCTATGAAAGTAACCAAGAGAGAGACAGCAAAAGTACAGTGACACATCACGAAATGGAACATTCAATAGTCATACATTGTTGAATTCATCACCACATAGACTAGGGCGGTGGTGGCGGTGGTGGCGGTGGTGGTGGAGTTGGCGGGTGGGGAACGGGGTGGGACGGCTATTCACTCAGGCATTTGCGCCGTGCATGGAAAGAAACTACGACCCCTTTGTTCCATTATCAGAAAATGGATCTCGAATGGGCCTTTCACGGCTCGCTATAATAGAGTGGGTAAAGGGCTATTCAGTCCCATAAAACAGACTGATTAGATATTCTTGCGTCTGCCAATCAGAAGGGTGCTATGAGAGTCTGACCTGCTTTAGAATGCTGATGCTACCGTGTGAGCGATCTACTCGAGATGAATGAAGGGAGAAGCTCCTGGAAGCGGCAGACTGAGACAAAGAGGCCACATTATGAGCAGAGATGACCCTCGCGGGATGGGGGCACGGCTATTATCGAAGCTACGGAAGAGCTACGTCGTATGAAATGTATCTGGGGCCATGCATAAGCAGACAATGAATCACCACAAAAGCACAGAAAACACAAGGATTTACATGCCGTAAATAAAGTGCTGCATGTGGAAACAAATAACATTCCGAGAACAGAAAGAAAGAAAGAAAGAAAGAAAGAAAGACATGGGAGACATCCCAGCAATCAGTGTCGCTGCAAACGGGTCTTTTATGTCCTCTTAGACATAACGGATCTCGCAGTTTGCACTTTGTGACCACCGAGGGCTCGCAGAATGGCTCGGAGTTTGGAGAGAAGTAAACAAGTGTGCACAGAGGGCTCTCCCTGCAGGCACTCACACACATCAGGGGAGCTCTTGACTCGGGAAAAGCTCCGACTGAATGAACAGACAAGCAGTAACACTTAGAGATATGGAGCGGCTGCGACTTCGACTAGCACGGGGCTGTCGGGAGGAGTGAGACAGTGAGGGGGCGGGGCCAAGTTATCTGTCTAATAATGCTGAGCAACAAGCACAACAACAATAGTGAGAGAGAAGCACTCTGCTAGGATTTGTTCTATTCAGCAAATGTCTAGAAGAAATGCTTTTCTAAGCAATTGGAGAGGTCGTTGCTGCATGATGGATGAAATGAAATCTTTTTGGGGTTTGAATGGAAGGGGGGAAATGCTTTCATTGTTTTCTTAAATGAAGTCAGTCTAATGCTAAATGCGTTGCTTCTCAGCTTGACGGTGGACGACACGGAGGGCTCTATTTTCGTAGACAGCGTATCTGCGGCGGGGCGCAAAAGCCGGCGTATCCTGATTTTCGTGCAAGTCCGAAGCTGGCTGCGCATGTTTGCCAATTTGTCTGCGACAAGCTGGGCTTTCTGGAGCAGCGAGGTTGCGTCCTTTGACGTGCACTGGGCGCACTCACAATTTGGTGGAAGGATGTCAGTCTAAACTTAAGCCTGCTGAGACCACGTCTAAGTCGGTCGACCTCTGGTCTAACTCAATTTTGGTGAATTTGATTTGTGGTGCAGGCAGACAGATACGCGAGCCTTGCTGGATGTCAGACATAGTTCATTCCTAAATATGTTGAACAGCTCTGAATCATTGTAGAAATCAATTCAGTGAACCCATTATGATTATTATTTGTCATCATTATTATATTTTTGAAATCATTCCACATGGCCTGCACAGCTATGTGAGGTATGTGTGTGAATTTGATAAGGGTACCCGCTCTCTCCTTGTCTGTTGCCACACCAGCCAAAAGCAGTGGCAATGCGAGACTGTTATTGCGCAATATTTCAAGGGGATGAGATGAGCCGCTTCGATTGGACATGATTGAAATCGGCCCTTACGCCCACAGCGGCGCAGACCTCCGTCTCCATCTGTGAAATTAGCAAAACCCGGTCTGACGCGCCTCCACGCAGATTGCCGCCAGCCGCCAGGGGCGGAGCTTCGTGGCGTCCAGGGGCGGCTGCTCCCGATATAGTGTTTGTTACGATTAGCGCCCCACTTTGTCCACTTTGTTTTTGGCCAGCGCACCCAGAACTTGGCGGCGGCGCCCCTGCAGCCCGCTCACAAAAATAGAGCCCGAAGACTAAATGGCTACACTCCATGCAGCTCAAACCATCAACACCCCACCTACAAACCTCACATCGTCGTCCTCGGAAGGTAGATGGAACTTATGTATCCAGTGAACTGGACCAGACAAACGATATGCTGATTTTGTCTGGACTACCTGGCCAGAACCGGCATCCTATTTTGAACAGCGCTGGATTCTGGATTTCTAATGTCCTGTGAACTTGCAGGCACGTCATGTCTACAGTTGATCAACAGTTGTCAGATTGTCTTCAAGAGGATCCTAAAGAGAGGTTTGCCGGTGGAGGCGTACAGAAACAAATAATAATCCAAATAAAAGAACACCTACAGTCATGAAATGGCGTTTTGGGACATCATAGATGCCTTCCTTCTGCTGACTGGTTGGGACCTGCATTGGATCGGAGGTCGGTTCAAATGTAAATAGCATGGCAACACTGTTTTCCTTATTATTTAGCAAGCGGACTATTTCATATCAGGAGCTGAAAGTACTGTCTGCCAAAGTTTAAAAAGCTTAGCGACATCCATTTTGATACAGTCCATTTCTGATGTAATTCTAGCTTTCGGAGCGATGGGATTTTTGCAAATTCTACAGTAGTGCTGCTGAATCCATTCTAGTTCAATCAATATTGATTGCAAAAAACGGCTGAGGCTGTTGGGTGACTATTAAGAAAAGCTATCGTTATTCTGCACAAGGAGAGCTTTTCTGCCAAAAACAAATTGCCTGAGCTAATGCAGTATTTCTCTCCCAGTCGCTTTTAACCTCTCCACCCGTCTCTCTTCTCTCCCTGCGCTGGTTTGCTTCTGTCTTTTTTCCCCCCAAAGTCTATTGAGCTCGTTTCACTGTCAGATCAAATGGCATGGCATGCGGTTAATCTCTCATGCTCTCTTTCTCTGCATCTTTCATCTTCAGAGGAAGATACAGAGAGGCCAAAAGAGGAGGAGGAGGAGGAGAGCAGCAGAGAGAAAGGAAGGATGGCAGGAGAGCGTCAAATTAAGCCGTACAACAGGTCCCCGAAGTCCGAGCTGCTCCTTCAAATGGTCTTAGAGGCGGAAAAAAGTCAAATATGCCTACATCGCATCAACGAAACTGACCTTGACTGTGCTTGCAGCGCTGAGATGCAATTTGAGGCTTTTCGCTTGACATCTCAAACACAAACTTCCTTCACTGCCTTTCATTCTCTTCTCGCTTAAAACAAAAGCCCTTCGACACCAGATTTAAACCTGAATCTGCAGAAATGTCTCATAGTGATGAGCTGGACAGGCGGTCGGTGTTAGTACTATCATCATCTACCACAGGGCATATCATGAGGGAGAAGAAAGGGGCGATGCTTTGTCTTTGTACCTGATAAACGCTCTCCTCTGACTGGGGGCCACTCAGGGGTTCGTGTCCAGCCTCAAACACTATGTACTACAGAACAAAGTGTAGAAGTGCACAGAGGGGAGACACGTGGGAGGTTTGCATGTAAAATCCAGATGACGAAGGGGTGCCACACGATGAGAGAAAATGAGGGGTGTGGGTGGTATCAAGTGGGGAGTGAAAAGAGAGCAGGGAGGGTGCAAAAAACAAAGTGGAGGGAGCAGAGGAGAGAGGAGTGGGGGCATGAGGAGAAAAAGAAAAAGAGGTGGGAAGAGGAAAGAGCACAAGTAGAATCAGTCAGCCAGCAGTACATAGCAATGTGGACCCGAGGTCAAAAGCAACACGAGGCTCTACGTCGTCGACAGACGCCACGGCTCGACATTCACAAATCGGGCCTCATCTGTATTTGTTTCACGGACAACATAATGTGATCAAATTAAATGAATTGCAAAAAATACACATTCCTTTCTGTCCGAAAAAGATTGATAGCTCTGTTGACATGAAATTGATTTCTCAGTTCGGAAACATTGGGTGTGGAAAACGAACCACCTGTTTCCTCAAAGCCAATCGGCAGAGACAATTACTGATACTATTTTAATGACATATCATTTCAATTGAACTTTGTGGGTTTTTTGGGGAATATTTGGAAACGGTCACAAAGCAATGAAGGCTTCCAATATACTCCATTGATGTAATCATTTTCAAGTACAGTATATCAGTTAGTTTTGTACTGAGACAGTGTAGAGCATAATTTTTCCTCACTGTAGAATGCGTCACACACACCGTCAGTATCAAAGTGATTTCTTCAAATGTAGAACTGTTTAAAAAGTAAGTGCCGAACTATTCCCTTGAGTCGCTGGCTGCGTGGCTGGAGTTTTGTCAAACTAACGCTGCAAATTGAAAGAATGCGCAGATATTCAAGAGCAACAAACAAGATGATTTGGGGGGTTTGAACGTAGGAAGTCCGAGTAAGGGTTAGCGTTGTCTGTATTCAGTGTGAGCAGAAACACAGAAACATAACATCGAGTGCAGCCAAAAAGAGGGGTAAGTCACAATTGTGGGTGGGAGCAAATCTTTTGGAAGAAGGTGGAACACTAACACAGATCAACAAACATAAAAAATATGGTTGTACAACATCGCACTGGCAAAATGAAGTTGAATGGTGGAACAAAATTGTCCGCAAAGCTGTTCCGCTGAGTGGTGAAACGGATGGATCATTCATTTGAGCAGATCAGTGACCAGATAAAGTATGCAGATGAAGAACCAAAGAGTCCAATTCCCACGAGTTAAAGAGAAGCTGCAGCAAAGCAAGAAAACCACGAGGGTTCTTGCGATGTGTGCCGACAAACTTACCTGGTAAACTGGATCATCTACTTCGTCCTCCAGGATGGTCTGTGCGGCAGGAGGACAGAAGGCACACGACATGTTTTACAGCAATAGAGGGTGAAAATAAGAGAGCTTTTTTTTTTTTTTTTTTTGCCAGCAGTCATACGCGTACACATCATGTGGTGCATCACAGACACGTTGAGTACAGCTCCTGTTTCGCCACAAGTGCAATGTCATCCAGTACAGGAGGAGCTGTAATTTCAAACATCGTCCTTGACAAAGATCATTTTTTGGGACACGATTGCTTTTTCGCTGGGTTGTAGAGCGGCGCCTCACCTTATTAGCAACGGCAGCATTTGATGCATTCGAATGTGTGAAGCTCATTAGACCAGAATGGTGTTCCTAAAAAAGTGAGTGTGGGAGTGTACACAGTATATCGTGTGCATGTCAAAGTCACATTGAGCTTGTGTGAGTGAATTATTATGTGGGATCATGCCTCTGAATGCGAAATATAACCACAATCTTTTTTTAATTTTGTATTTATTATTTTTTAAGTCCTACCTGGTAGACGGCCTGCTCGCAGTGTTTGTCCTTCTGGGCCTTTTTCTCCATCTCCTCCCGCTGCTTAATGTCGTAGATGAGCGTAAAGAGGTCACGCAGGTCAATAATGAGAGGCTCCGCCTGTGCAGAGGAGTGAAAATCGAAGGAAGATGGTGTTGGAAATGGGGAGTAATCCAGTTCATCCAGGCAAGAGGAGGATTTGGAGATGGAAGACAGGCAAGCGAATATGCAAATGCAGTATGTCCTAAATTGTGTATTGCTGTTTATTAATATATTCATTTAACAATATGTTTATTATTGGTGATGTAGCTTGAATTGGTCTATAAATGTACACTGGAGTTCAGGGAGGGCTGTTTCTAATATTTTGGGTGCTTTATTTTGAGAGTGTCAAAATATTGGAAAAATATGTCTGATTCACTCGGTAGGACCGTGGAGCATTTGTTTAGCACGTCTAGCATCACAGTGGAGAAGTTCTGGGTTGGAATCCCGGCTCAGGCTTCTGTGTGTGTGTGTGTGTGTGTGTGTGTGTGCGTGTGTGCGTGCGCATGTGTGCGCGCGAGCGTGTGTGTTTTCTTCAGGGACTTCCACTTCCTCCAACATTCAACATGCTAGGTCAAGACTAAAGAAGACGAAATCCGTGGTTCTCAATTGTTGTCACCCTGGGATTCGCAGTTTCCTATTGTTTCAAAGTCACGACCCACTTTTATAAAACTTCAGAGCAATTTTGGGGTTTCAAAATAGCCTCTGAAAACAAATACAGTATATTATATTTTTTAATGATATCTGAAATGATTTTGACATACCGCCAAAAGCATGTTGCTAGCCATGTTCCCCCACGAGCCAAATGCTGAGCTGCGCTGTATTTGTTTACAGGGTAAACTAGTGACGAGAGCACAATTGAGTAACATTTGCTGTCACTTATCTAATATTCCCCATGTGGGCACTTGGTACGCCTCTATACTGTAACAAAAAAAAAAAACAATACGAATATGACCAATGTAATTTCTTACTAGCTGTCTGCGACCTACTTTTGGGACCCGACCCACCAGTTGAGAATCACTGCTCTCACGTGTTCAACGGTTTGAAATTGAGTGTGTATGTTTTTATGTCCCCTGGGATTGGCTGGCAACCAGTCCAGGGTGTACCTCGTCTTTTGTCAACTGGAATAGGCTCCAGCTCACCTGTGACCCTAATGAGGCCACGTGGTCAAGAAAATGGGATGGTATTTATGCATTTGGTGTTCAAATGTAGTGTGTAAGGAGTATTTCATGTTATTGCCACAGACATGTTCATAGCTTACATTTATATAACAGCTTTCGAGGGCTCCAAGAATGTTTAATAATATCTCGTGGAGGTAGATAAATCTCTAAATAAGAGTATATACTCAACAGATATACAACCCCAATTCCAATGAAGTTGGGACGTTGTGTTAAACATAAATAAAAACAGAATACAATGATTTGCAAATCATGTTCAAGCTACATTGAATTGAATACACTACAAAGACAAGATATTTAATGTTCAAACTGATAAACTTGATTGTTTTGAACAAATAATCATTCACCTAGAATTTGATGGCTGCAACACGTTCCCAAAAAGCTGGGACAGGGTCATGTTGACCACTGTGTTGCATCACCTTTTCTTTGAACAACATTCAATAAATGTTTGGGAACTGAGGACACTAATTGTTGAAGCTTTGTAGGTGGAATTATTTCCCATTCTCGCTCGATGTACAGCTTCAGCTGTTCAACCGTCCGGGGTCTCCGTTGTCGTATTTTACGCTTCATCATGCGCCACACATTTTCAACGGGAGACAGGTCTGGACTGCAGGTGGGCCAGTCTAGTATCCGCACTCTTTTACTACGAAGCCATGCTGTTGTAACACATGCACAATGTGGTTTGGCATTGTCTTGCTAAAATAAGCAGGGGCGTCCTTGAAAAAGACGTTGCTTGGATGGCAGCATATGTTTCTCCAAAACCTGTATGTACCTTTCATCATTAATGGGGCCTTCACAGATGTGTAAATTCCCCATGCCATTGGCACCAACACAGCCCCCTACCATCACAGATGCTGGCTTTTGAACTTTTCCTCTTTGGCCCGAGGACACGGCGTCTACAATTTCCCAAAACAATTTGAAATGTGGACTCGTCGGACCACAGAACACTTTTCCACTTTGCGTCAGTCCATCTTCAGTCCAGCGTCAGTCCATCTTTGATAGTAGAGTTTCATGTTGCACTTACGGATGTAGCGTCGAACTGTATTTACTGACATTGGTTTTCTACAATGTTCCTGAGCCAATGCGGTTATATCCTTTACACATCGATGTCGGTTTTTGATGCAGTGAGGGATCGAAGGTCACGGGCATTCAATGCAGGTTTTCGGCCTTACCGCTTACATGCAGTGATTTCCCCATATTCTCTGAACCTTTTGATGATATTATGGACCGTAGATGATGAAATCCCTAAATTCCTTGCAATTGTCTGTTGAGGAACATTGTCCTTAAACTGTTGGACTATGTTCTCATGCACTTGTTCACAAACAGGGGAACCTCGTCCCAATCTCTGCTTGTGAATGATAGAGCAATTCAGGGAAGATCCTTTCCTACCCAATCATGGCGTCCACCTGTTGCCAATGAGCCTGTTCACCTGTGGGATGTTCCAAACACGTATTTGATGAGCATTCCTCAACTTTCTCCGTCTTTTTTGTCACCTGTCCCAGCTTTTTTAGGAACGTGTTGCAGCCATAAAATTCTAAGTTCATGATTATTTGCAAAAAACAATCAAGTTTATCAGTTTGAACATTAATTATCTTGTCTTTGTAGACAAGATAATTAAAAACAACACACTTTGTAGTGTTGTTGTTCAATTAAATATTGGACAAGATTTGCAAATGGTTGTATTCCGTTTTTATTTATGTTTAACCCAAGGTCCCAAATTCATTGGAATTGGGGTCGTATAATATATGAATGCTATTATGAAAGACAGAAGAATTGACAAGTGCTTCTGTCAAAGTGCTCACCGATTGGGCAGTCTTGATGGCGACAAACCTGTGGTGGCCCTCCTTTCCGCAAACGTAGCCAAAGGCCCGGTGGTCCCTGGTGTCCTTGGCAATGTAGCTGATTTCATGGACGGAGTGCTGATGCTGGAGCACCTGGACGAAACGGGCGGAGAAAAAAGGTTTAGTCTCGTCAATATGTAGCGTTAAGGTCTATTTGGGTATAAATTGACAATCATGCATGGCTAATCATCAACTTGGTAACGAGCTGATCAGGGTGTAGCTGGTTACATATCGGATACTAGACACCTTTAATTACAGTACATAACTGTGTGTCATTCAGTGATACTTAATAATACATGTGTTATTAACAGAACGAAAGTGGAAGGAAAATGAAGAAATGAATTGACAAATACATGCTCAGAAAAAAATGTATAATGTCAAAATGCTGCATAAAGGCTATGTGATAGCCTCCAAAGGCTCCTTTCTAAGAACCCGACAAATGTGGCCTTCTTTCCTTATTTGTTCGAACGACACACCGCTTCTGCACATTCTTTGCGCACCACAGCTCAAGCCTGATAAAAATATGCTTGAACAAAGTGGCGCGAAAGAGGAGTGCTAGAGGACTCTGCATCTTTTGCACAATTGTCAAAAAAATAAAAAAAATAAAAAATGTACCGGCATGACCAGATAACGATTAACCCTTTATTGCCCAGTGACTGTTTTGTGTCAATGTCTTTATGTCTCCAAAGTGTTCTCTGTCAATTGAATGTCTGTTGTCGTACTCGAGCGGCTCCAACTACCGGAGACAAATTCCTCGTGTGTTTTTTGGACATACTTGGCAAATAAAGATGATTCTGATTCTGATTCTGAGATTTCACTTTGAAATGTCGGATCCGGTGGTGTTACTAACGCTAACGTGCATTGGGACATGGAGAATTTACTGTATGTAAATGTTACATTGACATTAGAGCTACCAAGGACATCCATTATTGTCATTATTATCAAAGACAAAGGTGGGCGGTTTGTGGTTGCCATGACAATACCATAGCTTTTCCTTGATACAGGCTTGCGCACCATAAAAACATTATGTCGCGCCCGCTTGTCCTCATTAGGTTCCCGGGTGAGGCGAAGTCTTTCCCAGCTCAGGCAGGGTACGCAATAAATTGATTTCAAGTCATCAATTCACCTAAAATGTCGGCATATGTTTTTGAAATGTGGGAGGAGGCCGGAATATGCGGAAGACAGCCCACTAGCACACCGCGCTGCCTGTGTAAAATTATCAAATATTGCTGAGAATAGCAGAAACTGGACTGAACCGTCTTTCTGAGTGAGTACGAAAATATCAGGTGGTAAATTAAAAAAAAGACCAAAAACTGGAAACACACACAGACACTTTGGATTTTTTTGAGGTGGGGGGGGCTGTCACTCGCGCACACCACTTGCCTCCCCGCTATTAGCGAAGGTAAGCTCAAGCGCAGGGGGGGAAGCTAAATATTAGACAAATTCAGCGGGGAGCACGGCGAGTGTCGCCCGAATTAAAGTAGAATACAAAACTAATACGACTCCTTTCAGCGGAGAATCATGTCAGCTTTACGTAAAGTGTTCCCATCAAAACGCTTAGCGCCTGCGCCGGAGTGATCCCCATCTCCTCCATAATAACTCAAGAGAGATATTACGTGCGGAGCGTTATTTACCACCAGCAATCAGTGAATTAAATGACGAGCATTAGGAGACATGATTTGTAGGACAACAAATAGGCTCGTCAAACGTGCTGAGCTGGTTGGCGGGCTTAATGGCACTCCACGAGCGCGTCAGTTATCTACAAAATAGGTGTTATCGTAGACAGGGCTCGAGGTGGAGCTTTGTGGCACGGAGGTCGAAAGCTACGGGACAAATGCTGCATAATTATAAGTTTAGCACAGCTGAGGTGGAGCCGCAGTGTAATTAGTATTAGTGGCAATGATCATTAAGGGGTGGAACGGCGTGCTAATTATCAGTTAGCTCTGATGAGCAGAGCAGGCCTATCTCGGTGACACGATGCCGCAGGATGAGGGGGGAGGCGGGCGAGGCGGGCCTCTCGATCTTCCCGTAATGGAACAGCGGGCCTGCCAGCTCGCCAAAGGGAAGAAGGCCAAGATGGAGGTGTAGAGACAGCCCGTCTCCTAACATTAGCATAGTATTGCTCATTGCACTGTGCGGCATCGTTAGCAGGCAGACTGGGCCTGAGTGATCTGAAGCGCTTCCTCAAGCATGTCGTTGCTCTTACTGGGATAGAAGTTCAACCCGTTTAATTCAATTAGCTAACGCCAAAGATCTGCCATCATCACTCACCGGCCGGAGGAGATTCTCTCTTTGAGGAAGCCAGTGATAGAAATGATCAGGATAACCTTGTGAATTTTCTCTCTCCTGTGTTGCAGGATGTCGTTTTATGCCAAGCACACAAGATGGCGGCCCTGGCAGCCATTGTGTAGTCAAGTGTACAAACATCTGCCCTCTGGGTGTCCTACGCTGCAGCTTCCCAGTACAGCAGCTGGCAGAGAACTCCCGGTGCAGCTGGGATGAACAAACACGCCTCCACCTCCCCTCGCTGACTTGATACTCACCCCTGACCGTTCACAGTAAATCTTGATCCCTCCGAAAGAGACCGTCAAGAAGACTCTCTGCTTGTGTTCCCCTTTGGAACGCGCCGAGGAAGCCATGCCCTGCAGGAGATCACAAGCATGGACGTGAGCAGGTGAAAGCATGAGACGCAAAGCTTTCGTCTACAGTTTCCCACTCAGGTGAGTGCCCGAAGGGGGGCAACAGAGGTTAGAGTGACAGCGCTTACGTAAGGCGTGATAGGACAGCGTGTTCTTTCTGACGCCTTTTCTGAAAGCATCACTCTCAGAGGAATTCACATCACCTTGTGCAGCGAGTTGTATTATAATTGCCGTCTTTTACTCCTCCAAGGCCCATTTTTGCCATTTTCTTCAAGAAGGTCTACTGCACTTCATCGTGACACACGTACGTGAGAACAATAAGTGGAGATTTGCTGACAAAATGCAGCGACCCGCTCGCTCCAACAACTCGCACGTTTCGCTGACTGAACAACCGAGACAGCCTTTGAAGTCTGCTTTTTTTCCCCAGGGAACAGCTCGACTCTAATTAAAAAAAAACAAAAAAAAACCGTAACATTTCCACTATGTTCCTTTTGACGCAACCAGTGTGCTTGAAGTGTCTTTCAAGAACAAAGGTTTCCCGAGAAGAAAAGGAAGGAGAAGAAAAGACCTGCCTAATGTCTGACAAAACCACAGCGACATTAACGAGTGGCCGACCTCATCCGTCTGTAATCCGTCTCTCTTCACCTCAAAACTTTACAGCTCAGCTCATGTTTGACATCCAGGTCTTTCCGATTTCTTTCATCTGCACTCGACTGACAAAAGCAAAGAGACACACAGCATTTCGCAATCCAGACCCGCGCTTGACTCTTGGTTAATTAGCATTATTAAATTTGGCAATCCCTCTGTCCTCTGAGATTCTAGTCCTCCTTCTGGTGCGCCATCAAACACTGTGTCGGTGGGGCTGGAGCGATGCTGACCTCGACTCTGGATGTAATGGATCACGAGGGCAATACTGCGATGGCCTCCTCAATTCCACCGACATTCTTTCCAATTGCGAAGCAGCGTCTGGGAACTCGGAAGTTGACTAATCTACTGTATCTCTGAGGCTAAGGGTGCCGAGGTGGTTAAAAAGCTTCTTAGTGGCAGCGACCGGGTTGTGGATGAGATCTGCCCAGAGTTTCTCAAGTGCCCAGATGTTGCGGGGCTGTCTTGGTTGCAATGCGTCTGCAATGTCACATGGACATCGGCAACGGTCAACTGGGACTCTGCTTTGTGGAAAGGATGCGGTTCTGTTGGCTTCACAGGCCGTGATGTTCAACTCTAAAGCGGCTAGGATAAAAATCTTAGAACACGGTTCTCGGCCAGAAAAGAGTGAAGTGCCCGCTCAGGTTCAGGGATCAGAGATCCAGCGCCAAGTGGAGGAGTTCAAGTCTCTTGGGGTCTTGTTCACAAGTACGAGAAAAATGGCATGGGATATTGACAGACGTATTGGCGCGGAGTCCGCAGAGTTACGGACTCAATTTAAGTACACTTTACTCTTTCAAAAGAGAGCGGTTGTCATGTGTTTACATTTGTACTCCATATGCACACAATTTAACTATTTGTGCATTTCTGCTTCTTTCTGAATCGATATCAGAGCCTTTCAATCAACTTCGAATCGAACCGAATCGTGAGGTTCTTAACAATGCGCAGCAGCGTACTGCAGTCGTCTGTTGCAGTGAAGAAGGAGCAGCAACATTAGGCGACACTCTGGGATTCCCCTGGAAGAGTTGCCCGAAAGAAGTAAGTATGGGCCTCTCTGCTTCTTTATGTTCTTGAATTGGAATAGAGGAAATAAAAGCTTATAGAAGGCTTTTAAGCTTCCTGCTCTTATTCTCAACTCAATGACACACAGCCAATCTCTCTGAAACACTCCAATTTATTTTGGTGATCATTTGTTGTGGAAAAAAAGAGGCAGTGCTTATCCCAAAACGGCTCCACAGAGTGTATGTGCTACTTCCACAGAGCAGCAGTGGAGACGAGCCCAGATGAACAGCGCAAGCAATGGACCGACGGGAGAGTCGATAGCCGCTGTCAATCAGCCATCGCCTTCTCAGTGAGAGGCGGCTCGATAGAGACCCTGTCCCCTCCTGTATCCCCAGTCCAGATAATAGCGGTTGCGTATTGACTACATGTGGCTGTTGGCCACTACTGCGTGGTGTCATACGGAGGTTAATGCTGGAATGTCAGAAGCGGGCTGCCGAAAGGTCGTTTTATTGGACTTATCTACTGGGGATGAATGTTGGTCTGGAGAGGCTGGCCCCCCTTCCAGGAATAGTCCTCCAGGGGAAGGCGCCTCCTGCTTGTGTTATTTGCAAAACAGTTTCTTCGGAATAGAGAAAAATATTGCCACTTTGGAGTAAGAAAAAAAGAATAATAATAACCCATCATGACCGACATGGAAACCAAACAAAAAGCACACAATCTTGAATATGAGTTGCAATAAAGTTGAAACAATATTTTACATTATTCTATTTTTGAATGCATATCTCGTTTCCTTTGAAGGTTAAAGGAATAGACACAGAGCTCGGAGAAACAAAGAAGCTTTTTTAGGGAGGAATAAAGCAACACAGAAGAAATTCATCCTGCAGGTGCACTGTACAACCTAATAAAGATTGTCTTTTTTTTATTATTTCTTTTAAGAACTGACCAGACGGTCAGTTCTTAAAAGGGTTGAAGTGAATTGTAAACTGAGTGAGAAGGGTTACTCGTTCTACAAACAATACATACATGCTCGCACATCTCTTGTGTAAGATGTGAAGAGGTTCAACGAAACACGCACGCACGCACGCACGTACACGCACACACTGAAGTCTGCACCTTGAGCTTCATCATGGAGTCCTGGCACAGCTTGTCCCCGCGTGCTGCTGTCACCTCATCAATCCCGATCAGCTTGGCCTTGTAGCGTACGCCATCTCCACGGAAACGCTTAATAAGCCCCGCCTCGGTGCGGTCCTGACCTGCGGCGGGAAGACAAAGAGGGAACGAGAGGACCGGGTGCGTGAGTCGGCCGCTCCGGCGTAAATATTTATGGAACGGGAAATGCAGACTGAATCATAAATTAGCGGCGAGTGAGGAAATAATGAAGCAAAACATGGTTGACTTGTCTTCACCCTCAGCCTCTTTTGGTGACGTCAAACCGGGCCGTGGGTTTCGAGCGTGTCGACGTGACCTCGGGCTTTCCCCCCACCCCCGATGATGATGATTGACACATGACACTGACATCCATTTTACAGATTTACAACCGTCATTAAAAGCGCCCGAAGCCCCGACTTGTGCGCTCGTCGGTGTGAAAAAACGCTGTCCCAAAACTTCCCATGCTGGCGACCCCCTCCGTGCGTACGCGGAGAAGATTGTTCAACTCGAGCTCTCCGGCACCTTGGAGAAATGAAGGGTTTTCAAGGCCCACTGAATTCTAGGTCAGGAGAACATCACGAAACGGGCTGCTGCTTTGAGCTGCGGCATGTCAGCAAACATCAGAAGGTTAAATGGCAACGCCAAATGGGATGCAATGCATGCCAACGTGACCTTTTCTCTCAATCTCTGGATTTTCAAGCTTAACAGAAGCGTTTTTCTTAATTTTGGGGAAAAAAAGGAAATGATCTGGGTTATTCAAATGAAGGCAAAGTCTTGGGTCTAATGCGAGCGCTTGTCTTGGCTATGCACACTCTCTCATTAATTCATGAGGGCACGAGCCTCCAAACGTTGGGGGAGGGCTTGACGATGCTAAAGTCATTAAAGTCTCAAAGCAAGTGAATGTCAAATCTAGGCCTAATTTCGACTTGTTTCGCTGCCAAAGGTTGATGAGTCTTACATACAGCCGCGATGTACTCAACACAGCTCGTCACGCACACTTGAAACTGCTAGAGAACACTTCAATACATTTCATATACTGACAGAATATCTAGTGCATGCCCTTGCTTAAATCCTTCAGGAAACATGCAAATGAAATAAAATACCTCATGCTGTTCCTGATTCAAATGGTCCTTCGTAAAAGGGCTCCACACCATTCGTACAGTATTAAGCACTCCATCCCAATTTTACTGACTCACACTGTAATGTGTCGTAAAATGCACGCTGCTCCAGTTGCATTTTAAACACCATCAGTCCGAGTCAGTACAACTCTCTCCGATGAGCTTCGACCAGATGTTCGGTGCCATTTGTTTCTTTACGTTCGACGTGCCATTTCCCCTCAAAACACTTCAAGAGAGATTTAGAGCTTTATGCAGAGATTCTCCCAAAAAGTAGGCCCTGCATACTGAATGAGAGTCGCCACACAGTGGCAGAACTCGTGTGCAACGTGCTCTGGGTTCAGATCAAGACAAGCGAGTGTGCTGTATTTGAAGACGAAAGGGCTGCGAGGCATGCTGTTTCATGTTGTCACACACTGCGAGGAAGAGGAAAGCCTGTGTGTGTGTGTGTGTGTGAGAGGTGTGATGACACATATTCCTCTGGCTTTTTTTGGATTTACAATTACCCAAGGTTGAATGGTCCTCACAACATTTCTGGCCCATGAGCCTGATGCTCATAATGCGCCTGACAGATGCTCGCCTTGAGTATTGTCTACTGTTAGTCTGCATCTAAGTGAATGCAAACACGGCACAGCACGCCCGCCATTGGGGAGTCCTGGTGGTCTGAAAGGGGTGAGAACACAACGGAGACCTTTGCCACGCCAGCTGCCCTTTCAAACAATGTTCGGAAATGCTGTGGAGCGGTTCGATATCAGCTGGACTGTAAAAGCTCTCACCAAATGCTACAATAGCCAAACTGGCTGCGGAACAGGACCGCAGAGAGAAGAATTACAGATCCGCACGCTGCTCCATACTGTTTCAGGGCTCGTCTCTCATCACACGAGAATGGGGACAGCGAGGGGACAGATGGCAGCAGATGGAGTGTCAGAAGTGTCCCTCCAGATACAAGGACTTGGCGACCACAAACTTTTTGTTGGAGAAATGGGTATCGAGGAAGCTTAACCTTTGACCCCCCGTGAGCGTGTACCCGTGTCTGCTTGTCTCCTCGCGTTAAAATAACACCGTCCCTCGGGCTGTTCATAATTGCCACGGTGAAGCCTCCTGTGCCCCGTTTTCTTCCCGTGTTGATGCAACATTCAATAGTTCATCTCTGCAGAGGACTTCAATGACAACAGTCATTATGTGTTCTTTCTGACCTCATATAATTTAAGATGCCTAATGGATGTTGTTTGAGGAGCGCAAATCTGTCCCCGCCATCTGCCTCCCCCATGCACACACTAAATAAGCCTCAGCAAGCACAAAGACACACTTTTACACACTCCCTTTAGTGAGAATTAACAGTGGGTTAAGTGATGGATTGTACACACATACAGAGTTAATGAGGTGTATTGTACACATGATCAAACGAGTAACTCATAAAATGGTTCGCTGCAAAGATTTTGTGCGCTCTCGTTAATGCGCGTCGAATCAGTGTCAACGCAAAAGGTGGGTGTAAGTAGAAGTCAGTTGTCTTGGCAATACGATGGATCAGCTTCGGTTTGCCTCTGTGTCGCTTCCACTGCAACAGCCCCCCCCACCTCCAGCCGCTGACATTCATCTTGGCTGATCCCATCACAAGTGGACGCGTGACAGTGTGAGAGCAGCTGTTGCTATGGGGACAGAGTCAAGCATTTCTGTCAGTGGCTCGCGAGGTGCATGAGCTTGATGACGGCGGTCCCTGACAATCAGGTGGGACGTTTGCACACCGCTTGACGAGGAATGACCTGTAGTGTGGTCGGTAAACTCTTCACGTTAGATTTTGTGCCTTATGTACTACTATTTCGAAAGCTCAGATAAGAATATGATCAGGTCCCAAAGAAAACTTAAAAACAAAAACCAAATTGTCATCACTATTTGGGGAGATATTTTAAAACTGTCTTTTGATGATGATGATTATTATTATTATGGTTTACATAAGCGCTTGACTTAGACAAAAATGTTGTTACCCTCTGTTCAAGAAAGAAAAACCCACAATGGCCACGGAAACAACTTGAAACTCGACGAGTGAAAAGACGTTGCTTTTGTTTTGCGAGCAACAGAATTACTTTCAAAAACCAACAAACGACGCTGGACTGGACAAAAACGATGGCACCCTGAACATCATTTATTTTGTTCAAATATCAGAAGCAATCAGTGCAGTCAAACGATTTGCGCTCCTCCCACAGATGTGCAAAAGAATTTAGATTTGGGCTCTTCGCAATAGTCCAGTTTTTCGTTTCTTGCTTTTGCGTGCGTGTGTGTGTTTAGCTCTGTGTTTAGCGTTGTGATCCTGTCGGAGGACCCGGGACTTGAAGCCGGGACCGAGCTCTCTGACACTGAGCAGCACATTTCACCGCAAAATGATTCAGATCCAGATTTGATGACATGAATCTGCGCAAGGTACAAATGAAATTTCAAGACGACAGAGGAATTTTGGGGTGTGTCAGAAAGATTAATTGCAGCTGCAGGTCATGACCCCGCCGACAGAATATTGGAGAACCAAAACACAGAAATAAAAACACTCAAGAATGTCGAAGAAAAAAAAAAATATTCTGAAAAGCCTAAATCCTATTGAACGTGTGGAAGGAGCATTTTGGAGAACCAGAGATAGCTGGAGCGGTTTGATGATGAGTACTTGGCCAAAACCTGTCAACGGGTGCACAAGTTGACACTTACAGAAGTTGTTTGAGTTGAGTGATGAAATGAAATGTTGTGAAACTAAATCATTTGTTTAGGGTACCATCATTTTTGTCCAGGACAATTACATTTCTTTGTATTTCAAATCATTCTGCTGAACCACAAAAACAAAGCAAGCATTACTTTTGTTATTACGAAGAATTCAATGAGGGATTTGCATTTTTATTTTTCTAACGAGACGAAGGCGCCAACAGTTTTGTCCCAACCTAAGCATCATGGGGCCACGTATGAAATTATTTGGCCAAAAGTCATGTAAAGCATTTGAGGGGAGCTGAAAGGGAAAAGAACGTAGGACTATTATCTGTTGTTTTTGTATTGTTGTCTGGTGAAAGGTCAATACTTTTTTAATTTAATTTAAAAAAAAAAAAAAAAACATTTTTAATATATTTTTATTAAAGCTCAATGTCATACAGTCAGGTCAGTGATTCTACTTTGTACAACTTTTTGCTAGACTGATTTTCAGTGGTATACAGTACATAAATTAACTTATTAGGAAAGAGTAAAATTCCAAGCCATGCCTACGGTTGTTCATATCATTTATGTCAGGTGTTCACATGAGCGAAACAATAGGATTGTGTGACACCTTTGGAGTTGGAGGGCTGACTAGCGGACAGTCACAGTGAGCCTAATTTTATGAATTCCCTTCTGCTAATGCGGAAGAAGACATCAATAAAGTTGACACGCTCGTATTACATCAAAGAGCGAATGATGATTCACGCAAAGCTAAATGCAGTGTTAAAGTAAAGGAAGGTTTTGCTGGAAGGTATCCATGTGTAACATTTTACATTAGCGGATCATGAAATGCATTTTGGAGTATGTGCAAATACAACTCCTGTTCTCTTTCTACCTGTTTTGTGTGTGTGACTGCAGGACAGTGGCAAGGAAAGATGACCCCTATGCTCTAAAATGCAGCTCGTCCCCACCGATCAGCCGCACGGCCGTGTGTATACTAGCCCCTCGTTCTTTGCGCGCTGCCCCTTCACTGAGCTTAAATCGACGGCCGGGCCTTCCTCCAGCCCCGACATTTAACAAAGCCATGCCAACGGAGCCAGCGAAACGGCCACCGAGGACTCGTTACGGCCGGGCTGCACAAGCTGGATTTGCTCAACTGACTGGAGTGCGTTTCAGTCATGGGTGGAAAAATGAGGAAAAAGGGAACGAGGCTGAAGTCAAGTGAGGGAGGCAAATGAGAAAGACTCCTCTTGTTGCTCACTTCGCTGTGCTCCTGGATCACACTTCTTTTCACTGTCCCATTTTCTCTTTTTTCACCCTTCTCTCAGTCAGTTCGTTCTCATTTCAATCTCAGAGCGAGCCGTTCGGAGAACGCCTCGTCCTATTAACATCATGTATACCGTTCATCAAAGCGACAGTTTGTGAATTACCCTGTCCGTGACACCTAAATCACGCCGCTACCCGAAGCCCGGGGCTACACGGAATAGCTGTTACTACATCTGGGGAGCCTCTCGACTGACTGCAGCTGCTTGCCGCGGAGTCCAAAATTATTTAGTGCTCTTCAAACATTGCTTTTAGATTTCCCTGTCTGCCAAAGAGGAGAAAGTAAACACTGTCAGCTTCACCGTTCGTCACAAATCTATTTCTGCATCCTGGTGGATTGGATGGAGAGTTGTATTCGCGATAACTGTTCAAGGTGCAATCGACACAACATCATTTATTGTATTATTTGCAGTGACACATTTTACCGCTAAAAAAGACGTTTGTTTTCACACTGTTGACTGTCTATTTTTGATACAGCAACATTGTTTGTGAATATGTGATATGTGTGTGGGGGGGGGGGGGGGGGGGGAGGACAATAAAGACAGTCCCTAAGATTATTAAAAATTGTTCTCGTGGATTTTGCAGTGTCCAACTGCTCTAGGCTTGCTGTGTGTGTTGTTGCCACAGCACAAGTACCCAATCTTTCGGATTTTATTAACAAGAGTATAATCTACCTTTGATCCTCCTCGACTCCTTTCTGTGGATGGTTTTGACACCCGGCTGGAGCTCGGCCTCTGCTGACATCCTCCACCGCTGAGTCCCTCGTCCGGCTCACAGCAAGTCCACCATGGGTTCGCGGCCACAGCAGTTGATCCGACGCCAACTCTTCCCCTACTTCCGTCTTTCTCACGGGCACGTCACCGCTGGAAAAATCAATTTCATATTCATGCTGCGATGTCTGGTACTCCTCTACGAACGAAGATCCAGCATTGATGAATAGCCCTCTTCACTTGGCCATGATGTGTGCGTATTAGCAAACAAGTCATGAAGAGCTTGATGATCCTCTTGGGAAAAGCTTCAGATCTGATTCGGCATCCTCCGGAGTTCGCCTCCTTGAAGGTCAAGTATCACGTGGTCGACGGGTGCTCTTTTCTGAATGTTCGCCGCTTGCGCAGGAATAATTCCCCCAAGAGAGGTGATTGGATCAAAGATTGTTCTTCACAGTAGGTCAGGAGTGGCTATTATTCCCTTCGAGAGAACATCACACGCGATCGGACAGCCTCTCGCAGTCACTGGCTCTGAACCCTGCGAGGAGATGAAAGAGGAGACAGTGTTAATGTTGGACCGGAGGTGCTTCCGAATTCAACTGACACACGGCTCCAGTTTGCTGATTACGAGATTAATTGAATATGACACATGGCAGGCAGCGATTTAACAAATCAACAAAGATGTTATTATCTCTTCTGGATCCTCGATCCTTGACGAAAGTGCGTGCCGCTCGGCGGCCACCCTTGAAGGAGAGCTGTACCGCAACATTTTTATGCGCTGCTTGTGAGTAAATACAGAACACTAAAGCATGACTGGAGCTTCTGTGCATGCAAAAGAGTTTTTTTTTTTTTTTTTTTTTTGAAGATCAGGCCTAGAGCACAAGAGGAAGGGGAAGTCACAGAGAGCAGCAATCGACACACTGTAGTGGGAATCCTGGCAAGGTCGTCTCCAAACTGGAACCACCCACGTTGTGCTTTAATGCCCTTGAATCATCCACTGCTAACGATGGCACAGAGCCAAAGTGGCACCACGGCTGCCGCTGCTTCTGTTGGCATGGTGAAAGGTCTTTGTTGGAAAAGAAGACCTTAAAGCCTAACCTGGCCCAAAGAGTGCGACTGTACATCAAACATTATGGCTCAAATTAAGCGCGCTCACATCGCAGTTTGCGAGTCAAAATTTGCGTTATGCGCCTCAAAGAACACATTGAAAAGCACAACTGCGAGACGGTCTTGAAGACGGATGCCCGCGGGGGAGGGGGGGGGGCGTATGTGACACAATGCGCTCACGTCACCGATGCGTGGACCAGGAAGTGAAGCTAAATATAATTTATCGAAAGACTCAATTGTTCCATAGAATTTTCAATAGGATACTCGAGTATACTAAAATATTCGATAGCTGCAGCCCTACGTTCAACTCCCTCGTTATATTGTGGTATTTTTTATTGTTTAATAAAAGCCTTGCTTTGGTTGCCTGTGCGATTAAGCTGCAAAAAAAGTGCTCCCCAAAATTAGAAAGTTGCTCCTCAAATGAAGAAATGTTTGGAAAAACCTTGAACAAATATTCAAATATTTTTGATCAAAGACATCCCACTGAATTTCCTTTTGAAAATCAATTATTTTACTCATATGTGTCTTTTAAATTACTGACAGTTGCTAGCTATCACTCAAAACGCAAGAAGAGAGAAACAAAATCTAGTCATATTGTTTAACCTTCAATGCTAAAAGGTCTGCTGTTATATGTCCCAAATGAAGTTGAGTAATTGTTTTTTTTTAATCACAAATGACTTTTTGAAAATAGAACTTTAAGTGTGGCTGTTTCAGGATGGAAGACATTTATCCAAATAAAACCAAGGCATCCTAAAAAAACCTGCAAAATTTGATTGATTGATTATTATTATTATTATTTTTTTACGTGCCTTTACCGCTATTGATCAAACGATATGAAAATGACCCGTTTTATATTTGATCAATTGAACCGGTCATGAAGGGAACACATGAAGAAGTCATCCACTTGGCGAAAATCTGTATTTCTTGAAAATGTCACTGCGGTGTAATAAACAGGCACCGAGCCCTGGAGTATGCGAGCTGTTTATTTCTTCCTCTCCCCATGACTCAGGGAACATATGCAGAGCTTCGCGTACAAATGCCGACGCGCCGCCTGCTTGTCTTCCTGTCGTCTCCTTTCATTGCAGTCGCCTCATCAGCACCCGTTCTCCTCACGCGTCTCGACCGCGCGCCGCCCCTCGTGTGCGCTCGAAAGACAGAAAATGTTAGTCGAGGCGAGGCAAACGGGCCGATCTTGAAGAGTCTCTCGGTCTAGGTCGCTGAGTAATGGGAGAAGCATTTTCCCTGTCACAAAAAACCTTATCAGAAATCAGCTCCCGTTACCAATGAGAGAGACACGGCTCATTGTATTTGATGAAAGTGATTTAATGTGATGTACAGCCGCTTTTTCTTTTTCTTTTTTTCTTTTAAAGCAATGCTATCTAGGTCACCCACACTGTGCCGTGTTCTCCGTGTGTTAACAGCTCCCACTGCCTCGTATGATTTGGGTCAGAGTTAACAAGCATCGCTCGTTCCTCCTGCTACTCTTGACTGTTACGGGATGTCAAAAGCCCTCGACAAAAGCCATCTCTTATTTATATTTTTGCTCATTTTAGTAGCGCCTGTCTCATGTGTGAAGAGGGAAAAAGTGATGGAAGTTGATTTCATTTCTGCTAGCATTTCATTACTTGGCCCCATCAACCTACTGCTGTCTTGATTAGTCTGCCTGCATTTCACAAAGCATGTTTATTTCCTGCTTGTGGTGTAAGAATCTATCCGGCGTAACCTGACTAGAGAACAAAAACAAGCATGCTGTGATGAAAACCTGGCCACCCTGACCCTTAACACTAGTCACTCGTCAGTCATGCATGTCAGCGATTTGTCTGGGAAGAAGCCAAACAGACCTGGTTACATTCTTTTATTATAATGAGTCACAGTCTAAATTCTTGTTGTCAAGATGACACCATGACTGTATTTCCACATGGACTCAACCAAGTGTTTATGAAGGTCTTCATTTGTCAGGGTCGGGGGGAGTCGAGTCAATTGACTTGACTCGACTCCCCCATGTTGTCGATGAATTCTGCAAAACGACGACGGCAACCTGCAAGGCTTGCAACTCGCACAACAACGACGACGTTGAACTTCATCCGTCGCTACAAAACTCACAAACGCAGCTAAGCTAACTCAACAGTTCAGCTCGCTGGTCAAACATTAAGTTAATCGTACCAAACCAATCTTTGTTTTGGTGCGATTAAAAATAAAAATGATGTAATTGTGAACATTTTTGTTACAGCTTAGTAACGTAACTAGGGGTGGGACGGTTTATGATAATTATCCGAAACTTTCGTTTTGGTTCACAGGCACGTAAAACTCTCTCTTTATTTCTCGCTCTCATTTACTAATGAGGTGCAGCAGTGTGCACCTTAGAGCAGAAAGTAGCGCCCACAATATAATGCCAATCACTGAACGCAGAAGAAGTGAAGCTGCGTTGCTCGCGGTTCGTTGTGTCGATTGAAAAAAGAAAAGGTGCGGAAACGTTTGCGGGCATGATGAAAGAGTCGGCACGAGAAGATGCCAGGTGCGTCGTAGGCTCCGCTGTGTCGGATCACTTTGCATTACGAGCACACGGTCGTTGACCAAATTGCATTCCACCATTAGTCGGTGCAGTACACAGTGTGAGTGGCTACGCGTGAATATCATTTTCATACTTGAATTGTCACCGTTAAAATGTCATGTTTTGTGTCGACTGTCATAGCTGTATGCGCTTTTCAAAATTGAGACGACAGCATACGAAACACTTTTAACTTTTAATCTAATGACAATTGTACTGAATCAATACTTCTAAATGAGATTGTTTCATTCTTTTAAAAAAAAAGACAAAAGAAAGAAAGATTGTTTCATTCCGAACACGGCCGCATCCCTCGTTATGAGAGCATGTGCACACGTAGGCAACTACATTACATCTGTTATTTAGTTGTACTTCCCTCAAAACGATTACCATTTTATTCAAATGAGTTGTACAGGTTATGTGCCACATTAAAGGTGACAAAATATATTTATTATATATGGCTTTCGTTTAATAGCGTTCTCTTACGAACCGTAGGAGTTCACACATCATCACAAAGTACACACCATAGTTTGTTCAGAAACAAAGTGGAGTTAAATTGAGTTTGAAATACAAGTTTAAAACAATTCATCCATCCATCCATTTTCTTTACCGCTTATCCTCACTAGGTCGCGGGCGTGCCAGAGCCTATCCCAGCTATCTTCGAGCGGGAGGCGGGGTTCGCCCTGAACCGGTCGCCAGCCATTCGCAGGGCACACAGAAACAAACAACCATTCGCACCTACAGGCAAATTAGAGCCGGTTGTTTGTCCCTCTATGTGGGACGTGTCCCGTCCGCCAGGGGCTGCTCTCGGTGGACCCCTGGGCCCGATCCCGCCCCACGATTGATCGGGTGGGGTCCTCAGCCGCAGCAATTACAGGACATTTCTGTCCGTCTTTGCGCATGTAAAACGGTATCAATTCACTTGCATGTATCCGCAGACACACACCCCTGGGACTCTTTCACTGGGTGTGGGCTCACGCACTTACTGCGACAAATAACCCCTCACTTATACTCTCGTCCTGTACACTTTTATAATTCACATAATTAATGCCACCACACTAGAGTTGTACAGCCGGGTTCACGACCCTTGTCCTGCATGCTTCTTCTCCTGCCCTTGTCCTGTTCTAGCTTGTCCTGTCCTTCCCTCACAGGGTGCAGCACATATTTCATGTTTCATTGTTGGAGATAATGTCATGATTGACTTCTCTCGTCCTGTTCACAATTAGTGCTTTGTCTTTGGTCTTTGTTTCTCTCTCCCTTCTCGAAACTTTGTTCTGTTCGACTGATCAAGTCTGATTCTCAATAAACCTCAATTATAATATCACAGCGGAAGCTCAAAAAGGCCACTGTGACACAGTAAAACTGTTCCGGCATAAAAGGGATACGAGTTTCCATTCTGCTTGACCTTGGCGCAAATGACCCCCCCCAAACCATTCATCCATCCATCCATTATCTGAGCCGCTGATCCTCACGCGGGTCGTGGGAGCGCTGGAGCCTATCCCAACTATCATCGGGTGATAGGCAGGGAACACCCTGAACTGGTCGCCAGCCAATCACAGGGCACAAACAACCATTGGCACTCACATTCACACCTACGGGCAATTTAGAGTCTTCAATTAACCTAGCACGCATGTTTTTGGGATGCGGGAGGAAACCGGAGTGCCCGGAGAAAAGCCACGCAGGCACGGGGAGAACATGCAAACTCCACACAGGCGGGGCCGGGGATTCGAACCCCGGTCCTCAGAACTGTGAGGCAGATGGGCTAAATTACTCAGTCCAATAAAGTCCATCAATCATAATCTCAGTTGTTCACTTGTATAAGGTGTGAATGCTTTTTTTAGTTTTATGATTTGTGAAAACATTTTTATTCCCACCAATATATGTTGCGACTGGAGCAAGATTGACTTGACTTGCTTAAACCAAGTGATGACTTGACTCGACTTGCTTGAAATTTAGCGGTGACTCGACTTGTCTTGCTTGATTTTTTTCCCCGCAGTGACTTGAGACTTGCTTGAAGGTTATGACCTGAGACTTGTTTGTGACTTACTCCCACCTCTGTTTTTTTGTACATTCTATTTCTTCACAAACCATTTTTCTCCCAATAAGTAGTGTAATGTAAAAATAATCTATTATAGTATATATGTCAATTCCCTACAAACCTGAGGATCACAAGTGTAATATGGATGAAATACCGTGAGATGGTCTTTAACGCTGTGCAGGGAACTTGTTTAAAACCTCCAAGTGACAGCAGGTAAAACGCCACTGAGGGGCTGTTTACGAGCCCTGGTAGGTGGCGCTGTTTTTGTTAGCATCAGAATCTGCACCAAAGTTCAAATGATGTCCAAGGGTAAGTGACAGCAAGAATGAATGAAGGAAATGGAAGGAACTCTTTGAAAAATGAGGAGGAGGGAATCCGTCCTTTTTTGCGGGAAATGGAGCCTCCAGGCTGAAGGTAGGAGGCAAAGAGAAAGACCCACGTGGAGATTTATGGATGCGGCGAAGGAAGATTTGCAAATAGCTGGCGTTACAGCAGAATATTCAGAAGACAGGGAGAGATGGAAGAGGATTGTTTGCTGTTGCGACCCCTAAATTGGGTTAAGCCCTAAGAGAATTAACGAAGAAGAAGACGGTTTTAACACTGAACCATCTCATACTGAGGTTTTGTACTGCGAGACAAGTCTCCGTGCCTGTGGACAAGAAAAGCGTGAACTATCTAACCCCGCATATGGTCAATTAGGCCTCCATCCCCCACAATGCAAGGCACATTCTGTGCTCTGCAGCTTTCATGTGAGTGGCGTGGACCGGTGAGCCCCCGTTCGCCGATCCAGGCCAAGGCTTAGCGTGGCGCAGGGCCGACGGAACGTTTGTTCAACAGAGCGACTTTGGCACCTCGCGCTGGTCATCTTTGTTACCAAACGCCCCCCCGGCTTATGGGGCACGACACGACTGTCACGACCAAATCGAGCAGATCTCCCGCTGCGTAACTTTGTGTCACCTATGACCTCAAAGGCCCACTCTCTAGTGTTTGACCAATGTCATATGTGTGTTTTTTTTTTTTTTTTCCAAAAGTAGTCCTTATCATCATAGACTTACAATCAACAATCAGATTGTCTCACGTGGCCACAAGCTGCTACGAGCCCTTGAATTAGAATTAAGGTTAATTTGTCTTTGTTGGGCTAATTAGATTCTTGAGTTGAGTGGAAGACTGACATAAGGGTCTTTGCGTAAACGTGCAGTTTATTAACACGTGTGACCATCTGGTTCAAAGGGTTAATCATGTTTCATGCGGTTTTGCAAGCAGAGAGATAGCAAGTAGATAGCTTCTTGACTGAAGAGACTGGAAGTGAATGTCGCAAAAAGGACAATCGTAAGTGATTTGCACTCCACATTTCAAACGACACAATTACGATTTGTATTGCTCCCAAGTGGCACAATTGAGAAATGTGTCATGGCAGCGCAAAGACAAAATGTTACTTAAACATTACCTATGAAGGTTAAACGACGGCCACACATTGAGCCTGCACGTACTCTAGCTATATCCGTTGACATTATTTCCTGCAGGAAAAACTTTAGAAAATTGAACTTTGCAGTTTCTATTGTATCACGTACATAGCGTATACGTCAATGTTCAGACATTTCAGAATGAAGCAATAGATCAAATTGCAAACTGAAATGGCGCCGCATGTTCCTGTTGTAATATGTACTCATTTCATTCTATAACATAATCAAAGTTTACTATGCCTACCGACTATCACGAGAAGCAGTAACGTCGTTATTGTTTTAGTGGTGGGCACTTAAACTTGAATTATGAAGCATATGTAATCAGTCATCTTCATAAACACAGTTTGGAATCATAGCATGAAAACATTTCTGCTTCATTAACAAGGACTAATTACCACTCTGATGAGATGGCCATGCTGGGGGAAAAGTCAAGCAAAGTGATTAGTGTTCATACTGAAGGCACATTGTCTGCTTAATTGGACCAAATTTCATGGCGATCCATTCATATTTTGCGATACTCCAGCGTGGACTAAGCAGGGTGATCTTGAGGGACGAATGGCAGTGGGAAGAAAATAAGCATGATTTTGGTTTTTTTAGGAAAACAGAGTATAACATTTAATACAACGGAAGCAGAAAAATGGGGAATAGCAATATTCCCAATCATAGCATAGAGCTAGAAACTTCCCAAAACAGAAATAGTGGCGCTAAAGGTGAGATGCACCAGTCCCTTCTTCTCCTTCGCCTCTGTGGCCTTGCGAGGTGCCAGCGTCTGAGCTCAGGCTCGTCGCCTGAGCTTCACCGCGACGGAGGACCTCCGACTCGGACGGAACGCTCAAGTGTCCGAGTGTAATGGGGGGGGGGGGGAACTCATGGGGAAAAGAATTCTTTTGGATGTTTGGAGCGCCCTCATTTGCTTTCTGTCGAAGAGCGATGCCCCATTGCTTCAGGGTGAGCGGCCACAGCTGGAAAGCTAAATAGGCATTGCCGCACAGTTGCTCGGCCGCGCGGATCTGTGTCAGCGCGGGAGCCTTGGAGCTGTGCACGGAGTTGGGCACGGTTAACCCGACACAGAGGGCACTTAGGGGCTGCCCTCCGCCATGGCGACTCGGTTACGCTTTTGGCAGAAAGATAACGAGACTACATTAAGGCTGACTCATGAATGGTGCGGAAATCAAGATCACATATACAGTCGGCAAACGCAATTCTTGATGAATTAATTTTGATGTAGTTGTCAATGAATCGGCTATACTCATTGGTCATTTTCTACATCCAGCTTGGGTCAAATTTGCAATAAAAATACCCTGAATGTCTTTTTTACTGTCATGATCTGTGTTTTTGTTTGGATTCTATTTTGTTTTGTTTCATGTTCATGTCTCTTCTTGTGAGTTAGGTTTTTGTTTGTGGAAACGTTCCCGTTAGCCCCGTTTCTTGTGTCTGCCCCCTGCCAGCACAAAGCAAGGACCCTGAAGGTATGCTAAGATGAGTTTGGTGTGGGACAATGCATAAACATAACCACTTGTTGCAGATACAGCAATAGGATCACGGCTACATTCATACAAGTAGACGACAATTTGATAAGCGGACCAGTGAATGCGTCTTAATTGTGCTATCAAACATCAGTCGGGCCATTCACATCCACACAATCCCCTGAATTGAAGATGCCGTCAGGTTTTGGTCTGTATTCTACTCGCCTTGTTGAGGCTTAACCTTCTTTTTAAATACGTGTGGACAAGTCAAAGAAAAGGTTAAAACCCACGAGCCAAGTTAATCCTTTCATGGACACTGAACTGAGCTCTCGCGTGGCTTGCTGACGTTGTGCATGATGTTTTGTTTCTTCTGGAATACAAAGTTTTGTGCAAGCGAGACAATTGTACGAACTCAACATCACTGGACTTTAGCGGTTCCACTGAAAGGGGAGGTTCTCCTTTTTGACCACACTAATTGAGACGGACAAAGTTTTTCAAGCAAACAATAGCGTGAAAGCATCATTTTTGCTTCTAATTTGATTCCTGGCAAGACTTCTAGCACGTGTGGAAATGCGGCCATGGGTGAAAAACGACTGGACTCTTGTCATAGCTACGAAAGACTTCATGGGATTTGTTGGAAACACCTCGCGCGATGCGTCTTCCCCGGGGCGCCTTCAGTCCAGTGTTGATTAAGTTTGTTGTTGTGCTTTGTGTTGAAACAGGCGATTTATCATGCTGGGAAGGAGAGCGCTGGATGGACTCCAGAAGGCCTCTCCAAACACATTCTCCTTCATTTGCTTCCCTCTCTTTCATTAGCATTGGAATATTTGTATTTTACTCTCCAGCATCTTTCCTCATATTTTCCGGTTCTCCTCTGCCCTCCTGTTCTTTGCCCTGCTCGCCGTCTGATTGCGAAAAGAGGCGGAAGCATGTTTATTTCGCTGCCACCGCCGCCCGTGCTTTCTTTTATGAGTTACAAAAGACTGCGGACACACAGCCCGGGTCATTACTTCATTTACTGAAAGTAATTAACGAGGGAAGTGCGCCCCGTCCTCTCTCGTTCTCTGTCACGGTTCCATTTGAGCTTGTAGTCAAAATGCTTGTCTGTCCCCTTTCATTGAGCATGGGGCAAATTTAAGCTACCTCTTTATTAACTTCCAAACCCAAATGTTTGTATGCATTTCTCCGTTTGCTGATTTTGGTCATTCATGATGAGAAAAAAAACGCCGCGGGGAAAGAAAGCTCGATTGTAGTTGAGATGTCGTGATCAAACCTTGCGTGCTGCAAAGCATTATGCACAGTCTAGGAAACAATGTTAATGAAGCGCTGGAGAAGCAACAAACAGATTACCAACAACAAAACAACAAAAAACACAACAACATTCTCCACAACACTTCGCATTCAATTTTTTTTAGAGTGATTTCCAGGGCAATAAGGTATTTCCACACAAATAGGAATACACAACTTTTCTGACTTCTTTTTTTGTTCTATTAAAAGGATTGTTTTGAATATGATCTATTCAATTTGTCCCTGTTTTAAAGTGGTACGTTGACTTACAATTTGTTCCGTAAGCAGATGCGGCCCATCCTAACCCGCCGGCATTCGTTACGTCTCGTCTCAACGACTGGAACGTGCTCCTTTCTGGTCTTCCCGTGACTGCTATTAAAAGCCTGCAGTTTGTACAAAAAAAAGCTGCAAGAACGTTGGATCGAATTACTGGAAACTGGCCCACTTGCTTTGGCTCCCGGTCCACTCGAGGTGCCGCCTCAATCATCTCATTGTTCGTGGTACGAACAATGAGATGATTCTGCATAAAAGCAGAAAGTGGTTCTGCTTTTATGGTTACCATCACACTTTTCCACTGGCATCACTGGTACCCTTTTTTTGGGTGGCACCACAGACAAAAACAACAAGACAAGGTTTTCTTCATGCAGTATTTGACATAATCAAGTTTGGTGAGTTTTGAAGCATATTTTTCTGGAACATTGTAAAAGTTCCGGAAGGTTTGCCACTGTAGATTATCAGGAGACAACAGTATTTTGTTTCTCAAGTTAAGAAGGTTTTTGAATGGAACTCTCAAGTTTTTTGAATGGAACTGTAAAAGAATCAAAAGGGTTGAGCCACCCTCCCTCCATCAGTTATTTTCCACAGTCCCTAATTCCCAAACATGTTCCATTGCAAGTGAAAAGTGATTATCTTCGCTGCAACTCATTTATTTATCAAACGTCTCCAGAAGTCACATCTTACAAATCCTCCTTTTATGAAACGTATTTCATAAGCGATGAAAACCCGACATTCCGTTTGGTTTTGTTCCAGATTGAAGCTTCTGGCAGAAAGATGCCTGCAAGAGAAATAGAAGTGACTGACACTATACAAAAAGCAAAGTTTGCATGTCTAACAAGACTAGTTTCTTTCATTGTAAGTCAGTTTCCTGAATAAGGCCAAATGTACTATAAGAGTTATTGAGAGTGCATGGAAAAAAAATTCCGCATACAGTAATAGTTCAGCAAGCAGCAAAGTAAGTCCTTTGTTGTGATTTGGTTTTGCTTTTGCAAATATCATGTAGAGAAGTCCAATTGCGCGAAGTGTGCCTTTTTGCGACAAAACCTCCCATAAAAAGAACGTCGACACACACCACATGCACCGACGAGGCTGCGTGTTCATCTGACTGTTGGACAGTACGCGTGCGTGTAATTAGCGAGACTCCCAGCACACCTCAACGTCTCTCATTAATCTCACTTGAGCAATTAGGCTGCGGCGACGCACGGAGCCATCGGAAGCGTGAAACTGGGTGTGAAACTGTTGTCATCTCATATGTTATCACACTCTCGAGACTGGGTGGGATTAAATCATGCCCGGCACAGCCCATTGGCAGCTAATCACGCAGCTAACGATGAGTTCAATATTCCACATCTTCTCGTTACAACAGAATGGCAAGGTGAAGATCTTGCACATGCTGGAGAAGTCTCTGCAGAGCTTCTCCCAAACTCATTTTCTTGTATGAACTCAAAATAGAGAGCAGATACGAGCGCGCGTGTCATGACACTTGACGGCTGATTAGAACAAAACATCAGTGTGGTTTCCCCACTGCGCTGCTGTGATGAGAAGTGATCTAAAGGGTCTTGTCAGGAGACGTCACGCTGGCCGCTGTCGCGGCGCCAGATGCTCGCTGCAGCGCCACAGCAAGAAACACGGAGCGTCTTCCCTGCGGGCGCCGCGACAAAAGCCATTTCGACTTAATTAAGAAGGTTGCACATCAGAACCGCTCCAATTATTCAGCCAGAAAAGGTGTTTTGTCCAATCAAATGTCATCCACCAGCAAGAGTGGAAAAGGCATCCACGTTTTACTTTATGTCTGATTTATGTTCATCGCTTATTTGAGGGCAATTTGTCATTTAAACAATGATGCGACGTAAAATAATGCAGATCGTGGCTTTCTCCATGAATAGAGGACATCTACGATGTCATCAATGTTAAAAACAGACACACACACACATTTTGGCCACAACATGAAGAACGCCTGTACAATCCAATCAAATCCAAATCTACTGGTACACAAAATGCCCCCTTTTACATAAACAACTAACTTCTTAACTTCACAAGGCGTTCCTCTTCATTTGTAATGCATCCTATTGCCAGTTATGCTTTGGATATTATTCATTCTATTTATTGAGTGTATTCAGTGTTGAATCTGTTTTATCCATCTTTCACCAATACATTTGGGATTTGAACCATGTATTCAACTCGGTAGTGTCACTACTCACACGACATTTTGTAGAATTATCCATCTTCTAATTCGTTGTACAAAAGGTCAGTTAGCTAAAACAAACAAAAACTGTAACATGTCCAGAATATTGGTCCTTCCCATTTGTGTTAATAATGTGTGTGTGTGTGTGTGTGTGTGTGTGTGTGTGCGCGTGTGTGAGTGAATAGAAACTTAAATAGATCCGATATCAATAGAAATCTCCTGCCGATGGAAACACAAATGGTCAAATCTTTAAACAGTCACATGAGAAGAGATACACTTTGCTCCAAGAGGAAAAGAAAACATGATATATGATCACAGGAGAATTGAGTTGGATTGTTCCTCCAGGCCAAACTAAATCTCTCAATTACCTCCAGGGTGAAGATGGAAAAAAAATACAGCAGTAAAAAGACTCCGCAGAGCCAATATTTAAATCAGCTGTCGGCGGAAGACAAAATCCCGCCGAGCTTGGATTTGACGACATATTTCATAAAACACCAAAAAACAAACGTGTGCTTCCGCCGCTAGCCTGCCGCACGATACTCATCAACCGCATACGAAGCCGCGGTCCCGCCTGCGGAGCGCGGGATTGGAGCACGAGCCTCACCGCTCAAAGATGATGGCTGCTGTGCTGTCGGTGTGGCGCATCTGCGAGAGCAGATGAACGGGGAGGAGAGGCTGTCGAATTGGGTCAGACGAAGCGAGCGTTTCGGGCTAATGTGGTGAAAACGCCGGAGGAGTGCAGTCGGGCGGTCGCACGTGCCCGCGACTGGGGCCCAGCTTCCCTATCACCAATCACGCGCGACAAGATAGCTATTCCATTGATCGAGGAAGACTTCTCTTTCTCGACAGTGAAAGGAAGCGGCTCGTGGTTCTGTGAGCACATTTGTGCTCACCAGCCACTGCGGCTTGCGGTTTCCCAGAGTTACGAGCCACTCAGCATTTTTACGAGCCACAATTTCGTTGTCGGGTAATCGGGGCGGCTCGCAGAATTGTTTCCCAGTGGGGTGACGATGAATTTATTTTGCCGAGTGACGCGCCAGAGACGTTTGGGCAAGCTGACAGCTGTGAGGTGAGCTCACACTTTCTCTTGAACTCTTATCAGAATCAGAATCATCTTTATTTGCCAAGTAGGTCCAAAACACACAAGGAATTTGTCTCCGGTCGTTGGAGCCGCTCGAGTACAACAGACAGTCAATTTACAGAACACTTTGGAGAGACAAAGACATTGACAAAAAACAATTGTGCAAAAAGATGCAGAGTCCTCGAGCACTTAGAGCAGTTCGAATGACTCATATCGCAGTAGTCCGGTGCAATGAGCATTGCGCAAGGGGCCCCGAGACTTCAAGGAGTGGATGCGGTTTAAAGTGACGAGTAGTGCGATCATCATCATGCTTCCCAAAAGGTTAACTGGGTATGACAGATTTAAAATACTGTGCTTAATTCTAGTCGTAAAATATTGTATGTGTATATGTACACGAGAGATAAACACACAAATATTGATTATTGATTAGCAATGAGGATGATGAAGACGCTAGCAATGCTAGCTTGAATATTGTCTCGTATGTAATGCGACTGTTAAAATCTCCATGACACTTGGATGGACATTATTTATAGTTCTTTATATTATATATTTTACATGGATCGGGTATTTTAAGATTCCTAGAATATAATATATAAAATCAGCTCCCTAAACCATTTCTATTATATGAGTCAGAATTCCTTTTTTTTTTACTTCCTCCTACTCTCTTTGAACATATACATTGTACATTCTTTTGATTATTCTTTCCTCGTTTTTTGTTTGGTTTTGTTTATTTCCATTTGTCGCGGTTTTATCTTGTGTTGACAGCTTTGTTTTCTGGTTATGTTCAATAAACACGCAGAAACTGGGAGTTTGGTTCAATTTGCAGCGGTACGCGATTTCCGGTGTACCCACTGTATTAGCAAGTTATTATATTCTAATATTCGATCATTAACCTCCCAGTTCTCAGCAGCTGTTTTGGGGGTATTGATTAAAGTGTGCGATATAGGGTGGAGCTCGAAAATGGTCACTTTTGTATTCCAACGGAACGGAAGAATGCAATGGGAAGGGAGAGAGGGCGGAATTGAGGTCATTCGTTAATAGATTGGGGAAGCACGCAGCACTGGACTGCGTTATGCTTACCGTCTTTCTTTCATTCATTCATCGACTGAGATGCCTATTGGAAGTGTGCACGCCTGAATATGCATTACGCCTTTTGGCTTCCTCGTTGATTTCACGGAATGTTCAGGAGGCAGAAATCAGTTCATGACACATTACAAGTATCCAATACCGTACGGTACGTTCCTCCAAATTCAAAATAGCCAGGCAGCTTTCATTAAGGGTTTGCGTGAACATACAGTGTATTATTGTAAACTGCGATGTAACGTGCGCAAACATTCCTTCGCAAGAGTCCGTGGGCACTTCTTTATGAGAGACATAGAAAAACGTCAAAGCCCACTGTGCACGTGGTCGCGCAACATAGACGACTGATGCGCTGAATACATTCGGCCCAGTGCCCACACAATTCCCAATTTAGAGACGCGATTGCTATTTAGAATCTTACAGATCCATTAGGCGTTTGTAATGTCTGGATTTATACTGATCCGGCAAAGCGCTACCAGAGTAAGGAGTGATAGGTCCTTAGTTGGCGGTAGTCTTAATAAGAGTAGAGATGCTGACCTTCATGTATACATGTTTGAAGAAAAAAAAAAATGTAACTGGCATGCATCAAGTAATAAGACGAAGATTATGCACAGCATGTCTTGATGTCAGTGTTTGCTTGCCTTGTTCTATCCTCTGCGCCGATCTAATTGGAAGTCATTACAGTTGGTGGAAGCCTTTGACTGGAGGGCGGGCGGGAGAATGCCCCGAAGAGGTCCTTTTACCTCGCGCGCACATAAGACGACAAACGAGATTTGAAGGCGGATAGATCTCGTCGACAGCGCACGCTGTGCAAAGCTCGGGCGATATTGAGCGGGGCCTTTCGTACCCTCGAATATCTGTAACTCTGCTGCCTAATATTTCAAGAGACGGATGATTATTTCGTACGGTGCCAAGTGGCACAATGTGAGTTGAGCTGACGGTCATCTTGACTCGGAGGCAGCGTGGCTGGAGACTGCGCTGTTTAATGGCCATTACCGATTTGCTTGAATAGAACAAAGGCGACGGCCTCGCACGAGGAAGCCGAGAGGGCCGCCTCTCCACGCCATTGACGCAACGCCGCACAGGGCCGAGCAGAACGGAGCGTAAACGTATTGAGAGCGGCTACAGATTGTCGCGGCGCCTCGAGCCAGACGGCGAATTGGCTCCTAATGAATCACCGGTTTGGCACGTTACATGCCCCTCGTGATGGCTCGTGTCATTGACGCATCGGAGATGTCCTCCGGAAGGCCGCGACTCCCGACACGCCGGCTGTTCGGACCACGCGCTGAATACCTCACTGAGCCGACCGGGTGTTGCAGGGACCACGAGCAACCTAACACCGCACGGTAGAAGTCACTGAGTGGCCAGATGTCATTTGGCTCCTGTGTGATTGAGCTCATATTCGCGAGTAAACAACTGCACGCATCCATCCATCCATCCATCCGTCGCACAGGTGATCTGGAGCTGACTTTGTACGACCGGCGGTGTAAACTCTGCACCGGTCACCAGTCAATCAGAGAGCACATGCAGACAAAGCAACATTGACACTCAGACTGACATCCTTGCACAATTTGGTCTTTCGTTAACCGAGCACGCATGTTCTTAAAACGTTGGAAGAAACGAGAGTACCGGGAGAAAAAACTATGACAGCGTGGGGAGAAGAGAGAAATTTCACGGAAATTGGAACCCGGAACCTCTGACTGTGAGGCGGACGCATTAACCACATACGTAACCGTGCCTCCAGAATCGCATCGACAGTATATAACGGTACTTCATACTACACGTGCTGTTCAGATCTATGGCCTACTTAGTGCCTTTAATGAACATGGTTTGGACTGTGGAAGACAACATGCAGGAAAGGACACAACGCAAGTCTTGCTCGCTGAAGTTGTGAAGCTTCCACTTTGCCTGTCCGCCATTAAATTCCCAGACTTGTTTTGCGGTGAGTCGTCCTCTGACATTACGTGACATCCTATTTGTGGATTTCTTGATTTCCGGTTCACGTGCAACACGTGGAAATATTTTTTAGATTGTGAATTTGAATTGAATTGTAATCGCTGGCAAATGTGCATTGCTGAGGATTCGTCACGGCCAAACTCATATGAGAACCGGGTCAAGCCAAACCGCCAGGGAGATGCAACGTTCATTTAAAAGCTTTTGAAATTGCGTAAGGCCACTTCTGACTAAATGAGCCACTGACATTTTCAACACAACATACTGTGTAACCTTGCACGTTAAGTACATCTACTTCATCAGAATGTGGTAGGTGGCTGGTATTATTTGTTCCTAGCTCCTTTTAAAAGCTTGTATTTGCCATCTTTTGGCCCCAACGAGCCTTTTCGATGCACGGTCAACTTCCAATGCACCTGTCGTGTTGATTACACTGACCCTTTTTCTTCAACTAGGGCGAGCTGAACCACCTCTGACCTGCCTCTGCCAGGGGCCACATCTTCATTCATCAATTAAATACATCTGATGATACGGCCACCGGCAAAATGAGAAGTCGGGCTTAGTCTTGCGAGCTTATTAACGCTCCTTTTAGAAAAGATTCAGGACACGCGGCAAACTGTGCGAGTGCCTCACGCGAACACTCGATATCCACGTCGACGTGACCTTGTTAGTCAGACGCATTGTCTCAGAGGAGCTAACTTCAAGTGGAGGTAATGCACAATGTTGATCAGAAGGGAAACAGCAAGCCAGCAACACAGGCAGCCTTCAGCAAAACATGGCCCGAAATCATGGCAGCCTGCCGTGCCCCTGAACCAGTTCATTAACACTGCTGGACTGTAATTTGTAGGAAGCACAGCAAGGGGTCCTTCGAGCCACGTCGAGTTTGGTGTAGAAGAGCCGTGATCACAACCAAATCAAACCCCAATGGGATGAATTAAAAAAGAAACCTGTCCAATATTTGGAACATTTGAACTCACAAAAGTTCTCACAGACAAACTGCGACATCGTGTATGAAAGAGTGTAAGCAGTACTTTATATTCCCTGCATGTTCACCTTGTGTGTAATGGCCATGTGTGCCGAAAGTGTGCGATGAAAAGAAAATGTCAAAACCTCTTTCCCTATTTTGTGAATAATTCTTGCGTCGAAGTGGAAACGCCATTATGGTCTTAAGCGGGTGAGCTACGGCTCCCCGAAGCACTCTCGGCTTTTGCTGTCAGCAGCTAAATGAAGAGTCGTGTTTCCACCGGGAGACTCGACAAAGACCTTCTTCCTGGAAAAGTGATGCCCTCTGGTGTTTTGTTCACACCTGTCTTGGGCTTCACAAATCAAAGCACAGGCTTGGACAACAACAGAAAAACAAGGCGAGTTGCACAATTGCCCGATTGGGCTACAGTCGAGTCCGGGAGTCCGTCTTAAGATCTGTTTGCAAAACATCCTCTATAAGGAGATGACTTCGGGCCGTTTGGCAGAAGTCACCAATGAACTCTGCGAGCGAATTCACAAGGCTGACGCCGACTTTGTCTTCTCCGTTTTGTCTTGTATGATGCACTCGCCGAGCCGCAACAACACAACGGTGGACCACAAACATCCGCGAACGGTCTCTTTTCTAGCCCCTATCTGTTTTCATCCCGTATGTCCACGGTAAATGCCGAGGCCGTGTTCCATTCGCTTCCATGAGCGCTCAAGCGCATACGATGCTGCGAAGGACATACGGTCCAGTAATGAATTGCACATTCCGACGGGTCAATCTGCCGCTCATTGAGTTTGAGCCCCGAGGCAAAAGTTAAATGCCAAGTTAAGAACAACAACCATGAGAACACCAAGATCAATCAGGTTCATCTTCATCTAATTGTTAACGTAAGATCACCGGCCACGACATTCGGCGTGCCTCCACAATCTAACGACGTGGAACATAAGAACTGTACCGACAATTCTGCCTGCGCAAAGACGAGCGTGCTAACTTTTGATTGACACCTTTGATTATTACGATGCATGTACGTCACTGCGCCGTAACAAGACGTGTGTATATTAACAACATGAAAAACGATGCAGTGTTGATACAACCGAACATAAGGATTTCTGAAATGGCGGAATGTGCAAGTCGTTTCTTTTACTGGCCATCACTAGACTGTCTAAATGTACCTAATAATATGACGGTAGGAGAGTGGATTTGGTACTGTTGGTGGGGATTTAATCGAATTCGTCTGCCTCTTTATATATATATATAGTATAATTATAGAAACCATCAATACTATACAAAATGCTAATTAGCAGTAGGCAACTGTGCCATTATCTGGAGCAGTTCAGAATCAAATAAATCTAATCAAAAATACTGCTACTCAGCAAGTATGCTTACTTTTTTGTGCAGATCGCACCAGATCGCGTTTTGCCAGTTGAAGTTGGCTTACGCTGACAAACCATTCAGGAAATGGAAGCATGCCGAATTTTGGAGGGCCTGGAGTCTGGACCTCTGAGATGAATTTTTAAAAAAATGAACAGTTCAAGAAACAGTTCCGTTGCTAATAAATACATCAGCCGGCACTACTGCTTCTGATGGCCCTCTGACATGGCGGCACATAGAGGCTGAAATCTGATTGGACAAAAAAAAAAATAAAAAGATAAAAATACAAAATCTACCATCCACCATCCATGTGCACGTAGACTGGAAGCAGCGCAACTAAGAGAAACACTCCAAAACGAGAATACATTGTTGAGAATACATTCACCCCATTTCATAGACCAAATGACTAGAATGTTGTTTGTAAATGTAGTTCAGTGCTTCTGAAGGTCTTGCTGGCCCTGACGGTTCACCGCGCTTTTGAGTCTGTTTCTACGTTGTTGATTCCCAAAGGCCGCATATCCGTTTAACATGACCAAGCTCATCAGCTCCAGAATTTCAGGCGAAGTCAAATTAGTCGCACCAGGGGCAAAACAAACCAAAAAAAAACAGGACTTGAGTCTCCATCGTCTATCTCGCTCGTGACCCCTGACCCTGAATGCGATGCAGAGAAGAACGGGGAACGGACAGCGGCGAAGCGCGTGCAGGTTCGGTGCAGCTCTTCCTTCTCGTCGTGGCGGGCGCGCGCACGTGCGCGACCTCCTCACGCACCAAGTGATCACTTGTAAACGTCATCGCGCGTACATGCGTTCGGTCACTCAGAGCGGCGAACGCGCAATAATTGCGCACGACTCACAACTGCGGCGCATCTCTTCATTGTACTATTTGGACAGGAGCCGATATGGGTTTATAAATGCCGCAATCGATGATATCGATAACAACAAGATCATTGATATCTATCTGCGTGCGTAATTCTGCCTCGAAGCGGTGCGGTCCTCAGCCCCTTTTCGTTCTGCGACCGACACGTCCTGTCCATAAATCTCCACGCAGCCTTAAGTGCCACATGTGACGGTAACTTCAAAAAGAACAGAAAACAAAAACAAAGAGTGGGAAGTCACGCACCTTTCGCCTGCGCAGTGTCCCACGTACGCGTTTGAATCCACATCTGTGTCCCCTTCACGTGCGCGCGCCAACGGAAGAGCACGCTCAAGACAATCCATTTGTTCCGCGGAATCGCATGACCTCGCCGTTTTCAAACTCGTTTACTGTCTCCATCTTCGTTTCCGCAAAGCTCCGTCTTCCTGCGTCCCAGCGCGCTCCCTTCGCAGCTCTGAAGTTGCCTGGTTACCCGCTTTCTCATTCACGGAGGCTGAGCCGCTGCATGCGTGCGGCGGCCAATCATAGCGGCAGCCGGAGAGATTAACTATTTCTTGGCTCCGCCGTTCTCGTTTCAGGCTACAGTGAGGGGGAGCGGGCGGGGGAACTGGGCCCCCGGTGACGCGAGAAATATTTTGGGGGAATGCATAGACAATAATGTAGAAAGAAGGGAGCCGTTCGAGGGAGGCTGCATTAGGGACGGCGGGAAGGGATTAAACATTTTGGGAAAATAAAAGGCCTGGGGAGGGAGGAGGGCCCAGTTGCCACTTGTCACAAGATTCCACTTACGCAAACTGCCGAGTGCTCCCCTCGCCCCCGATTTCGCTCTCGGTCGACCTTTAAGCTTCACGCATCCCGCATCTCAATTCTCGAATCTCCCAAAAGCAATCCATCGGGGTAATTGATCAGCCCCCTCCCATCCCCTCCCCACCCACGTACACTACTTTCTGTCAAATAACATGACGGATCTTTAGAATGGGGATCCAAATTTCACAACACTCAGGGTCGTGCAAAGGGGGGGCGGCGGTGACCCCGGACATCCAACTCAAGGGGGCAACCAAACAGGTTTTGGTGGGCTTTAAAACCGTGCCTGCCCCTCCCCATTGGTGAAGAGTGTAGGCAAAAAAAATAAATGTTACCCCCCCCACCCCCCCTTTGCCTGTCAACACAAAGTAGTACTACATTTTCATTAGCATATGGTTAAAATGTGGTAAACTGGTATTTTCCTTGAAAATAAGCAAATAATACACGTTAAACACATTTTAATCATGTGCAATTGATGTACATTTAAATTAGGCAATTTCAAAGGACTTTTTCAGTGAGCTGAGCAATTGCCAAACGATAGCACAGTATTATATATACGATAAATATTAAATGAGAGTGTCTGCCGGTTCCTACGCATTGCAGATTGACTCCAATGTTGCCAGTCCAGCCCCGTTCCAAAAACTGGATTTTGCTAGCATGAAGAATTAAGATCCATGCCAAAACTAAGAGGTCTCGCATCACATTAACAACACATTCATGCGTCCATGTGCCGTAGACTCAAGGAACTGTCAATCATTTCTGAATCACATTTGTGGAAAAAAATTCAAAACATGACACTGAACCATCAAAGCCAACTTTTTCTTCTTGTTTTTTCCCAATGTGTTCCATCACCGAGTGTGCTGGTTTCACTTCATCCCACCAGATTATGGATGAAAACAACATTGTTGGGGTCCTCCCTTCCCCCACAGAACAGCAAGAGACACACACATGCACACGCACGCACACATTTGTATATGGTCAAGTACACGCACGTACACTTAGTCGATGATTGACATGCAGCTCTTGGTTTGAGCAAAGCTTTAATCCCACTGCTTTCCCAGATGGACTCAGTCTTCCTCTCCCCTCTTTTGTGTAATGTCACCAGCATGTTATTCATCTACACGCACACACATACATACAGTACCTCGTACTTTTGTTTACTGCAGGTTGGGGGCTGCTGTGTGGGTCCTAATCCCCCTTGTAACCCCCCCCCCCCCCCCCCCCCCCCTTTCGCGGCCACCCCTGCTGACACACACACACACACACACACACACACCCGCATGCACACACACACACAAGCACGACTAAAAGCACACAGGCAGGCATCGACTGTGGTCATTAGGAAAAACAAAGGAGGTCAGTGTCAGTAGAGGAATCAGGCAGCTGGGCGCTATGAGGCGAGACTTAATCCTCATTTCATTTTTGAGGCCCAGAGTTAAAAGGAAGCCTTGCAGATGAAATGTTTGAAGACACATCGGGACACATTGTGGCACCTCATCCGTTCATCCGTCCACCTCCTTTCCTCTTCTCTCCCTACTCCGCCTTGATTGATCGCAACAGTGTATTATGTGCATGAATTAGGACGGGTGAAATGAGACGCCTCCCCCCATCGCTAATCAAATTCTCCTTCTGCAAAGGCTTTGATTTGCGTGTAGATAACGCTGATGCTGATAATGGCTGCAAGCCGCCCCGGAAAAATGAGGCAGAGAGATAAGATACGGCGAGCAGATCCCCAACCAGACACACAGACAAAAAAAGAAAAAACAAAGAATAAAATCATCACCCCCACATGGTGGTTAATCTCCCTCCAGTCCAGAGATTAGTGCAGGCAACATTTCCATTGCTGCTACCTCGCAAATGATTAGTGGTCTCCCAGAGGAGCGATGGCGAACTGGTGGCCTCCCACGGACCAATAACCCCGTCTCGCTTACTAAGCAGCAGAAACGACGTCTTATTGGACGGGGTCGCTAGCTTGCGGAGGGTCGGACTCCTCGGGCGACCGTGACGTGAAAATGCTCCCTAACGGCTCCTATCGGTCGTATCGTCGGATTCACGGAGCTGATTAGTATTCGGAAAACTTCGGCAGGGAGAAGCCTGACTCCGATAAATGACACCTGACCCTTGACCCTCACCGCTGGGGTTGTTGAAAAGTACCCTCCATTTTATCGGGCATCTCTGCTTCCTGAAGTGAACTCTACAGCAGGCAACGAAAGATGTGTCAGCGGGCTAGCTGGGGGCACTCCTCTGGGGCCGAGCCAGTGCTGAAGTCGACTTGTTGAACTTGTCTAGCGTCACCTTTGCAAACGGAGGAACAGTGGAGCCTTCGGATTGGACAAACAAAGTGGTCGCGTCCGGTTGGAACTGAAAATGTTCCAGAATGGTCTGCTGTTGTTTCCTGGCGCGATCGAGAGTCCGACTGAATAGGCAGCAATAGTCGCCGTTTACGTGAGTTGCTCGTCGTGTGAAACGTCTCTCGGAGATGCTGCGCTGATTTTGGTACAGTACGCAGTTGTTGTTTTTGTTTTGCTTTTTTGTCAGCGACGCTGACCCGCCACCGCGCCACGCCAATATCACCGCTCCCCAGTGCCAGCGATCGTGCCAGTATTAGACCATCACCGTTTTCAACGTTTTCAAGTAAGTTGAGCTCAACTTACATCTCTTTACAATAGTTATTATTCAGAATTGTTTTTTAGTTTTTAGGCCACCCGTGCTTCAAATGAACAGACAAAGGGCTTTAATGGACGACGTGTGCCTGTATTAGTCTGTTAAAACGACCCACTAGACAAATAAAACATGTAATGTTATTGTGAGGAGCACATGGCTAGGGGAGAGTGGGGGTAGATTGAGTCGCTTTTCATTTTTAGGATTCACTACAGCAAGGTAGCTTCATCTCGGGGGCAAATGAGTACATGAATATATTTCAGGGTGTATTATTTATGCACTCATTTTGCTCGTGATTTATCTTCCCGATACCTCGAAAGAGCACTCCAAAAAATTGAACAGGTGGTAAGATAAGTTCTGAAAGCAGTCAAACTGCTGAAGGACCAAAGGGTGGATTTGCAACTGGATGATGGTTTGTTTTTTTTCCCCCCTCCGTTCGGCCTTTGTGTCGCAGCTCTGTGCCAGTGCTCTTGCGGCCTGCGCGGAAGCTCAGACGCTCATTCATCGCATGCGGTCACGGCAGATGTCCTGTCAAGGTCGCAGACGTTTGGACGAAATCGTACACGTGGAACTCCCTGGCAGCACGCTGAGGAGTGCTTAGCACGTTGCCCTAACGGTCAAGAGATTCCGGGTGCAAATCTCTGCTCTGGCTTCCTCCCACATTCCAAAAACCTTCATGTAAGCTTTGTTGAAGATCTGCTTATACTGTAGGTGTGAATGGGAGTATGAATGGTCGTTTTGCATATGTGCCCGTGATCGGCTGCCGAACAGTCCAGGGTGCGCAAGGTCAGCTGGGATTGGCTCTAGCCCACCTGCGACCCTAATGAGGATGAGGGTGAGAGAAATAAGAAAGGGATAGATTCATGCATAAAACTTCTTGAGTTGAGTCATCAAACCAATCAAAGTGTAAAAATAATAATACTGCGAATCCCTTTTGATCAACACTCAGGAATGACTCAAAGGAAGACTGGGGTACGCTTGTTTCGCACACTTTGACGTGTCAGGATCGATTAGCTTCCATGATATTTAAAACAGGAAGCAGATGGCCAATGACAGGAGCCAAGTGTGCATTTTGGGAGGGATGGAATCAATCATGTGCTGCATTGGCACTTTTAAATGGAAGCATGAATACGAACCGTGCTCATCAATTTCGGAGCTGTGGATTTATATAGAATTGAAATCGAAGATCAACGAACTGGACTCACAAAGACCGAATTATCACCTGCCTCATTTCCTCTTTTGAACTGTATTCTTGGTTGTGGTCAAATTCCATTTCCGTTGTCACCAATTTCCAACAAAAGTTAGCTCACAGAATGACAACAGCATGTCTGCCATGATTGTGGAGTGATGCCGCTGTTCGTAGTGCATCGCAGCGCGGATTAGATCATATACATCGTGTCCAGTTTATACCCGCTATCGTTTAGGTTGAAGCTTTTTTTACTGATCTCTAACTATTTGTAAGGAAAACGTTAATACAATATCGTCGCTGTCGGGCGGCGGAAACCCCGTACATCCAGATATGGTCGGTTTCATATTTTCTCAAAAGTCAAAATTGGTTTGTCCCCATTTCATTTGTTATTTTTCGGCAATATTAACCAATTTAAAGTGGTGAAGAACAAATGTATTAATGTTCAAAACGTCTGGGGAGTGTTGTAAAACTGCATCTTTTCTCGTTCTCTGGAAGCTATGGGGAATATTTGTTGCCTATATTGAAAGTCTGGATGTGCAATAATTCCGACTGACATGGACGATATTCACCGTAACAAAAAATAGTCTTTGCCAATTGTTTCTGTACAACAACGTTCTGTATTTATACCTTCTTGACAAAATATGATTTGCTGCATTTCTGCTATGTTACACAACAATTTGTCCTCTCTGAAACTGAATTCGAGTCTTCACTTCAGTTCTGTCAGGCTACCGTGGAAATGAACTGCATCTCACGAACGGCCGCTTGACAAACAGGCTCTTTATTTTGATAAGCGCACTGAGTAGTTTGAAATCCCAACACACACACACACACACACACTGATTCCACCCACACATCACTGTGATAGAATTGTCACAAGGACCCGATGACATAGATAATGTGACAGTATGTGATTTATGGTGTCAGAAAGGAAGGGAACAGAGGCTAATTGAAGGGTTAGTGGAGGAGACAAAGTTTCTAAGTGTCAGCGTAACTTTTGCTGCCATCAAAAGACGATGATGAATATATTCATGGGTGGGCGATGCTGCCAAGTCAAGGACAACCAGCATGTAATTACCCAATAAACTTTGGAAGTGATTAATTCTAAATTCAAGCCATTTAATTAAAATATGCAAATATTCCACCATAACAGAATGAAGCAGGGAGTGACAAAGTTTGAGGGACATTATGCCACTTCATGTGAACTTCTGACGGAGCCGCATCAGACCACACACACACACACATTAATGTTATTGCTATCTATATGGGGACATTAACACAACTTTTTATTCAATCCACACCCTCAACCTCAGCTATAACTACTTGACTCCAAAACAACATTTATTAAAAATCTACCCCTCTCCAAAGAACAGTGAGGCCAATTCCTCTGGTTTTGCTGCAGGGTAAATTTTGCAGGTATTTACATCTGCACCTGATACATGACTTAAAAAGCATATTTTGATTTTTTTCAACAGTATTTGAACATGTCCGAGACAGGTGTGTCTTATTGCCCAGGTAATTCCCATTACATTGGTTAGTCGAACAATAAATAGTGTTAAATGTCATCACTCAGGGTCAGATTTGGGTTTTGCCTACATTTGCTACATTGGGGGTGAAACCAACAAGGAAACGAGAGAGCTGTCAATAGAGAACTGTGAGAAGATGGAAAATCTAAGAGCCACTGCACAAACATCCGCCACAATACAATCCTTTAAAATGTCCCGAAGAAGCACTAAACCACTGGTGTACAAAGCGACAGACACTGAACAGGTAAACCGCGGAAATCAGCACTTGTTGATGACAGAAACATTTGGAGAGCTGTAAAGAAAAAGCCTCATATAATTGTTAGTGATATCACCAACAACGTGCAGAGGGCCGCAATATCTCAATCTACTGTTCACATAAGACTTCCGGACAAAAGCACAGAGCGTACGCCACTTTCTGGGACAAAGACTTCTGGACTGATAAGTCAAAGAATAACAAATTCACGGAAGTGACGGGAATCAGACAGAAAGGATCTGCTCGTGATCGCAAACATGCAAGCTCCTCTGTGAGGCAGCCGATGTCACGGCTCGGGCTTACATGGCTTCTTCTGCTACGGGCTCATTCATCGTCATCGACGATGTAACACATGACGAAAGCAGCAAAAGGAAATCAGAAGACGACATGAACATTCTGGGCTCCGTTTTTGTTTTTTAATCACGTTGTCTTTTGCCACGCCGGCCGAGAGCAGTGTCGATGCTCCAGTCGCGCACGGATCGCTCCGTCGCACAGTTACGTCTCCATGCGAGACTGCAGTTGCACCGCATTTAGAGGGAATGAGAGGAGCCGCTTTGATTGGCAGAAAATGAAGTCAGCTGTGTTTACCTTCACAACAGCGCAGAATGGCGAAATAGGTGCAATTCCCAAAACCCGGTCGAAACAGATTTAGGCTGCCCACCGTGCCGGGTTTACGGCAGTCGCGAACACGGAGGCCCTTTGCGTGCCAATTTAGAGAAAGATGCAAACAAACTGATCGGGACATCCTTCATCATGCTCTTGTCTCAAATTCATCTTTTGATGGCAAAACCAAATCTTTTGGTCTACTCGAGAGGGGAATTTTTTTTTATCACTTTTGCAAGCGAGTTTAGATGTCAGGTGTGAGATGTCTCAGGATGGGGAAGCAGTGCACTCTCACTGGAGTGTGAAGCGGCTGGCATGAGAATCAGCACCTCCAAATATGAGACCGTGGTCGTAGGTCGGAAAAGGGTGGCGTGCCCTCTCCAGGTCGGGGGTGAGATCCTGCCCCAAGTGGAGGAGTTCAAGTATCTTGGGGTTCACGAGTGAGGGAAGAATGGAACGGGAGATCGACAGGCGGATCGGGGCGGCGTCTGCGGTGATGCGGACTTTGTATCGGTCCCTTGTGGTGAAGAAGGAGCGATGCGGAAAGGCGAAGCTCTCGATTTACCGGTCGATCTACGTTCCTACCCTCACCTATGGTCACGAGCTGCGGGTCGTGACCGAAAGAACGAGATCCCGGATGCAAGCGGCCCAAATGAGTTTCCTCCGTAGGGTGTCCGGGCTCTCCCTTAGAGATAGGGCGAGAAGCTCGGTCATCCGGGAGGATCTCAGAGTAGCGCCGCTGCTCCTCCACACCGAGAGGAGCCAGATGAGGTGGCCGGGGCATCTGATTCGGATGCCTCCCGGACGCCTCCCCGGTGAGGTGTTCCGGGCACGTCCCGCCGGGAGGAGACCCCGAGGACGACCCGGGACACGCCGGAGAGACTACGTCTCCAGGCTGGCCCGGGAACGCCTCGGGATCCCCCTGGAAGAGCTGGATGAAGTGGCTGGGGAGAGGGAAGTGTGGGGGCGTCCCTGCTAAAGCTACCGCCCCTGCGACCTGACCTCGGATAAGCAGTAGAAAATGGATGGATGGATGGATGGATGTAGATGTAGATGTAGATGTAGATGTCTGCATTTGGGCCTCATCATGCTTGTCCCACACAACTGCAGTAGAACAAGGACACACGCACACACACACAGCATCTGTCTCCATTGCACATCACTAATTTACTGAGCACATTTGGGTACAGCAAGCCGATTCCTTCAGAGCAGCAGAAGAGCAGTTGGAGAGCCATTACACATATAATTGGATTTCATTTCAGCCATGTGAAAGGAGGGGGGAAAAAGACTTGTCACCACTCTCGAGAAAGGGGTTGTCGAAATAGCGTCATTCTATTTGCTGCACTGCATAGTTTTGTGCGTTCGCGTGTCTGTGCATTTTTCAGTGTGTCGCGTGGGAGCGCATTGCACACTTCAAAGCATGAAATCCCAAGTCACACGTAAACACACGTGTCAAATGAATCCAAAGGGGGAGAGAGGAAAAACGGCTTTCCCGACGCGCTTGGTGAGCGGCCGCCACAGAAGGACAACGCGTGTGATGTGTTTGCAGGACAACAAGGAAGGAAGCCTGAACATTTTCAGAAATGTGTCATGTCGGCTCCGCATAAACGTCCGTCACAAGACCGTTAACACCAACGCAAAGTCTGAGAAACAATGCAAAACTTTCACAGTAGCTCATTACGTTATGACACACACTTCATGGGTCATTTTCATATCATTTGATCAATAACGGTAAAGCCCTAGCCCCCTAAAATCAATTAATTTGACTGATATGAGTATTTGAATTATTGGCAGTTGTTATTCATCAAAAGGTCATGATATTTTCTGTTTTTTTCATTACACCGGAGGGATCTGTGAGCCAAAGTGCCAGAATGAGGCAGCAATTTTGCATTCGCGCGATAGCAGACAGCAAAATAAATGCTGTTTTTTTCCTTCTTCTTAGATATTAATATGTATGATTTGTGAAAGTGTGGGAACAAGTTGATGTCTGTGCCGTTATTACGATTGTATAAAGGCAAGAGTGTCATGGGTTTAATGAGGAGTTGGGATCATTTATGCACTTGTATCCACAGAGTTTGAAGGGCAACATGCCAATTGTGCAACTCACATTGTTGTTGAAGCTGTTTATGTCTTTACTGTTATGTTGTTGAAGCTGTTCATGTCTTCACTGTTATAAAAACATTGCACTTCAGTGGGCCACCACCATTTGCCATCCCAACTTTGAAATACGGGGGTGGCAGGACCATGTTGAGGGGTTGTTTTTCTACCGGATGGACTGGTGCTCTTGATATACGATAGATGGCATCATGAGGAAAGAACTTGATGTGGAAATACCGAAGCAACATCACAAAACAGCTAAACATCAGTTCGAGCTTGGGGGGGAAATGGGTCTTCCAAATTGGCTTAAGGATAACAAAGCCAATGTTTTGGAGTGGTCATTGCAAAAGCCTGATCTCAATCCTATTCAAAATGTACGCGCAGACCTGAAAAGGCATGTGCGCGCAAGGCGGCCTACAAACTTGGCTCAGTTACAGCAGTTCGGTCAAGAAAAACGGACCCAAATTCCTGCCGATATTGTGAGAAGCCTGAGGAAGGAGATCCAAAACATTTGACCCAAGTCAAACAGTTTAAAAGCAATGGCAGCAAATACTCAGGAAGTGTTTATAACTTCTGACTTGGAAGAAAGTCATGAAAAACTGTCCAGAAAAATCACGCCCTCATTACTCGGGTATGTAACAAATAGAATTCATTTTGGTCATCCCAATTGACCTACAACACGAGAACGTTAATGTGATTTCAGAAAGAAAGAAAAAAGGTGACTTTTTATCGAATACATTTGTCTCACCAAACTTAGGTGTTTCCTGGCGGGGGGTATTGATTTCCCCTCACATTTCATCCGAAGGGTTGAGGGCAACCCCAACACGACAGCAACTGACACGCGGGCAAGCTTTCCATCTCACGGAGCCACGCAAGACGGGATGTCTCCGGACACTCGGGTCACTTTTGACATTCCGTGTTGAGGCGATGCACAGCCCGCACGCACTGCAAAAACTCCAAATCCTACCAAGAATATGTTTTATTTATAGTCAAAATAATCCGATTGCACTCAAAAGTAACTTCTTTTTAGATCATTTCAGCGGTTTCAAGGCTAATTTCACTTGAAATAAAATGAGAAATGTTGAATTTTATTAAGAAAGAAGAATCTTACTCCACTGACATTTGTTTTTTTTTTACTTATTTCAATTAAAAAACATCGTTTGAAACTAGTATAAAAAATGCCTAAAAACAAATTCCTTTTTAGATGAGGAGTTTTATTTGAAGTGTAATCCGATTATAGTTTTGTCTAGAAATAAGACAAATATTCTTGGAAAACTTTTGAGGTTTTGCAAAGTAGATTAGAGGCCTGGATCCAAAATTGTGTGTTCAAAAAAGCTGGATAGACACACACACCTACAAAAGCTGCTGTACTGACACCTGGAAATGACACATCGTTCTCGTCCCATTCTAATTCTGCCAACATACTTTTTCGAGAGTTGAATTCTGGCACAATATAAAGCTCCACATTGCACAAATAAGACAAGACTCATTTCATGGTATATTTTAAGTCTCTGACCCAGTTTTGCTATGCGCCACCTGGGGCGTTACTGTGCTTCTCACACAAGAACTGTTAATCGTATGATAACGACACCAGAAGCAAGCTGCTGGTGTTTCCCGCTGGATAGCCGCACGTGTTCCATTCGCAACCTGTTTGGTGCAGCAAGAACTGAAAGCAGCATTGAGAGAGACGCCACGTGGGTTTGCAAGGGGGGAGGGTTAAAGGATCCGTGTGACACCGAAAGGTACGTGGAAGACAAAATGAAAAAAATGGATACGCAAATGGGGGCTATTGAATGAATATTCCGCTGAGGGACATTCCTCCTCGTGTAGTGCAGCAATGACGAGAGGCGGACGCCATAACCCGGATGGTGACGATTGAGGCAGATCTGCGATGGCGTTAGAACAACAACAACAACAACAACAAAATCAAATGTCAGTCGGGAGCAGTGGAGTGTTGTATTAATCACAGTCAAGGGGCCTCTTTAAGACGCCGACGTGCTTGAGGCGGGAGTGTCATAAAAGATAATGCAGCAAAGAGAAGCGCGTTGCAATGCAGCATGAAAAACGCCCTCCGTCTGCAGTGACTCAGACGGTGGATTCAAGGTAAAGCGGAATGTGTTTACCCTCTCTCCGGCTCTGTCTGTCTCCCCGTCTTGTTCTGCTGCTCACACGCTATAGTTCACGGACTCATCTGCTTGCGCACGTGCACTGTGGGGGAGGGGGGGGGGGGGGGGGGGGACACTTGCTTCAGCACATTATGAAGGCCTGTTTGCATTCATCAGGCCCTGTGAGCATACTGTTCTCCTCATTATCAATCTATGCGGACTAGTTTATACATGCAGTATTCTCTTCCGTGGTCTTCGTCAAACAACAGATGCATATGAGGGGCCGCTGGGGACATTATTCAGAATGAGCTCTCACACTTACTATGCAAATGCTTTAACACAAACACACAAACTACTGAAAGGCTCATAGGGACTACTCAAACACTCTCATACACACGGGTCTTGCTCTCATGAACACTACTCAAATGCTCTCATTGACAACTCAAACGCTCTCATATGCACACGTCTTGCTCTCACCAACACTACTCAAATGCGTTCACGCGAGCACGTCAATCACATTCTCGTACACATCGCTGGCATTCACGAGTTTATGTCAATCATGCTCACACGCGAATAGCGTAGTGTAGTGTCGTCTTTTATTAGGTAGTTCAATTCAAACAGTGAAATGATAGAGATGAACTGCACATTGCACACACTCAGAGTGAAGGATTTAATATTTAAAATATGTATTATTTTGATGATTGTAGCACATAGCAATAATAAAAAAAATCCCCATATTGTGAAACTAAAATACAACGTCAAAAGAAATTCAAGACATAAAGTGATTTCTAATGTAGAAATTAGTCTGGAATTTGCCCTCTGAAAAGTACTTCAGTGTTTAATCAGTCTATGAGCACTGAAGAAAAACATTTCAACTATATTCTAATTTATTGAGATGTAGCTATATTTAAAAAAGTCATAAAATGTTTGACTCTGACTGTGTGTAGTCTGGAGAGCATATCTATGACCCGAGTTTCAGTACGACAATTCGATTCCTTCATTCCCTTCGGCCACCTCATTAGGTACACCGGTCCAGGGGAGTTTATCTGAGACTATCCGGCCATCCTGCCTGCAACGAACCGAATACGTTCCACATTGTAACGCAGCGGTGTTGTAACTCTGCCTTGAGTCCAGGAGTAAACACACGTCCACTGCGCTTTAGACCGCAAGCCACATTTATTCGGCAGCATCCGCGTCCGATCATTGGCGTCTCGCTCTTGATAGATGAGCCAGGCTAGCCCTACGTCATACACGACACAGCTTCTGATTGGCCAACCATTATGTCATAGAATCTATCTATCTATCTATCTCGTGAATGCCAGTGATTTGTGCGAGAATGTGATTGATGTGTTCGTGTAAACGCATTTGAGTACTGTTGATGAGAGCAAGACGCGTGCGTGTGAGAGCATTTGAGTCGTGTAAATGAGAGCATTTGACTAGTGTCAATGAGAGCAACACCCGTGTGTATGAGAGCATTTGAGTAGTGTCAATGAGAGCATTTGAGTATTGTTAATGAGAGCAAGACTCGTGCGCATGAGAGTGTTTGAGTAGTCACTAGGAGAGCCTTTCAGTAGTTTGTGTGTGTGTGTGTGGAAGCATTTGAATAAAAAAGTGTGAGAGCTAATCCTGCATAATGTCCCTAACGGCCCCTCAAAAATGCAGGGCCCTCCCACCCCACTGCTCGGCTAATCGGATAATTCCACGTTCCCTGGGTGAGACGAACAATGAGGATGGTGGGCTTCGACGTTTAGCGCTCCCGGTGATCAGATCCACATTGTGAGACGCTCTATTGTAACAGGGCTTTCTCATGTAAATATACACTGTCAACTACAATCGCTACACTGTTTCGTCCTACATAGACGCTCAAGTGCAGTGCATCTCCATTGAACTCAAAAACATAATTATGCATGAGAGACCAAACACACACACACTTTTATACTTAGTGGACCATAGTGAGGATGAGGGAAGCACATAAATAAAACAAGCGTGAACTCTCATTGACTATAAGCGGTGTTGGGAAGATGACTTCGGAAATGTAGTTGGTAATCATTAAAAGTTACCCTGTTGAAAATGTAATAGTAGCGAAATGATTTCTATTAGGCGGCACGGTGGGCGACTGCCTCACAGTTCTGAGGACCCGGGTTCGACTCCCCGGCCCCGCCTGCGTGGAGTTTGCATGTTCTCCCCGTGCCTGCGTGGCTTTTCTCCGGGCACTCCGGTTTCCTCCCACATCCCCAAAACATGCGTGGAAGGTTAATTGACAACTCTAAATTGCCCGTAAGTGTGAATGTGAGTGCGAATGGTTGTTTGTTCGTATGTGCCCTGCGATTGGCTGGCAACCAGTTCAGGGCGTACCCCGCCTCCTGCCCGATGACAGCTGGGATAGGCTCCCCGCGTGGGAATAAGCGGCTCACAAAATGGATGGATGGATGATTTCTATTTCTTTCTCAAAGTAAAATAACACATTTTTGGGAAACAATACTCTTTTTTTCCCATTAAGTTATGCTTGAGGTAGTGTCCTTGTCAGTTAATAAAGACTTGACTTGATTTAAATGTTGACAAAAACTGCTTAATTGCCATCTTGTCCCATTCACACATTCAATTTTGAAGACTTTAATAATAACTATTCTGTAATAAATCTATTGCACCTAGGACTCTGGGGTGCTTTGTCAAAGCACAGGCTAGAAATAGAATTGATTGAAATTGACTGGGAAGCCCTATTATATTAGATCACGAGAAGGATGATGGCCTTATCCCATTCTTACATATTCGAGATGTTTGGCTCTGGTGTCCGTCCTTAAATGATCATCCTAAAGTTGCATTTGACCAGACCACTAAGTCATTGATACACAGTATGACCGATGCAAAACTACAATAGTGCTTCTGATTCCCTTTTTTTGCATGCTTGACTCTTGATTGTTACAATCAGTATTTCATGACGATGATGATGATGATGATGATGATGATGATGGATAATTTTAAACTGAGTAAATTACGGTGACCCTCTAGTGACCCTTGTAAACACGGAAAACCCTCAGACACGAACCATTGAAAAACGTAAAAACTGTTTTTTTTTGCTCAGGCCTCCCTCAACTAGGCCGCTCTGATGCAGATGAGCTCTCTCGCCCTCGTTCAACGCAGCCAATGGGACGCAGCTGCGCGGCCGACATGCCACTGGCACCGAGGTGGCGCATTTTCACATGCTTGGACACATGTAAGCTGGGTACACGTGCGGCACACAGTTGGACACAGCTACATACACACAAACACAGCTGCATAAGTTCCACCATTAAGAGCAGCAGTTTGCATTCTTCTTCTTCTTTTTTTTTTTTTCCTTTCTGTTTTTTGCGCCATGGACCAGTTTCACGGAAAGAAAAAAAAAAAACATTTGCGACTACTAATTTTGTTCAGTCTCTTTGTGTGGCCGGGTGCCGATCCGCAGTAGCGGCCGCGGCCCGGTGCTTGGGGACTGCGGTCCTGAGAGAGTCTGTGAGTGTGCCCGGATCACATGCCGCCACTTTCCCGAAGGCCATGAAAAAGGAGGATTTAATGAAAGTTGTTTGAGGATATTCAATTACATTTTGTGGGTAGGCAGTGCAAATTGATATCGCTATATTGTTCACAGCAGCGCCCCAGTCACTACGACCTTCCTATTTTGAGTTACCATAGCAACTACTTGGGACTACTTGGGCAGCTTTGAGGGGAGGCAGGTCAAGGGGTTGAGTGCTGTTCGGCAGAGGAATCAGATCTGCTCTTTGCGTGGACAGCATGTTTGAAGATTGATGTCCAGCAGGAGGGGAATGTGCGCAGCGATTTCCTTTGGAGGTTTGGCCTGTTCTGACCCGGGCAAAATTCTGCTGGCCGTGGCCGCTGCGACAGAGTTTCTATCTGACTGACGCTTCCTGCAAATATCTTCAAACATCAGAGAACGAAGGTTGAATTTATTCCAGCCTACTTTCTTTCAATCAGTTTGCAGTCGGGTGATTTGTCTCTTTTTGCTGAAGCAAGCCCACAGGTGGGCGCTTATTTTACCGTAGCCATGGCAACTGCCCACAGAAAGCCAACAGCGTTTAGACGACAAAGGGAAAAAAGCCCTTTACTTACCTTTCGAGGGGCAGCTCCTTGGATGATGGTCGGCGTGGGTGTTTTCGTCTTTGCTAAGTGCGTCTGAGCTCTGACTCGTGCAAAACAACCAGAACAAAATGGATACTGTACTGAGACTGGGGACAGTCAGCCAGCCCAGGTGGGCCACATTTGCCCCTCAAGGCGAGTCCACAGATGGGCTAAACCACAAAGGGGTTAGTTGGAGGGAAGTGGGCACAATCTTGGCACGGGGGAAGACGAGCCATCTGCCTGTCGGAACCGTTCCGTTTCAGACCGCTGCTCCGGCTCTGCAGTGTTCTCGCCACAGATGGACAGCCTTCAGAAAAGTGTGAGTCACCACGGCGCTGCCACGCAGTAACACGTCACTGGCGTACTGTACACTGATCATTTCAGCTGAAGCAAGCATTGAGCGAGCGCACTGAATAAATCCGTCGGATGTTTGCACAGGTCGAAAGGGGTTAAGAAGGAGAGCGATGGATATTTGCACACATTAAATAAACGCTGTGTAGATAGCATATATCAAATGTTTCCGACTCCAAACCCTAAATTGGACAAACACTCGCGGGAACGTCACTCCACTCTCTGCGCTCTCCTCCTCTTGTCGTCTTCGCCTCACTCCTACGCCTTCCTGTGCCATTTTCCTCCTCACTTCTCCCTCTGGCGTATTCCCGCATAAGCCTGCACAAATGGACATGTTTCAACACGCGCGCACTTTTATTTTCTCACCTTGACCTCTTCTCTCGCCGCCTTCGCTTGTGCACACGGCCTCCTTGTCCACCCGTCACGCTCCGTCCTCAGCGGTTGCCACGGCACCGATCGGTCGGGATGCGGCAGAGCATCTCTGCTGGGGGTTTATGGAAGTGGATTTGTAAGAGAGACACCAGTAAGCCTCACTCCCCGTCGTCTTAATGGCAGATTAGAGCATTAAGTCGACAAACACAGAGCTGCTGTGGAGGAAGGAACGGCAGTGAGGTGCACAGAGACTTGACAACCATCAAAAAATGCTCACAAATGAAACAAGCGCTACTTAATGGCCCACCTGTTGATTCACTGGGGGGGGAAACACATCAACATGTTTTCTAGCACACACTGACGACATTCAGGGCGAATGACCTTTTCCTAACACCACGACTGACTGCGGCTCCTTGAAGCATATGTGCCCTTTTCAATTAAAGGTTTCATAATTACACGTCCTCTTAAGGTCACAAAATGTCTTAAACATCTACGACTGACAATCACATGAACAATCAACGGCATCGTTTCGTGCTAATGGGTTCCAACACCGTTTGGGGGAAATCCCCAAAAATATTCACCAAAAATACAATAACTGTAGTGTTCCAAAATGAATGGCACATTGACTTACAAACACAGGTGCTTGATTTACCTTCACCTCATGGTCAGATGTTAAGCCTTATTTTCTTTTAATATGTAGTTGTCTTAGGTCGTAAAAAAAAAAAAAAAAAAAAAATGGATCGATTGCTGGTTGGGATTTTTCTTGTTGTTTTCTAACCGAAGGTGACACGCGTGACACGCGTGTCACGTATTGTGTAAGGTTGGCAGTGCACCTTTTATAGCGCAGGAAGCTCGTTATTGGGTAAGTGCCGTTCAGGAGTATTACAGCTCACATGTGACCTACTTCAAGTTGCCTTGATAAGCGACACTCCAGTACACCATAGTAAATATGTAGAATGTATTTTTATACTTTATATATTCATTGTCATACATTTTCAGGAAATGACATTTTGAGCAGAATACCGCAGCGTTTTCCTTTTTTGTCATGATCAAGTTCACAACCTCCACAGTCTTTTTTTTTTTTTAAATCTTAAATGGAAACCCAGCTAGCAACACTGGTTTGTTGACTTGTTAAGCACAATAGAGTACGTGGCTGACGTTCTCTGGCATTTAGCGCTGTCTTTCAGCGCATCATTGGAAATCCCAGCCAACATCTGCTCGGGGTGCCTGCCTGAATGCACAACACCTGCCCAGCACTAAACGAGGGACAGCGTTTTTAGCAGCTGAAAAAGCAGACCTTTTTTTCAAGAACCTTTTGAAACCAAGCAATGACAACAAATACTGGATTTAGATTCAATGAAATGTGGGGAGGGGGGGGGGGGGCAACAGTTTGAAACCTCTGACATGATTGTGTTTCTGGCAGTCTCGTCTGGTGTCCGGACGGTTGTCGCTCGAAAGTGGCTCTTGAGCTTTGCACCACCTGGCGTTCGAGTCACGGGCGGCGAAACCTCGTGTGGGGGCGGGGTTATGATGTAATTTTGGAAAAACTGCCAAATTCAGAACAGCTCACTCACTGTCACATTTTCAGAAATGGGTAGATAAGATTTACCAAATAAAATGTACGTCGTATAAAATTCAATTTGTAAAACAATTCCACAGCTGCTCCTCTTTCAATCCTTTTGAAATGTTGCCCAATTTCGACTCAAGGCGCTGATGGTGTTGAACATGTGAGCGTGTGTGGGTGCCCGTTTCACCCACCAGTGGTTGTACGCTTCCACCGCTATCTGACTCGTGTTCCACATGAGTAGCGATGTGTTTTGATGTGCGGGTCCCTGCTGTCTAATCCGTGCGCATCTCCACCACGGGAGAATCGGCATATGGGAGCACGCATTTCCAGCGTTCCGCTGGCATGCGCACACCACACGCACCATTTTATGGTGTGTTGAAAACCCACGAGTGGGACAAAAGCATCATTTCAGTTGAAAGAGATCCGTGGATTTGCACATAAGGCAACCCAATTTAGAAATCTCTGACTTCCTTTTCCTCTGTGTCTTTGTGGCGTAGTGCAGCAGTTCTCATGAAAAGCTGTGAGAAATGGGGATTTGGGAGGCTAGTGAGAATGGTCCCCTGAAGAAGCTTAAGTCTGTCCTTATTTATGTGATTTTTTTTGAAACGCTTTGATCTCGCACTGAGGCCGCTCACCCAAGAGTTAACGCTGTAGCTTTAATAAGGACCTTCTCTCCTCTCCTCTGCTCTCAGCCCTCTCTTTTTTCTCTCTTTCTTTTCTTGAGTTCCGATTAGCAATTCAAATGGAGGCTATTTGGATGCGCTCACACAGTTTTCTCCCCTCGGCTTCTCAGCCGGTTTGGCAATATTTTTGTTGAACCCATTTCCCCCGAACCTCACTGTTGTGATAGGGAACTAGCGGTTATGGTTGGCAGAAGAAGGTTTAATAGGAAGAGACACCATTTTTCCATAAACTTGTTATTGGAACAGGAATAATATTATTTTTTTGAAACTTACCACCTGGTAAGGGTATGTGAAGGATGAAATGGAAACAAAAGCAAACTGTGGACTGTATCCACTTGGTCATCAACAAAACCTTCCCCCTCGAATGGAATGACAAAACTTTGAGGGTATTGTAAATGTAATTAACTGTACTTCCTGGACCAATGCCCTACCTCTCCCTCACTGCACCCCAAAATATCATCTGGGGAGGTTTACCAAGGAAAATAAATGCTTCATATTTGCTAAATGTTATGGTTTCCTTCATGCAGTATTGCTGCACCTATGGGTTTTGTGTACACCACTCCTGGTTAAAATCGCAAATGCACTTTTGAAGGCTGTCGATTCAGGACTCTTAACAATTCTCATCCTCCTTGACAGACTTGCCTCTATTGGTTGTTCAGGGACCCCCTCTCTTAGTTCAAGTTCGCTCTCTGGTCAGTCTCAGACACCAGAATTTTCAGATCCCATCACTCCCTGGTCAAAACGGGTGTTCCGCAAGGCTCTGTTCTCGGCCATCTCGTCTTCATCAATTACATTCTTCTACTCTTTCAGATTGTCAGGAAATGTGGTATTCAGTTTCACTGTGACAAGGATAACTCGGCTCTAAAGCTCCAAAACTCCTGCTGCCCTTCTCCCATCCTGCCTATCTCTCCTTCGACTGCAGATGTCAAAACCTGGTTCCAACTTACCAGCAATAAACCTCTACTCATTAGCTGAAAATCTGCCTTGACCGAAGTTGTTCACTTTCTATTGGTACGTAAATTGTCTCTCCTTCTCCCAAGGTTAAGAATCAGGGTGTCGTCCTCAACATATTAGCCTCCTTTGAACACATCACCCAGTGGTGGGAAGTCACAAAGTACAAATACTTTGTTACGAGTTTACTACTTTCCAGTTTGTCATGCTCCTCCTCAGTTTGTGCTCAATGCATAGATGTCAGTGAAATATCTAATTTTGTGGCTGTTGTTTAATTTTAATTCTCACTTTCTCGATAATGTGCTCTTTGCACATACCTGTATTTGTATTTATGTTTGAAATGATAACATACATTTGGATTCAATTATATGTTTAAAAAAAATACATTTTCTTAATTGGGCTTCTATAAAAGTGGGCCACAACTTGACAAATGGTGACAAAGTTGGGTGCCAGGATGAGACCGCTTGAGAATTTAGGATCACTTCCTGCTAAATATCCATGTGAGATGTGGTCAAACAAGGGATCAACAGCTAATGAGTGAATGGCATCGCCTACAACTGTGCGTCTACGCCAGCAGCCAGAAACGAGGCTGCGCTGCAATATTATCCAACACAAACGGAGGCTGGCGAGGGAAAGCGACAGTTAACAGCAACGGCTAGTTCAATGTGTCACTGGCCTGTCAATCAGGTCCAACTGATTAACTTGGCTTGTTCATCTAAATGTATTGTATCACCTCCTTGCCGAAGCATAAAGCGATGCTGTCACGCGTGGTGGGCCGGGGGCTGCAGCGCACTGCTAAGTCAGCGCTCTACTTAATAAGTCATTTTCATTAAACAAGCGTTCATTAAACATTCATTCATTCACTCATCCTCATTTGCATTTCTCATCATAGAAGCATTCATAAAACATGAAGCATTCATTTGTTCACTTGTTCTCATTTGCATGCTTCCAAAGGCATTCTTCAAGAAATGAATGGCGCTGAAATGGGCAGCGGGCGAGGGGAGGAAGGTGAGAAGAGGCAGAAGGGCAGAACAGATGTTGTCTTGTAAATGAAAGGAGAATGCGATTGTTTCATCTCATCATGATGTTGAGGCACGCGGGAGAAATGTCAAAATGCCTGTTGCACATCATGAAATTAAACCTACTCTGATGTCAAAGCATGTAGAAATGGAAAATCCACAGCAGGTTACGGTTGACAAAACTAACAAACATGTCAGCTGCCTATACCTCGACATATACTGTATAGTGTATGTAATTGCCTACATTGTGGTGAGGCAGATGACATTACATCGTGGAACCGCATTGTCTGATGTCTTCTCTGTGTGATTTAAATTTACATTCAGCAAATCCTGTGTTACAGAGAAACTTGGTTGAATACCACAACAGGTACAATTTGTTTGTTTGACTGTCAATATGTTGAATCCAATAGGGATTATACAGCAATAGGAGATGGTCTTCATATGTCTCCCACGCCTGCAAGCATGATCCATCCTCGACCCTTCCTTCAATACCTCCTCCTCCCCTTCCTACTTTCAACCGGCGCCGTCAGGGGAGACGAAGAAGACGACTGAGTGACAGCTTGTGTGATCCTCCTCGCGGGCTCAACGCGAGAAGGAGCACTGTCAACATGAATATGTTCCCCGGATTTGCCGCGGTCACAGAACAGCCGCGGCCACCAGGACTCTTCATCCATGATCAGAGGAGGAGGAACATAAGATAGTCAGCAGCAACAGCACAACCCCCATGCCTACCTCACCTACCAGTCACAATAAAAAAACTTGAACAAATACCAGACAAACAATATGTATCTCCAAAAGTCTCCATGTTCATCAGTCCATGGTGGGACAAAGTGTCTCTAAATGGAGAAAGTTCAGCACTGTTGCTTCTCTTACAAGGAGTGGCCATCCTGTAAAGATGACTGCAAGAGCACAGCACAGAATGCTCAGTGAGGTCAAAAAGAAGCCAAGACATCCAGATGAAGACATACAGAAATGATTGGCACTTGCTAACATCTCTGTTGACAAATCTACCATACGTAAAACATGAAACAAGAATGGGGTTTAGGGGAGAACAAGTTTGTGTCTAAAAAAACAAAACAAAAACAAAATGCTGCACGTTTTAAATTTGCTAAAGAGCACTTGGATTTTCCACATCACTACTACTAAATTATTCTGTGGACAGATGAAACTCAAGTTGCATTGTTTGTGAGTAACACGCAACACCTTGTGTGGAGCAAAAATGGCACAGAACACCAACATCAAAACCTGATCCCAACTGTGAAGCATGGTGGAGGGAGCATCAAGGTATGGGCGTGCTTTGCTCCCTCAGGGCCTGGACAGCTTGCTATCATCAACTGAAAAATGAAAGCACAATTTTATCAAGATATTGTGCAGAAGAACCTGAGCATATGTCCAACAGTTGAAGCTCAAAAGAGGATGGGTTTTGCAACAGGACACGGATCCAAAACACACAAGCAAATCAACAAGAGAATGGCTTCAGAAGAAGAAAATACGTGTTCTGGAGTGGCTCAGTCAAAGTCCTGATCTCAACCCCAATGAGATGCCGGGGCATGACCTCAAGAGAAGGATTCACAGCAGACATCTCAGGAATCTTGCTGAACTGCGACAGTTTTTTTACAAACAGAATGGTCCAAAAGTTACACTGATGGTTGTGCACATGTGATCTGCAACGACGAAAAACGTTTGATTGAGGTTTACGATGTCAAAGGGACAACCAGTGATGACGTCCAAGGGTTCACTTACTTTTTCGTCCATGTCCTGAGAATGTTTACAGGTTATGCTCTATAAAAAGGTGAAAAAATATCATTTGTTTGCATGGTATTCGTTTCAGCAGACTGTTTATTCTTGTGGTTTAGAAGAAGGATCCGATCACATTAGATGAACAATTTATGCGGACATTTAAGAAGGGTCTAAATACATTTTCCTCCCACTGCAGCGACACTGTTATTTTTTTATTAGTCAGACAGAGTGATGAATGCTGATACATTTCTCTGAGTCGGATATGAGTCTCAACATATAACTCAGTTGTGAGCAGAAGGTTTGGTATGAAGTGTTTAAAAAGCAATGAGGTGAACACCTCAACTAATGCTAAAGCTATGTTTATGTTTTCACCGGTAGCTCACCACAGTAAGCTTTCCGACTTGTGTTTCTACTGTGGTTTGTGGGTGCCAATGACAGTGTCAGCAATATCACCGTTTGACCATCCCACTAACTTAACAGAAACTCAGAATTTCCGTTTTTTTTTTTTTATTATAGTAAAATAAACACAATATACAGTACATTCCAATTTTTTGAAGTAATAATTATTCTGTCTTTGTCCTTCCTTTAGGTATCAACGTCAGTGTACCAAAAGGTGTATACAGTCGGTGAGTCAATTGTTTCGGTTCCGTTGTCAACCGTTGACGATGTAACTTTGTGCTGTGGACGTATGTTGCACAGGGAAGAAAAGGGAAAAAAACGGTTAAACTTTACATCATTGCGCTCCATTGAATTCTTCATAAATAAACTTAGTGAGAAAAGAAAACTCGGTTGTAGTTTCCTCTTTTGCTACCAGTAATGATAACAGATTTTTCATTTCGCAGTTATCAGCAGATACATGCCGCCGCTACGAGTAATAAGTCAAGGTAACCAATATGAAGCAGGCATATGTCCTGCGGTGAAATGATGATGTCGCTTTGGAATTTCTCATTTCTATGAAGACATTTTTCAATTATACACTTCGATGCACAGTGACATTAATGGTGCAGCTCAGTGAGGGTTGAAACCCCTCGAGGACTTGATAAAGAAACTTAAGTTCAGAATATGCTCACGTGACCAAAGTCACAAAGTTAATGAAGCTGATCTTGAAGCTGAAGCTGATCTTTACTCATTCCATCTCTTGTTTAACAAGGACCTACTGTATGTTTAGAGTCTTCTCTCATACTGGGGACAGTGTGTACAGTAGCAAGATTCGGAACATGTAACATCTCTTTGTGCAAATTACACTCATTTTAATGAGCAACAACAACAACAAAAAACATTTTCAAGTTAACATCACTACGACGAAAATTGTCATCACCGAGGAAAACATTGAGCTTGACGTATCTGTCAACTTGCGTGAAGGAGCTTGCCAGCGGGCGCAAGCGTGGACACGTGCTCTGCAGAGTTGCACACAGAGAGGAGAGGAGGCCACCTGAATACCAATCCAATTGGGATACCAAACCTACGGGGGGGGCAGGGAGGAAGGCGCGACGGCAGACCCGCTTACCAAACCTTAATTAGAGAGGATGATGGCAATGCTGTCTGCGCTACCCGCCATCCAGCCCCAGGCTGCAGGTGCGATATGAAATGCACGACCATAGCTGACTCATGAACACGGAATTATTTTGTTCAGAGCTCGGAGCAAGGTCATCGTGGGAAAAGCGCAGGTCTCGCCATAATTGCTGCTGCATGATTACGGCGCACGTAAAAGAACATCAAACAGCAATAAATTGTCACATAATTGAAAGTGGGAAATAGATTTGCTTTCATGGAAGTGGAGCCAGGGTAACGGGAAGGAGCTTCCTAAAATATGGGCAGAAACTGTTTGTGGCTAAACACAAAAGGTTTTGTTTCTGTTTTTGTATCTCAGTGTACCTTTTTCATGTTTTGTCGGCTCGTTAGGGTTCCGCCCACACCCGTTGCCGTCAGGCGAATACCAATCCGCTTCCTCCAGCCGCTTATGTCTGGTCCAGGTGTGCCTCGTCGTCTGGTCAGTTTACCTGTATTTCGTTACCTGGCGGTTCATCGTTGTTGTTGCAAGCCACGGTTCCCGAGTCATATCATCTATGAGTTTATGCAGTGTTGTTATTCTTTTTTTTTTTTTTTACACTTTACACTTACCTTAACCATGAGCCTTCATCTCAAGCAATTTTCGAGAACAAACACAATGTCACCTCCCGCACATGCAAATCCTCCGATCATCATCATCTGAAAAATTCATTAAACCCCTGGGCCCTTCCTCTACCTGTCTCCACTAATGGCATGTCGCATGAATAATGCATAAGAGCAATATGCATTTTTGTATTACAAAACACAGAGGGCTACTGTGATCTCCAGCATGCGTTTCACTTTCAAAGCGTGCGCACTCGCAGTCACCTGATCAAACGTGTCAAACCCGAGCGAGGATCCGTGGCGGTGCAGCTGTGCCGGCCGGCCCCATGGGGTGAGATGGGCTTCCCTTCCTCTCATTTTGCCCCCGTGATCGCTCTCGTGTGAATTCAACCATCTGTCCTGCATTAAGTGGACATATGTTTGTTTGCTTTTTTTTTTTTTTTGGAGTGAAAACAGTAATACAAGCAAATCAAAATCATTTGAGACACCAACAAGGCAGAAACACGAAATGTGATGACTAATCCGAAAGCTTCACAGTTGAGAGGTCAACGTTCGAATTTCAGCTCGGGCCCTTGCTCTGTTGTTGTTGTTGTTGTTGTTGTTGTTGTTCGCCACGTGCTTGCGCGGGTAAATTGTGCACATTTGCCATGAGGTCAACATGGTATGGTATGGTGGTTTTCCACATAATGTCAGGAAGGTTTTCTTTAAATGATGTATTTACATCTCATCATGTTTTGTTACCAATTTGTGTAAGGACCAAATAGGCGGTTCATTCCAAAAATAATGATCGATGGTTTTAATTTTTTAGAGGAAACATCCAAGGGTGCTTTTGATGCCTTCATTCAAAATTAAGAAAAGTAAACATCATGCAATATAATGAAATTAGTTATATTACTTTGAGAAAGTCATTGAAATAGTTACACTACATTTACAATACAGTGGAAGTACAAGTACCTCGTAATTGTAACTAACTACATTTCCAAAGTCATTTTCCCAACACTGACTACAAAAAGGACTCAGCACCCCATCCCCCGACAAGAAAAAAGCTCAATGCAAGCCACAGATTTATATACCATTTCAGAGCTGTAGTAGAGTAGGATTTTGACTTTATGAATACTAATAAGTAGCTAAAGGGGAGATTTAGTCCAAGTGCATTCACCTCGCTGCCTCTTCTGCTTTCCCCTCTCCTGCTTTTGCTCTCCTCTCCTCCACTGGGACAAGCGCTCACTGAACACTGGAGGGTTGTCCCCTCTGACTCGAAGTGTTACATGGTCCAGATGAGGGAACACAACGGTGAGGAGCGGACAATTTGATGTTTGAATGCGGATAATTCCCCACGGACGGAGGGACAGCGAGATAGAGCTGTAGAGATACAGTAGGCAAGAGAACCAACGTACAAGAATAATCTAAGAGAAACGTGCACCAAGAGCGCAACAGTGCTGAAATAACGCCCCCCCCCTAAAAAAATTAATAATAATAATAAGGAATGAATGAAAGGCATCATCTCATTTTTTGTTGAAAAAAACAAAGTTGTCCTGGTGGAGCAGAGGAGTTGGAAAACAGAGAACAGCCATTCCCGAATCTTGACAGGTGTCGTGGGGAGCTGCGCAATGCGGGATGTCAGCTTTCTGACAGTGTATACACAGCCGTTAGTCAAAGAGAAGAAAGATTCTCCACAGTTGGGTTTCACTGGAGGATTCTGCGTTTGGATGGTAGGCAGCAGTGTAGTTGTCAAGGTGATATCAAGATAATAAAGATAAACAATATTTCCCCCCCCCCCCCAAGTAGGATGTACATCTTGGTCATATACTCATGTCACATGTACATTCGTCTCAGTTTGCATTCCTCTAAAAATGGAGGCACATGCCCTGTTACATTAAAAGAGAGGTTATCATTGCATCTTTGCTCTTCTCGATGACAGCATAACAACAACAACACACAGAGTGTCTCTCGCCTGCTCCTACTCATTTGATTTTTCCCTTGCATCGCTTCAGTAACCCCGTTTGGACCACTGGGCTAATTAAAGGCCCCACAAACTCGAGTAAAAGAGAATCATATGCGCTCGCCAACAGAAAGTGCAAAGTCACACAACCTGGATTCATTGCATGTTCTGTCTTCGTTAGAGCAGAACTCAAATTTACTGACGCCTTCTGCTCACTTTTTTCTCAAATCATGAACCCCTTCATTACTGAATATTCTTCCACTAAATCAATTTCACGAAGTCACAATATAGTTTTATGAAGCATTGGGATAAGTGTGGTAAGCGTTGCACATAAAACAACTGCATGAGCAAATGTCACAATCTAATCAACATTGGGAAACTTGAGCATGAACAGTAGAAAAAACAAAAACACAAATGTCAACTAATGCAATAAGACAAAACTATTACTGAAAACAAACGGCTCTATCGTCATGACCGGCGTAAAGACCGTGTTTCCGTAATTTCGCAGACACATGCCAGCCGGCGTATTTAAAAAAGGGGCGGTCTGCGCCGCCGGTGGAGTGAACACAGCCGACTCGACTCGCCGCGAATCAAAGTGGCTCCTCTCGTTCCCTTTAAATGTTGCGCAATGACAGTCTTGCACGGAGACGTCTCTGTGCGGAAGAGGACCGCGCGTCATCGCAGCGATTCGCGGGTGACTGGAGCATGGCGATGTGGCAACAGGCAATATGAGCGGGTGCCCTTATTCAATATACAACAGGCTAGCAACTTAAATATGTCCACAGACGTCACGCATCTATACCCCACAATCATTCGCGTATGCTCCCACATACAGTAGCCGCATGCCGGCCAGTGGGATGATTTAAAGAATATAATAATGATAATAATAATAATAATAATGCATTCAATGAACTGATTTCTACAATGATTCCGAGGGTTTGATGCCCGATGTTCACATATTTACAAGTACGAACGGAATACGTCTGACATCCACCAAACACGTCCGCAGACCTCACAATCTGCCCGACTGTGCCCCGATCAAAGTAACCAAAATTGCTTGAGACAAGCCATCTACCTACTGCGCCGGACTCGGACGTGGTCTCAGCAGGCTTAAGTTTAGACCGGCATTCTGACACCAAATTAGCACATACGCCGGCACATGTCCAAGGACACACCCTCATTGCGCCGAAACGTCCAAATTGGCAAACACTTTTTCATTTTTTGGACTCTGTTGTCTACAAAAATAAACCCCAAACAGAGAATGAACAAACGGTTCAACAAAAACCCAAAAACGTCTGACTGACATTTTGAGGTCTTCAGGCTAAAAAGCCTACAGGGACGCTGCAGGAAAGGAGACCGGCCATCCGAATCTCAAAGATGAGAAATTACATTTTATCAGATCATCGTGGGAAACGAACTGCCTCAAGAGGGAAGCAAAGATTGCACAAAGGTCTTTTTTCATCTTTGCAGTTTGTCATTTATTAAGAGCTTGCTTGTCAGACACTAATAGTATCCATTATTTTGCTAAGGTTTGTTTCTGTAGCAGGATGACTAGAAATTTGCTGAATCGCCGATCAAACAGCAAGTCTGACTTTATGTCTCGGAAAGAAGCTCAGCTGATGTTAACCCGTCAAGTCTTGCGCCACGTTTTTCTTGCCGCGGGGGTTTAATCCCGTTATAGCACTGCGAACAGCATGGTAATTATTCAACCTCAGTTGGTAATCGCACATAACCTCCAAACCTGCATACAAGCTATTTAAAACCCTGTCAGGATGGCGCATGACCCTGTCAGCTCAGCTAAGGTAGTCATTGTACAGTGCACTTCAGGCGAAAACAGAAAACAAGGACATGGACAAATAAAGAGGATATTCTCTCGTACGGAAGATTCATGTAATGAGGGTTGAAGTGGCCTCGGCAATTCAGCCGTACAAATAATGTAATTCTTTTCGGAGACCAGAACAAGCTTTCCATATAGCTTGTTCTAGAGGGCTAGAATCGTTTTGTTTGAGAGGCACATTTCAAACTCCACAAATACTGGATAAAAAGATACACGATGTTCATATTTGGTGCAGTTCCCTTAGCATCCATACTAGCATTTTTTTTATCATTAGGTCACAGATCGCACCAGAGTTTATTTTAAACTAACAAATGACATTAATCTTTTTAAACAGGGATGTCATACTTGTTTTCTGTCCGGGCCGCTTCGTAACATTATGGTTGCCCGCAGGAGGACGCCTGTAATGGGGAAACCACCAAAATGTTTAATTGTGAGCGTGTAATGGTACTTACCTCGGTTCTAAAGAACCTATAGCGTCCATATGGCCTGTATTTCACTAACAAGTCCTCGTTATGTATTTTTTGCTCAAGAAAATGAAACTGGCAGTCATTTCCAATAATATCAATATATTTTCGATCAACTGGTAAATACGTAATTGCCTTTGGAACGTCGCTTTTTCTCGCCAAAATCTATGCGCCGCCATCTCTTGGTGTGATGTCAGTGACAAAACAGGAGACTCAATTCGCTGCATAGCCAGTGGGGAAGAGGAATGTACTATGCTGTAAAGTGGCAGTATTTACGTATATTTTATACATCGCTGCACCTCCAAAACAACTTTTCTGGAAGTTACAAAAAAATGGCATCTTGCTTGAGTTTCCCAAAACTACTTTGTTCAAGTCATTCCACCTGACATCGGTATAATATACCGTTGTACACTCACATCAACTCAACAGCATCCCAAAATTCTGTTCAATTGCTAATTTAGTGTCCTTGGCGATATGACTGACCATGGCACCTGCCAACCGTGCCAATCAAAGTCCGCCGTGGCCACACAACGCCACCGCCATACAAAACGCCTCTAACCTCACAAAAGCGAACGCCTCTTGCGTCATCTTCGCAAACTCTTTTTCAAAGGTGAGCGGTGCGATCGATACAACTATTAGGCCGAAACGAATCTGCACGCACTTACCTCATGCGCTGCATCCATCTGCAATTAAGCATTACAACGACGGAGCTTCACAAAACAAGCCTGCCCAAATGCATCCAAACTCACGCAGGTTTTCGACCTCAATGTAGATGGACCAACATTTTGAGTCTATTTGGGTGGGATTTTTTTCTGCAGACATTCTTTGTAAATCCATAATTATTCTTCAACAGAGTCAGGTGGTCACGTTTGTACAAAGCAAGAGAGAGGCACGATAGCATCCTTACATGAAGCGTCGGTGACATGAACTATACGGCAGAATGTTTCACTAAGAGGTCAAATAATATTTGTGGATTTTTGTACAAATATATGGTTTTGTCAAACTATTTTGTGCAAAAGCTAAAACCAATTTAGAGCTTTAGATTGACCACATGTTGATCATCGCCGCCATTTTTGTCCGAAAATATGAATAGCGGGCATCAATAGTCGTGCGTCGTCTAACGGGGCGCTCCAGTGTGTTCCGCTAACACGTGTGTGTGTGTGTGTGTGTGTGTGTGTGTGTGTGTTCACTGTGATGGGTAAAATGCAGAGAACACATTCCGTGTGCATGCACGCATGTTCACGACAATAAAGGTGATTCTTCTTCTTCTTCTTCTTCTTCTTCTTCTTCAAACATGACACCTTCTTTTCATGGAAAACAAAACCTGCCTGTTAATCTCGTTTTAAGAGCAATAGCCGTGTTGAGTGTACTTGTTGGCAGGTTAACACTTAATACCATTCACCCTTCCCCTGTGAATGCGGCAAATGATTCTTTTCTTTGTAGCCGACGTGTGTGATTTTATTTCCAGGCACAATCGTGTCATGATGGGATTATGCATTGTGTGTACAGCTGCAGTCACAGGATTAGGGATGACGCGAGTAAACACCGTTGTAACCAACTGCGCAACTCCAGGCCTTCACATCACAAACAGAGGCTTGGAGTGTAGTTCGGCAATTCAATGAGGAGTCGTATCCGTGTCGACATACAAATCTATCAAAGGGTATAAAATAGTCACGGACCGAGAAACGTCAACAGCGTGGCTGTGATTAAGAACTATCGCAAATCCTTGAATAGCTTGTGCTTCATGTATTGTGCGGAAACAAAACAGCTCATCGCAACCTGTCAAGCTTGCCTTGTCTTGCTCATATCGTCATTTGGTTTTGGTGACCGCAGGTACGTGTAGGCGGGCAGGCAACAAGCAACGAGCGCCAGAAGTGGCACGTGCCGACCGAGTTTGCGAGGCACGCCATTATCGCGACTTTCCCACCTCAGGCGACGTGTCCAAAACAGCAAAGAGGCAAAAGCAAAACGCACACGCGCAGAATGAATCATTCGATGCTGGCTAAAATGTGGACTAGTGACGCCTTACGTGATGGACTGGCGTCACACAGATTAAGCCAGTGTTGTCAAATTCAGGGGCCACATAGAGCCCGATTTGATGTCAAAGGGGCGGGACCACAGAGCATACCGTACGTAATGCAATAAGAAATACTACATTTTCCACTTTCTTTTCATGTGAAACAAGTACAATTTGAAAACTCTTTAAAATTGAATGAAAATAGTTTTTTGTAGTATTTCACAAACCCTCGCATTTCTTGAGATTTTGTTTCAATGTATGCATAATAACTCATCACAATGATTTTATTTTAAAGGCACAAAAATTCAAGTCACGGGTATTTACAAGTGAAAAATATAGTGCTCACTTTCAAATTAAAGACCAAGGAATAATTACCATTCCATTTTCTACCCGAGCATCATCATTTTAGTCCCCACCACCTCCGTGTCTTATGTATTTTTTCACTTTCCAATACCATCCATACCAACCTCAGGTATGACCGATCCTAAATGAATGGTCACGCTCAGTCAAGCTCTCATGTAGTGATGCCGGCACAAATATGTCCACTGATACTCATCGAAAACATGCAATTTCCCCCTGTCAAAGTTCCTGTAACCCAGCGATATTTTGTCATGACGATGCACAGAGTCAAATAGTCACGAGGCGGAAACAGGCCAGCTCGGTGGAGGCTAGCCAAGATGCTGCGCTTCAACGAAAGGACCACAACTTGATTGCAGCGAAAAGAATTGCGGGGTTAAAAGCGCTCCGCAACCTGACTCGTTATCCGGGGCGCCTGCATCCCGTTGACGTGTGCTTCTCCGCTCAGCAGTTGCTGAGGAGGAAACTTGGCAGCAGCATCCAGTAGAACAGAGAACGAAAATTGAGGTCAATCCAAATGTCTGTTTATTGGTTAACGCCAATATGTAAACAAAAAAAACAAATACTGTAATTCACAAATTCCAAATCATTGTTAGCACTGCCGTCTGCCTCAAAGTGAGGTTCTGAACCTTTCTGTGTGGTCTTCAAATGGTTTTTTTCCCCCTGCAATCGTAATCTGAGGTGAACCCCACCTCGCGCCGAAAAAGTCCGCTGAGAAATGAAAAGTGGTTCGAAATAGATGATTGAATAGATGGCTGAAATGTGTCACTTTATAGTTGGGCCTATCTTAAAAAAAAAAAAAAAACATTCAGTATCCTTTCAATGAGGTTTAGCTCGAAGCACTGCAAGATTCTAAATGTATTACATCAATAGATGGTGTCTGTTTGTGTACTTAATGCTGCACCGGGAGGAAAACGAAGGTGAACCCTTTGGAATTCAGTTGGTCGTCAAATGTAGTCTGACCATTTAAATCACAAGAAAAAAACAAAGCCTGCTTAAACTAATATCTTTTCATACTTTTATTGAAAATAAACATTGACAGAACGGGGAGGAAAAAGTAAGTGAACCCTTGGTTGGCAGCAAGAACGTTTCCTGTAGTTGCAGATGAGACGTGCACAACCGTCAGAATGAATTTCCGATCGTTCCTCTTTACAAAACTGCTGCAGTTCAGCGAGAACTGCAGGAAGTCCAAGAGGTAAGGGAGTGCGGTAGTATTGTGAGTTGAAGCGAACAATCAAAATAAAATCTCATGAGGTCAACTCCCCACTGCATGCTGGATGACCTCATTCCCAGACAGAGGAGAGAAAATAGCTGCCCTGAATGCGGAGCATGAGTGAAAACAACCTCGCTCAGGGGAACAAGCGCACAGTGGCCGACGCGGCCCACCCGTCCCGTCGCGTGCGTTTCTCACCTGGTAAGCGTCGCCCCGGGCGACGTGACAGAGGTCGTGAGCGCCGGCTGACGGGAGCCACGGGGGAAACGAGGACAACACACAACACCGTCGTCATCTTCGTCTGCAGGTCCCCCCCGTTTTGTGAAACCGCGCAGACGATCACGGGGCGGTCACTTGTCCCAAGGCTTTGCGCAGTGGTCTTCAAACTGCTGCAACAACAACAACAATTTCCAATATGACACTTGTTGCACACACCAAACACACGCTGAGCAGCTAACGATATTAAAGCTGCAAATTGGTTTAAATTGCCCAAAAGGTACGAATATATTTAATATTGGGGTAGGGGGTTGCAATAGATTTTTCGAACAGCGCGATGCTGTTGATGGCGGGTTGTGGGGCGACGCACTTTTTCTGGAGCCTCACAGGCGCTTGGTCGTGGCCTTTTGGAGGCTCGTGTGCTATTTGAACCCCGTGCATAACTTCATTTTCTATAGCGCCTGTCCTCGTTAGGGACCGCGCTGAGCCGGAGCCTATCCCGGGTGACTTGCGCCCGGGACTGGTGGGACAGACAACCATTCGCACTCACATTCCCACCTATGGGCAATTTAGAGTCTTGAATGAAGCTAACATTTGCGTTTTAAGATGTGGGGGGGGGAAGCTGGAGGACCCGGAGAAAACCCAGTGAAGCACGGAGAGAACAGGCCAGAGGACATAATACATTACATTCCGTCATAAAAGATTCGTAACTGGATAAAAACAGGTGCAGCAATTATTTAGCAGAGAATTGTTTTGCAGAGCCCACGTGATCGCAACAGCTTGCTAAGATGCTAAAATAGTAGCAAGGAGGGAGAGTGAATGTTGCATGCTTAAAGTCGTTTATTGACGCTCCAGTTGAAAGTCACTCCAAAAAAAATAAACGCACAAAATAATTACACCTAGGAATGTTTAAATACATCACAGAATCCGTTTTGTTCAGAAAAATCGCTAGCTCAACGCTAACGCACAATCAATGAAAGACACCATTGACGAGCTCACGAAAATTAGCTGGTTGGTGATAACGGATGGGACGGGCCAAAACTCAGTTCTGCCATATCGGTATCGGATCGGACGCGAAACAGCTGGAACGGGAAATCCCAAAACGCAACATTGCATTTGTGTCACGCGGCAGAGATCTGGACGGGAAGAGACAGAAACGTCAATATGGATTGAGCACGTAAAACTAATTGTTTAAAAGAGGCAAAGAAGCAGAGATAATGATTATCAAAGTCTGAGGTCAATACATGCATAATGGAATATAAAAGCAAATCAACGTTCAATCAAGATTATTGGCTTCCGTGCAGTTTATCGATCGCCAATTTAAATACGATCCGACACTGAGAAGGGATGAGCGGCTTTTAGTATAATTGGAAACTTACGTTACTCCACATTAAATTCAAAACTTGACCCTGTGTTGGGGGGGGAAACTAATTACATGTAAAGAGATGATGTAATTTCATTACAAAATTGTAATCCATTACACTACTGGGAGAAAATGGAGTATTAAGATTCAGTTGCCTTGGGAAATGTCCGTAATTACAATTTTAGTTACATTTGAAAAATAGCCGCAGACATAATGTACTTATTTATAATATCACTTCCTCCACCTCAAGTGGTTGCTCGTGATTGGCTCTCTCAGGTCATGTGCCATTCTGCCGTAGTCTCAAACATGACATATTTCCAAATATGCCGTGGAAGCGGCCGGTTAGCACATCTGCCTCACAGTTCTGAGGACCGGGATTCAAATCCCGGCCCCGCCTGTGTGGAGTTTGCATGTCCTCCCCCGTGCCTGGGTGGCTTTTCTCCAGGCATTCCGCTTTCCTCCCACGTCCCAAAAACACGCGTGATAGGTTGATTGAGGACTCTAAATTGCCCGTAGGTGTGAATGTGAGTGCCAATGCTTGTTTGTTTCTATGTGCCCTGCGATGGGCTGGCAACCAGTTCAGGGCGTACCTCGCCTTCCACCCCGGAGATAGCTGGGATCGGCTCCGGCACGCCCGCGACCCGCGTGAGGATAAGTGGTACAGAAAATGGATGGATGGATGGATGGACGTGGAAGCGCCACCTTGTGGTGCAATCTATTAGCTTGTCTGAGAGTTTGAAAAGGTTAGATTTTCAACACTTTCATTTTTCACACATTCACGTATCTAGGTTGTCATATGAAGCAGTATTGTCTAAATTGTGCACATTTGTCATTAGGTCAACATGGTATGGTATGGTCATTTTCCACATGCTGTACACATACAATGCAACAAGCTAATTTTTATATTATGTATTTATATTTCATCATGTTTTGTTATCAATTTATTATTTGTGTAAATAACAAATATGTTGTTAATTCCAATATAAAGATCTATGGGGTTTAATCCAGTTTTTTAGAGGAACCATCCAAGGGTCATATAGATGCATTCATTCAAAATTAAGAAAATTCCAATGTAATCTTGTAACAAACTCAATTACCAAAGTCCTCTTCCCAACACTGACTATCAGAAACTAGTTTTTGCTTGCAATTGAAAATGTATGGCAAAGGTCGGAGTGGGGTCAGGCACAGAGTGTGCCGGGTTTCCGTTGGCATTAAGGCGGTGAGTCACGAATTGGCAGAGGAAAGGTTAGGCTCCACGCTTGTGTGACAGCGTACATCACGCATGATCACTGACCACCGGGAGGCGAATCCCATTCAGTATTCCGTCAACATGCCACATCTCATCTGCGTGTTTGTGTCGCTCACGTGGGCCTCGCGTGACAACGTGACTTCGACCCAGTAAATGTGGTCTCAATATCGCATGTCCGTGTGTGCACCGGTGCCACGGGAAACGCAGGAAACACGAGCTGGATTGTGTGAGCGGATCCAGTGAAATTTCACTCACTCACACACACCTCATTTTATTTCTCTGTGTCACATCAGACAGCAGCAAATCACACGCAGGCACAACGGAATTAAGTCCACGAAACATTAAGGGGTCGCTTCCGCGGAGGAGGTTTTTATTCATATACATACATCTACTACCAAAAGATGATCAAACGCGGCACGTCTGCGGCAGATTTTTCAAATGGCTACTTCAGTTGCGCGCCCCGGGCCTAATCGCAGACGCATGACAATAGGACCCTCGCGACAGTGAGGAAAAGCGTAGCTCACCAAAATACTCCCGCTAAACAGGCCCGGCTAAAAGTAGCTCACACTAGATCGATGAATGCCTCAACAAATATTTGACCCTTTTTATTATGTCGTCTGATTTGACCCCGGAACAGCAGGATGCGGATTTAGTATAAGTGCTTCAAGTTTCACCAAAAAGGAGGAAATGAGCAAAGATTCTCATTCGGCAGGGCAAGGGACGAAGTCATCTTTCATGCTCCAGTCTCGGTATTCGCGGAAACATCAAAGACCCCCTCCCAACTCCTTGAGGCACCAAAATCGAAGAAAGCAAAGCACTCAAAGGATTATTCTCCTCCAGTCGCATGTGGTCACACTCTCCCGTCGATGACACAAGGCTGCGCGAGTGTGTGTGCGCGCGTGTGTGTGTGTGTGTGCGTGTGCGCGTTTGTGCACACTCAAATCCAGGGACCGTGCAGGAGGAAGGACAAGTTGAAGAGCAAAATATAATTACATATAAAATACCAAGATTTTTTTTTTTTTTTTTTTTTTAAATATATTTAAAAAGTAGCAACACGGGGAAACTGCTGGACTGTGAATGAATCCAGGTCGTGAATACTTGACAAGAAAAAAATCCTTTTGTAAATACAGAAGTACTGATGCTACTTCACTGGTACAAAAGCACAAAAGTCCAAATTCTATACATAAAATGTTTGCCTCTTATTGACCTACACGACGCTCCTGACTAGAAGGAAAACAAAACAAAACCCGGACATAGGTTAGCTGCGAGCTATGTTTTAATCGGGACTGAACTGACAAGTCCTGCATGAGCGAAACAAAACAACGTAACGACAAATCATCATCATTAGGCAGAGAACTGTAGAATGCTAGAAGCTGGTGGTTTTTAGGTTGGCATTAATCAACACATTTGCTGCTAATTATTGGAGCTGACAACATTAAACAATTCTCTTAAATAAGGCTGGATAGGGAATACAATACAATACAATGGAAAGCCACTCTTCGCAGGGGATAAGGACCGGGCCCGACCGCGAATAGCAAAAATTTGCGGATAACGGACGCCCATTATATTGGCATTGGAAATGTTTTGGGGGTTTTTTTTAACCCAAAAATTCTTGAATACATTTTCAGGGTTTGTTCTTTTCAAATAAAGGTTGTAAAAAGCTCTAAAGCGCCTTAATATATATATATATATATATATATATATATATATATATAAAATAAAAAATAAAAACAACAAAGACGCAGGCATAGTCATCCCTCAATATGTTGGTAAAATTCCAACCATATGCTCTCATTTAACTACTTTGGGCACGCCGATTTCAGCATCCTGGGCAAATATGTATCGTCAAACAGTCATGTGGGCAACCCAAGAAGGTTGCGTTTACTCGTTTGCACGAAACTAAATTCGGCAACAACAAAAATGCAAGGCTCAATCAGGCAAAGAAGCTACATGTGTAAATAGCACTAAATAACATTTGAAATATGCAAGATTATATATACATATCTCTCTCTCTATATATATATATATATATATATATATGAGAGAGAGAGAGAGAGAGAGAGAGACTGCATAATTCTACATGAAAGCTAATGTGTTTTATGTAAAACATGGGCCGAATCAGAGGTTTGCAGTGCATTTTGGCCTTCAGTGCGGGTTTAAGTGTCCAAATCCACACCTTAATAGCAACACTATCACGTCACAAAATAATGCACAAAAACGCAATGTAAATTATGCGCGGCCTTACAAAGAGAGACAGACGCATTTAAGTGTATTTGTAGCATCGTTACCAAAGCAAGAAACACGCAATTAAAACCGAAGGATCGAAGGTCACGGGCACTCGATGTCGGTTTTTGGGCCTCGCCGCTTACATGTGCAGTGATTTCTCCAGAATCTCTGACCCTTTTCATGATATTATGGACCGCAGATGATCAAATCCCTCAATTCCTTACAATTAATTGTACATTGAGGAAGATTGTCCTTAAACTGTTGGACTATTTTCTCACGCACTTGTTCCCAAAGAGGTGAACCTCGCCCCATTCTTTGCTTGTGAATGACTGAGCAATTGAGGGAAGCTCCTTTTCTAGCCAATCATGGCACGCACCTGTTCCCAATGAGCCTGTTCACCTGTGGGATGTTCCAAACACGTGTTTGAGGAGCATTCCTCAACTTTCTCACTTTGTCTTTTTTGCCACCTGTCCCAGCTTTTTTGAAACGTGTTGCAGCCATAAAATTCAAAGTCCATGATTATTTGCGAAAAACAATCAAGTTGAAGATTACACATCTTGTCTTTGTAGTGTATTCAATGAAATATAGGTTGAACACGATTTGCAAATCGTCGTATTCTGTTTTTATTTATGTTGAACACAACGTCCCAACTTCATTGGAATTGGGGTTGAATATTGCACCTTTCAGGAAACCCAAGGGGGCTTTTCAGATCAGACAGGACAAACTTTGTAGATTGAACTAGACCTCGAAAGAACCGTAAACAATAGCACACACCCGTCCACCTTCAAGAAATAAATAAACCAAAATCATACACACACAGAAAATATTTATTTCATAACCTCGGATAAATCCACGGTGCTGGGGGAAAGAGGATTTCAGTCCTTCATTTACAGATAATCTTTGGATGAGGCTGGCCAAGAGAAACCTAGGAATTCTGTTAACAAAATGAAGAGAGAAAAGAGCATCAGCCGTGTTGATCTCACACACACACACACACACACACCCTGCAAGCAAACCCAGTCAGATGAATAAACAGGTTTTAACCTCATTTTGCCCCAGACTTTGTGGATTGTGTGCGCCTGCATATATATATATATATATATATATATATATACATATATACATACATATACATACATATATTACACACACACATAGTGTTTTACATAAAAAGTAAAGCACAATTATTTCTCAACATGTTATAGTTAATTACAATATATTCAATAATAAACCTCACCTTGAGTAATATTCGCTAACGATTAATCAAAGAATGTCTCGAAGTGAATGAAAATCATGGGAGCCCTCCAAGTACTTTTAATGACTCATCATCACACTGAAAATTGTGGTTGGACTGAGTTGTGGGTGAATGTTCTATTTTACCCAACACTGCTCCCTAGCGGGAACATTTAAATACATCCTTGCATTCTGCTGTTTGATATAATCACTTGCACTTAATAATCACTTATCAAAACTGACATCCTATGAATAAGCAAACAGTACAAAACCTGATTTGCTTTTCAACGTCCAAATTCGCAGAGACGGCTTTATTCAGCTGGGGAAAGAAAGTAAAATGCAAGAAGGATGATGTTGTTATTAGTCGTCTGTCATTTACTGTATTTTTGATCATTTATGTACCTGTAATTTTTTTAGGTTACTATTTTAATACTGCCAAATTGTTTTTGATGTTTAATTGTGAACTGTACAGTACTTTGTAATGTTTTGAAAAGGGCTTTAGAAGTTATGTTTTTTTTGGGGGAAATGTGCAAATGAGATGGATACATTTCAAATCTACCACTTTTTTTGCTTTTGTTGTTAATCCACGAAGCTGCAGCATTAAACAAATATAAATGAGATGTTTCTCGAAATGTCATCAGTAACAATAATGCATGAGTACGGTTGCGTATTTTCACACATGGAAGTATGAATCATCACTGTATTATTTATTTTTCGGTTGGCTCGAGAGTTACCCGAAAGATAGCATTCAATGTTCCACATTGCATGTTCTTCATGTTCGTCACTTTTTATCCAAAACAATTTGGAAAAGTTTGACTTGGAAGCTGGAAAGACAACAGATAAAAATGTCCTAACAATGACGACGACATAAAAAAAAAAACGGTAGAAGTGATGGCATTGTCACCTCTTGTTCCAACAGGAACTAACATCACCAGTCATGCTCTTTTACAAGTTTAGCCATGTGTACAAACTTGCAGTCTTTGTCCACTGTCCATGTCAGACAGGTCCCGAGAGAGGGATTTTTAGTCCAAAAGTCCCAGAGCTTGGCTTTGACTTCATGTTCATGATGTCCTGTGTAGCAGAGATGGACAACGTATTGCTTTTGTCTGTGTGTGGAACCTGAAGGAAGTCCACTACGGCACAAGTGGGCTTGGGACGCCTGCATCTTAACGCCCTTTTCTCTGCTCGGGTCTTGGGCAGAGACAGATCGTCACATATCCGAGAGCAGGCGGTGGTGATTCCACAGAAGGACGGATCGTCCGAATGGGAAGATGTCTCCGAGCTGCCCTCTGATGGAGAGTCTCTAAAGTTGGGCAGGAGCAGCGTCCTCGTCAGGGAGGCGGGCTTTGTAGTGACGGGCGCGCCGTTCCATACGGCGGCTCCGTTGCAGGCCAGTGGAGCGGCGTGAAAGGACGTCAGCGTCTCCACTTTCACCTTGTGGCGTCTTTTCTGAATGGGGACGGGTTGGGTTGAGATGACAAGAGGCAGAGGTTAGGTCCCGTTCACAAGTTGACTTCCTTCGTAGGACATCACATTGTGTTGCGCTGACCGTTTAAAATGTGTCATTGTTAGTACTGGGCCATTTTAAGAATGCATTTCATTGGGCTCTCGATTGGCTAAAAGGCTGTTGCTTTGGCCTGTACTTGTGATTCGCGTTGTTTTGTGGACGGCAATAGTATGAAGCAATTTATCGTCTTTTGCATTCTATCGACAAACCGCATAGATGTCAAACTTAAAGGTCACAGACCATAAAACGGGGGAAAAATCTGGATTTTGATGAAAGGTGACCTTGAAGTGAACCATGTTGTCTATGCACCTTTCGGTTAGCTTGACTCTCCTCCGGATGAAGACTTTCGGGACCTGTGAGCCAAACAATGATGTTAATTTCTCCTGAAAAAAAAGGCTACAGATATACATTTCGTCGTCAGACAATCAGGAATGAGAAATATATCCAATTCAAGCTCATCTGTACCTTTACTAGGCACTAACTGGAATGAGCTGATTAGTGGGTAGGATGCACTCCTCCTCAAACTGCAGTCATCACCGGAGGTGAAATTTCTTAAGAAAATCGCCACAGATGAAAAGAGCATATTTATTGTGACATGATTCACTGTAGATGGATTTTGCTGAGTATTATCATCAATAAATAGCAGGGCAACATGAGTTGTTCTCCGAAAGGGGAAGCAAACCCTATTTTTTTGTTGTTGTTGTTGTTTTTTTTTGCAAGACTACATTGTATGTTCCACCACTAGTTCTTTAGTTCTTATTCCACAAGCGCAATATTAATCGGAATGCCGTATTTGGACTAGTGGTGGAACATTCATTGTCGTTTCGCCCAAAATATATTTTTTAAGCATTTTATATCTTTTCTTAAAAAATAAATGGCAAGATGCAGTTGTGCTCGTACCTCTCGGGACAGCAGTAGCTGTAGCTGTTCGCCGTGGGTGGCTGTGGCTCTGCATTCGGAGGCGTGATGGAGACGCGGCAGCGGTTGGCAAACAGCGCCAGCCCGAAACACAGACTCAGCAGCAGGCACAGCAGCAGGTAGTTGTGCCGGTCGGACACCTGGGGAGACAACCACTCACCGTGATGGAAACGCTGCCTGAGCGTGGGTAGGTGTAGCTAACGCTGTTAATTGCTACCTCGTTCTGCAGCTGGCTGACTTGAAGCGACAGGTTGAGCACCATCTGAGTCACATTCTCCAGCTGGCCTTGCAGCAACTGAATGGACTCCGTCTGACGCTGGTCCTGCGTGAGAAAAGTTGAATTTTTACAGTCAATGAAGCATCTGACCACGTGACGTAGCACGATCCAATTTCCAAAGTTCCCTGAGAACAATCAATGAGAAATGTCGCTCACTTGCTCCTCTGCAATTCTGGAGGTATTCTGGAGTTTAATAATGGTTTTGTTGAAAGCCTTCTGCATCTCCTCCATCTGCTTACGATATCTTGCAATAAAAAAAAAAAGGAAAAACAGGGTTTCTCCTTGCACGACACCAAAGCTAGCAACTGTGCGTTATTTCTTCCCCTCACCTCTGGCTGAGCTGCTCCAGATAGCGCCCACTGAGCGACATATTCATCTCAAGGGCCTTAATGCGGTTGTTGAGTCGCATGAACACCGACTCCTTCTGGCCGGAGCCGTGCATCAGGTTGCCGTTCTGTTCTGTGCCGTTCGGAGGGTCTGCGTAGATGTCCGAGAGGGACGGTGAGGGGGATGTAGAAGGCAAAGGAGGGAGAGGAGGGGTAGAGACATCTTCTGTCAGGTCCTCTGTTTTGCCATCTTTGATGACTGCGGCGTTACTAGAGAGCTCAAGTTCGATGGGGGTGTGTGGAGCAGGCTGGGATGGCTCAGTGGGAAGAGCGAGACTGTCGAGTGCAGCTGCTGGGTCGGGGGACCGGTCTACCTGAGGAGAAGCAGTCCGGGACTCACCTGTCATGTCAGGATTTGGGACGGAGTCATTGAACACTATGTTGGCCTTTACTTCTATCGGCGCCACTTTGCCGTCATCCGCTGCGGTTCCGACGATTGCGCTGCTGAGAGGCACTAAAGCCTCCGTATGCTTCTCCACAGCCAGCATGTCTTGGCTCGCTTCTGAGCTTAGTGGCTTTGCTGGAGCCTCAGAAGAAAGCACTGGCGTCTCAAACACAGTCGGGTTGGCAGAGGATGAATCAGTGGTGGCGGCTTTGGGGAGGCTCGATGTTTGACTGGGCTCCAGAAGAGGAGGTTCGGACATAGATTCACAATGGGATTCTACTGCAGTGTCCTCTGGAGGCTGAGGTGCTTCTGACAGGCGGGCTCCACTTTCTGGCTCCCCCCCGGGAGCTTGTTGTTTTTCATGGGGCTGATGTGGCTCACTGTGATCCTGCTTGGGTTCAGGACCGGCGGAGGAGGGTGAGGGTGGGAGCCATGTGGGAGTGCGGATAGACGGAGCCATTTGCTTTTTGTCCACGGATTGGCATTTCCGTCTTTTGAACAGCAGCACCAAACATTGCTGCTGCAGATACTCCTGAAGGGAGGTTGCACACGAACAAGAGGAAAAGACAGGAAGACGTGTGCAGAAGTCGACGTTTTGTGGTTCATTGCGATCCATTTTCTCTCTCTCCCCTTCTAACTCATCCTCTTCATCCAAAAGTGTGATTGTCGAGCTGATCGATTCTTCTTCCTCTGGCTCTAAAGGGATGACAATTTGTTGTTTCAGTTGGGGAGGCTGCCGTTCACTACGATCGGCTGGCAGCAGTTCGGGGACAGCAGTTGTTGAAGATGGGGCACCGGTTTCAGTGATGTCTGTGTCTGGAGAGAATCTTGCCTCTTCCAACTCCGAACTAAAAGGAGCAAAAACAATGACCACGGACGTAACACATAGAGTGTATGTAGTACACATCATATATTTTCATACCAAAAACAAAACAAAAAAGTTGTAAATGTGTTTCAGGCCATATGACAGTTACATTGGAATTATCTTAATCTCACATTTGAAAGTGAAAGGATGATAATTTGCTTATGTAAATTGGTTGACTCCTGAACAATTTGACCTCTGACCAATTTGACTTCTGAAACGATGGCTCCGTCCCAGGATAGTTACGACTGACGCAATGAGGCTTCTGACAGGTACTCACACGGTGGATGGGGCTGTGACGGGACTTTGAGTCATCGTTTCATTAGCATCAGGCCCCTTCACGCTCACATCCTGGGATGAAAGGTTTCCTACAAAACACACATGGGAAATATTAACTAAATTATATCCTTTCAGTGTCCTATTAACTGGACAATGAACAGCCCACAACATAGCCAGACCCACACAATCTAATGTTATCCAATAGAACGACTGACACGGGGGAAGGTATTAATTTAACACGGTTCATAATGGTGTCGTTTTGTTTCTCTGATTGCGCATGTTTACTGTTGAGCACTTTTATCTCTGGACGAAGGTTTCGAACACCCCAAACATTAGATCTCGTTCTCACACGCTGGGTAGGTGTACCTAATGTAGTGTCTGATAAGTAAGAATCGGAATGGCTGCCTCATTTCACGTCTAAAAGGATTCAATCTCCATAACGACAGAGGCTGAGGGTAGAACACGAAAGTATTGCTGCTATTAAGATTCTCCAAATGTATGGTTGATGACTGGGACATACCTTCCATTTCAGAGTTGCCACCAAGAACATTTACTGCGATATTATTGACCATGTTCAAAATGACATCTGAGGAGAAATTACAACACACCACAAGAATTAAAAGAAGAGTGTGAATGTATAGGCACTCTTTTTCAGTCATCTTTATGCATTTAAAAAAAACAAAAAAACAATGGCTGTTGTTTTCTAACCCTTAGCCGAGCCAATCAGATTCTTGGAATACTTGACTTCACCAGGTCCACAACCGGATGCATGATCTGAAGGAGGAAAACATTCCTGCTGACACAATATTTACGCCGCACAAAATGACATGAATAAAAACATTAGAGGAAATCATTCCTTCAGTCAGTTTCATTTACCTCAAGTCGTAAACCTATCAATATATAGTTTGAATGCACAAAATGAACAGAACTCTACCTGCATAAAATACATATAAACATATATATACCCAAGTCATCATCCTGATCTTCGGGTCTTTCAGAAGGCTCAGCTATTTCCTCATACTCTTCCACCATGCTCGTCCCAAATATTCTGCAAAAAGAAAGCAATTCTCTAAGTCAGAAGAATCCGAGTGGCAATTGCCCAGAGTCAACTCCACATGATGGTCAGATCATTTCAAACCAAAGTCCATGGGAGAATTACAATCAATAACTATTACAACTACTGTTTTTTGTTTGTACTTTAACTCTCAAGATTAAGACTTCTTAACTGTCAGAAACTCTTCTTGACACGTGCAGCAAAACAATGGATTTACACATTTAACCAATCACATAAGTGGACACTGAACACCCTTCTCAAGCAAATCGAAATTGGAAGCGTATTGATCCGTGTGTCAAGTGGCCTGAATATTACGTACCTAATGAGACTGAGGGGGCAGAAATGTTCAGAGCCAAAGTGAGAGAGCAGCTCAACCTTTAAAAACAGAGGACAAATAATTCACATATTCTAACAATTAGACGTGACGATGATATTCATCAAAGGCATTTATCTCATCCGTGTTGTTATTTGTGAACCGAGACGAGTGGCAGTGATTTAAGAATGATTTTCGTAGTGGGTAAGTGGGATCGTTTCACGTAACATAATTATTTGATTGACATTGTGTGAGTTTCACAACGTAGGAAAATTGATTGTCGTTTTGTTAGCAGCATGTTAGATTTGAAGCTGATCAGCCAACAGGACGAAAATGTTAACAAAATATGTTCCCTTCCATGAGTCCTATTGAATTCAGTCAATTCTCAGACAGCTACACAAAACACAGGCTAACCTTTATGTACTTGGTGAACATCTGAAGCAAGAGAAAGAGGGGGGGAAGAGAGGAAAACATTATAAGCTTTATGGATGCACTGAAAACAGTTTCAGGGAGAGAATATCTCACAAGCTGCTGCCATTGAAATTAGGTAATTAAGTTGAATAATTATATTGTTTCATTATATAAATTTTGAGCACCTTAATAACAAAGAAAAACAAATGGCGGGGGAAAAAATGCGCATACCTTCACATATTTAGCATAAAGCTGCTCATCCAATGGGAAGCTCTGGACCGTGCGTTCGTCTCGGGCATGAAAGGTTCCCAACTTGAGCCATTTGTTGGTCGGGTATCTACACGAGTACATTCACAAACACCGCAAGAAAGTGGGCCTGTTGTTTGATAGCTCATTATTCAAAATAATAGTAACAATAATTTTTTTTTATTTTTTTTAAAGTCGTATGAATAAAATGAGTGTCAAATTTCGTAACGCATGTTTGCTTCACAAAGTATGTTGGGGTCTACCTGTCACTGATAGAGACAAGAAAGTCTTTGGGTGTAGAAGAAAAAAGCTCAAAATTGGCAATATCCAACTGCTTCACCTGAACGGGCTCACAGAGCTCAATGATGAACCTTGAAGGTAATAACGCAAACACTGACATTCATTAACAGCTCACACGCTCACATTCCTCAACTACTATCCAGGTTGATTTCGAAAAGACAACTGGTGCTTGGCGCCAAAACACATACCAGATTTTATTACTGCAGGGGTTTAGCATGTACAAGTCCATATTCTCCTTCAGTATGGCTGAAGTGCTCTGGAAGGAACAAAAAATATACAGCAGATATAAATAGCATCAGCTTGATTGGTCATTATGCGGCCGTGGTAGTGTCGCAAAACGTACCTTAGCTTCTGGATTAGCCCCAAGAATCTTAGCGCCACACTCCACGGAAGCATAATTGTTGAAGTTTTTTTGGACCTTCTTCACCACACTGGAACCCCCATTAGTAGAAGTATGTGTGGACAGAGCTAAAGACAAAGATTACATCATAACATTTCTTGTTTGAGCTAAGACTATTCTATACAAGGAAAATCGAGATATACAATCTTACTTTTTTCATTCTCCACCTCCATCATTTTGCGTTTCCACTCATCAAATGTTGGGATGTCCTCTGGGTCTTTGCTGTTCACACTGGGCTCTGTGTCCATGGTGACCGCAGCACTCACATCCTATGAGGGAGAAAACAAAAGTTGCTGGGATGCCGCCACGGGTGGTTGAGGGGGCGGTGGCCATGTTACTTACTTGCTCGCTGAGGGAGTGCGACATGTTCCCATCCAGATGCCGGCCCTCTTGGGCACTTGGAGGAGGGTCACTGTGAGTTTTGGTACCGGTAGTGTGAGCATTTGACATGTTTTCCAAAACTGCTGGAGGACGCCTGCAGGAGCGCAAAAATCATAGTTAACATTCATTAGAGTTCAAAGCCCAACACCAAAAACAACAATTGATTCATTTTATCCGGAAATAAAAAGCTACTAAATTTAGCTCACGACCTGTCGTGATCATAGGGATTTGCCTCTTCTTCACATTCAGCAGGTGGCGAGTCAGAGTCGAGGGCCTCAGGATGCGCTTCATCCTCTGCATTGTCTGAAGCACTAAGATGACATGAGCAACTTAAGAGTTTTGCAGTCTATCAATTCAACAGAAAAAGACGGCACTTGATGTAATATCTTCATTTGGAAAAAATCTGAACTGAGATGTGATTAATGAAAAGACTTGCCTGACTGTAACGGTGTCTTGAAATTCAACAATACCAGGGCTGTGATTGTCCTCAACAGCGGATTCATAGAGCGTATCGGAAGACATAATGAGGACAACTGATTCTTGGTCTTGAGCAGTGGGTGCATCGAGCTTTTCCGTTTCTAAGCGTCGCTCATCTTCCGGCTCTGGCTGTGAAATGCCATTGTTGACCTCTAACGCTGTGGGCTTGTCCAATTCTGGGGCCTGAAAGACAAATGCCAAGCAAAACTCCTGAAATGTTTGACCCGGTGAGTCAAACCATGCATGCGTATTCTACCATTTGTCCTGGTCACTGCTAACTGAAGCCTATACCCGGTGACTTTGGGTGAGAGACGGGTTACACCCTGCCCTTCATTGGTGAGACTGAGAATAGTAACGACTGTACTTGACATTGAATTCACCTTTGAATGCGTCTCTTTTTTGCCCATGGCCTGTGTAGACTGCTCCTCTTTTCGATGCTCCTCTTGTGACTGCTCATTTTTGGACAAGGACCGGGGGAGCAAAGCCGAGCTCTCGTCATCCTGAAGACATCATACACATTTTGACACATGGCCAAATGGTAATATAAGACAATCCTAAACATCAATATTTAATACTTAGTTATACCGAGACCCAATTACAATATTCCGAGGGCATTAAAAAAGGAGAATATTTTTTAAAAAACATCCCTTATATACATTTTTTTGTTATTATCATAACAGCATTCACGAACTTTCCACTTCTGTAGGAATATTACTAGACATGTTCTGAAAATTAACACAAGCTGTCTTAAAATGAAGAGGCAAACTATCATTTATGTCCACTGGCCCTGCAGCCGTAACGTGCAAGTACGAGGGCATTTGGGAAAGTTACAGTCAGTTGAGCGAGAATGTTGATATCTTCAACAATTGATGAAAAAAATGATACTTGGCAAATTGAAGATGAAGACAGAGAGGAAAAGCAACAGTTAAATAACTGTCTGACACTGTCAATCAAAACACAGTTAACGGTATTATATTTGTAAAGGCAGATTTTTTTTTTCACCTTTTGCATTGGACCTTGTAAGAGAGAGTTCAAATGGAAACGCCTTCAAGCGCCATTTAAAACAAAAAATAAAGCCACGCCTGCCGAACAGGGCGACGTTTCACGGTGCCTTTCCAAATTGTGGACTTGAATGTTTTTTAACGAAATTGTTTTCTTGCCGTTGTCTGATTTTGCGATGAACTGATATCAAAGACCTATTTAAAACAACTTTTCAAATAATGCATTTGAACTCTTCAAGTGTATCTGCAGTTTCTGAAGGAGAGTGCCTATATTACAAATACTATTTTATTAGGTTACACTATGTTTGCCTTTCAAGCTTGAGGAATTTTACTGTGATGCTACTGTTGCGACCTCGTGTTGACGATGAGCGTCTCCTGACTCTTCCTCCAAGATGATGTCCTGCGAAGGCTGCGACCTTTGGGCCTCCTGGTCTGGCTCTGTGCAATCAACATGGCAGCTAGGAAACCTGCCGGATGAAGAAGCAACGTTCACTGACTGACTACAGTACACGTTGCTTAGAATAGAGCGCAACCGCCAAGGTTAAACGTGTCAAAAGACGCACATCACAAATGCACATAAGGCAACTATCAGTAAATAGTGTGGGACACTTTGAGCCTGCTACCAATTCATTCACTTTATCTTATGTCCTATATAGGAAAAACATTGGTAAAGGAGAACAACTTGGAAATCAACTAGTATCACCGAAAATACCGTGTTTACTGCATGTTTCATTAACTCATTCACTGCCATGGACAGCTGTTGAATTCAAATATACACATTAACATGGAGGGCTGGCAGTTATTTTCAGAAAAACATATATTAAGGTAGGAAGGGACAGATCATCATGGCTAAACCAGGAACACTAAATATTGTGTGTGTGTGACAGACTGAGAAAGTCCAGGTGGCTTGTAACGCCATGTGGCTAATTTATCTTATCTGTTTGGAAAGTCAGGGAGGGCAGGCTAATCCCAGAAAATATTCTGAGAGGAAAATTATTGGAACAGTTAGGCCAATTCTGTTATTTTTGCTGTAGATTTATGGGAGCTCATCGAGCAGCAACACAACGACCCAAAACGCACCGCCAAAACAACAAAAAAAAACAAAAAAAAGACTAGGTTTCCCATGTAAATATCCAGACTTAAACCCTATAGAGCATGCTTGCCTCAACTAAAGAGGAGACTACAATTAATAATCCCCCAAAACAAACAACCACTGAAAGAGGAGGCAGAAACCTGCACAGGTGTCAAAGTAATTAAGTGCTGTGCAAAAATTGCAATTGCAATAATTGCAGAAAAATTTAATGTTCTTCTTTGAAATTTGTCCCATAGCCCTTACTCTACTAGTTGAGTAGTTGAACTTTACAAGCAAACCAGGACATTATCTCGATTTGATTCAGGATTCTGGGTCAAATACTAAATTTGGCTACTGGGTTGCTTTGCGTGAGCTATTGTAATAGATTACACCAGTTTTCTATTAAAAATTACCAATTACAAGTGCCAATAAGGTTTGGGATTCTAAATATAATAAATAATTAATGGGGTACGGGAGAATGATTTAAAGCAGCACATGAATGATTGCGGATGCTACATCTTAACTAGTGCGTGATCAACAATGTTTTTTTGTTTGTTTTTTTTTTAAACAAATAATCTTGTGTAGAAGTGTAATAAATCTAAATAATGTCTACAATGCTTATGCATACATTGTCTTTAAAATTATTATGCATGTCAACTTTAATGGGTCACATGTTAAAGATGACTAAGTGGGCAAGCTGATACGAAACCAGTGACAGATAGAGAAATATCCTCCCACAGGTGCAAAGGTCAATATAACGTGTCCATTCGCATCGAACTTGACTTCAGATAATCAACGAGTCAAATTAAGACAAAAGATCACTCAAAAAAAAAAAAAAAACCTGTTATTACACCGTGACCACTTTACATCTCAGTCTTTGACAAGTTAATGATTTTTACTTCAGCAAAGATTTCTTGCCTTTTTTCAATTCATGTAAAAATGAAAACGAACAGGTGCATATAACAAGCATGACAAGAGCTCAACGTTTCAGTTGGCTACTGTGCTAAAATTAAATGGAGTGATAATTTAAGATGAGAGCAGCGATGAATGGGGTCGCGCACCCCCCCCCCCCCCCCCCCCGTAACTTGTCGATCCGAGTTACTGGAGTTTTTCAGCAGCAAAACCTGCTGCCATCTTCAGACCACAAAGTATGACAAACACTATTTACAATTCATTAGACAGACAGATAAAACGGCTGGTCTGACACTGCATTTTACAGCCTGAGTTCTTGAGACTTTTTTTTTTGTCATTCAAGATCTGTTGACCGAATTTCATGTTGTGAAGTAAAACAATCTTCCGGGACCGAAGTTCCAGGAGATGCTACCAAGCCCATCCATCCATCCATTTTCTGAGCCGCTTCTCCTCACTAGGGTCGCAGGCGTGCTGGAGCCTCTGGCAGCTGTCATCGGGCAGGAGGCGGGGTACACCCTGAACTGGTTGCCAGCCAATCGCAGTGCTACCAAGCCAATTGTTCTAAACATTCTTCTCAGATGTCAATTTTCACAAGGATGAACACAGCTGAAAACATTGCAGAGTTTTTTAGTACAAGAAAGTGCTGGTTATTTGTCCTTACATAGTTTTGTTTTCAATATTTCAACCGGACAAATCTAAATAATCACGCTTTCGCTTTAAAACCTCACCACTGTTATTGTTAACAAATATATATAATTTTAAAACCTTGTCCTCAGTAGAGACTTTCAAATGAATAACGTAGGCCAGGTCAATATGACCAATACTTGCAATACTTTTTTTTTTTTCCAGAAAATAAAAAAATATTTTTAAAAAGTATTAGGATGCTTCACACTTGACTTCTTCAACAACTCAAAATGTGTTTCTCCATTAACTTTCTACAATATTTTGGAGTGTTTTTTTTTTTTTTTTTTTTTTGTACATTTCTTCATGAAAACCTGACTCACACTATCAAACAAAGGGCAAGACGGTCACTTTTGTTTATCGTGTTGCAACATCACGAGCAGGACACATAATCACCGATGCACTGCAATCTCTCTCTCTCTGTGTGTGAGTGTGAGTGTGAGTGTGTGTGTGCGTGTGCGTGTGCGCGTGAGCTCTGCTCCCTCACATTTGACAGCAGATGCATCCGGTTTCCAGTGCCACTGACGTCATGGGGTTTTAATCCCCACGAACCAAATCTGCGCTGCGTTGACGTCTGAAATCGTCAAGTCGGGCGTTTGTCCGTGGGTAATGTAAGGATGATTTCGGCATTCAAAGAGAGACAATGTCGCGGCCGGTTTTATTCAAACAAGCTGCCGACAAGCTCGCGGGGCCAATGAAGAAGTAGCCAGGTGCCACATCACAACATAGCTGGCTAACTAGCACAAGCTAAACGCCGAGTACGTAGTTTAGCCGTAACCGACTTCATGTCAACAACTAGCTCTCGGTTTGTTTGTTTGTTTGTTTGTTTGTTTGTGAGCGTTTTTATCTGACTGCGAAATAGTAACCACCGGCGAGAAAAATGCTGTAACTTACCAAAATATTAGCGAAACATAAAGCCACAGTGTCACCACTCGCCATGTTATCATCTTCATCCCAGTCCTGTCGGGAAAGACATTCTCGGCGTGCTGGTACAATGCGTCAAATTGGTCCACGTGTGCGTCCCCTCTGCTGTCCGGCTGGCGAAAGTCAACTTAGCCAATTTCGCTGGGCGAGTTGCGGTCGCTCGCAGTTGCAGCTGCTTGACAGCCAAACAAAACCAACAACCTGCTGCCGCCCACTGTCATTACGTCACGGCCGGTCCTGCCAATGGCAACGCAGCCAAACGACTGCGCACTCCGTACTGGATTGATATTGGGAGCACTCGTTTTGTAGCTTCGACTCGTCCGACGGGCGGAGCTCTTTACAAAGTGGACGGAGCACATGAATCGTGGCTGTCAGTTGACAGAAATGTAACGCACTTGACACCTACGCGGCCTAAGTCAATCGTGAAGTCAATCGTAAATACAATCAAGATACGAGAACAATTCAAAATCATTAGGGTTGATAATAATTAAAAAACACACAATTATTATGATAAATACTAATAATAGTAATATTAGTAATAATAATAAATAATATCGTGTGTATTTAGACAACCAGCCATTATTGCAATCATTTATATTAATGTCAGGATGTCTTGACGAAGTTTCATTCTTCGGCGTTCGCGTTTGTGATCAGACGGTTTTTAACGTGCGCTTAATCAATATTGCCACTAGATGGCGTAAGCAAGCGGAAGGGGCAGACTCAATGTGACGTCACCCCAGTCAAGCGCCAGGTGGCTGGAGCTCAGGAACTGTCTTGTAGAAAAAGGACACAACTCAGTGCTTTTTCATATCTAACTCTGCATATGACAACTGAAAGTATTTTCCCTTCACTCCTCGTCTTTAATTGACTTCATGATGATTTTTTTCTTTGATGGAATTATTTTCTTTGCTTTCTTCATTTTATGGAGCTGTAAAGAACGTTGAATTGTCTTGTGTACGAATTGTACTCGACAATTAAATTTGTCTTGACAATTTTTAAATTGAAACGCTAACCTTAGGTTAGGAAACCTGAAACTGTTTTGAACTGATTTTGACTTTGGTTGTCCAAAAAACATTTTAATAATAGTTCATCACGAAATAGTAAAGGCGACATTTTAATCGCTGGGCTGTGATTCCACATGACGGAATCCATCATGCATTCAGGTTGGAGACATCCCTGGTTAAATTAAACGTTTTAATTGATAAGTAATGAGGATTGATATGGAGCGTAAATTATGACCATTCTACAAACAACAACAGGAAAACGATTACAAAGGTTGTCAAACTTATTATATGTATACTTATTGTATAACGCTGCTCTCGTGAGGCTTTGCTCTCTGCAGTTCAGCTCGACTTTTCTTGCTTTGGCATGGCCGCTTTTCCGCGTCGAAATAGTTCTGTGAGGAACTGCGAAGGGTTTGCCACGATGAACGGCGAAAAGTGGAAAGTGACTGCTCCGAAGTATAGCTTTAGGCCACAATAAGGAGATTTATTGGTTGATTTATTTTTCCCAAGGGGAGACGAAGGGCAGCAAGAAAACAGACCGCTGCCGCCAAGTGGAGACTGAGGTGTGTAAAAGTGCAGTGTCCAAAGCTAGGGCACAGCAACAGGGTACTCTAATGTTAGAATGCGTGTGCGTGTGTTTTTGTCATTTCTAATCTGACCCTGTATCTTCAAACGGAACCAGATGAGGAAATTACAAATCGGCTCGACCAAGCTTTAAGAACAACAATTTCAGTTTTGATGTCTCAGCAACAAACCTGCTGGAACTTTCAGCAAAACCAATAAACACGGTTGAGAAGTAAGACTTTTTATTCGTATTATTATTATTGAGGAACAATACAGAGACACCGAAAATAACAATAGATGCAATTTCCCATTTTGTTCTTTGACAAACATCGTACTACAAATGGAATCATTCGATTGTTGTTCTTCAGTTTTCTTGTCATACTCTGCAATTCTCTCTACATATTTCGCTTTGGCAATACAGAATTGTAATTCATGCCGGTAAGGCAGTCTAAATGAGATGTTGAGTGACTAGACTGAGAACCATTAAAGCGCTAAGATGCATCGTGAGGTCTTAATAGTCCACAGGTACAGTATTTCCTTATTTGATACCTATATACAGGAGAACCAGAACACAGTTTAGGACCATAAACACACGAACAAAGTGACAGAGAAGCACTCGAACACTGACAATAGCTGCTTAAGATCCAACGCAGATGCTGACTGACTGAAATGACGAGCGTGCGATGAAAAGAAAAACTACGGGAGTCGAATAAATAAAGTCTTTCACGTGCATTAAGGTGGTAGCGTGTTTTTAAAACCTGAGATCAGGGCTAAAAGGAAAGATGTGAAATGGCCACAGGACCACATCGAAGAGTGTTCCGGCCGCAACAGCCGTCAGTCAGCATCTGAATCTGAGCTTAAGGCGTCAGGGGTCACAACTTTGACCATTGATACGGCACAGGTGGACCGATACGACGAGGTTAAATGTAGTATTGAGGCCGTTTCCAATAGAGAATACTGATGGTGCTCCTCGGCCTCGCTACGTGTGTACGGCTGCTACTACGACACATAAAACATCTCGCCGAAGTCCAATAGTCAATTTCCGCCCCGAGGGTTTAGGACTCGTCGTTAACAGCTTTCGACGTGAAAACAAATACAACGGAAACGGCAACAAACGTGCAGACAGACTGCGTATGCATACTGGACGTCTTCTCGCACACTCGTGCACGCCTACACAGTATTACTTGCACGCAAACGCATGTTTACACACATACACGCACTAAGATACAACTTGTGTTCCTATCGAGGACAATAGGCTGATAACGAACACTTACGAGAGGGTTGTACAATAAATGAATCCTAAAGGAATTGGAGTGTACGTATAGGCAAATGAGTTCCTCCCCCATTCACGCAAAACATCTTCGCACACATACACTCCCATGCATTAAAAGCAGCTGATCCGTCACGCTGCATTTTGGAATGAAGACGGCAGCCCATCGGCTGGGCATATTTTCCCGTCGAAGCAGCAAGTTCTGGCCGTGGCTGACTTGGCGAGGGGTTGAGGGGAAAACGGGATCGGTGACTGATACTCGGATGTGGTTCTGCCGAAGCTTATCCGGACCACAGGCGAGCAACAAGCGCACATACGCGTACACCACAAGACAAGTACAATACTGTACATAGATATATGGACATGGGCAACTGGCAGGAGATTGCGGGTCAAGGGGACACGATTTGCACTAAGCAGAGAAGAGGGCAGCGGAGCCATGGCTAAAGAGAGAAAGAAGAAGAAGAAGACGAGCGGCCCCTTCGGATGATTATGGCGGCGCTTGTCTTGTCGGAGATGGTGGTGGTCGTCGGCTTGGATGAGCATCGGACGACGACGTGAAAAAAGGAGACAGGACAACACGGATGGGAGAGACAAGCAGAAAAAGACATTCATCGCAGTGTTTGTACAAATAATCCACTCTCGATGTTTGGGCATCCCAAAGGTCAGACAGTTTGGGAAAAGAATGACTACACTTACACGAATGCAACACAATCAATCTGGAGGAGGACGGACCGTGGCCACGCATGCGATCAGAAATATGAAGACGACCGTAGAAAATGCAAATGATTGGGACGCTTTGAAATGTACAGCACAATGTGTCCTCTTCATTGAAACGGTTGTGGGGAAATGACTCACTCTGATATAGACAACACCTGAAATGAATATTGGAAGGCAAAGTATCTTGCATAGTTTATTATCTTTGAAAAGAGGTCAGGCAACCAAAGATCAGTTTCACGCACCTATCTGTTGAGTATAACACCTAAACTGTCGCCAGTGGCAAGTCAACAATAAGTTGACAATAACAATAGAAGAAGAAGAACAGAATGCACACTTCAAAGTGAAGTGCAGGAGGTCCTTGAGCGAGATGTCCGCAAAGCATGTTATCAAGCCTGGACACATTTGAATTGTCTCAAATTTGATAGAATAATATCACTGTGTATTAGAAGGTACTCTGTTTTAGGTTTAATGTATATGAGACACATAAAAGCTTTATCGAGTCCAATCTTTCAAATCGTCCTGTTTAATTCTCATCGTGGAATCATTCTCATCGCCTCACTTCACCCGGCTCGACTGTGCGTCGAAGGAATGGACCGGTAATGCGCTAAGCTAGGCATAAAGCAAACATCAGATGGATTCTCGTCCTCACCTGGGGATGCTCGGAGGGGCCCGGTTCGGGCGGCTCGGGGCCTGGGGACTCTCGGCGCTGTTATTGAAGGGCCCCAGGGGACCCGGACGGTTCGGCGGTGGCGGGGCTCCTCGAGGGGCTGGGCGCTGGCCTGCAGACATCCTCCTCGGGGCGGTGGGACTTGGAGGAGGAGACCTACATGAACGCGGGCTTAGAATGTTTCGAAAAGAGCAAGAGAATGAAATGTTTCGCCATACGCGGGAACGTACCTGCGACCGCCGCTTGATCCCCCGACCCAGGAGTTGTCGACGGGCGGTGGCAAAGGGACAGTGATGGTGGTGGTTGAGATATCCCCGATGATAGCCAAGGCCTCTTTTAGGGCCTGGTGGGTCCTCAGCACCTCGTCCCTCCTCTGAGCCTGCTCCTGGGACTCATCCATCAGGGCGTTCTGGTCGCCTGCCGAGTACAACTGGGCCAGCAGCTCTGCGTTGATAAACTCCTTGACCTAGTGGTAGCAAGAGGAAGTGCAGACTGAGCACCGACCAGCAGAATTCACTTTCAATAGAGCCGAGTAGGAAGTGAGTCACTCGTTTACGTTATTGATCATGAGATGCATGATGGCCTTGGGCATGAGATCCCGGATGCACTTGTTGACGATAGCCATGTAGGAGTCGACCAGGTTACGGATAGTTTCCACTTTACGCTCCAGCTGGGGGTCCATGGAAAAGTTATCCGAGGTGGTAGTGGAGGACTCACTCTCAACCTTTGAGGATTTCAGAAGAAAAGAATACTTTCAAGTTTAAAAGGACTAATGTTACCCATAAACACGACAGAGGCTCCATGCGGAAATGACAAAAACACTTTCATTTGATGACCATTGTCAGAAGTTAGCGAGAAGTGCGGCAAAGAGCAACGCTGGGTGTAACATTTTTGGATCAGACAGAACATTTTCCATACATGTCACAAAACAGACGTGCGCTCACCGTGGTGGTCTTCTCAGGGTAGACCCCGGCACGGAGCAGAGAAGACTTCCAGCTGTCCACATCGTCCTGTGAGTCGCAAGCCAATTCCAGAGTGCGATTGTCCTTATACACATTCCTGGATCCCACAGCAGAACACGCATGAAAAGAAGTCAGTTGTGCAAAACGTACTGAATGAATGACTCATATGTAGTAAAAAAAAAAAAAAAAAATTTTTTTAAAAAAAAAAGCCCCAAAACTACACCGATTTCTATCATAATCACAAAATTGCAATCAAAGATTCAACTTGGAAGATTACTAACAGCTTTTGCTGTTGCGCAGAAAGTATAAAGAGATATGTTCTAACAGCTTCAAGTACTGACGGTGAATTGAACGGACTTGTTTCCATGTGCGTTAGTTTATTGTTGGCTGAACTCGTGCACACGACTTTAACCCAAAACATATTTCGACTGCTGCAAGCAGGCCGACAACTCTTGATAAGCGCCACATGGTCAATATAACTACAAATATCAATTCATTTTCGAGAGCACTGGTCGCTGACCTTGACTCTGTATTAAAAATGCAGAATATGTGCTTGCTGGACATGAAACTCTTCTCGACGTCGCGGACTTTCAGGTTGTCCAGAGGGAGCATGTACTTCTTCTCTTTCTCCTGTGAATGAGAGCAACACCATTTGTCATCGTCTCAATTGTCAATTGCGCAATGACATTTGTGCGGCAAGTAGGAGGTGAAATTTGGTATTAGGGGAAGGCGAGAGAGGGGGTGAGTAGAAAGAGAAGGGGCGACAGGAGGGAGGAGGAATGGGGGAGAGCGGGAGGTAAAAGTGGGAGTGAGAGGGGGAAGAGAGAAACGGAGAGAAAAAGACAGCACATGTGGAAGTCATTACAGAGCGGGTCAGGACGCAGTCGTCGCTCACTCACGGTGAGTAATGCAAAGGCGAGGTGGTAGCGAAGGGCTGCGGAAAGCGCCGGCCGAGCGAGAGCAACGGCAGATGCGTGAAAGCACCGCAGCTCAAATACAACGTTGATCTTTGAACGTGCACGGCTCGAAGAGACAAAAAGTCACCCAAGTTATGACACATCATTTTACACCTCTTGTCTTCGATTTGATTGTTGGTCTTTTTGAACGTTCACCCCCCTTACCTCCCCACACTCTGTAGATGTTTTTTTTTTTCTTTCCATTCCAGAGGGGCCCACTTCCTGCCTGATTTTTTTTGGGGGGGGGGGAAGAAGGCGGGAGAGAGAGTGAGATTAAATGACGGCCTGGCGTTAAAACTCAACATCTGGTAGCGCTTAGCGGCGCTCGGCGAACCAGAGGAGGAGGAGTGTGTTTGAAGCTTCGGCGACGGCGAAGGCGAAGGAGCTGGAGAACAAACTCCAGTTGGAGCTTTGCTGATAGTCGAAGATGTAAAGGCAAAATGTCGCATGTTTGAATTCAAGTGAAAGGAGAACGCAGGAGGATAAGCAAAGTCGGCAGAGCCATTCCGCGTTGTATTCCCAAAGGGGGTCACGACACTCCATATATGGTCACACAGGTCCCCTCCCTCTTGCTCTCGCTTCCTCTCCCTTTCGCACTCATTCACGCCCCCGTCTCCCTCGTTCCCTCTTTTTTGAAATATCCCCTCCCTGAACGTGCAGCCAGTCTGTCCCGGTCGTCTGGGCGAATGTGCCACGTCAGGACTGGATACTCTTCATGGCCGGCGTGACCAAAACGGAGGGGACCCGAGGTGCAAAGCTCGACTGAAAAAGCAAGAGATGCGCACGTAAGCGCCGGGGAAGCGACAACGCTGACGGGCGAATTGCGCTTTTGAGAGCTTTCGTCAAATGGGATCTTCGGTGCCAACACGGAGTGGTTCCAAAGGGAGGGCGCAAACGACAGAAGCGCCGGCATCTGGAATGGCAGAAAACAGCAAAAGGCCTGACAATTCATTCCGGCTCCGTCCACCCAGTGTTCAGACTACCTGTTCATTGTCATACTGGTGTACAGTAGTCTGCACATTGGTTAGACTGGGCATGGACCTTCTTCTGTCAGTCTGTCTTTCTCTGTGTGTCTCTGTCTGCAAGCTAGCCAACCTCTTTGTTTGGGCGAATCTGTTTTCCTTCAATCTGCATTAATGTATACGTTGATCTGATTGATTTATCACTCTCACAGCTCCTTTTTTCATTTCGTTCGGGGAATAAACATGAATCAGTTGAACCTTTGATGAAATGACCGTGGAAAGCAAAGGGTAGAGGTCAGAATATGTCCAATTTTGACATTTCAAACATTTTTAGCAGAGATGAATGAGTAAGCGTGCAGCGCAAACTAGCCTAGCAGTGTGAGGACGATGTGCTTCACGGGAGGGGGAGGAGCCTAAGTGCCTGCAAAGCATCAAACACGAGCCAAAGGAGAGCGGGGCGGTCAATCAAGTGGAGTTTGAAAATACAGCCGAATGATTTCGGTGGGTGGCCAAAACGGGCTTGGGCAGTCGCGCAAAAAGACGCATGGATTTCTCTGGTGTCAACTGCCATAGAAGCCTACCGACGAGAATGTTGCACGAATGTACTCAGAATATAGAAGCACACTGACAGTTCAATGAGTTTTGGGGAGAAGTTTGGAGAAGGCTCAAAAGGTTTGCATAACTTCATATGATTACTGTGTTCACGCACGCCTGGTTTCACTGAAGATTCATATTTATTTAAATCGGGGTGTTTCTCCCTACAGAACTGTGCAAGGCTGATGTCTGGAATAAATACTCGACGTTTCCCTAGCAAGAACGCGAGCAGTTCCAAAGGGAATGGCAACCACACCAAGAGGAGAGCGCGCAGTGAAAGCACATGCATGCGTACGCGACTGTAGAAAGTTCACAGAGTGTAAAACAGAAATATACAAAGCCAAGCTCGTGAAGTCTATCATTTCCTGCATTGCCACACTGAGGTATCAAATGACAACGTGAACCCCCAACGCCGCGCAGCTTGTGTGCAGTCTGAGCGCGAGTGCTGGTCATATATTTTGGGCGTCTGTGAGCCAACATGTGGTCGAGATTGGGAAGGATCCAAATCTGCGAAGATGAAACAAATGCCTGAATCCCCACGAGAAAGAATCGTACAGAGCGGAAAGACAGTAAAAGACAAACTCCTCGTGTGACCCTTTGTCAATGATTTCAAATCATTGATACTTTCAGAAAGACGGCGGTGAATGGAATGTGGTGCCGATAAATGATCCCAATGCAAAGAAATCCCTGCGCGAATCTTAGGCTTTGCGGCAAGCACAGCTGAAGAGGTTGCAGTGTGTCCGCCTATCTACACTTGCTGTGCAGAATGTCCTCAACCTGTACAGCAGGCACAGACAGGCAGATAGGCAACAGCCAGCCAAGCACCGAAGCGACCGACCGCATCTGCACGAGCATCTGGCTTCACTCGGTGCAGCTATTTCTGTTAGAACCTCACATGGCAATAATCAAATGCATCTCGTATGCGAGTCATTTTCATTCAAGCCTGATGCCATATTTTTCGCAATCGGCCTGCTCTAGACTGTACAATTTTTGCAAAGGCGAGGTCATTCATTTATGGAATGTTCGCATTCAAATTCGCCGCTGTCGTGGCAGCATCGTCGCGTCATTGTTGTGTTGTGCGTCCACCTCGGAATGTTAACGACAACATTTTGCTCTTATTTAGCCAAATAAATGTTGGAATGTTTTCAAATGTGTTTGTCCTCCATCTCCTTTGCGTTCGGCTCTGATGATAGCGACATCATTTCGTGGTGTATTTCTATTGGTCGCGTCACCGAGAGAAAATGTGGCATCAGCGGCGCAAGGAAGGCGCGTTTAGAAAAGCATCCATTTTCTACACTGCATTTTCGAGCGCATCCACAGGGCGCATAGACACAAACAACCATACGCGCTCACATTCGTACCTGTGCGCAATTCAGAGCCTTCAATTAACATTTTTAGAATGCGGGTGAAGCCCATGCAGCTGAGATTCAAACTGCGGACCTCAGAACTGTGAGACAGAAGCACTTGTAACCACCAGTGCACCGTACTACCGCACACCGAGATCGTCGAGCGGAATTTCAGAAACGTCTTTGGTCACAATGTTCCATTTTTCATCTTTGTTCCTTTCCAACTATGAAGCGTGCCACCATCTATTTTTAGCGTCATTCGACAGCTGATCTTTTTTCTCGAGATAACTTATCGACGGCCAAAATCATTTGAATATGATTTTTAAAATGTTTCGCTTTTTATTTTTGTTTTACTTTTGACCAAATACGCCAAAGGTAGAACTCACCTCATCATCCTTGAACCAGGAAAGGCTCTCAGCAGTGAGGACAAACCAGTACTCCTTGGCTCCTCCCTTCATGATGCTGATGTTGTTTATGGTCAGCCAGCCTTTGCGGATGACCTTGGGGGGTCGAGAAGGTGGGAAGGTCAAACGTTGTCCAAATATATCGTGTAAACATTGAAAATGAAAAGCTGGAGGATAAGAAAAGGGATGAAGGACACAAGCTCTTCACTTAATTTGCTTCCAGTTGCAATGAAATGTGCGCAAGGCTTAGCCGTGTCGCGGTGCGTTCGTGACTGTAGGTCAGTGCGCAGTCATTCCGAGAGGTGTGTCCGCCACAAGAAAAAGCAGTGGTAGCTTATTATTAGTGGTAGTAGTATTATTATGAAGTGACAAGAAGTGTGTGTGTGTGTGTGTGTGTGTGTGTTAGTTGCAGTAACCCCACGAGATCTGCATAAACACGCCTCCAGGCATGGCGCCAAGTGGTTATCAGGTTAGATTAGCCTTCAGTCTTGCACCGCCTCACTAAGACACACTAAGGGGGTTCGCCAAATCATTTCAAAGCCTTGCCGTCATCGGCACAAAGGAAATGAAAAAGCTGCAGCAACAGAAGTCTTGAGACACCCTTGGAAATCAATTCAATAATCCCTCCCTGACGTCCCCTCGAGTCTTACAACTTCAGCTTGCCCAGACGGAAGGGTTTTGACCCAGTGCACAAAGGAAAGGCCCATACTGCAGATGACAGGTGTCAAACTCAAGGCCTGAGGGCCATATGCAGCCCGCCACATCATTTCATATGGCCCACTAAAGGAAAACGTGTGTGTATTTCAGGTTTCTTGCTAAATGGATTTGTTCTTTTCATTGAGGCAGAAAAGCTTTCTTCACTTTAACAGCTATTACAAGACGTTTGTATACTTATATACTACAGTTGTATACTTAAATATTCAATTACCACAATATTCCATGACTTGCGATTTCAAATTTCATTTGTTGTCAACGATATTTACGGCCGCGCGGGGGACGACTGGTTAGCACGCCTGCCTCGCGCTTCTGAGGACCGGGATTTGAACTGCGTGGGTTTTCTCCGGGCACTCCGGTTTCCTCCCACATCCCAAAAACACGCATGCTAGGTGAATTGTAAACTCAAAATTGTCCGTCGGTGTGAATGGGAGTGCGAACGGTTGTTTGATTCTATGTGCCCTGCGATTGGCGGGCGACCAGTTCAGGGTGTACCCCGCCTCTCGCCCCAAGATAGCTGGGATAAGCGCCAGCACGCCCGCGTTATAGAAAACGGATGGATGCAAGGGCAATTGTGTGCGTGCAATATGACGTGCAATGTTCACCGTCATGACGGTCCCCTGAGGGAAACCAAGACGGAAATGAGTTTGACGCTGATGCCGGAGACGCTTGTCTGGGTGAGTTTGGTGTAGAAAAATACGATTCGAACGACATAGCGTCTACACTTTTTGGAATAACGAGAGTCGAAGCAGGTCTTGTTATTGCTGCGAAATGATGTTGAGTTCTTGCAGGTGTCCCAATACTTTTGCCCTTGTATGTGGCGTATGTGCATGACAGAGTACCAAGACAAATTTCTCACCCTATCAATATTGGATGAGATATTTTATTCAGCCAAATCTTTGGATACAGTATTTGTATTTGTCTGCGGGCCTCGGTGGGTGAGGGTGTTAGACGGAAAACGGTCATTTGGTAAAGTCTTACAATCAAGCCTGATGCAGGTGGAGAGGAGGCCTGCAACAAGGAGGAATGCGGGGCTTTTAGAATAGAATAGACTAGAATAGAAGAGGAAAGAATAGAAGGGGCCTTTATTAGTCCGCAAATGGGGAAATTCAACTCATCGCGAACTCGAGTTACCTTACAGGGAGATTTAATCTGTCAGTATGGAAAAAAACATTTGGTGACAAAAGTGGCTCAAAAGGGTCAGGTCAGGATCCTGTGAAGGCAACAGTGGCATTATTGCAGGCACGAGTGATATTGCAAAGCAGAACCCACGTGGAGCGATACTCACCGGCAGACGCCCGTAAGAGGGCAGCTGACATTGTCACTAAGGGATGGGGATGAAATGCAAAGTGGCACCTTGATGACACAGGAGGAGTTCAAACAAAGGGAAATGTCTCAATAATAACACTGACGATGATGATGGTGGTGGTGGCAAAAAAAGGAAATCCGGTGTGATTGTTTTGAACTCCAATTATCAGGCCGAATGACGCATCCGCAGCCGCTGCCCACTTACAAACATAATGCGGTATGGTGCAAAACGACAAACGCATCGAGAGAATAAAATGCCAACGCACATATGTTGTGTGGAGCGCAAAGATGAACTGAAATGGGAGACGATACAGCGGACAACCGCATTTTTATTTTCTCTTTTTTTCTCTTTCATTTTGGGGGGGGCGGAACCAATCCCGACAATGCTTATTGGCGGGTTATCCCCGCCTATTCCAGAATTATGGGGGTTTTAAAAACAATCTCTCTCTATTTTTGTCAAAAGAATTAGAATGGGCATGAATTGTCTGCGGATTTTGGCTACTCGCGGTCTCCATCCCCCGCGAATAGCGCGGCTCCACTGTTTCCGGGATGATATCTCTTCCATGTTTTGCTATCAATGCCGTGGCCATCTTGCACTCACCTGATTGGTTGCTGAGCTCTGACTCTTGTTCGTCTGACTGCTCCTCTGCTGGGCGCTGGGGCGGCAGGAGGGGATGAAGGTGAGAAGAGAAAGCGAGGCTAAACTCAGATTCTTTTCACTGTCTAACTAATAAATAGTAATAAGAAGAAATTATTATTACTACTACTGCTCATAATAATCATTAAATAATCCTGCATAATAGTGATACAAAGCTATTCGATGTGAATCTTTACTTTGCAAAGCCAATGAAGTCCTCGTGGTTAGTGTTGATGTAAGAGAGTTGAATGTCTATCACCAGCAGAACCTGAGACAAAAAAACATCAATTAAAAAAGTTCCGTTCAACTCATTCTACGGTGATCGTTGGATGTACGTACATTTTGGACAATCGGTGTTCTTGTTGCGGTTAGTTAGGGTAGCAAGCTAAAGGCTAACTTGGTGTTCTATTCTCACAAAGACCTTTTTATTTCAACTTTAGTATGCATTTGAGAAAGATGAGGTGTTGTGAAGTGCTCAGTCCGCAGCGTTTTGGAACAAAACTAGCCGAAAGTGACTCGTTCTATGCTTGACTAAACCAAGTGTTGGGCTCACGTTTCCTTCTCAAAAATTTCCCAACATGCAAAAATGTTACTTCAAACACAGACGTATCCAAATGTATACATTACGCATTTATGCACACGCCATATAAATAATATTGTACGAACTAGTACGCTGCTGTGAGTACGTAAGCATGTCACGCGAGTTCTTGTGTCACCTGTTCCTTCGCGCGACTCTCTCTGTCTCGGATGTGAGAAGTCACGATTCTCTCCGTTTCTTCACGGAGCGTTGGGAAACATTCCAGCTGCAAACACACCACACACGGCATATCGGTCCTTCCGCACTGCTGATCGAGAACTGGAAAATCCACATCGGGGACCGTAACGAAAACTGAAAATCACAGTTGTAATCTTGTCGCTCCAAACCTTTCAGGCCTGTTTGGGTTCAAATTTAAACTTCAGCCTTTTTCCTTGCGGTTGAATTGTTCTCGATGCATTATTGCATGACATGCCTTCACGGCGCCTAAAAAAGGTATGACTCACCTTGTTGGAACACTGGCGTACAGTGTTGATCAGTTCCTGGATGACCATGTCCACACACTTGACACAGGGCTCCTTTAACTTGATGATCTGTTTCTTCACTATGGCTTCAAACGCCATGTCCGGAGTGAACAGCCCTGTCCTGCCGCCCCAAAAAAGAAACTTCTTCCACTACTCAATGTTATTGCCTTTTACAAAATGGAGAGCGCTAGCCTGCATTGAGCGCACCTTTTAATACGTACATGCACACTGTCTGAAATAGCGGTCGGTAACTGTACATAAAAGCTTCGAGGCGCAATCGGCAATAAAGTACCGCCTGGTGAATAATGAAACATCACGCTAACTACCAACAACCGTGTCGAAGAGAAGGAGAAAAGAAAAGGCGAATTATAAAGGCTCCAAATCCACATTTGTAGCTATCTGGCTCGCCGCATCAAGTAGCTTTTTGAAAAATCCGCCCTTTGGGATGGATTGTAGTGTGAAGTTGACTGTTGCAGCGAGAGCAATTACCATAAAATATTTGACTTCCAGAATGAAAAGCCGAATCGGCGTTATGTCATCCCGCCTTGTACTGCATTCGTGCAATATGCGATAAAAGGCAAACCTCCCACCTGATCCCGTGGATGTTCTTAATGGCATAACTGATCTCACGACGCATCTCCTTCTCATCGCACTCCATCTGCGAAGAACATACCGACAGAGAAAATGAGGCCTTTTCGGGAAGTAGCGCTTGCAGTGGGCGACTGCCATTGGACGGATTGAGCGAAGTGAGCGCAGACAGCGTGGCTGGAGGAGACCCACGAGAAAGTGCGATTTTGTCTCCCATTCAGCCCGACGTTCGGCGTCGTCATCTTGCCGAGGAATTGCAACAGGCAACCTTGTGGGAGTTCCGTTATATAACCGTTTTCAAAAAAGACAAATCTTGTTCTAGTCCGTTAAAAACGCTCTCAATGCAAGGCGGCAGAAATATGAACGCGTGATATAATAGTGTGGATTAGATTGGGATTCGAGGTTACCTTGACCAGTTCAAATGGGAAACGCTCATGGAAGATGCGATTGATTTTGGCTCCACCTGACAGCTCCACTGTGTCCACCTGGTCTCCCGAACCCTCGATCCTCTTCTCGAAGTCCACAGAGAACTGCTGCACCATCCTGAAAAACATATACGGAGGATAACCAGTAGCAGTGGTGCCAAATGTTTACGATGCATAAATACGATAGAAGTTCTTTTACTGGTGAAACCGGGGACTATATTATACTGACTGCAGCAGCTGCTTGGTTTTGCGGGACGGGTCATCCGGTCGGTATCCCCGGTATTCCTCGGCCTCCTTGTCCAGAGCCAACAGCTGGGACTGCAGCTTACTGCGGAAGGCTGGCAGAGTGTCTCGGATGTGGTTGGTCAGTTGCTATGGGAACACAATCAAACAAGACTCTTTTTCAAAGCACTTTGAACCGTCGTCATTGTCATTTGTAAATGCAAGGTATTCAAAGTATTTCTTTCACGGATTGTTTATGACTGCCGTCGCAGTTTTCAGCGATGTCGGAGTGCACCGAGAGATGTTTCTAAAATTCGGGTTGCCCCGTTAAGATACGAGAGGGGAGCAACGTATTTGAAACAAATGCCGTGCAGTTCTACATGACAATCGCAATACTGTTCATCTTGAATGATTCCGTCTCCAAATAAATAAAGCAGACGTTTTGCTGCAACTCGACTGTATTTTTGTCCCCTTTGCTTGTTTTTGTATTTGGGAAGGGAGCCGACCTCGAAAACGCTTATTGGTAGGTTGTATCTGCTTACTGGAGAATTGGTTCTTTTTCCACCCCCCAATACATTTCAAACGGACGTCAATTATCCGCCGATGCTTGCTATTCGCGGTCCCTAGCCCCTGCGAAAGGCAGGGGTCCACTGTACAGTAAATATTAGGAGAAAGGACAAAAAGGACCGAGCGAGCCATTTGTTTTTCTCTACAGCGTCTGGCATGCCATGCCATGCAATGATGTGTCATTTAATGCAAGTAGGAAAAAAATCGAGGCCAGTATCTTATTAATTAGGCAAAGTGCACTGCGAGTAAATCTCTGATCACCTGGTTGAGCGCTTTCTGCAGGTGCGGAGTGCCCATTTTGTCCCCCAGGTGCCTGTACGCCGGATGGGAGAAGAAGAACTTTCTCTCTGCCTCCAGAGCTGCCTTGATATCTTTCTTCCCATCGATGTCCTTCTGACTGCGGTTCACCACTCCGATGTAGCCTGAAAACAAAAAGGCACGGACACGAATTGAGCAAAATAATGACTGATCCTGGGCCAGTGAGAGCGGTTAAAAAAAAAAAGAAGAAGAAGAAAAGAAAGCAGCAACAAGCTGGAGGACGCGAGCTCACCTCTTCTGAGCGGCAGGAGCTTGTTCTCCAGCACGTCACGAGCATCGGTGCCCTCATCCATCAAATCCAGTTTGGTGATCACTCCTATAGTCCTCAGACCTACACCACACAGGGAACCACACGACCATCGCATTGTCTCATTTGCGTGCGGAAAAAAACTATCTGCTCCCTGCCATCGACGGCTATTTGCTGTGTATTATGTACATTTGAGCAAAAGCATCTTCGGCCTCCGCTGGCGTCACTGCTGTCATAAGGATCATTTTGGCGTCGTAAAAACAAGGGCAAGACCTGGGACACTTGTGGCCACTAAAAATAGAGAAACCCCTGTTTATACGGTTTGAAAATGGCAGTTTCCAGATTGGATATACTGACTTTTAGGTTTCACTAAAGTGCACGCACAGGATTGTTTGACAATAAATCTCATGACTGTACTGCAGTGGACCGCTTATTCTCGTAATTGTCAAAAGTGCAAGAATTTCTTTGTCTTTCTTTTTCCCTTCTGCACTCGCATTGAAATGTATTGCTGCCAGGGGCTAACGTGCTAAAAATATCGTATGGTAGCAGAGCGCTTCGAGTCCTGCATGTGTACAACGGCGACGTACAATCATATCGAATCTACGATCTATTAGCGCAGTCGGAGAAACTCCACTTTAGTGGTTTTCCATATCATGTGTTGATGGCAGGACGTTGTCAATTCAGAGCAAACTACTTTGCAGGCTGTGACGGGGGCCCGCCTAGTTAGCATCTCGGCCTTGTCGCTCTTGTCCTCTTTCCCCGCAATGATTCATTCTTCCCTCCCTCCCTCATGGCGTCATCCGTGTCCTCCTCCTCTTCCTCTTTCCCTTCCAGTTCATTCTCCCGCGTCCCCCTCTGCAGTCTGGAGGTCAAATGACCTCCGTCATCCCATCTGCAGTCTTGCCTTTCCCTGCAAATCGTCTTCTGTCCTTTTATCTTCTCATCTGGCCTCCTTGCCCTCGAACGGTGAATTGAAACTGATACATGTCGATCAAACGCAAATGACCTTTCCGACAGCAGAGATTCGCCATCTTGCTTAGGATCGCCTCGTGCTTTGCTTGATTTCCTCCGATCTCTTTTTTGACACCCTTCCTGCGCTGCGAGGAGTCACCCTCGCCTCACCTTGGGGATCGACGTCCTTCGCCAGTTTAAGGGCGTCCGAGTTGGCGAGGTCGGTGTTGGCCGGCGTGACGGCCAGGATCAGGCAGCTCTCCCTGGTGATGAACTGCATGATCATGTCCCGGATTTGCTGCTCGATGTCAACGGGCTGGTCTCCGACCGGCACCTTGGTGATCCCCGGCAAGTCGATGAGCGTCAAGTTCAGCACTGTTCGGGAGCAACGACGCGTTAGGAGAACACGACAGGACGTTTGAAACACTTTTTTTTTTTTTTTTGGACAGACTTGAGCTATATAAACAAATGTCGTCATTGGAACACACTTCTTCAGGAGTTCCGCAAAAGCGATCCGTGCGTCCGTTGTCGAAACCATTTATCCCCATTCGGGTCGCAGGTGCGCTGCGGCCTATCGAGATACGTCCCGATAGGCCGACTGTACGCTGAGGTACACTCAGTGTACAGTCGGTGAGATTCTGAATGGGCTGTGACCTCTACGCAGATTTGCAGCAGCAGCACGAGCTCATCTGCTTAAGCGCGCTTCACTGAAGACACCTTGATGCATTCTTTCTTTTCTCACCCGTCCTTCCATTCTTGACTACAAATGGCCAATCAATGTGGCAGCACGACAACCCGCTGCGTTGCTCGAGTTTCGTCAAGGTATCTTTAAGAAGAGCAAGAGGAGGGGTTCATTCAGTATTCAAAAGGAAAGAGTTGGGGTTTCGCACCATTTGGGGAATACACGCGTAAGTTGATGGGGACAGGAGATATGCCTTTGTTGGCGCCGGTGACGCGGTCCGTCTCGGCTTCGATCTCCTGGCGAACCTCATCGAAATCTGTGAACTTCTTCCCTTTGCAGTGGAGAAATTCGGCCCATTCTGCGGAGATGAAGAACACGCAAGAGAGTTTGCTGGCGATGTGTGAGACGGACAGAATGCCGGAGTGCAATGAAAACAGCGCCATTTCAAATGAAGTGCGTGCATTTTTGCCATTTGGGAGCGCGCCGGCGGCTCGTGTGGGCGTGCGAACGACGTGTGCGAGCCCACCTGCGGTGGCGCTGATAAGCTGCAGAACCAGGGGCCTGCGAGTGACGATTCCAGACCCGCGGGGCAGAAAGTCCCTGCGGACAAACAACTCAGCACTCAAGAAAACGTCAACACGAAACATCTTTCTACTCAACTCTTGCATTTCTCGCTATTTATCATTTCGCTCGATCAAACACTGAATATGATGGCGGCCATTTTGTAAGCCAGCGCTTCCTGTAACAACTGAAACGAACGGGACAAACCAGACGTGAGAAACAAAGCGTCGGCACTCGCTTTCGAAAGAGACCCCACCGTTTCCTGGGCCGCGGGCATCATCGTTCCACAGATATGAACGCTGTGAGGACTGTCGTTCTTTGAAAAATGCCTGCACCGGAAAATCGTATTTTTGTTTGCCTTATTGCATAATCGCCTCAGTCTTTTTTGTCCCGTTCGGTCAACCGATCGCAGCGTTCCAGAGGAAAGCTGAACTATCAGTTGCAAACAAAGCGGCTGACAAACATTTACGCCGACAAGCCACAAGAAAAGCATCATTTGCACAATCCAATGAGATCCAAAACAGGAGATGTCGAGGAAATATTCGCCTTGTCGTGCAAAGACGAGAGTGCTCACTTTTGATTGAGCCCCGTCATTTCATAATGTGCTTGCACGACTGCGCCGCATCACACCGATGGGTGCTTCGAATATTTTGGTTAGCACTTCAGCGAAATATCAGATAAAAAACACAACATGTACAAAGATACAATACAATGCACATCGTGTTCAATTCGTCGCTAGCTGGCAGTGTCAGGAAAAACTGACTACTGTTATGTTGATTAAGGATGACCTTTTAATAAAGATCTTGCATTGGATCTCATTCAAGTGCGAGCCGCAAGGTCGTCGCTGAGCGTAAACCCCAAGAATTCAAAAACTGGGGCAAGACAGATATGATGCAAAAATCAAAACACAACAGCAAATGAACTATTCCTGTCGTATTTTTCTGCCAATCAAGAAACTAGCTGATTTGCATTTTTTGTTCTTTTTTTTAGGTAATGAAAATGAGCGAATGTGTGTGTGTGGATCACGCGCCTATGCACGCTGAATATAATGCCGCCAAATCTTTCTCAACTTGAACGAGCGCAGTTGCAGATTGGGCCGAGATCCCCGAGGTGCCGCCGCAAGCTCAACCCGGCAAGATTGGGCCGCGGGCGCGACGTGCGCTTCGGCGGCTCCGAACGTGGTGCCTAAGCACCTGCCCTTGTTGCCCCGGATGAAAAAGTGCCCTCTTTGCTGAAGCTTATTTTTCCCCTTCATTCTTATATCTAGACAATAATAAAAACAATAATTTTTTGATGTTTGAGGGGCATTTATTTGAGTGCTTGGAAGAATTGTACATGTGCTCCCCCCATCTTAATTTGAATGTATTTTTTGGGTGGGTCGCTATGTGCTGGCCATCATTAGTTAAATAAAGATTTTTTTCTTAATAGTACGAGTATTTTTGGCGATGAGTGCCTTTTTTCCCCCACTTGAGCACCTCCCGCCAAAAATGCCTATGCACGTGCCTGACGCTTTGGATCGTGGGTGTGCTCGATCTCGCTTGTTATGTGGCAAGGTTAAGGGATGATCCTATTTTACCTGCCCACAAAGTTCTCCAGCACGGAGCTTTTCCCTGCGCTCTGGCCGCCCACCACCGCGATTTGCGGCAGGTCCAGGTTGCAGGCCTGGCCGATGGAGCTGAACGCATCCTGCAGCTTGTTGACCAGCGGGATCAGCTCCTCCATGCCGCGGTTTCCCATGGTGCCTTTGGACGGAGGGCTCGGCGATTGGAGGGAGGAAGAGAGCGAGAGAGAGGCAGGGAGGGGGAGACAGAAAGACAGAAAGAAAGAAAGAGAGCGAGAGAGAGAGAGAGAGAGAGAGAGGAGGGGATGTGACGCTGCTATATTAGTCCAAGATGCCGCGGTGCTTGTTGATGTAGCCAAGTCATCTATCCACGCATTGCCCCGAGACAAGAGACGGGACGACGGGCGACGAGAAGAAGAAGGGAGGGAGGACTGCAAGAGAGAGAGAGAGCGAGAGAGAGAGAGAGAGAGGGTGAAAAGAAAGAAAGATATGAACAGACAGGGACAGACAATTGCGCAGTTGCTTACCACCAACACACACACACGCACACACACGCGCGCGCGCGCGAGAGAGAGAGAGAGAGAGAGAGAGAGGCCTGTCTATTCAAGGGCATTTGCCGGATGAAGCTCTTCCATCTTTGCATGAATCAAACACGTCTGCATTCCGCCTCCGAAAGGCCGCGCGAAGGAAGCGCCCTCGTCGGCGTCAAGCATCGGCGCGGTTGTCGGTGCGAAACGTCAGCAGCCCACCTGCCGATCGCTGTCCGGTGCTGAAAGGACGCGCGGCTCGGCGCGGATGGGCGCTCCACGCGCATGAACGCCGCTCTGCGCGCTCCTTCGCGCTCGGGGGAGGGGGGCGGGGGGCGGGGGGTTGGCGGCGGATGTCAGTCGGCCGAGCACAAAGTCACCGTCGACAGCGTTAATCGTCTTCTCCTTCCCTCGCCCTCGCGTCGCCTCGATGCGGAAAAGCGACGCGGCGCCGAGCCAATGACGATCGTCGAGGAGGGAGGGGAGGCGCGCGACGGCGGCCCCCGATTGGCTGCGCAGGTGCAGGTTAGGCCCACCTGAGCCCGCCCCCTGTTTACAAAAGCCAAAAGACGCGTTACGTTGTGTCACATTGATTCGTCCTGCATGAAGAAAATATAGATCTCCATAACTAGACGCGGTAGAGTCGACGCGGCGCCCTGCTTTGCAATGGCGACGAAAGCTGATCGATTCTTCCACCGCACCGCGGTCACCAAAGAAAAAGCAGGCACGTGCAGTGTGCCCGAAGAACACTAGGGGGCGGCGGCGACCTACATTTGCCGTCACGTGGTTTAGGGCGCAGGTCCAATTAGCAACCGGTTCGCTGGTGGAGCGTTGAGCGGAAGTGCGAGAATTCGCTGCAGTGCTTAAATAGGAATAAATGAAAAAAGTAAAAAGCTCGTGAAAGATTCAAGTCCTTTACTTAAGGGAACGTTTTGGCTTGTTTTAGTACAGACTTTGAAATATATTTAAGTACCAAAACATTTTTGGGGAAATACCCTCCATTACATCCATTTTAATCCGTTGAGGCAACTCGTTTTCCTCTGTTATTAACTTTAGTGCAAGCCAAATGTTGACACAAATCATTCTTGCGGCCGACGTCATTAAAACAATCGACTTATACAATTGACAACTTAAACGTTGGTTGAGGGCCCGAAAGGAAAACGTTCGCCACCGAGGGGGAGGGAGAAACAAAGAGGACTTGTTGATTGTGAATGAAAAGCTGTCAGCTTTGCTCGGAGGGAGGATTTCTGTCCTGTCACTCAATTGGAGGAGAAGCATTTTGGTATGTTAGAGGCAGTCAATAAGTGCCACAGCAGTTCCAAAAAAATAAAATAAAAATCAGGACAGGAAGACAAATGGAAAGTATGAGCCTCAATCATATTTGGAAAAGGGAAATATGCGTAATTACAACCCTATTTTTTCGTTCAGTATTTGAAGACAAAAGTGAAGGCCCCCAAAAAAGTGCAGGCCTCGCAAAGCATCTTTGGAAAGACCAAATGATGTCGGTGCCCAAATACTTGTGGCGCCAACTCCTCGGGTGGCGTTTAATGCTCTTTGGCGGGTTTTCCACGGGGGACGTCTGCTACCGTCCCACGTCGTTGGAGCGAGGAATCTCACACTCCATGCATCGGATGGAGGAGACCAAATCGAAATGAGACAGTGCGGAATCCCGTAAACGCGTGCTGTGCTCTGTAAGAAAAAAAGAAAACGGCGTACCTGGAGTGCGGAGAATTCCGAGGACGCCTTGCAGGAATTCAAGCAGCTGGATGACATATTTTACATCCAATGGAGCCTGCAGATGCAAGCATCTTTTAAACTCATTTTTTGCCCTTCCAAATGAATGGACAAGCCATTTATTTCCCCCCCAAAAGTAAAATAGCATTCTTCTAAACACGTATAGTAATCATATCATGACATAGAATGAATACAATTCAACAGTGTGCGCCGTAGGATACATTTGTTATGACTTTGGGGCTCCTGGCGTGCGCGCCTTGGCCACCGGGAGCAGTATAACACAGACCTATAGATATACATGGAGACGGTCGCAACGCCCCAATGAGCTGCAGTAATATGACTATGACCAGAACGGTCAAACAATTCGCCGGCAGGTTGGCCGACTGGTTAGCACACCCGCCTCACAGTTCTGAGGACCGGGGTTCAATCCCCGGCCCCGCCTGTGTGGAGTTTGCATGTTCCCACATCCCAAAGGCACGCATACTAGGTTCATTGAAGACTCTAAATTGCCCGTAAGTGTGAATGTGCGCGCGAATGGTTGTTTGTGTCTATGTGCCCTGCGATTGGCTGGCGACCGGTTCAGGCTGTACCCCGCCTCTCCACCCAAGATAGGTGGGATAGGCTCCGCGGCCTGCCTGCCTGCCTGAGGAGAAGCGGAACGGAGGATGAATGAATGGATGGATGAATTGTGTCCCTGGGAGCGAAAGACCATTCAATGTCAAATATTGACGAATAACTTTTAACACTGTCTTCCAGGAAGTAAAACTCCCTCCTACTGTTTGGAGTTGCATTTGTTTTTCTCGATTGAAATACGTGCATGCCTGACCTTTTGTCTACCATCCGAAATAATCTACGCGTGCAAATAAAGCAGGACTTGTGTTGTGCGCATGTCTCTGCTGGCTCCTTTTCAGGCCAGGAAAGTCGGGGAATACGTGCAAATCGAGCACGACCTCCTGCTCGGCGTCGGCGTGCCCGCGGAGGAGAGCGTACGGAGTGCCCACGAGCCACGGCGCAACGTGCCCGCCCGGACAGCTCCGCCGGCCTCGCCGGGGGTCGTATGCCGCCCCAGGGTGACCCCTCGCAGGCGCGCCGAGCGACACACACACACACACAGTTGACGCCGGATCAGGCAGTGACAGATTTTGTGTAATTATATCTCAACTTCATTAAACACGCTCATTGACCCAGTGATGCCGCAGTTACCTTGAAAAAGTAACTGAGTTAGATGACAAGTAACTTTTTCAGTTGCCAAGTGGCAGGAATCTCACTTAACCACAGCACAAAAAAGAGCATTTGCTTGCACTGTAATCTAAGTAATAACGCGTTACATTCATCATCACTCAAAAAGGTTGTTGTATATCATGAAGTCATCATCCGCTGCGATATTGCGATTCATTTATTGCAAATTCGCAATTTTTTAATTTGGATTTTTAAAAGGTCAACGGAGTGCAATCACTCGCCTGCACTTCTCTGATTCAGTTCACGTTATAGGTTCATTGATTTAAACATGGCAGCGTTGACTCAAAGGAGATCGATTGGGCTAATGTTCTTACCAGATGAAAAAACCTAACTGAGTACTTTATGCATTTAAAACACAAGCCACAGTCATTTAAAAAAAAAAAAAAAAAAAAGAAGAAGAATTTGCAAAAACCAACCTTGGCCTGAGGCAGCGCAAACCCATTACAATATCGAGAGGAACAAATGCAATTAAGGCGCAAAACGGAGCCTGATTTTCACCAACTACAGTACTGGAGTTAAAAACATCACCGCGACGAATTCCGGGTACCCAAAATGCATTTTGCTGACTCCACTGGCAGACTGTCAGTGTGAGGAGTGGCGCAAATGTTGAGCCCAGGAAATGGCCCGCGTCCCACCATTGGGCCGCTGCTGACGTCATTCAAGCAGGGCACGCCCGTTAAGCGCCCGTGGACAAATAAAATGAGGGCTCGATGCTAACTCGCACGTTCTGGCTGACAACAGCGAGGAGCACGCTCGCTGCTTCCCGTCCTTTCCTGTCAGAGCAAATAGAAAACCGGAGCTGGCAGCGGCCCCGAGCAAGATGGCACTGATGAGCTGGCAAAGATGCCACTCGCCCACTGTGACTGCGTGCGGCTGCTCTTCTTTGCATAGCGTGCAACGGTGGCAAGTAACAAAACAGTACAAATACTTACTGTAGTTAAATAGATTTTTCAGGTCTCTGTCATTCGAGTTGTTCACAAGCAAGGACGGGGCGAGGCTCACCGCTTTGTCAACAACTGCGTGAGGAAATAGTCCAGCACTTTGAGAAAGTAAAATTGCAAAGAATTTAGGGATATCATTATCTGTGGTCCGTAATCTCATCAAAAGATTCAGAGAATCTGGAGAAATCTCCTCACGTAAGCGGCAAGGCCGAAAAGCAACATCGAATCCCCGTGACCTTCGATCCCTCGGGCCGCACGGCGTTAAAAAGCGGCATCATTGTGTAAAGGATATTGGCTGCACGTGGGCTCGGGAGGACTTTCGAAAAACATTGTCACTTGACACAGTCGGTTGCTACAGCTACAAATGCAAGTTAAAACTCTACCATGCAATGGGGAAACCATATATGAACAACACCCAGAAAGGCCGCCGGCCAGCTTTTCTGGGCTCGAGCTCATCTGAGATGGATTGACACAAAGTGGAAAAGTGGGCTGTTTTCTGATGAGTCCACATTTCGAATTGTTTTTGGAAATCACGGACATTCTCCGGCCCAAAGAGGAAAAGGGCCACCCGCGCAAAGTTGAAAAGCAAACATTTGTGATGGTATGTGGGTGTGTTAGTGCCCATGGCAGGGGTAACTTGCCCTGCCTGTTTCAGCAAGACAGTGCCAAGCCACATTATGCACGTTTTACAATAAGCGCAGCTTGGGAGGAAAAAAGGGCGAGTTCTAGACTGCAGTCCAGACCTGTCTCCCATTGGAAAATGTCTTCAGGCGAGTTATGAAGCGCAAAATGCCACAACGGAGACCCTGGACTGTTGAGCAACTCAAGTTGTACATCAAACAAGAATGGGACAGAATTCCACCTGCAAAGCTTCTCCAATTACAGTCAGTGTCCTCACTTTCCAAATGCTTCTTGAGTGTTGTTAAAAGGAAAGTCGATATAACACGGTGGCAAACACGCCCCTCGGGGTCACACATTTTTGGGGGAATGTGCTGCAGGAATCAAATTTAAAATGAGTCAATATTTGCAACAACACCAACAAACAGCTTTATCAGTTGTAACATGAAATATCTTGTCTTCGTAGTGGATTCAATTGAATATACGGTAGGTTGAAAAGGATTCGCAAATCATTGTATTCCGTTTTATGTCCATTTTACACAACGTCCCGACCTCATTGGAATTGGGGTTTGTACTCAATGGTTTAATGCCATGCGATGAGATGAGAAAGAGAATCCTGCCTCTGAAAGTTGTTGAACTGACCTTTATTGGGAAATCATAACAGTATGAAAAGCAGAGAGATGCGCAATATGACATCAGTAGTAGTCGCGGGGGAGAGGAGGACCATTGGAAGGGCCCGTGATCCAAAGGGACCCTAGAAAAGACTTGCAGAACTGCCATGGAGGAGCCCAATGTGGTCTTTGTTTGAGTAGATCCCTGGTGGTGTTAGTCGTTATAGTGAGTGACACTCTGTCCCAAAAGTGTTCATGAGGTCCTGGTACTCCCTCTGGTGGTCAACGAGGCGCCGGAACACTTTGTACTTCCTTTGGTAAAAGCTGCAAAAGAGGTTCCATTTCTTCCATTTCGGTGTATCATTCGCATTTATCTTTGATCAATTCGGTTACACTACGTTGCTGTTGAATCACTTATGGCACTTTGTACATATCATAGCAGTCGTCATTTGACTTTTGGAATGCATGCCTAATGAGGAGAACAACGATATGGTTTCCCATATGAATACATAATTGGGACTATCAATAAGAGGTGATAACGACGACAGTGTGAATGTTTCAGCTCACCTGCGCAGGCTGCAATCAGGCTCAATGACTTTTCCCACTTTGGCCATTTTCGCCATCGCCTCCTAATGAAAATGCAAAATAAGCCTTACTAATAAATAAATCACGTCGTGCACTTCCAGGCCGACCGTGACCCAGTTGGAGAAAGAATTGGGCTCCGGTGGTTTGGATGCGGCTCAGCTCATGACTTACGCAGTGCGCGGCCTCTGCGCGCTTTAAAGCCACCCAACAATCCAGCGGCTCAGACACAACAACTGTCTTTTGCGAGGCGGGCGTGACAGGTGCAGCCTCGTCCCAACAATAATGTCTTATTTTTAGTGTATCTGGCTTAAAGGCTCACCATTCTCTGCTGTGATGAGATCCGATGCTGAGAGATGACACGGATGATAACTTGACCGGGCAAAAGACGATTCAGCACACATTCGGAATATTAAAACGCACACACTGTGCAGAAATAAGGCTCTATTCAGTGAAAATCAGTGAAATACTGGAGTGCGCTGGTAGAAAATCATTTTTTAAAGGCTCACCCAATAGATGGAAGGGGTGAGTCAATGACACTAACACACTAAATCATGAGGAACTGGACACACGAGCCAATGATACCCAGGAGCCATATTTATATATTTTTTTTTTAAAAAAAGCTTTTTAAAAAATGTCAAATGTACATAATGATTGAAAGATAAGTGAATGATACAAAATTTTGACTTATTGACTGTCACAGAGGTATTCATTCAAGAATATTAATTTTGATCCCTGTTGGCCCGTAGATGATGAAATCCCTAAATTCCTTTGCAATTGTACCTAGAGGAAAATTGTCCTTAGACTGTTGGACTATTTTGTCCCGCACTTGTTCACAAAGAGGTGAACCTCGTCCCATCTTTGCTGGCGAATGACTACTGAGCAATTCCGGGAAGCTCCTTTTCTAGCCAATCGTGGCCCCCGCCTGTTCCCGATGAGCCTGTTCACCTGCGGGATGTTCCAAACGGGTGTTTGATGAGCGTTCCTCAACTTTCTCCGTTTTTTTTGCCACCTGTCCCAGCATTTTTGGAACGTGTTGCACCCATCAAATTCTCAGTTCATGATTATTTGCGAAAAACAACAACGTTTATCAGTTTGAACATGAAATATCATGCATGTCTTTGTAGTGTATTCAATTAAACATAGGTTGAACATGATTTGCAAATCATTGCATTCTGTTTTTATTGATGTTTAACACAACGTCCCAACTTCATTGGAATTGTGGTTGTATATGGTTTTTATCATCACTTTTTAGTGCAATATGCATTCCACCAACTACTAAGTGTCCCTTGCAACAGAAAGCTGAACAAATACAATGAAATTTAGAAAAGTGTAAGGCAGTGTGTGTGCGCGTTTTCCACCTGTATAGTGCCATGGTCCTGGGACGCACACGCTCCAAGAACTGCTGCTCCCACTAAGACAGCCTCTGTCTGTTGTGGCAACACTACAGGCAAGCCTAAAAGATTTTTTGTATTATTATTTTTTTTTTTAAAGAATATGAGAGAGAGAGAGAGAGAGAGAGAGAGAGAGAGAGAGAGAGAGAGAGAGAGAGAGAGAGAGAGAGAGAGAGAGAGAGAGAAAGGTTTTAGAATTTACGTAGCAGGTACACTCCCCTCTGAAAGTATTGGACCAAGTCCTTCATATTTGCCAGAGACTGAAAGCATTTCCTCAATCTGATACACAACGTAGAAAAGCAAATTGTGTTTTACTCAAACAATGAACGGCACAGCTCGGGTTCAGATTTGGGTTTTGCCTGTGAAGACTACAGCAAACGAAAAATAATTGGCATCGCTGCTGCAATAGTTCGGAGTGCTGTGTATGTTTATTTAGTGATACAAATACCGTCGTTGGTGTTCCCAAACACGAAACTATGTCATGGTCCCTCGTTTGGACTTTGTACCTGTTGCATTGGCATGAGTCTGCACAAACAGGCTGTTCTTGCTCAATCCTCCACATAAGAAGATGGTTTTAATGTCATGCCCGGCTTCTTTCATGGCCTCCAGTATGTGAAGTGTACCGAGCTGAAATCAGAGAAGGATACAGTCATGGAAACGGAGAGGCAAATACAATCCTTCCTTCCTCACAGGAAGTCATTTCAAAGAAAAAAAAGCAGTGGACTGACCGCCAGGGCTTGCATGGTGGCCAAGTAGAGCAAAGCCAAGTCATCCAGCGTTTGAGAAAGCGACAGTCCCACCACCTGTAAAATTGTCATTGCATGTTTGCATATTAAAAAAAAAAAAAAAAAAAAAAAAAACATCAGAACCTCTAAGGTCAAACACAACCTGTTCCGCGTTTTTCTTTTATTTTCTTTTTTCATAGGAAATAGAAATAACCAATTCCAGGGTCAAAGGATCGGAATCGTAAAACGAATGCGTATGTTGGTGCCGGAAGTCAAACTGCTTTGATTGAAGTTTGCGGTGTACGGTTTATTTCGCGATTCCTTTCTCACATTCTTCTTCTCTTCTCCTACATACTGTATGTAAAACGGACTTTTAATTCCTCGAGTGCCCGCCCACCCATTTAGAGCAAATAAACAACTAAGTCAATATTTTGGAAGCTGTCCGTTCACGCAATGCTTCTGCGAGGGAGCATTTATGAATTTTGCTGAACTATTATGTTCCACAATTCAGCATACATTCGGAATGTAACTCTGCCCGTCACCTGGCAGCGAAGCTGAGTGAAGATCCACCACTTTCGAGCCACGACCTGACGACACCGTCGATGTCGCAGGGAGCTCTGTTGGATCCGCGGATTCGCGTTAGCTAACAGCGCATGCAGTTGTCCAAAGGGTGAGTCTGCGCCGTATTTGTGTTCGGCGATGTGTCAGCACACACGGATCGGCACGCTATTTGACAAGTGTAATGGATGACGAGCTGCCTCCACGAGGGGAAAATACAATCCATGCTGTCTTTGTAACGTGCATTTCACCGTTTGCAGTCTCACCGTCAGGGGAGGTTTTAATGTGTGACCTCACAATATTTGCAGCAACGCAGCGCTGTAATGTGTGACCGCGGACATAAAAGCTTGGCTTGAACTCACCATGCCCTTCAAGGCGGGGTCAGCCAGCGGGGACCTGTTCCCGTGAAAGTCTGGCCACACGTGAAGACTGGAGGCCAGCAAGTCAACGGCCGAACACGACGAAGACATTCTGCTGAGGTGGTCGTTCAGGTAGCCGTAGATGCCGTCGTCCCCTGTGGCGGGACATCTGGGGGGGAAGAAGAGCGCATCCAAAAGAAGTCTTTTGCCACATGATGGTTGGTCGCAATTTGTGTACGAGACGCCTTCATTGTTTTTCAGACATTTGCCACGGGGTTTAAAGAAGGAACTCAAACAGTACTAGGTTACTTCAACATTTCGCGGAGTGAGTCAACAGGGGAATATTGCGTCTTGTAACCACGAAGAACCGACAGAAACTAGTTTAAGCGGGATAAAAGCCACCGTCAGCGAATGAAGACATTATTGTTTTTATTTATTTAACAATGACTTATCCCGGTAAGGCAACTGAGAACCGTCAATTGTCAATTCGCAATAGCGACCTGGCTGCAGACAGACGAGTCGAACAAAAGCAACTGCGAACTAAATGTTCACAATGCCTTGGGGTTACGATGTTTATTTATAATAATTATAGTTATTATATTTCTCTGTGTTGTGATGCGAGCAGTACGGTGGCGTAGTGGTTAGCACTCGTGCCTCACGGTTTCCAGGTTCTGATATTGAATCTCCCCATGCTTCCTTGGGTTTTCTGCAGGTACCCTTGGCTTCCTCCCCCGTCCGAAAACTTGCTTCTAGATTTAACTGAAGACAAGAAATTGACTGCTCGTACAGAAAATGGATGGATGAATGCCGCCCTGTTTGCGAACATCTCGTCAGTAACTGTGACTTCAGGTCTTAATCTTACTCAAGATGAACGTTCTTATGTGTCAGCTAGCAGAGGATGACAGCTGCGTTTGATGTTTTTGGACAGCCCAACCCTGAATGCATCAGCTAACCTCTGCCGCGCCTTTTCCCGGAGCTGCGCGAAAGCGGCATGGCCCTTCACCATGTGGTCAATCTGCAGGAGGAGACGCAGTGTCACACGCAAAGGTCACGGAGAACATCGCGTGCAAGCGCCATTTGGATCAGTCGTATAGCTCAACATCGTTATCGGGCAACGACTTTAAGTACACCTGCAACAGTGCGAGCACATTACACATTGGACTACAGAATGACTTTTCATATATCTTTTCTACACTGACTGCCTGGAAATGTTTTTGAGGCTGGGTCATCACCTGACAATCTGGTCTCACGAGGTGACCTTTGAAAACAATAATACGTTACACTGATAAAAGGACACCCTTATTCTCCACACAAGTATGAAATTAAATGCTACCAGTGTTCTAAAAAAAGCGATTCCCCCCTTCAGATGTTTTCCATGGAAAATGGCATCAGTAGGGCCAACCTTTGAAAATCCAAAAACATTTGAAGTGATCTTCCTTAAAACGAGGAAGCAAAATGAAGAACATTAGCAACACGAGCGGGTCCTTTGCGTCACAGCACATTGTTACATTTGCGTCGTTGAACGCATCACTACCTTTTTTCATTTTTTGCATTAAAACACTCATGGCGTTGCTGAGCGAACGTCCATTTCTGAGTGCTAGGCCTTCGATCGCCTATGTTGCGCCCGAATACATCGGCTGGGCAGCACTAACGACTCAGATCCGGTCTTGTCTTCGGATCGTCGAATACACTGACCAGGCGTCCCGTGGCACTCTGGCCCCCCTCGTTAAGCCACACGTCCGGGACCATGGCAGACAGGCAGGGACCCCACACGCCTGGCACAAACAGCGGCTGCCCACTGATCTGGTCAAAGTTGAAGAAAACATTTGCGTTCACATATCACCGCTGACCGTGAGCGGTATCGATGCAAAGAAAAAACAACGGCAGGAACAAATACCGAAGCTTTTCGAGTGCAAGTATGCCCCGAAAAAACTGAAGGAATCAGCTGATGTGCAAAAGTATATATGGATCATTTTCATATCATTTGATCAATAATGGTAAAGACGTGGCCCACTGAATTTCCTCTTGAAAATCAATTCATTATTGATATGAGTATTTGAATTATTGACAGTTGTTATCCATCGAAAGGTCATAATTGTTTTGAAGAAAGCAAATATTCTAAAGTCATGTTTTTCAAACTTTTAATGCCAAAATGTCTTTAATGTTAGGTGTCCGACATGAAGTTTCATGATACTAAGTCCATTTCTGAATACATCAGACTTTTCCCCTCTTGCTTAATTTGCCTTTTCCATGAAAACGGAAACACAAATGCATCTGAGTGTCCAAAGAGTTCCTTTTTGTTTTTACAAACGCTCTTTTGTTCTCTCACTCAAGCGCTTTATTTAGCGTTAACGCGGCTGGAGAGCGCCGCGTCATGTCGTCGCGATACACCAACTGTGCAACTGCGAGCGGACGCACCAGGATGAGGCAGCCGTTTTGCATTCACACAAAAGCAGACAGCAAAATAAATGCTGTTATTGCTGAGATAAGAATACATATTTGGGAATGATTTGCGAAAGTGTCACGACGACTAAATGTCTTTACAGTTATGACGATTCAAAACCGCATCTGTGACTGTGGCTCTCCTTCCTCACATGCGAGGGCATTACAGTAAATGCAAAAAATATATAATAGAATTCAATCATTGCTTAGAAAAAAATGCGCTAAAGCGGGGGAGGGGGGAACGCTGAGACGGACTCACGGCCATGTGACAGGAAGATGTCCCGCAGATCATGGCCATGCGTGATGTGATTGGCTGGCCCTCACACGGCAGCCGGAAGCCTTTTACATCTGCTCCTATCACAGCTGGACAAACAAAGCAAGCAACTCTTTGCATCATTTGATAGAAAATGGATCTGTTTTCCATGCCTACTTGGGGACAAATAGCAATGATTGTGCATGTTTTCGAATCATTTGAACATTGGAATTCCCCAGTTCCACAAACTTCAGGAATGCTTATTAAACTGCTTTGAAATAACGCGCACGCGCGCCGGGCGTATTTCACTGTGACGCGTCCAGCGTTGTGGCCTTTCAAGTATTCGAACCTCTGACTGATACAGCAATTTGAGATTAGCAAAGGTCGTAAACGCAGGTCAGATGGAGAGTTCAGGAGAAGTTTAAAGAGCAGACCAAATCCAGATGCTCAGGATGGCCCGACTCCCGAAGCAGAGAAGAAGCGTGAATTTCTCCCCTCTTCATGTTCTTAATCAATATTTCCAGGAGTGTCACAACGTTGCTCATGTTCCAGTCTACCGAAGGCAGCAGATGTTGCAGAAAAATACCCAAAACAAACAAACGGGTTTCGCTTGTGATACCCAGGCCTCCGGCGTGAGCGTCGATGAGCGAGGCCCCAACTGCAGTTCCGAAATCTAAACCCAAATCCGCTGCTGCCTCCTGAGTCAGGCCGTCCCCGAGAGGAGTCCCCGGAGAACACGTCACGTTGCCTGCAAGGCGAACCATCCGTAATTCAACATGTATTCCAATGACATCAATTTGTTGAATGGATTCAGAATGTACCTATTTTGGTAAAGTTGTTTTCAGTGAGATCATCCAGTCCTATTGAGGTCCAAAACGTCACGTCCCATCCCACCGGGGGACAGTACGTCCATTTACAAACCAGAGTGCAAAGGGATCTGCGAAACAGGAAAGAAAGGAGCCTCGGCACGTTGTCAGGAACGTCATGAAACCTTCCTGCTGTGGAGGACACGACGCGGAAACGACAGCGCCTCTCTCTTTCGAATCGATAACAGGATGACATCGAGACATCGACAGCTTGCACGCAAGCGCGTGCAAGTTCTCTCTTCATTGGAAGTCGTCCCTCCACTGCCGATAGTTAATGTTGTCGGTTTCATTCACAACTCCACAGCGCTGCATTATTTCGTTTTTGTTCACATTCACGTCTGCGTGTATCCGTATGCATTGCGCTGAATAGTATTTTCGGTGTCTGTATCATAGGTAGTTAGTAGTGCTCGTGTTTCAGAAATATATTGGATTCTCAACTGCTTGTATATGGAATATTTACTGACACATGTCGAGCTGTTTGCTACATACAACACGCCTAAACATTTACAGAGTATATATTTATTTGTGTACGTGCTATTCACATCTGTATGTAAAGTATTTCGTAACAATGCGCAGTCTCTTAATATGACGTTCGTAGATATTTGGGGATTTTGGATTCCGTGACATTATTCCTGTGCGCGGCGACGGTCGACTTCGCTGCCGTAAAAGCAGAATTTCCCCAGTGCGAGACGAATAAAGGCTCATTTCCATTCTTCCATTTTTACCCTGACATCTATCTCTGTCGAGGACGCGAATCATTGTTGGGGCACGACAAACCTGGTCAGAGAGCCGGTGGCCTTCCATGAGAGGAAGTCTGGAAGGTCAAAGAAGTGAGCAGCTTTGTTCCAGCAGCTTTCCCTGAGATTCTGCAGAAGCGCCAAGAGACCCGCGGGAAGGAAGGGAGACACCACCAAGGAATGCTCAGATGTGCGACAAGCACGACATCAAACGCCGAGCCCGTCGTTGCACCTCTTTGAGCCAGAGGAGCTTGGGCGGTTGCATCTCCGGCGACATGACTCCTCCGACCCGACTCAGGACGCCGTGGCCCGTGGCGGTGATGCGAGCGGCCTGCTCCGCGGCGCGATGGTCCATCCACATCACCACGTTCCTCTGCTCGTTTCCTGGGGAAGGAGGAAAGGCTGTCCTGTTTCGCAGCGCGAACGTCACGTCGGGACGCCGCCACAGCACGATCGGAAACGCCGGCCTTCGTTCGTTGACAACTTCAATTCGCCAAATGGTATCGATTGTTTCCCAACAGTCTATTGTCTTGACTTCACTGTGCTGTGTTTTACTGTAGATGTCGGATTGCCAATCTTATCCGCCGTAATGCCGCCCGATATAACGTCGACGGTATTAACAATGGGACGAGTTGAAGTCTCTTTCACCAACCAGATTTCAAATTCACCTCACATTAACGTCAGCGTCTTTCTATCCTCTGATCGGTCGCTCCGAGGCAAAACGAGACCGTTTCAAAACACGTCCGGAGCCACCCGCACGCGAACTTAACACGTTTCATAAGCAGTAGTTATAGATGATGAAATTATTTACGAATAATCACGCTGCTTTAAACATCTTTTAACGCATTAACGACCGTCCAATTGTGTGACATGCCAATGACTTTACCATCCTGATTGACTGGCAAAGGCTGGAAGCGTCGGTCCAAAACCACCAGGGAACAGGTAGCGTCAAAACCGATCCCTCGCACCTGGCTCTTGCTCACTCCCCGTGTCACTTCCTGACAACAACAAAAAAACACATTTCCCGTGGACAAAAGGCCCTTTCGTTCGATTCTGCATCCTACCTTGACAACGGCGCAGCATTTCTCCCAGATCTCGCGAGAGGACTGCACGTAATGGTCAGGGTGAGGCTCCCAGATGCTGACGGGCTCCTGAGCGGCCCTCTTCAAGTGACCCTCTCGGGTCACCAGGGCGGCCCTCACGCTGGCGGTGCCCACGTCCACGCCCACGTAGTAGACTGCGGCCATGAGGACGACGTCGCCGCCGCCGCCGCCGCCGCAGCTCGGTCGCTCTGCGAGTCTGCCTTCAAAACACACATTCGCTCCAAATGTCCGCATACAAGAAAACATTCGGTGCGCCGGCGACAGCAAAAAAAATAAATAAAAATAAAAATAAAAAAGGGGGGCTGGACGTAATATAGTTAGCAACTTTGAGTTATATTTTAGCAGCATTTCTGGACTCACCCGGTGGCTCAAGTGAAGGTTTTCTTTCGGCCAAGAAAGAAGAAACTGCACTTTGAGCCAGGGAGTCTCTTGGAGAACGGATCGAGAGAGAGGACAAAAAGCACCAAAGTGCCTTTTTCCATTGAGCCGACGTTGAGCGGAATTGATTCCGGAAGAATAAGCGTGCCCGGCATTGCAGATGTCCACATATAAATGAGCGATGCACCCTAAAATTGGCCCGTCGTCGTTGCATTGTTGTTGTGCATCTATGTTGAAATTACAATAGAATAGAAAGCCTTGATTCTCATTGTATGGCATGGACAGTATCTGCAGTGTACAACAAAATTGGGATGCAACTCCAAGTTTGTGTTGACGGGAATGAAAAAAATTTCACAAAAAAATGTGACAAAATGATGCAGAGAATAAATAACGCTAAGGCAGAGGGGAGTGTTATATATACACGTTAACTTGGAATCAACTATTAAAAACTGACATCTGTCCTTGAATTTGAGTGTTTTACTTTTGAACAGTCAACAGTGAAAAGGCAATTATTAATGTCACCTTTTCCCCCCACCCTAACACTCTAACTCCAAACAAAATTGTCCTAGTTTTTCACAGCCCACCCTACTTCCTCGCCGGAATTACGGATGTTGCTGTCTGCATGCTTTCACAAACGTTTGTATATTTGAAATAAGTTTTCTGTATCGCTTGTCCTCACAGGGTCAGAGGTGAGCGGGAGTCTGTCCTAGCTGAGTTTGGGCGAGAGGCGGGGTACGCCCTCCACTGGTCGTCAGCCAATCGCAGTCGATTGTAATGTGTTAAATATATTTAATGAAGCGATCAACTACTATTAAATCCGTCAACTCCCCCTCAATATCTTTAAGGATTAAAGTTACCGCAAAGCTTTGGAAGCCCATATTCCAAACTTTCTCCATTCGTGTGTCCGCATGGTACGGTAACATCTTACGGTCAGTCCTCAATGAAGTACTTCAATGGAAAGTTACAAAGAAAATGACCGTATGAGAGTTTAGTCATCATCTGCCGCCAAGACCAAATAAAAGCATACACTAAATATGAAGCCGACACTGTCGCCGTTCCACGTGAAGGCGGCTTCATTCGAGGAGTTCTTCACGACATCCTGTCGAAACTCCATTGTGTTCTTTTCTTAGCGTTCAAAGGAAGCGGCGGACCAGCGGCGAACAAGTGAGCGAGCGAGCGGCGAAATCAACAGGAAGAAACAGATGGTACTCAACAAACAGCACTGAGACTGTTTGAAATGTCATGTGTCTCTCTCGCTACTTGGTTTGTGTGTGTGCAGGCGTGTGCACCCCTTTGCTCAGTGCTTAAAAGTAATCCAAACTCTGCTCAGCTGATACATCAACAAATACACCACGTGCATAGTGGCTTGTCTGTTTTTGTTCCAGCGGAGCCCGGACTGTCCCACCGCCCGAATCGAAGGCCTCTCTCTCGGTCTTTGCTTGCGATCGGAGAACTCGGTGCCGTTGGGAGCAGCTGGCGTGGGCGGTGGGGGGGGGGGGGGGGGGGGGGGGAAACAGTTTCAAAAATGCTATTTTCTGAAGACTGCTGCAGCGGAGGGGAAAAACTGAGCGAGAACACAAAACACTGCTGCTACTCGTCGGAGGGCCGGAACTGCACAAACGGAGGCGAGTCGGGAAAATGATGTTTGAAAGCGAGCCACAGTACAACGCTAACCAAATGCACGAGGCGAGAGAACAAGCAAATAGGAAACAGATTTTACCCAGCGATTACCAAGGTGTTGAAATCAAGGCCCGTGGGCTAGATCTGGCCCGTCACGACTTTTTATGTGGCCCGTGAAAGCTTGCCACAATTTTGTCCCTGGACTTCTGTTCAAAACGAGTTATCCATCGTACAAATGAGAACAATACAATGCGGGGCCATTTATGTAATACGATGGGGTGACTCATAGGCTTTCCAGACGCAAACATGCCAACAAAAAGCGGACGCCATCACATCGCAAAGCGTGGTACAGAGGCAACTTCCAGTGCAATTGAATCAGCCTTTCTTTCTGGCGCTCTTCAGGTGGAGCCAAAGCAAGAACAATTGCCATTATTTGTTTTTACAGCAGACAAATTCAGACTGCTCAAACAGTTGCACTTGTCTGCATTCTTCATTTCCTAAAACGAAAAGCTTTAAGATGTAGTTTTACTTCAAAAGTCATTAAATCTGTGTCTGTTTTTACAAACTACAAGCAGTTTGTTTTGTATTTTGATCCCTTACTATAAAACAAAGAAGGTACAATGGGAGGAAAACGTGTGTGAACCTTTGGAAGTTCTGACATTTCTGCATAAAATGGTCATAAAATATAGTCTGGCCTTCACCTAAATCACAAGAACGTCTGCTTAACCTAATACCACACAAACAATTCATTTTTTTGAAAATAACATAAATATTAACATGACACGGAGGGAAAAGTGAGTGAACCTCTAGGCTATGGCTTCTCCAAGGGCTAATCAGAGTCAGGGGTGAACCAACCTGGAGTCCAATCAATGACAAAACTACCATACGAAGGACACGAAACGAGGATAGGGTTCATAGGAGAACACCAAGGTGGAAGGAAGCCATTGCTGTCGAAAAAAAACAACAACATTGCTGCACCTTTGAATTTTGCGAAAGAGGACTCGGATGTTCACAGCACGACGAGCAAAATATTCTGTGAACAGATGAAACCAAAGTTGAATTGTTTGTGAGGAACACACAATGCCATGTGGGGAGCAAAAAAATGGCACAGCACACCAACATCAAAACCTGATCCCAACTTTGAAGCATGGTGGAGCGAGCATCAGGGTGTGGGCGTGCTTTTCTCCCGCCGGGCCTGGACACCTTGCTATCATCAATTGAAAAATGAATGCACAAGTTCATCAAGATATTGTGCAGAAGAACTTGAGAGCATCTGTCCAACAGTTGAAGCTCAAAAGAGGATATTTGTTGCAACAGCACAAGAATCCAAAACACACAAGCAAATCAACAAGAGAATGGCTTCAGAAGAAGAAAATCCATCTTCTGGAGTGGCCCGGTCAAAGTCCTGACCTCAACCCCATTGAGATGTTGCGGCATGACCTCAAGACCGCGATTCACAACAGACATCTCAGGACTCTTGCTGAACTGCGACAGCTTTACAAACCGGGATGGTCCAAAATTCATCACTGACGGTTGTGTACATCTGCAACTACAGCAAATGTTTGCGTGAGCTTTTTAATGCCAAAGGGTCAAGGGTCAACCTGTTATTAAATCCAGGGGTTCACTTACCTTTTCCTCCCTGTCCTGAGTTTTGCTTTTTTTTTTTTTTTTTTTTTTTTTTAAAAAGAATGAAATCATACCGTAATTGTGTGGTATGCGTTTAAGAAGTGTCTCCCCCCTTCTGATCCCGATGAAGATCGGACGACATTTGATGAATGATTTATGCAGAAATGTAATCAATTCCAAAAAAGTTCACATATACTTGTTTTTCTCCCGCCTCAAGCCCCAAACCCAGATTGTTGGCGTACCGTTCCACCCCGAGCACTGATTCATTGATGCGGTTTCACCGGCGGAACCAGCCCCCTGCGGGCAACCATGACTAAGATCTGCCTCGTGATGAAAACAAGTTTAACACCCCTGCTTTGGAGTGGTTGTCCTCCCCCTGGGAATATTGGATGTGCGTGAGTACACCGTGCCAGAAAGCTACGGCATGCCGTTCAGTCTGTTGGGAACTAATTCATTGTCAGTGTGAGTGGAACACTGAACAACTTCTGCACGGAAAATCCAGCAATCATTACATTCTGTTTGAACGAATGAGACCGAACAATGTATTGTGTTGTGCAAATCCGTCTTCGGGCCACCACCGCCTTTGTTGTTAATGAACTTGTTTTGACACACGTTATTCGGTAGGACAAAATACTGCCAGCAGAAGTAAACAAAAGTGCAAAATATTTTGTTGAAAAGTGGCGCATGGGCCAAAGACAACCCTTGGGATTTAGGTGAGGGTCACCGGTGGGGATACTGGAAATGATTTTGGGCGGGTAATAATAACATCAGTGGAACCCGCCACTCCCCACCTGTTGGTCATCCTCCATGAAGCACAAAGTAACTCACAGACAAATACAATGCTCCACAGTTCCCTTTTGGCCTCTGAGCACTATTCTATTTTTTCTGGAAACTTTATTTAATCAGGTGGCTTCAACAAGGTCTCTTTTGCAAGAGAGACCTGGCCAAGACAGCAGCATGAAATTTCAGCTAAAAACGTGAATAATAATGTAATCAAAATAGCATGGCGATGAACAATGACAAATTCCAAGGGAATCCGTTCGAAATGAGCTAATACGGGCGGCTTTTAAAAAAACAGGCAAGGCGACAAGTTCTTGAAGTTGCATGTGTTGTTGGTGACTATTTCTATTTCACCAGTATTGGCATAAAGAAAAAAATACATACATTTGTGGGGAAAATAATAATGACCGTGTTTTCATTGTACAGTTTAAGACTAGTTAATACTTCCATATGTATACGTGGTACCCGTTATAGGCCGTGGTTCCGGCACCCGCCTGTTCCTATTGCGGTTGAGTCACGACACACTTTTATGTACACGATGCACGAAAAGAAAATGTATCGTTCAAGAATAGCCTTTGAAAACATATATCGCCATCACTAAACTGTGCTTACATGTCCAAAGTAGCTTTCACAGCAATTTATGAGCATTACAACTGCGTGTACACAAAGGAATAGAGTCATATTAAATACGGGAACCATAATTGTTCATAACATGGCCACAAAATGTCATTTGCATCTTCACACCGACGACTTCTTTTTAGCAAAGCGAGTATGTCTCGTGTACAAATACTTGGACTGTTACACCTCACGTTGAAATGATATTTTCGAATTCCATTGTTCGCTGAACGGGAATTTTACATGAATTGTCATTTTACAACACAGCTGCGCTCCTACAAGTTTAAACACAATACTGGAACGCTGACTCATCTGCACTGATGCTGTAGTAAAATCCTAATTACAGTACATTCTTTCTTTCAACAGTCTATGTTGTGAATATAGAACATTCAAATGAAAACCATTGAGTGGTACAGGAGTCCAAGATCCTGTAATTCTTGACTACCTGTCTGCGACCCACCCGTAGAGAATCGGCGAGCCACTTTTCGGTCCCGACCCAACAGTTGAGAATTGCTACGCCAAAACAAAAATGCAGTTTGCAACTATGGTGATAAAGACGTTTCCGGTCGGAAATATGCTCCGACCCTCGAAGGACGAATTCATTCGCCCGTTTGCGTTCCTCAAGAACGATCGAGCGGGGAACGAAATTACGAAATATTCAAAACCACGTACGTAATCCCAGAGTACGTCGCGCCACCGTCCGCATGACCTAATCCCGTCAAGCACCGCGCGGGAGGGGGCGGGGCATGGACTGTTGTCAGAGCAACCGCCATGTCATAGATAGGCCCCGCCCGACCGATCCTCCCCAGCCAATGGCAACCCTTCGAAATGACATCATTGTTATTTTCAGGGGAGCTGCAGCTCGGAGGTGGATAAAGTTCGTCTCCACGTTGGAAGCGATCGAAAGAAAGTAGTATCCCAAATCACGCACTGGATTGTTGTTTTCCCCCCTCTTCTCCCCCGGTTTGAAGACGAGGATCCGCCAAGAAAGGATATTTGTACGGACATTTTGTTGCTGGCGGCGGGGAAACGACGCCTTTTTTTTTTTTTTTTTTTTTTTTTTTTTTGAACCGATGATCGCGCGGTGAACGAGAGCAAAGTTTCGTCGGGCCGTTCGAACTCGAGCAAAAAGGCGAGTCATATGTAAAGAGCCGCACTGGTTTGAAGGCTTTCCGAAAGCGACGCGAACTTCATGTCCGGGAAAATGGAGGCGACGTTCTACGACGACGCGGTTTCCGTGAACGCGTCCAACCCGCAGCACGACGCGGCGAGGCTGTACGGCTTGAGCACCAAAGCCCTCAAGCAGTCCCTGACCCTCAACCTGAACCTGAACGAGCCGCGCAACTTCAAGCCTCATCTGGGCTCCAAGGCTCTGGACGTCCTCACGTCGCCCGACGTGGGCCTGCTCAAGCTGGCCTCCCCGGAGCTGGAGCGCTTGATCATCCAGTCGTGCACGGGCCTGACCACCCCCACCCCGACCCAGTTCGCCTGCCCCAAGATCATCAGCGACGAGCAGGAGGGCTTCGCCGAAGGCTTCGCCAAGGCTCTGGCCGAGCTTCACTACCACCAGATGAGCGCCGGCGCCCCCCCCGACGCGCCGCAGACCGCCGGCTCCGGCGGCCACAACCCGTACAGCTGCACGGTGCGCCCCGAGCCTCCGGAATACACCGACCTGGCCGGCTTCCACCGGGCCGCGCCCGCCGACGCCTGTTACCCGGCGCCCCCGCCGGCCGCGCGCGCCGAGCGCTCCAGGCTCCGCTCCCTGAAAGAGGAGCCGCAGACGGTGCCCGAGATGCCCGGCGAGACGCCGCCGCTCTCCCCCATCGACATGGAGAACCAGGAGCGCATCAAGGCCGAGAGGAAGCGCCTGCGGAACCGGGTGGCCGCGTCCAAGTGCCGGAAACGGAAGCTGGAGCGCATCTCTCGCCTGGAGGATCGCGTGAAGGGCCTGAAGAGCCAGCACGCCGATCTGGTGTCGTCTGCCAACGTGCTGCGCGACGAGCTGGCTCTGCTCAAGCAGAAGGTCATGGAGCACGTCAACAGCGGCTGCCAGCTCATCCTGACGCAGCAGCTGCAGGCCTTCTAGACTCCCCGTCGGCGGGGATGCGGGACCACATCGTCGTCGGTCGGCTCAGGCACTTTCGACTCGCAACTTTGCGCACTCGGCATTGCCGATTTGGGAATAGGAGCAATGACGCCGCGTGACGTCACGCATTTCCTACTCTTTTTATACTGACGTGGGAGCGCCCGCCCTTATGATGTCAAGCAAACTGCAATAAATAACACATGACACGCACTTGTACAGTAAAACACTAACAACGTCGAACCTTACACGCACTCAGGTGTGACGCGTTTACTGACTTCACCTGCCTTACTTACTCGCTTAATCCTCACGTTGATGCAATTTTTGGGATACAGGTCAAGTGTAACTAATGTTAGACATGGAGTCATATTTCTACGCCGTTTTTGAGCACTTCACAATTGTACATATGACAAAATAAAATGTTGAACTCGACGATGCTTTTGTGCCTTCTTAATAATAATAATAATAATAATAATAACAATACATGTTCCCGAGGAGGCTTGAATGAAACGAGTCACTTCCGTCAGCGTGGGACGGCGACACGAGCTCTGATTGGACGTCTGCGTGGCGGAAGTGGGCGGCGATATGCCATATTTGGGAAGCCCCACCCCCACCCCCGGCACAGTGGGATGTGTCTTCTGTCACTGTGTCGCTATTTGCGAGCAACTGAAGCGAAACCAACTCACTTTGTTTTGAGGGAAAACAAGCATTTAAACACGAAAATCGATACCTGTTTATTCCTTGCACATGGAATTTAAAAAACAAAAGAAAAAAAGCTTTAATTAAAAAAAAAAAAAAGGCACTGGCACTGTACGTTAAAAAGAAAAGCTTTACAAAAGAAATTCATATATACACATATATATATATATATATATAAACTTAACTGTACATTAAAAAAAGCTTTATAAAAGATATATATATATATATATATTTCTGAAAACGTCAAACACACACTGAGGACAGAGCAGAGTCCGGTCCCTTTTGTCACCCACATGCGATCACTCTTAAGACTGCGTTTGAGTGCCAGGACTTCGAAGCATCATTGTACCTGTGTTTCAGTTAACATGGCGGCGTTGGGATTTGTTGAACCAGTCTTACAACGAGACACTTGCAATTTATGTACAAGTCCTCAAACTTTGGCCAAATATCCCCCCCTCCCAAGTATGCTTTGCAATGTTTTCAAGCACTTGATATCTTTCGATTTCCTCACAGTGTGACATTGGGGGAAAACGTCCTTTGAATTTACTTAATTCGAACATTTAGATCGGTAACTCGCTCACGATTAAAATGCGGTAAAACGACGTATATTTTGTTTGCAAGAAGAGGGAAAAGTATGTCAGTTTACCATATTTTAATCGTGCAACCAATATAAATGATCAAATTCAGAACTTTTTTTTTTCTACCACTTTCTTTGAATTGACTTCATTTGAATATGTAAATTGGTCGCACATATAATGCTTTAAAATGCTTATTAACATGTAGTGTGAGCATTTGTAGGTTAATTTTGGGGCTTTTAAAAATAGTTCCCCGAGGTTGTATTTGTACGCCTGGCCGGTTTCAAATGCTCTCGTGGGTCATCAACGGCCCACGTCGTCGGCTTCGCGACCCTGAAAAGGAACACTGCCCAACCTCGGAAATAGTTTCATAGTTGCCGCTAAATTCTAGAAGCAAACACTTTAAATTCTGGCTATGGAGCTGCAGCTGCAGGTGACAACTGGCTGGCAAAAAAGCCGGTAGTAAAAACAGTGCCTAGAAAGAGCTTCGAAGTTCATTTGTACGACTGAAATTTCATGTGTAGAAATAAAAATTCAAATAAAATCACGCGCACGCACACACCAGTAAGTGATGTGTGTTGAAACATCCCAGCTGGTCTTAACTTCCACAAACGTGCACATTTAGCCTCATTTGCATTGAGAAACGCCTCCAATCGACCAGATGTGGTAGCAACGATCCCTTTAAGAATGCTCTCTGGAAAAGAGGGAGGAGGAAGTTAATTCTGCGAAAGCCAAATTGATTGAGGAAAATGCAACGCAGCTGTAATTTGACTTTATGGTGCACGGCCGACGACTGGTTAGAGCGTCTGCCTCACAGTTCTGAGAGCCGGGGTTCGATCCCCGGCCTCGCCTGTGTGGCGTTTGCATGATCTCCCCGTGCCTGCGTGGGTTTTCTCCGGGCACTCCGGTTTCTTCCCACATCGCAAAAACATGCATGCTAGGTTAATTGGCAACTCCAAATTGCCCGTAGATGTGTATGTGAGTGCGACTGGTTGTTTGTTTGTTTGTATGTGCGCCGCGATTGGCTGGCAACCAGTTGAGGGTGTACCCCGCCTCCTGCCCGATGATAGCTGGGATAGGCTCCGGCACGCCCGCGACCCGAGTGAGGAGAAGCGGCTCAGAAAATGGATGGATGGGTTACAGAAAAAATAAAATAAAAATACTGTTTGGAACAATTAATGTGGGTGTTACCAACAGTGGGGAAAAATGACGTGGGACAGTGGAAGAATTTAACTGATGTTGTTAATTCTATCAATGAGAGAAAGATGTAGTCTCCTAAATAAAAAAATGGTTTGACATCAAACTGAATGCCGCCAAAAAAAAAAAAAAAAAAAAAAAAAAAAACGTGCCAAAGCCCACTGATGACAATCATCTTTAACTGGAAGTGGAGAAGCAATTATGGATGGCCGTAATGCAAGCATTATTGGGAACAGGCAGTCTTCAGCCACAGCTCGCATTGCGCACATCCACGGAGATATTCTGTGCATTCCTCCAAGCAATGTGGATCGCAGATTAGTAGTAAATTGATGGAATGAAATCCTTTTCTGATGGCAGCTGAATTGGGTGCGTGATGGTCCTTGAACTGTTAATGTAGGTGCAATCTCTGGCACCAATATGTTTGGGAGACCCTCGCTTCCTTTCTGCACGCTCGATAAACGAGAGGCCAGGCTGACACACAGTCACGTGTCCGCCAGCCAATGGCTTTGTTTCATCTTGGTCCATCGATCCTGTGTGTGTGCAACACAAGTGCAGCGCTCCCACATGCGGGCCAGCGTCTGGACACACTACGTCGCGTCCGTGTGCACCGGAGAACTACTCATTACGCGCACCGTGTCCGTGTATTGTGTCAATCTCAGCTGATCGGCACTCCGTCTTTGGCAGCAAGTCGCTGCCTGTGCACGTGGTCCTGCTCCAGTTCTTCGTGGCTGGGGTGCCAGAGCCGTGACAGGATGCGCTCCATGTTGAGCGCGTACATGGTGTGGGAGGGCATCACTCCGTGGTGAACCTGAAGCAGACAAATATTACTTCAAAACTCAGACCGATGCAAGGTGAATCGGAATGTGAATGCAGCAGAAATTCTGAGCTCCAACACAATCTGTCGCGGAACGCTGGTCCCCCTCCAATGAGTTGGGAACTCAAAACAATTTTGTAATAGGAAGGAATCTATTCCACCATCCAAAAACCTCGATGAGGTCTTAGGACGATTTTTAAGTAACATTTTTGTCATGTCTGGTGATGTACGTTGACTTCACAGGTGATGCCAGATTTGTGGCCTTATGGAGAAAGTTTGAGTCCAATTCAAAATTGTGTGCATTTGAATTGACACGAGAAAGAACATCGTTTGTTTGTTACTGCACTACTGTGTACATGCCAGAGCTGTCGATACTGCCCATCTAACCTTCTTTGATTATTATTCTCGCGTTACTGTAAACCAGCTTCTGAGTTTGCCTTTGGTAAAACGCTATAATGATGCTTTCCTTTGGCTCTTTGATTGTAAACATTTTACATACATGTGCAAAAAACATCATTTCACGAAGGGGCCTTTTTTGTCCAAGTTTACGTGGGTCGGCGGCACGGTGCAACATGTTGGCCTAATAGTCGAGAGGTTCTTGGTTCCCATCTCAGCTCGGGCCTCCCTTTGCGCAGTTTCCATGTTTTCCCCGTGCTTGCAGGGGTTTTCTGTCTGTACTCCAGCATTCCAAAAACTTGTTTCTTAACTCAATTCCAAACTCAAAATTACCCACTGGTGTGAATGTGAACAATTGCTTGTCTCTATGTACTCAACGCTCGACTTCTCGCCCAGTCATTTGGGCATCTATGCTGCAGCTCACCTGCAAAACTATCGATAACAAGCGGTACTGTATAGAAAATGCATAGGTGCAAATACAGTAGACTACACCGATTTGATCAGGCTGATCGGTATCAGCCAAAATTCTTGTATTCCGCATCCCGTTTTTTTACGATCATTGGGCTTTATCTTGTCAACTCAAATGCGCATTTTGCGTTTCAATCGATCTGGATTTTGAATGCCAGCATGCCTCCCTGCCTCGTACAATCAATTATAATCTCAGTGTACAAACTTGAGTTGATACATTTATGATGGGTGCGTGAGCCCGACCTGTAAGGCCTCCAGGAGGTCGAACATGGTGACAGGTGGGAGGGCCGTGTGGAGGCTGTGAGCAGAACAAGCCAACAAGTGAACCGCTTGCTGCTCCGCCTCATCTGGGGAGATCTGCGGTGGTGGGCCAGCAGGGAGAGAAGCGCTTGGAAGAGGGCTGGAGGGGGGGAATAATCAAATCACAACGTTCAAGAAAAGAGCGGTTAAGCGCACTTGTCATTGCTCCTACCATTCGGTGACGCTGCGATAGGCAGCGAGGCTGTTCTTCAGATAAGGTTGCGGTGTGACATCGCTGCCGAAGGCGTAAGGAAAATGGCCGTCCCGCAGGCGATACGCTTTCCTTCGGGAAATCACTGCAGTCAAAACGTCTTTCAAATGGTGCTGCAATAAAGCAAACATCCGGATCAGGCATTGCTCTGTCCTCCGCGTAAACACACCCGTCTGCACTCTCGTCAAACCCGATATGGGTGTTACAATGCAACGTGACGATAACATTTACATCTGGAAAAGTTGTACAATTGCAACAATTTCATTTCTTACAATTTTCAAATACCAACACAAACCATTTAAACTCATTGTTCATCTGGAATTAATATACAAAAAGTGAAAATGAATCCAGTAACTGTTGTGATTTTCCTTGTAGTTGATCAAAGAAATGCAGTCAAACTAACTCCCCCAGGTTAGAATTTATCAGCAACTATTTCAATTCATACAAACACGCACACTAAACTAGACGCTGCAATACATCCTCCTCGTGTCCCTTTCCGACTCACCTCCACCGCACAGGTCATTGCGCTGACGGCCTCCTCTGTGACGTTATCCAGGCCCAGCTCGAAGCCCGTCACCATCATGCGGGCCTCCAGTTGGCCCCGCGTGGGCAGCAGCAAAGTGTGGGCGCTGAGTCGCAGCTCGTCATCCTCACCCACCGCCTCCCGCGGGCTGAAGGGCTGCGCGCCGCTCAGAGGGTTCTGAGGCTGGAAACGATGCTGAGAGAGCAAATAGGACGACAACATAGATGTGATATCGGCTGTTATTTTGAAACTCAAACATTCATCACATTTGGACTTAAATCACGCCTTTGGGAAGTATGGCCTAAGCACACATACGTCAAACTTCTGTCGAGAGGAACATTTCTTCTTTCCTTTCGGTTTGCCTGGCTTTGACGCAGAGCCACCTTGCCATTGTAATGGCCCAGCGCCCTCTGGAGGACACAAACACAATATTTGTGCATTATGTGGAAGTTCACAATATTTGTCCACGGTGGAAGTTCAAATGCCATTAAAGCTGTACAATACGGAATTCTACTCAAGTCTTCTCAACAAATGAATGCACACAAACTACGATGTTCACACAGCCATCTTGGTTTTTGCTACACTTGTTCTAAAAGAAGGACCGGCCTCAACAAGGGGTGGTAAGAGAATTTACACCGCAAGTTATGTATATATGCAGAGATTATATAGCACCAACATAACATGACACAGACAAAGAAACGATTCATTCAACCAACCAGGAGTGGAGACAATGATCTGGCAGCGTGTCAGAATTGCCAGGAGGAAGTCATTGTGAACATGGACTGTTCAAAGAGAAAGAGTGTATAAATGGAAAGAACTGCTATGCTTTGAAATAAAGAAAGCGCCAGATTGATTCATTATGGACAAACCGTTTTCCTGTGCCAACAGACGTCGTGCCTCAATGTCAAACTCTTCCTTGCTGATCTTCTGCTTGAACCATAGTTTCAGGTTTGCCCAGTAGCTGGATGGACGACAATTTTTTTTTAAATAAAATAAAACCAAATCAACAATACCAACCTGCCACGACATTAGTTTTTAAAAGACACAATCCGATATTAATGTAAACATTGGCTTGTTATTGAGGTTACAGTTTACACGGACGTATAACTCCACTGCACCATGCTAAGGTGCGTGTCTAATGATTTAGTAAAGTGTTGTCATGTGTTATCACTTTAATAATGGGGGGGTGGGGGGGGGGGTGATTTATTATTCAGTGCAGACTGAACATTTTTGCTTCTACCAGTCCAGAACAGGATATGCGTGTACAACAGCAATTAATTAAGTAGCCTTACCATGAAGCCAAACAGCGTGATATATCGAATAAAACTTTGCACCAATTTTACGAGCAGAAACAGACACACAGTAAAATAAGAAGCTACTGGTTGTTCATTGAACTGCTAAACGAGAAACGCCGCCGCCGACGTCAGTGTGAAAGTTAGCCACCTGCTAATTTGAAAACTGCTAAGGAAAGCCATTAAGACTTAGAATTGCTCAATCGACCCAAGTAAACGCCCACATCATCAGACGGCAAGTATATACTTACTGTTTCACATTATCGCCAATTGCATCAGTTAAATTCTTCTTTGCAATTTCAAGCTCGCTAGCATGAGATGCCATGGCGGTCATGGCCTCATACGATGACGTCAATATCCAGCGACATCTTTCTCTTCTTTTATTTATTGGCGGATTGCAAGCAGCAACAACGCTAAAACGCCTTCTTAGGATTCCCACATGGTTTCCAGGTAGGCAATATTACTGGCTCCAGGACACGCGCCGCTGCACTATGATTGGCTGCTGTATCCCTGTAGCACACGCCCTACTACTTCTCGACGGGAAGAGATTTGGCGGCGTTAATATGCTTCCCACTAACCCTCACCCACCATAATCCTTACCTTAACCCAACCTAAACAGCCTTAAGACCCAACCCTAGTCCTAAACCTCACCACAACAACCGTTTTTTTGATTGGAATTGCGTACAATTGTGATACATGTTTGGGTGGCCATCTCGTTACAACTGCGTAGCCTGCGACGCAGGAGGCAATCATGTTGCAGTGGGGCGTGTCCTGCCTAGAAACTAAGTGGGAATCCAAATAACGCCCCTACGTCCACGTTCCCCCATCATTTCTGAGCACCTTCTGTGTATATTTGAAAAAGTAGCTTTAATACGTTTCTTATGTACTAACTTGTTTTTTAATTCCACTTTATTTGCCCCCCACCACCACCACCCCCAAATTCCTTGTATTTATATCTATTTATGTTTCTGGTAACATCCAAAGGGGACAGCAACATCTTTTGTACAAAACTTTACTATGAAATCTCACAAACAACGACGTTTACGATTTGGCGGCACAAGCTATTTTTCCCCCTTAAAATGAATACATTAATGATACGGATTACCATTTTTGGTTATTAAATTATTATGCAGCAAAGCTAGACTTAAAAAAAAAAAAAGCACCGAACGTGATTAACGAAACATCGTTTGTTGTTTGTTTATAATTAGCTTTATTTTTTTGTATGTCGAAAACAATACACGAGCACAAAAATAGAAATAAATAAAACATAGAAGCCGTATAAGGTAGAAAAACAACTAACCACTAGATGGGAGCATAATGTCAATTAAGCGGTTGTCTGTCTATCTGTCTGTCTGTCTGTTTGTCTGTCTGTTTGTCTATCTATCTACAACCTAAATGTAAATCTTATTTATCCTCACTGCACTTTTAAATACCACAATCGCTATTTCATCACCAGCGAGGCTTGAAAATTATATACAAAACTATGCCTTTAAGAATTTAGTATGTGTATATGCTACATAAGCTCAGGAGAGCATATATAGATTTGATTGCATGTTTTAAATGTAAAGTATGAATCGATCTCCTTTCCTGCTTTTGGAATGTGTTATTTATGTAAATATTTTACTGCTAAAAAGTGACATACATTGGATTTAATTCTTCTTGATGCACATCATAAATATCGGTGGTGATGCTCTCAGTTACCTTATTCCAATACAAAGAAAAGATTTAATAATCTCCAGACCTGAAAGTTTCTTGGCTGCCATTCTGTCCAGCTGTTGGAATGTATTATTTATATTATCGCTCAAACAGTCTTTGTATTTTACTGTGAAAAGAGTTCCACAGAACAGGATTTATGACTTCCTGATGCTCCCCCCACATAACACGTCTGATGCCTGGTTTTAATGTGGGGAATAAAAATTGTTTGTCAAATATGAAATCGTGTCTGCGGAACAAAGTGTTCAACATGCGTAGTCGCATCGCAATAATATGTCACCAGAAAATGTTTGTGTTGTGCGATAACACTGCGTCTTGTCATGAAATTGTACCTGTTTGTTTTTTCTCTTTAAAATACAGTACGTCCTATTGAAAAGGAAAATATATTTATGGGACGAGCAGACAACTGGATATGTGCATTGCACCCCTCTGCCAGCTCTTCACTGCCCAAGGCAAACACATAATATTACATTTTTTTCTTCTGGTACCTTGCGCCACTTGAAAAATGAGTCCCGTCATCATTCATTGGTGCCAATCTCACCAGCCTCCAAGATGACAACGCTGCCCCCCCCATCATCATTTATTCATTTATTTGTTCCATGAAATTGTCGGCACTGCTTCCAGGTCTGTATGTGAATGTTGGATTTTTGTGTCCAATCCTATTTCAGCCTCTGTGGGTTGCCACGTCAATCTTGGCTGTCCAGGGCCCTTCAGCGTCAGTAGCGACGGCCGACGTAACCCAAACTGCGCTAGCGCGGCCCACAGCGCATTGGACGCCTTCGGGACTGGAATGCCCGCAGCAGTGTGCAACCACGATGGTGAATGTTTGCCAAATTGTACACATACTCAGTTGTATAGCTTTTTTTAAAAAGATGACTAGCTTCCATTTTTAACATTTTTTTTTTTTTTTATAAAATATATTTGATTGAAGCATTGTTACAGCAAAAAAAAAAAAAAAAAAAAAAAAATGTCCCACACATAAATGTTTTGGGTCAATGTTTACATCGACTGAATTCCGAAACATTATGAATCCAAACAAGCGAACATTTTTGTTATTTTTGTCGCTCTCCCAAGCGGCTCCCGGATTTATGGTGAATAAAGAGTTGAAAAGTCAGGGCGATGTCTTCGTTGGTGCTCGTCAAGCCTTCAGTAAGCTTTGTGACTCTGATACAAAGCATGGAATTGAATTTCCAGCTCCCACAAACGTATTTGTTGTATCGTGGCCCATTGGGTCCTCCGGTTGCGCGATAATGCTGACTTTATAGTGTTGTGAGTGCTTACTGCGTGATCATGTACAAACAACAAACCGGCATGTCCTGTTGTGTAACTGTGGAAACTATGTGAGTATGTTCCTGCTAATCGGCTGCTGAAACTCAAGGAGGACGCGTCTCATGTCTCCCGTTTTGTTCCTCTGTTTGTTTGAACTCGTTTGTATTCGTTGCTTGGCGAACATATTCCTACAATTAAACAAACCCCTGTTCAACGAATCTCCTTTTCACAAGCTCAGCACTCGCCTCCGTGTTTCACGGCAACACGGAAAATGACTTGTACAAACTCGGAGTGGAAAGTGCATCAGTCTGTGGCAGACTGAGCCTTCCCAGATCCTTTCAAATGATTATCCATTTTAAACAAGTGTCTGTTCAACTTTAAATCAAAAGGGCATATAAGAAGAAACATTCTTAGGCGCTTTAACTGCTTCACGACGAGCATAAATTAGTCATGGCGCTTATTTTCAGGAAAAACAGCTTCACATCCTGTCTGTTGATGACACAAACTTAGGATTTGTGAGCCGGCGAGTCACTGTTGCAATACAGCATGGAACCGTGAAGATCTTCTCGAACAAGTCTTCCCGGGTGATGCGATTTTGGTGGTGAAATGTTGGACTTCAGTCAACACTGAAGTTTCAACTGAGTGAGCACCCCACACCAGCGGGGACCGAGGACTGTCACTTTTCCAAATGGCTTCATTGGGAGGGCCTTGCGTAGCTGGACAATCACCAGGACCTGAATTGTTTATCTACGCCCTCATCGCAGCTCCGACGATGACGGCATGCTGTTAAACACTTTTTGGGGAAAACCGAAACCCCTCAAAGGATTCCACATCATTTTAAATCGTTTAGTTTTCATTCAAACTATGTGAATGTAAAATTGGTTTGAATAAAAGATGACTAGATCATACGTAAAATAAGACAACTCTCCATTATGATCTAAAATCGCAGTTAAACACAAATTATTCATTCCAAATCTTAAGTTAAAGTGAATTTTAATACGGCGAATGGAATCTGTGAGCTGCAAATGACACAAGAAAGAAAAAGGTGAATATATTTTAAAACTACATTTAATTCTTAAAGTCTTTCCTCAACTTGACGTGTCACTTCCAGCCGGAAAAATACCGTTTCAAACAAACCAAAATCTCTAATAGGTTCTAAATGTGTTTCTCTCATTTTTGCGCTAATAAACAACGGTGTGACGAACACTTCAACCAAATGTCATCAATTATTGTGGTTATGAGTCATACATGAACTGATGAATTGCTCTTTTCCAGTTACCCACCGAAATGTGTTAGCACTCTAAATGAAATGGTATTGTGCAATCTCTGTATTCTGTCAAATGTCTTCGTGCAACAACGAGGATCACACAAGCGCAACTCTGCATTTCGATAACGTCAAATATAGAATGCTCCGGATCGTCGGTCTGACAACTTTCTTTCCATGAAGACAATCTGTTTCTTTCACTGGATTGAATATAACCGTTGATCTATAAGTTTGGAATGTCAACATAGTCAAAGACATGAACTCAAATGGCAGAATGGCACAATGGTGATCCTTTGATCGGCAGTAAACAGAAGTGGACCACTAAGGTATGAAGTAGCGCATTGTGCCCGGTCTCTAATCCAAAGTAGCTTTGAATTCGAATTTTCCCTGACAGGTTTGGCTTGACCCGTGTAACGTGAAGGTCGAAAAGCAAAACAGCAATAAGGCAGCTCAAACACTCCTTTCCTCAAAGAACGATTCAAACTCGACTTTCATATCGGCGCTTACTGCGTACACTCACCCGTGAATTAGTTGATGGAAAGAAACATACGGTCCAAGTAGTTTTGTGTGGAAAGAATGTAAATGTCTGTATGTATTTAAAAGGGGGTGAGCGGGCATAACTTTCCATCCGATTCCATCCCCAGACACCCGCTGCTCCTTTTCTCGCGCCGTCATGTCTGGCTTCGTGAAAAGGGCTTCTCGTTATTTTGGTCTAAGTGCCTATAACTCTTAAAACGCTGCAAAACAACATCAAATTCCACAGTTGCTGCTCTGGGTGTCGTACCAAAATCAAAGGTTGAATGAGTCAAACAAGCAACACATGTCCATATGTGAAAACGCACGCACACAACGATTGCTATACATCCTTTCCCTCAGGACGCCGGGCCCTTTTCACTGTTCTGATAAGTTAATTGTACATATAAATTAGAGTTTCTGCCCAAAGTCGTTAAACACATCGCGCAAAGGTCATTTTAAGTGTCAAGAGAAAAATGAAAGGGCTTGATTTTGGAGGGGGCGAGTCAAAAAAAGAAAGCTGTAAAGATCAATTTTCCAGTTTCCAGGAAGCACGGCACAAGTTAAATACCAAAAATGTGTGTTTCCTTCAGATGTTTCTCATGGCGGTGAGGTAGGAAGAGCTGCATTAAGATTGGAATCCTTACAGCTCCTGTTTGGGTGTAGCAGGAATAAGGAAAACCAAAAAATTAGATCGACGTGTTGCATTATCTACTTGCATAACTTTGATTGAACTGCACCTGCAGTTCTTCATTTTCCTTCACCAATGAATATATATATATATATATATATATATATATAATTATTGGTTAAAGTAACAATACATCTTATAAATACACCCCCAATCTCCCAATTTGTTTCGATAATGATATGCATGTACATATAAACAGAACAGTCCTAACTGTAAAAGGACGGAATGTCGATCTCCGTTGGGTTAACCCTCCCGTCGAGGACGACATCTAACGGCACACTTTCAAATGAGGTTCAAGTTTGGAGCGCGGACCGGCGCCGTCCGGCGTCTCATCCGTCTATGGGCCGAATCATCAGGCGGACCGACTTCATGGAGTAGAAGCCGCCGCCGTAGTCAGCCCAGAAGATCCCATCCTGGAATTTGCTTCTGTAGACACCGCCGCTGTACCACACGCCGTTGAGATTGGCTTGGCCGCAAGCGTTGTACCACCAGCCTCCTTTGTGGAAATGGGCACAGTTACCTGCAATGGGAGCTCGCCGTCACAAATGGGACAGGGAGCGTTGTGTGGCAATAGTCACCTTTGTATCGATTTGCTGTCGTGTAGATGTTGCCTCAACCAATTATGGGAGAATAGGATTTGGAATTATTAAAAAAAAGAAAAGGAAAACAGCTCAAATATAGGACCACGGCTTTATAACCAGCCTCAATTGGCAACTGAATGCGCGAACTGATCTTATTTCTAGTACTTTAAGACTCATTTTAAGATCGTTTTGACTTGTTTTAAGATACAAGATCGTATTTTAAGAATCTTATCAAGTCAATTCATATTAGCACCTTTTTTCCCACTTACTTTAGGGGCAAAATTGCTTACTTTTGTTGACTTGTTTTGAGAAGGTCCTTTTTTCCAGTGTTGGATGAATAAGAGGTTTACATTATTGAAGAGGAAATGTCAAAGTGTTGCTGTATTGGGACGCTACAAAATGCTACGTCGCACATTTCCGTGTTCCAACATGAAAAAGTGCTGCTGAGGGTGCAAAGAAAACGTTGCACCGCCACTGAAATGAGACGCAATCATCAGATGTCAGGCAACAATAGTTCTGACCACAGAGGCGCACTAACACCTTTATTATTATCTTTATTTGAAATATCACAGTTGTCAGTGTTCTGTCGGGGTCGGCCCTCATATGACTTGCCAGCGGTTTCAGATGCCGCCTCGGGCAGGGCCTTACGTTTGAGCTGATATCGAAGCAGTGGCACTACTGTCATGTTATTCTCAAGTAACATTGAATGAAGATTAAGATACGCCGTTTCACACATACCCGAGAAAGCGTCCTTGTCTCGATCCAGAGTCGTGAACTGTTTGCCGTTGTGGCTGCTGAGGGAGTCGCCGGCGTTGCCTCGATAGGTGCCCAAGCGTAGGCGGTAGCCCTCGCTCTCAGGCTCCAGGTGGAAGCTACTGTACTGAGCGTACACCTTCTTGTCCATCCAGTCCTCCAGCTCCACCTGCAGCTTGTAGTCGCCCTGACGTCCCAGCTTGTAAATGCCTTCCAGACCCAGCCAGTACTCCCCGTCGGTGTTGCCAAAGCCGCTCTGAGTGAGTGACAGGAAGATTCAAATCAAGGTTTGTTTAGAAAATCCTGTTTACGGTGTGGGCGACACGGTGGACGACTGGCTAGAGCGTCTGCCTCACGGTTCTGGGGTCCGGGGTTCAATCCCCGGCCCCGCCTGTGTGGAGTCTGCATGTTCTCCGGTTTCCTCCTACATCCCAAAAACGTGCGTGGTAGGTTGATTGAAGACTCTAAATTGCCCGTAGGTGTGAATGTGAGTGCCAATGGTTGTTTGTTTGTACGTGCCCTGCGATGGGCTGGCAACCAGTTCAGGGCGCACCCCGCCTCCTGCCCGATGATAGCCGGGATAGGCTCCGGCACGCCCGCCACCCGCGTGAGGAGAAGCGCGACAGAAAATGGATGGATGGATGGTTTGTTCTGGAGTAGTTCAGACACACAAAGAACGAGTGAGGGATCAGAAGGAATCCATGTAAATACAGTATTGTTGAATGACTTATCGCAAAGATCTTTTTTGGATCACTTCTTTTTAAAATGGCTATAGCCCTACGGCACATTTTGTGTAACCTAAAAAGATGGGGGGGGGGAAGAAAAATCATTGTAACTCAGAATTTGTAAGTAATTTGTGTGCCTTAGCTAGTGAGGTTTGGAGCTCCTCTATGTCGGATTTTTCTGGGATTATTGCTGCATAGCAAAAGAAGAACCCAATTCGAATTGTAATTTGATTTGATAGGAGATTGCCATCCATTGTGCTAACGTAACACACTGTCAGCTGCGGTTTTCTGGTTATGACACACGGACACAGGCTGCAGTCTTTTAATTTTGCGAGCCAACGATGTGTGCAATTAATAAACACCCTTTGGAAAATAAACACCAGCCCTCACAATGCTAGTCCAGTCGGACACCATGGATCCGGTCAATCCCAGTCGCAAATGGGAAGACTGGCTCGTCCGTTTGCGTGAAGCCAGCATTTGATGAACGATGGGGAGTTTTAAGTTTGACCCCTCCTCTCTTGGACCGTGTGTCTGTTGTGGCTTTGTGGGAGAGCAAGGAGGCCAATCAGCGTCAAAGACAGCAAATATTCTCCTGCTGAATGGAAAACTGAATGGCCAAGCAAGGCTCGCGGCAGTCATATACTCCACCTATTCCTCACAGAACTTGGACGAGGGGGCCAATATGCGGCGGTATGCGCTAAGCCAAGCAGCCATCCGTCCGGGAAGGCCCTGCAGTCGTAGCGGTTTTGGAAAGAAGCCCCTACAGATTGAGCTGCGGAACATACCTTTCCAGTAGGCCAGCTAAAGTTTCATCATGGAAATCTCAAAGTAAAAAGCCTGGGATGAATAACACTGCTGACGCAGCGTTACATTTTACAATGAAAATACAAGAATTATGAACTATAGGAACTAGTCAACACAAGGTTCCTGTGGGTCCGAAAATAGGCAGCGCTGTTATCTCTGGCTGAAGCACTCGGAGCTCGTGGAAACACCAAATGTCGTCGCAATCACCTTGTAATTTTCCCAGTTCCTGAAGAAGTTAACAGAGCCGTCTTTCCTGCTCAGAATCACAGTCCAGCCTCCGTTGTCCATATCCTGCTCACACCAGACCTGCAGGGACCTCTCCGCCTCGTCCGGTTTGATCAGGTACATGCCGCTGGTGACGTGGCCGGCCTCTTGCGCTTCCAGACAGTCGCGGAATGGACCTGTAGGGCAAGAACAGCCAAAATCCTAAAGGATAGCACCGAAAAGTCGACATCCATCCATCCATCCATCTATCTATTTATCTATCTATCTATCTATCCATCTATCTATCTATCTATCTATCTATCTATCTATCTATCTATCTATCTATCTATCTATCTATCTATCTATCTATCTATCTATCTATCTATCTATCTATCTATCTATCTATCTATCTATCTATCTATCTATCTATCTATCTATCTATCCATCCATCCATCCATCCATCCATCCATCCATCCATCTATCTATCTATCTATCTATCTATCTATCTATCTATCTATCTATCTATCTATCTATCTATCTATCTATCTATCTATCTATCTATATATATATCTATCTATCTATCTATCTATCTATCTATCTATCTATCTATCCATCCATCCATCCATCCATCCATCCATCCATCCATCTATCCATCTATCTATCTATCTATCTATCTATCTATCTATCTATCTATCTATCTATCTATCTATCTATCTATCTATCTATCTATCTATCTATCTATCTATCTATCTATCCATCTATCTAATCCAAATAGCTAGCTACAGCCGAAATCTGTCCATTATCCTCGCAGTACTTTCAAAATCGAACCATCAATATTTCATCATCGGCGAGGCTTGAAAATGATGTCAAAAACGAGGTTTTTAAGAATTTAGTACGTGCATGGCAACTGGTTAGCACATCTGCCTCACAGTCCTGAGGACCGGGGTTCAAATCCCGGCCCCGCCTGTGTGGAGTTCCCATGCGTCCGCGTGGGTTTTCTCCGGGCACTAAATTGCCCGTAGGTGTGAATGTGAATGTGTGTGCGAATGGTTGTTTGCTTCGATGCGCCCTGCGATTGGCTGGTTCGGGGTTCACCCCGGCTCTCGCCCGGAGATGGCCGGGTTGGGCTCCGGCACGCCCGCGACCCGCGTGAGGATAAAGCGGTACAGAAAAAGGATGGACGCAGAGCACGTGCATATGCTTTCTATCCGCTGCTGCTTTGATTGCATGTTTGTATAAGAACATGATGTTCCAATTAGCGTGAAGCTTTCTTACTGGGACAGAAAAGCTGACAAAAGGGGAGTTAATTTGGAAGGCTTCTGCTTGTCTTAAGTGAGCCTACTATTTCCCTTATCCCGATTCCCATAGCCGCCTCGGCCTGACGTGCGGCCAGCGTGGAATCAGCTGTCGCCTTCGCAACTGCCCCGTGATTGACTGGGGACCGGTCTCGGGTGTATTCTGTCCTAAATCAGCTATTGTGATCCTGAGCAGGATTAAGTGATTCGGAAGTTCATCCCTTGTCAAATAAAACCTATTGGGAGATGAAATGAGTTGCCATTTTAAAAGCATTATGGCAAGTTTGCTTCCAGCAGAGCCGTCCGTCTTCCATACATCTAACGAACTGAAATACTATACTAATCTCTTGCAGAAACGTAAACAAGATGTGAGTTTAGGCTACTGTGAATTCGGCGGAGTATCGTTTCTTCATCTTTGTTCGCTTTCGATGTCGTTTTAATGCAAAAACCTCCTTTTGTTGACATCTGTTCAGGCAAAGTTAACTCTCACAGCCTGACAAGAGTAATCGGGAACGTAATTGTCAAGGTCTGCCCAGCGACATGTCTGAGAGGAAAGGGGGGCTAATTAGGTCACTATATTAATTAGTGCCCCTCATTCCTTGGATGCAGTTTGTCTGCTTTCCGTCAGGATAATTCCTGTAGCTCGGGATTTTCAATGACAATAATGTGTGTTACAGTCAACAGGAAAGAAAACCCTATCCAAATAATGATATAATAGCAAGATAAAGATGGAGTCTAGTCCCCCTTTTTTTTTTTTTGATGAAATATTAAGCACTGGGGTTTGGTATCCCAGAGGCACTTAGTGGTTTGAGTCCATCGTACCAGTCTGGGTTTGCTCCATGTCTGCAATGCAATGGAACAGTCTCGAAAAGGATCGTTTCCATGTACAGCTGCACAGAAACCTTACACACTTTATTATTCTTGGGCGAGGGTGAGCTAAATGTGCGAGACATTTCTGTTGATGAGCAAAATCGGGCTGGTGAGGTTTTCCTTGGCTTTCCTTTAAGTCCCCAGCCTCACTTGAGACATGACAGCATTTTTATTTCCATACATTTCTGTCGAGCGAGTGGTCGGACTGCAGCGGAAGTTGCAGATCTTTGACCTTTCAAAACGGGGCCACTGGACCACCTGCAGCTGAACTCGAAGTGAGTGTGTATAATTTTGGTATGGTTGACCGGCAAAGTGGTGAATGCTCAGCAAATGAATGAATAAATCGATAGAAATGTTGATGCATGTGCAATAAGGGTCAATCGCAATGCGAAAGAATGAATACGTCATTGAAAAACCTTCCTGAATCTTCATCTTTATCCTGATCCTCACCAGAATGTAAAAGGTCATTGGACCGTGCCCAACCGTTACAAGGTTTTGTGGAAATGGATTTAGTATGTTTTCTGTGTCTGTCCCAAAGTGTATTGTTTGCTTATGTCGAGTTGACCGGTGTGAAAAGGTCTTTAAAAACTACAAAGGTAGTGGTGCCCTCAGACTTGTGCACTGTTCTGTATTATTGCCGGAGGTAATTATCATTATTTGGGCCAGAAAATGGCCCGACAGCGTCTACTAACTCACCTTCGGCGCTAAAGTTTGTTTGAGGAGGTTTCTGGACTTCCAGGGTGCCGCCGGTTGGTGACGGCCCAGAGCGAGAGCCCCTTTCGCGGGCAAAGCGTCCGCTATTATCCCCTCGTATCTCGTTGGTGAAACGCGGCACATTGACGGGAATGTTCTCGGGCACCACGTGCACCATCGGGGGGCTCAGCGGCGGCGGCGGCGGCTCTCGCCTGCGGTCCTCCATCGTCATACAACTCTCCTCCAGAGCTCCGATCACCACCGACTGGTTGTTCACCATCGCCGAGAGGGCGGCGTATTTGGCCTCCAGCTCCTTGTAGCGCGAGGACAGCCGCAGCGACTCAGCGGTGGCGTTCAGGATGCGCGTCTCCAGCTGAGCCAGCTCCAGTGAGTTGTCCCTCTTCCTGATGATTTCGTGCAGCAGCTGCATGTAGAGCTGGGTCACCCTGGAATTCATGTTCCTGCTCTCTTTTCTCAGCAGCTTCATCTCATTCACCAGGTTCCCGTCCACATCCACCACCAGCTTCACTGTCTCCATTTCCCGCCTTTGCTTCGACAGAAGGTCGCGCACCGCGGCCACGTCGAGGCGAGTCACTCGGTCTTTGTCAGGGACGGGACCTCTGGCTGCGCAGATGGGGCCTGTGATCTTCTGCTCGGGAACCAGGAAGGTGTAGGAGCACCTGGTGTTTTTTTCTCCATTGGCCTCCGCCGCTCTCCGTGGCCGCGCGACGAAGGGCTTCTTGATGACGGCTTCACCGTTGCTCCAGAGCGACAGACCAAACAAAGTAATCAAGCTCCACATTCCAGGTCCCATTCTGTCGCTCTCGATTTATCGCCAGAAAAAAAGATTCCTGTGAAGGCGAAGAGAAGTAAAAAACATTTTGCTCAGAAGATTTATGAACATATTGTGAGGAAATTCCACCCGGACGCTCACATGTTTCTAATACGAGTGTCACTTGGTCCCAGGGACACTGTTTGCTATTTGTAACATTCTCATAAATATTCAAGTTGTTTCCTTTCCTTAAACGGCCTCATATTTTCCGAAACCAACTGGACACTTTCCAAACGCTGCTAATTAGTAACTTAGCTCTACGCGACCAGTTGTTTTCCACTCGCTCAGTTAACATAAAAAGTGAAAAATCTGATTTTGTTGTTGTTGTTGTTGTTGTTGTTGTTGTCAGCAAACATCTTGCAGTTAAGCACTAATCACCGCTCTGTAATGCAACAACATTTCATGGACTGACAAAAACTGCAAAGGCGGACATGTAAGAGTCAACCTCGAGCTCAGTATGGTAAAGACTTCAGTCTAAGGAATCAAAAAGCGCCCTCGGAAACGTGGGCCCTCCGGTTCACTCGCGGTTGCGTTCGAGACATGCCACGCACGCACCAGAATTGTCGATATTCGCATTATATTTTCGCCGCGTTTGCTGGAGGTTGTCTTTAATTGTAGCCCTTGCCGCATCGGTATCAGGCGTCCGGGATGTGCTCCGGATACGTCTGCCGATCGGCCACGGACCTCTTGCGCTCACCTGCGCTGGTTTGTGATGGGAATGCGCACGCCGACGGAAAATAAAACTCAGTCTCGTGTGGATTCACAGAGCAAAAAGGGATACATTTGTTGGGCTACTCGGACTCCTTTTCATGTGTTATCCCTTCTTGGCTCCTACCAATGACAAAGAAATGTGAGTTTGTGTGAGAAATGGAGGAAATTGATGGGTTTCAGAAGCGGCAGGGGGAGGAGGGATGACTGATTTATGAGAGCTGCGTTATTGAGTCAACTTTTGGCAGGAGCGTGTGTGTTCTTTGGTTCTTATTGGTTTTGACAGGATATCAAATGGAGAAGAAGCGGGTGACGTTCAACTACGTGAAAGTAAAAGATGTTTCCCTCCTTCAATAGGCAGGCTCGGCTCGGCAAAGTCGGGCTATCGGGCCGCCAGCTCGGAGCTGATTCGGGGCCGACCGGCCGCGTCCATCCAGAAGGCCGCCTGGTGTCTGTCAGGCCGAGGTGATAAAGTGAAGGCGTTGAAGAAACGCTGCACGACCGACAGTACGTCTCGGCGGAGCTCGTCCAAACAAGGAGTTATCGTAAATGCTCGAAAAGAAGAAATACGTGAGCTGAGGGCAAAGACGGACGGTTCGGTCGGACCATTCCTGCGGTCACCTCTTGATTTGTACTTGTTCTGATGAGAATGGCAGAGATCCCAACGCGTTGCAGGAGCTCAAAGTGCTGCTCAGGCAGAATAATACTCTTTTGTCAGCGTCACTGGAAAAATATGCTCTCCTTCATGTCAACGTTTGTGTGTGCTTGAAATCACATCAGAGGGAAAGTGTCTACGCAGGCCTACGTACATTTTAAACAAGTCCCTGTGGCTGTCATATATGCTAAACAGCAATCTGCTTGTTGTATGGCATTGCGAACCATCTGAGGGGGAAGGAAAAGGCACTTTCTGGAAAACGGGCCGTGCGTCAGAGCTCAGAGACGCCAGTCAGTCAGTCAGTCAGTCAGTCAGTCAGTCAGTTCATTTCACCCACATGCAGGCTACTTTTCGCCGTCTTCCCGCAATCATCGCTCGCTGTCCGCAATTGGCCCGTCGCCGAGCTCCTAATATGAATCTCAGCGGCACTCCTGACCCGCACAGCCTCCTCGCTGTCAATCGTGACTGCGAGGCCTTCATGGAGCCAGCTGCTGCACAAGGAGATTTTTGGGTGATTGTTGTATCCTTCCTTTCTGGCTGCTAGATATCAATCCAGTCATTGCAAATACACATGCCGAACTTTACAGGAGTGCCTTCTTCTTCTTCTTCTTCTGACCACTGGCTGACTCGGTTGAGCGTGGATGTTGATCACCCAAAGTCAATTCCAGCAAACATGCACGGCACCAAATACGACTTTCAGGAGAATCCCGTTTTTCACATCAAAGTGTCTCGAGGTTACTGACTGTGCCAATTATCCCACAGTTGTTGTTTTTGCTTGGAACAGATGGATCTAATCAGAATCTGTTCGGGTCCTGAGGGATGACATAAGAGCTTCGTACATTGTGCTTATGATGAGGAGCGCCACGAGCAGACATGCAGAAAGAATGTCAAACATAAATATAAAGATGGCTCCTTGAGCAGACAGCTCCCAAGACTCCTGACCTTTGAATGACTCGGTTCACAGCGGCGACTGAGGATGTCGGCGGTTTGTGGAAACGGATTATTTGAATGTATTTGAGGCTCCATTTGAGAATGACCTCTTACCTCTCTCGGTTGTCAGCGGTCAGGTAGATGCCGGTCGAAGGATCTTAGTTGCCCGGCGTTGTCATATCTCCGTGCGCTCCTCACGCTCCCCGAGTCTTTGCTCTCATCGAGAATGAAGGCCCGCTCACAGCTGCGGCACGAGGCGGCCCGACCCGCTAGGAGAACGCGAGAGGGTGGTCCATGTGCAAAAAGAGGGAGGCTGACGGTTTGCTTTCCTCGCTGGTTGCAGCAAAGAGGAGGCTCGGCCCTGCCTTCTTGCGCTGATGTCATCTCGAGTTTTGGAGAGAAGGAGCCACTCCTCCTTCGAAAACATTTGCCCACAATTAGAAAAAAAGTGAATGAAGAATTGCGTTGGCTACGAGTGCGTGAGTGGAGAAAAGTGACATCGAAAATCAAGCCGCTGTCATCGTTTTACCCTTGTGTACTGGATTTCTACTGCTTAGACGTCCTATTTCTCGTCTGTCCTCCTTTTTTGCAGGCTTCTGACAGTCCGGTAGCTTGAGGATGATCATCAGAGGTCTGTTTTGAATTTGTTCTCGCCATAAATGGCATGCGAGCGCATCCTGTGGCGGCGCAAAATGCAACTGGCAGCTGTGTTTGTGTGCTCATGAGGACAATGTGTGGCGGGATTCAGGCAAGAAGAACGCCCCGTGAGCTAAATGTTCAATGCTAAAACGAGGGGGAGGCTCAGGCTTTGATGCATGGGGAGATATACTTCATCATGTGGGAGGACAGCTTTGCTTATGATATTCAGGACGGGATGTTTTTATTTTTGTAGTGTGTGCGTGCGTGCGTGGAGCGTGAGCGCTTGTCCGTGACCCACAAAGGGGATACGTTTGTATGAAGCGACTGAACGGGATTCGTGTGTGATATATTGCAAATAAATGTGTGTGTTTATGTTGACATTTCACCATATGCATAGAAGAAACACGAATGTCTGTTCCAACATGATGTCTGCGGAAACGGCGGACACCCAGCAGACTTCTTGTTCGGTACACCACCGCAGTTCGTTGAGATTCAATACGAGAGCCGGGGCGAAAATTCGACCGTCACCAATCCGTTCCCAATCGCGCTGGCTGAATGCCAGTCGGTCGCAGGGCGCAGCTGGGCAAAGCGCACCCGCACCTACGGACAATTTGGCGTCGTCAACGAAGCTAACATGAGAAAGCATCTTTTGGCAGTGGAATGGAAGCTGCAGGCAGGGAAAGACCCACGCAAGCACAGGAAGAATATGCAAACGCCACACAGGAAGTCCAGCCCACAACCTCACAACAATTTTGACCTTTCGCCCTTCAATCTGTCATTTATAATGTGTGTTGCATTCATTTTTCATTCCTTTCGCTCTATATAATTGGCACATTGAGCTTTTGTAAACACTACAATAAATCAACAGTAGCATCAATTTTACAAATGCATTCAACACGTCATCGTTTTATTCGATTGAATCCGAATCCGAATCCTCTTTATTGCCAAGTATGTCAAAAACACACAAGGAATTGGTCTCCGGTAGTCGGAGCCGCTCCAGTACGACAACAGGCAGCCATTTTGACAGTCAATACTTTGGAGAACTGAAAACATAAACACAAACTACGGCGAGTCACTGAGCCTCGTGCAAAGGCGTTACATGATAATCCCGATGTTTTGGTGACCTTTTTAGCTGCATGAGAGGCTCATTTATTGATACAGGGCTCGTATTAGATCTCACTGAAGCTACATTTCTTTTTTTTTTTTTAATTCATTGACATGATCATTTTTGTTGATTCCCTGTTTATGCACTACATTTGAATAATATTGGAGTCAATACTGATTTAGAAGTTTAACTGCATAGCCCCCCCCCAAAAAAAACAACAACAACAACAACAACATGTTGACATTGTCATCTTCAGCCTCCTGGTGGTGAAAGTCGTGATTTATGTCGTCCGCGTCGGTGTTGTTGGCAGCAGGCCGGAAAGATTCCATCCAAGTGCTAAAAGAGTCTGAAACGACTGAACGACGTCGCCCACATAAGGAAGACGCGCCTTGTGAGACCATTTATGGACACTTTTTATTATGATGCAGCACAATCATTTGGAAGAAAGGAGAAAATGTTGAGGTCACTGGAGAGGCGAATGAGAAGTAGTTGTGCGAGGCCCTGAGAAGGTACAGAGGCAGAAAGTGTTCCACCCGAGAGGCCCTCTTCCATCGCTACAATTTGACAGCCGACTCTCACAAACCGCAAGCGGAAATGCTGGAGGTGGTGTAGTCCCGTTCATTCCCAAACGGACCCCTCGAAGTCGACATACGCGCTCTATGAGTCCTCTTTGTGAATGCAGACCGACATTTCATTTGAGGCCGCCTTGATTATTAGCAGGGAAAGCCAGCTACAACGTGTACGCAATATTTGTATTGATACTTTTTTCAAAATGGTCCCCTATTTACAGCTAGCCAGGGACTGAGCCATTTGGCCACGGCAACGTCCACTGGTATTGTTGCAGTTGTGGTTTGCAGTAATGTAGAATGTCATTACATCATCCTGAGAGCTAATCTTGTCACGAAAATATTAAGATAGATGAGTGGCAAAATATCCACCAAACCTACACTATAACATTTCATTTAAAAAACTTTGCGGATGGGTGGCACAAACGCTGAGCAAACAAAAAAATATATACAATAATTGCCAATCCAAGATTTTGTAATCACTTTCTGCTGTCATTATCCATTGTGGCGAAGTGGTGCAGTAACTAACCAGATCCAGCAGGAGGTGCTGCACCTTCTGCTGGACGTACAGTTTTTAGGATTGTTCGGTCACGGTGGAGGTCTGCACTCTGTGTAATGCTCCTCTAGTTATCTTTGTACATTTATTTTCTCACCTTGGAGTTTCAGCGCGGCAACTATGTGTCTTCAGATGTGAAAGTTCACCGTCTACTACCCTCAAATCCATACCCGCGGACAGTCCAAAGTGAGAAAACAATTGCCTGTTGCCTGTTTCTGATCTGGCTGTTGCATGTGTTGCAGCTGGCGCCGAGGGCCATGCAGAGCCACCCCGCGTGCCTGCACGGCCACCGGCTGGCCGCCGCGTGCGTCTTCAATCTCACCGCGCGCAGGAGCGGGACCAGGGCCGAGGCCATGTCGCTACGCCTGCTCTGCGCAGCGTGAAGACCTTACACCAACATCCGCAGGTGTCGCTCTCTGTGTCCGTCCGTCCGTCTACAATAGCTAAGAATAAATATCGTTCAACAACGACCTTGCGATTGATTCAAAATGTCGTCATTAAAAGAAGAGCAAGTAACTTAATAAAGTCTGTGACACGCTTCCATCCAAACACTGCACCCCGAGGTTCAAGAATTATGACACATTTTACACATCCCGTTTCCTGTCCCAGTTAAAATGAGCCTATTTTAACGTCGTCGAGAACGTGACTGCTCGGCCAATGACGACTTTTTGTTATCACGATGACTCGGGGCGACTGGAGCGGCTTCGGTTTGAAGGAGCCGAGCCCGAGAGTGTGAGGGAAAACAACGAGCGCTCGGCAACTTCACCGAACGATCGAGTATGTGCCGGTTATCGGACGCTAGCGCTGTTAGCCAATATGAATCTGCGCGTCCAACAAAACTCATTGCAGCTCTACTTATCTGTGGCCTTCGAGGTGATTGACAGGAGCGTCATACCGGTTGGATCCAGGGCGATGTGACGTGACGATAGCGTTGCAGACAGTCGCTCGGAAGGGAATCTGCAGCCGCACATGCCCGGCCGAGCTCGTCGCGTCACGGGCTGAGAAACTACGTGGCCCGGCCAATTTGGATCCAATTCACAGCAGTTCGCTCACAGACACATTTTCAGATATGTGCAGATGAAAATCAAAGATTCTCTTGGTTGTGTCATCTCGTGCTTGATGAGTGGGCAGCCGCTCCAGGGACGCAACCGTTCAGCCATTAAAGTCACTTTTCCATTTTGAAAGTGATGATGTCATTCCTTGATTTCAGCTTCTGCTGGCCGGTCTCATTTTTCTATATCAGACAGAATGTGATGATTATGATGGTTTTTTTTTATTTTATTTTTTTTTTATTTTACCAATGCGAAGGTAAAGCATGTAAGGACAAACTCAAGGCCTGGGGCCCAGATCCGGCCCGCCACATCATTTTATGTGGCCCGTGAAAGCAAATCATGTGAATCAACTTCCATGATTCTTGCTCCAATCTGTACAAATATTTGAAATTGTTTTTTTGTAATAAATCATGTGAAAATATGTTCATTCGTATTTCACATATGTACTGAGGCACCATAGAGCCAATATTACATGCCAAACACCAGAAAAAGTTGATCTGGTCAAATATGGCACCTTTAAGAATCTTGGGGCGTCCACTTTTTAGGATGAGATTTGGTCATTTCCTTGGATATTTGAGAATATTTGATTTGTTTGCCTTGACAATACTACAAAAGCGGTATTTGTTGAAATTAGGGTTTCAACTGTGTCACTTCGTCTAAATACATCAGGCCCTGAAAAAGCATAGCAGGTCCGTGCTTGGGAAACTTCTTCAATGAAAGTCAAAGTGTACGCCTCAATCGCATGAACTATTCACATCGATGGCGCCGATCCTACTCTAAAGTCATCTCCATGTGCCGTATATTCCGTGTGTCACGGCTGTCGCATTTGTCGTGTTTCTGTATATTTCCCGGTCTACGAGAATTGTCTTCTGGCACTCTGCAGTCACTATATCCTTCAGGACGTCCCCTTCGACACGGCCGTTTATTATTAGACATTTGCACTCGTGCACACACAGTAGCCCAGCCCAGATAATCCGTGCAATCTTTGGCTAAGATGTTCAAAGTGCAGGAGACGTCTCTCAAAGATTGCGCGCACATTGTTGCCGGTGTATTTGTGTTCCTCGTGCGTGCCGTGATCGCGGTTCAGCTATTTAGCAGCCGCGCTGGCGATTAACCGGCTAGAGCGGCCGCGAGGAGCCCACGCTGCCGCCGACGGCCGTCGCCGTCTTCTCCGTTCCGGTGGCCAAGGTCACGACATTAGCGTGCGGTAGGAAAACATTTCAGCGCCTGTCGCTTGCTCCCACCTGCTCGGAGCGCTTGACGCTACAGTACATCGGCTTTAAATCCTCCCAGCTCAATTGAAGGATCAAAGAAGAGCTCGTTCTGTTCATGCGCCGAAGTGGATCATTACAATCATTCAGATAGTTTCGGATCAGTTTTTTTGTTTTGTTTTGTTTTGCAGTTATCCACAGCGCAAGTCGCAAAGCTTGGCGAGGACGCCTTAATAATGAAAGTATGCGTGCTGGCTTAACTGCACATCCAGTGAATATAAAAAAAGGTTACACACCTCAGTTTTTGTGATATTAAAAAAATGAGAACAAGACCTATCAATCATTTCAAACATTTTTGTTTTCCACCGTTGCTCTGACCTTTCAACCTGGACTACTCGATTCCCCCAAAAATCTAGAGGAGAAGTCATCTAAACTGAAATAATGTGGTTGCACAAGTGTGCACACCCTCTTATAAATGGGATGTGGCTGTGTTCAGAATTAACCAATCACATTCAAACTCTCCCAAACATGTAAAATATGCCAATAAAACTAACGCTTGAACTTATTGGCTATAATTTCTAAGGTGTTTTTATGTGTCAAAAGTATTTTTTTGTCAAAATGGCTGTCCATTGCACGAGACCGGCTCCAACTCCTGGAGACAAATTCCTCGTGTGTTTTTTACATCCTTTTACTTTGACGTTTTCTGCATAATGTTTACATACAAATAAAGATGATTCTGATTCAGATTCTGATTCTGATTCTGATGAACATGGGCTGCTTTTCTTTCGCTGGAACTGAACCCTTAGACGAGGTGGAGGGAATTATGAACAGTTCAAATGAAAGTCAAGCTTCTGCTCGAAAGCAGCGACACAAATGTCAGGAAGGGCCTACTTAAACATCGGAACTTTATTTGGGGTTAATCAGAGGCAGGCGTGTGCCGACTCGCATTTGACGGCAGTTCGAATGTGTTTGGTTCATTCCGAACACAGCCTTAGACGCAGTTATAAGGTGTGCACACTTTTCTTGACTTCCCCTCTCGAAAATCCAAAATATTTTGGACCTTTTCGGACGTAAATGTTATTCCGTCGGTGACATTAAGGGTGGAAAGTGTTTGCAAATGATCTATCTTGGTCTCATCTTTTTATATCACAAAAACCTGGCATTTGAACAGGGGTGTGTGGACTTTTTCTATCCACTGCATGCGAGTGTATTTGTAGCTCTCTCCTTCCTTGCATCTGTTTCTCTCGCCTACTGCATCAACACATTCAGCCGCTGCCACATGCGCTCGCCCTTCTCCGCTTACCGTTGCTCTGCTATCCGATTTGGATTTTGCTCAAACTCGCCCCTCCGCTCCTGTTCTTTGTCATTATTTGTTCGATGACTCTTATGGCGTCGTTCGCCCAGCAAAAAAAGATGAGCCGAGCCGTCTTTCTTTGTCGTGTCAGCGATCTTGCCACGATCCTTGCGTTTTGTCCGACAGCAGCTGTCGGCCGTCGCGCAGCGGAGGGCCGCGTTCGGAGCGGTCGACTCCGCTCTCAAGTTTGCCCTGAGAGCTTTGCGGAACCCGACGGATGAAATGCCCGTCGCGTTTTTGCCCGTACCTTTATTGAGTGCGGCGGCTTGGAACTGTCCGAGGAAGTTCCGGAGGTAGAGACGCCCACGAGCACAACGCCGCCTGCGGTGCCGATTGACGAGACTACAAACTAGAGCAACCCGCCCACGAAAAGCAAACGTGAGCGGAAATGACTGTTGGCGACTCGCGACCGCTCACAGGAGCGGACGTGCGTGAAATAAAAGCGAGGAGAACATTTTTCAAGAGGATGGTCCTGTGCCCCGTTCGCTCGCGACAGTGACCGTAAGCTTTGCGAATTCATTCAGTGTCAATTGTAAACATAGTTAAGTATTGTAAAATAAAACACGCGTATGCTTTCGTAAAGTGTACTTGCACGGCTCGGCAGCGGCCGCCCGCCCGCTCGCTCCGAACCTGGAAATGCACGTGTCGGAAAACTTCTTTTACGAAGCCACCCTCCACGAAATGGGCCCCGACACGCCCCAAATCTGCTTCCCAAATTCTTAGGAATTTCTCCCCGAATAAATTGAAGCCATTTATTCCTCAACTCCTCCGAGTTTGGCGGGCGACGCAAAGTTTCAGCTTTGCACAAGACGCAGCCGCGTTGTCACTTGATGATTGGACGTGTCGCAACCGCAAAGCGGGCGGGTACTTGAATATTGATTGGCGTAGCGACCGCACAACAATGTCACTGTTTGCAAGCTGTTTTGGTGTTCGCAGTGGATTGCATTTAATGGACAAGCCGCGTAGATGTCAAAGTTAAACCAGGTCACGGACTCATTTTGACCTCTGTTAAACATAAAACCTTTTGATGGCACGGGACCTTTAAAACACACACACACACACACACACACAAAAAACATTTACTTTACACGCTCCGATTGCCAAGGACAATAATCAAGAAATGTAGAATCCAGTCAAAATGAAAGGTACACATCCGCACAATCATAGTGAGAGGTGCTAATATTTTCAACCTTTATTTCTTCTGATTACATTGACTCATTTAGCTCGGTCGTCGAATGCTAGCCGTGGCTCTCGGTGACCGTGGCTTGGTGCGGGCTGTGTCTTTACGTTTAGGTCGTTGTGTCCTTTTTGCCACCTGCTTCAAACATGCCAACCCACAGTGTGCAACTGCGGGCCATTCATTTTGTCATCACTCAGAACGCTGGGTTTTGTGTTGCTGGATGAACTGACTTCAGCTTTCCTCGCGCGTGTCTTTTCTCCTTATCGGCCTCGGGGCCTTCCACGCCAGCGTGAGCTAGAAACGCATTCATTTGAGGCCTATTTCAGAGGTGGGCGGCCGTGGGTCACCGCCGACATCTCTCCCGCGCCCTTTCTCGCTCCGTCCTCCTCTCGGCTTCATATCAGCGCCGGATGCTGGAGCGGGAAGGCGTGACGGAACTTCTGAAGGCTCCGGCCGCGCATCCCCGCACGCACGGCATCATTAGAGGATTCTCGGAGAGCGCCGGCGCCCCCGGGGCCCTTCCGCGAGCGGGCAGAACCTCGCAGCTATTAACAGAATTGTTTGGCTTTAAATTTCATGAGGGGTTTATGAATGTGTGCGGTGAGATTGCAATTTGCCATAAAACCCAAGCGTAAATAGTTCACGTCAACCCACACATCGCGGAGAGATAGATGGAGAGAAGGATGGCTCGATGCGCAGTCGATGGATAGAAGTTGGGTTACACAGATTGTACGAATAGATGTGTAACTATTTTATACGTGTGCGGTCATTTCATAACCAAAGTGTTAATTGAATTATTTCAGTGAGGGAGTGCATGCATCATTTGAGGTCAAATTGTTTGAACATATCTGAGTCCAACGCCAAATAAACACAGGGAACGCCTCACGCCTGTTTGCACAAAGTGGACACTAGAGGGCGCGCCAGTGGTGATGATGATGATGATGATGATGATGATGACGACGATGATGATGATGATGAGAACTGGTCATCAGACAAATGTGCACGTACAACATTGTGCACGACAAGTGGAAGAACATCGCTCGAAGGCATCTCAAGTCTATTCCAAGTTGGCCTATTAGATGTTCCTATTGGAACGGATTCATTATCCCCCCCCTGTTTTGTTTTTGTTTTTAAATTCCAGTTGAGTTGAATGTGTTGTGCCTGAGCACTGAGTGCCTATGACTTTATCAGCTGCCACAGCCACCCCTTCAGCATTAAACACAAGAGTTGCAGCTTTGGGGTGGAGAGGTCGAGTGCCCATCGTGACCATGGCGTCGTGTTGCAGCGGCGGTGTCGGGTGAGCGCGTGTGGGTTGACGTTTCTTTTTGTGGCTCTTCGGTGACACACAAGATGGCGACAAGCACGACGCTGCCACGTAAAGACGCGCAAGAGGTCAGTGGAGCCATTTTGTGTCTTCCAAAGTACATATTCATTTTATTTGGAATATTGTCTCATACGGGTCAGATAAATGCATCCAATTGTCTCCAAACCTGGTGGACGTATGTTCAATGATTTCATAAATTCCATATGCTAGCATACCGCATTGACCCATACTAAAGCCCTGGAGAGCTTCCGTCCGGATCGGTTATTATTCTGACAAAACATTCTTGTATTGGTTCAACTCACCAATTCATAAGAAAACGCCTATTTGGACAAAACCATCTATGGCATAGCTTGTGTCCTTTTTGTCCAATTTCCTCTTGAAGCGCAAAGGTCATATCTGTTATTGGAATCGATTGAGCCGATCACATCGACCCGTACGAACGGGCCGCATCTTCAAAAATATCGCGCCTGCGTTCTTTTTCATATGGAGAATTCAGATTGCACAAAATGCACTGAAAGAGATTTGGGCGGATTGCCTCCTCTGGCTTTCTGCTTCTCCATTTGCCCCGTTGAAAGCTGGCTTAGCTGACATCGACTCATCTGGCTCGCTGTGAAAAAGCGCACAATCACGGTTCCCAAAATGGCAACATTCTTGCAAAGAGAAGGCTAAAGACAGAAATAGAGATGTCACAAGAAAACTGCCCAAAATGTCTCAAGGAAAAATAAACTAAGCCCCAAGAGAGGCTAAATAAAAAAAGAGACAAGCTGCCGATAAAGTGAGAGCAGTTGTTCGAATAAAAATATAGCGGGACAATTTGCAGAGTCCACGTGTCTGTATCGGTCCCTTCCAATTGCAGCGTTTGGATTTTCAAGATCTCCCTTGTGCAGACGCTTCCGTTGGCTCAGCATCACATGTGAATTTTGAACCCGTCCGGGCACAGCCGACGCGCAGAAGGACACGCGATATCCTTTGAAATGAGCTCGGGGGCGGGCACGGCGCCGGAAAAAGCATCCGCGACTTCCTCCGTTCTGCCAAGCCGCTTCCTGTTGTCCATCAGTCATCGGCCAGAGGACGGCGACTCCTGATCGGCACTGAGAAGCCCGGAAGACGATTGCAAAGTCGGAAAAACGCGATCCGTACGGGTACTCGTAATAAATTCCGAGTGTTTAGTGCTTTCCTACAATCGGACAGTTTTAGAATAATCCTAATAATCACGCCCCCATTTGTTTTCATGGCGAAATGATTGTCAAACTTCAACGCCATACTCCGCCCCACATTGGATGGTCAAATCCAAGAATCTCGACAATTCAAGCTCGCCGCACACCGAGCGTAGTTTCTTGGCCGGATTGTTTAACACCAGCGAGCACCGAAAGTTCCAAAGTAGGAATTGAACAGCTCTCTACTTCAAATCGAGGCTAAAGACGTAACAGTGGCGTGTGTCCGCTTTACGGCTGAGCTTGGAAAAGCTCCGCGTATGTCACGTCAGGTAAGTTGATGACCTCTTTTATATTCTAAGTGGACATTCCCCAAAAATACAGCATCAAACGGGTAACAAAATTCACTCCGACGCGTCCAGGCGAGCGCGGCGAACCGGTCGGTCTCTTTCCGGAGAGACGCGGGGCGGCAGGGGCGGGGACTGAAATGAGGCTACATTCAAATATTGCTAGCAGTTAGAAAACTGCACCTTGTCCCTTTCACTGTCACACTTGAATACAATTGATCAAGTAAGATGAACTGAAATCAAATCGCTGAATGTGCGGGTGTGAGTCGCCAACCGTCATTGATTTTGCGACGCGCCAGGTCCACGTCGGGTTCGGTGGCGATGTACGGCGGGCTTTAGTATCGCCCGCATCTCTAGGATACCCGCTTGCCGTTTCCATCCCGTTACAGTTACACTGAGTATGAATATTGCTGTGAATGAGGAAGAGCAGAGACACATTTATTCATGAGTTTCACCTTCATGCTGAGGAAATATCGCAATAATGGCACCAGAGAGACTTTAATATGAAGTGTTATTTATATTGAATGCCGCTGAGAGTGTTCCAGGGAGCTTCCTATAGTGCGCCAGAAAGTCTCACGCCAGGGTGATGCAACCTTTCCGAAAATGGTGGCTGAGTCACCACATGAATCGCAGTTGTTGTTTTTTTTTCCCAAATAGCTTTCAAAAGGGTCCATAAAGTAAAAGCTGGCATCCAACGTTGTCCCCGTAATCATCGGTAGGCATCGAAGAGCGGCACCGTTAGGTTCGTTGACCTCGTGTGCTGTTCTTTTCGATTTTCGCTTTCTGCATATTGGTGTCACCTTACAGCCACAAGAATTGGACGTCCGGGAAACTTGCCTCGTGCGTCGCACCGACACGCACCAACACTGCCGTGTAGATGAGCTAAATCAGCAAACGCCTTTAATTATAGTCGTGATGATTAAATCAAGGGCTCCGATATTTTGTGTGTCATAAAAAATAACTGCCTTCAGTGGTGGCTCGTTATAGCAAACCGTATTGTAGTAGCGATTCATTTTTTTTTTTTTTGGAGGGGCGGGGGTTACGTCATCTCAAATTTTAGGAGTCGATCGGGAGGTCAAGGGTCTACATAGAAGGCGACGTTTGCCCACAAGCTCTAACGCAACAATGAAAGCATTTTGCCATGATACAAATGACTTTTAAAGGGAAATATGCAGTTTGAAACTGCTAGCAATATTTGAATGTCGCCTCATTTCAGTGCCCGCCCCCCCGCCCAAAGAAACGGCCTCAGGTCACTCCAGTTGGACAACAAAATAGAACCAGGAAGAAGCTGTTCGTCCCGCTCTTCCGGCCGCCTTACCGTGCGCCTCGCTCGGCCGCGAGCGTGCGACCTTACGTGAAATGTTAGCAGTTTTCGGGGAACGTTCAGTCAATTAAAAACATGAGAGGCGATCAACTCAAGTGACGACCCCGCGAGAACGTTGACGCGACGTACGAGGTGGTTTTCCAAGCTCGCCCATGCGACTGTCCACATATAGGACGCGCACCCGCGTTACAGATCTTTACCCTTGATGTGAAGGAGACAGCTGACCAATTCCTTCTATTTAACTGCTCACTGGAGATAAATCATCTAGCCAAGAAACTATAATATTCTCCATTTGTGAGAGGCTGCGTGTGTCCTCGCGAGACGCCTTACGCACGGTGGGCATGTGCAAATGATTGACAGACTATTTGGCCACGCCTCCTGTCACTCGACTCCCTGATCGGAATCAGAATCATCTTTATGTGCCAAATAGGTCAAAAACACACAGGGAATTTGTCTCCGGTAGTTGGAGCCGCTCTCGTAAGACAACGGACGGCCCTTTGACAGAAATGACTTTTGAGGCATAAAAACATCAAAACACAGTACGCCGAGCTGATTGGCTATTCTTGTTTTCCGATTCCAGTAAAAAATGGAATCAGCGACATTAGATGGGGCCAGATTTTTGCCAAAGATTCTTTTAATAATATTCTCCTGTCATGTCAAATACTTTATTCAAACGACAAATTGTACCTTGACTACAACATTGCGTGTCCGAGAGCAAATTTGCTCATCTCCTTCTCCTTCGTTCCTGACCGTCACACTGTTTTTGTCACTGGATTCTACTGCTTTTGGGCCCTTGACACTTTTACATTTTATTTGTACTTATTATATATACTTATTTGTTACCTTGAGTTACTTAGAAAGGGTACACGTAGTTACACAGAAGTCAACTATTTAGCCCTCTGGTGTAATTGACGTCGGCTGTACGTTTGTGTTTGCGAGGTAGTGGGCCATCAATCAAATGTTATCAATGTTCTCCTAACAATTGCCGTTGCCGTCGATTCGCGCGTAAAGTCGGTCGCGCTTGCTTGAAGAGACTCAGCTTCACTCGCAGTTCACTTCCCAGTCAAACAGAGACGTGGACAAGTCACACGTTGGCAAGCACGGTCACCGTGCGCTCCGTGGTGCGTTCGGAGCTGGTTCGTCCTCTCAGACGAGAGTTCCGTCCGTGCAGAAGGACATCCAGGAGGTCCACGGAGGGAGGCACTGCGAGAATGCAAAGTATGGAGCTCCTAACAAAGCGTTCTCATGGTCACTCCCGGCCCGTGCGGTCCGCCCCGACTCGCCCCCCCCGCCTCCCCGTCCTCTTCCTCGTCCAGTTCCAGCCGCTCGTCTTTCTTCTTGACGTAGCGCTCGTAGAGCACCATGACGACCCCCGTGACCCAGGCCAGCACGGTGCCCGCGGCGAAGATGACAAAGCCGATGATGACGAAGAAAAGATAGTCCCGGGAACCTAAAGTGTGGCGGCACGACGTCCGTAATTGGACGGCCGCCTCGCCGAGACGACGGCCCCGCAGGTCGTCTGGGGAACCGCACACGGTCTGGCCCTCATCTGTCACATACACAGGAAACCGTCATCACACAGCGGAATTGGAGGCGATTTGATGAGATGAGATGTACCTAATTAAGTGGCCAGCATGTTTCTGTTGTGGCTCAATACATTCGGCAAAATGCAGTGGCAGGCGGCGCGTTTGCTACGTGGGTACTTCAGTCGCGACTTACCGTGTACACCTGACTTAACTCGCCACCGCTGTCGTGTTGCATTTCTAGAAAAGGTCAATACGATACCAAAATGCAACACAGGAGCACGCAACGATGACACGTAAATCATCTGGAACACTTCCGAATCAGTATTTATCTGCTAACATGACAAAAACAGAAAACACTGAAACCAAACGCATCATTCTTGCATTATTGCTTTAAGGAGCGCAAATAGCTCAAGACGTGTTTTGCTAGTCGAGTTTGCTCTGACCAAACAATTAGCGCGTTGACGTTACGAAGGGAATTGGAAGTCTGATCGGTAAACAAACAGTCCCGTGGCTAATATAGTTGAAGTTAAACTTATGGATTGTGAAGGCTGAAATAGGAATTGATGTAAGTAAATGTCAGCGAGTGCTTCGGAGAATTCCTTGCTGGCCTCGACGTCCAGCTACGGCCAAAATGTTCAAAACGCCTCTCAGTATGGCACGGTGCCGTTCCGTATGCACTGAAACTACTACCGTAAATACTAAAGATGTGTTCAGTGAACATTGCGAAGGCAGATTGTTGGATACGTCTCGTAGATAAGAGGAAATTCGATTCGCGGTCAGAACGTTGTGGCCGGTGGGCGTATGCTAATCATGGAATATTTCTCCATTGGAAACGAGAAAACCTCCTTCTCGGCTAATCGGCATCATCGGCGGTTTGCAACGCCGGCGGTTGCAGCACGCGGCTTCGTGACTTTCAGCGCACTTTGATGGTGGCCTATTCGAGAACCGTTGCAAAGACGTCGGAGGAAAGACGTACAGGCTTTCTTTGGCAGAAGTCTCTCTGTTCTCGTGAACCGTAAATAGCATCGCAGGGGCCTTCGAGTTCAACCGAAGAGCTCGATCAATAATTCAAAGGGTTACGTATTGTTTTGGCGAGCTCCGCTTCGCGTGCCGAGCGGCGCTACCTTCTTCTGACCGCGAGCTTCCCGCGTAACACAATCTCGACTTTGTGCGGCATGAAATTACTACCAAGAAAAACCACGCTGAGCTTGAATTATTCAGATCCCCTTTCTTCTTCACAGGCGTGCGTGCGTGCCTGCGTGCGTGGGCATAAAACCGGAGAATAAAAGGGGGAAACTAACCGAGAGCTTTCAAAAAGCCAGCAGCTAATAAAAAAAATAAATAATAAAAACTCCACTTTCAAAGGGCTGACAGTCAATTTGAAACACATCTGTTCGGCTCTGCAGCGCCTCGCGAGAGAAGCGTCTTTGGAGAAAAAAGAATCCTCCTTAATACTGGCCTTTTTCTTTCAGTCAGCGTGAAATGGCCAAAACACGCCATGTACAAAAGAACGCCTTTGGCTTTTCCACAGATTTAGTTCATTGGAGGGAATTCCCAACATGGAGGACCGGTTTCCCGCGCCACTCGAGACCCCAGCTCTCATTTGGCCGCGTTAAGCTTTCTGCGATGGCGGACAGATTTCAAATTGGACTTGAAGAACCATTGTTTATTTCTTCCCGAATTGTCTTAACGCGTGATCATTCCACAGCTGCCGCAAAAGCTCACCTCCAGCATACCTCGAAAATCGAATGCTACGAAGGCCGGGCACTTCGGAAACTGGAAAAGAAACAAAAACAGGAAAAAAAAAACCCCAAAAAAACAGAACATTATCGGGGGGGAAATGAGTCGGCGTGTTCTGCCCGTGCACGCGTGGCGTTTCTCCGGGTACGCCTGCTTCCTCCCACCTTCCCCCCCAAAAAACGCATCTGAGCTTGCCTGGAAACCGTAAATTGTCCTTACGTGAGAATGTTCTGTGTGCGCCCCGCAATCGACCGGCAACCGGTCGAGGGCGCCCAAAGTCAGCCGGCATCGGCTCCGGCTCCCCTGCGACCCGAATGAGCGTATGCGATGTGGAAAATCGCAACTTCTCGCTCACTCTCACTTGTCCAACTGAATATTCCCAAACATTCCTGAACTCAGCCTTCCACAGATTTTCACCCATTGGTAATCATAACTGAGAAGTCGAGTGAAGTTTAACAGCCGTCTCATTGTTTGAATGTATCAAAACACGTGTATGACGGTCAACACTCGCTTAAAACAGTGAAGCGCTTCAACGTTGCCAGTTGATGAAGGTTTTGGGAAGGGTGACAATTTGACCATGATATGTATTATTTCTATTTCCAAATGTAGACCAAATAGGCGCGTGGTCCAGAAGATGATGATGATGATGATGATTTTGCAGTGGTTGTCTTTTTTTTGGCCAATCCCCTTTCTTTTGTACAACGCGTGCACGTGGCGCTGACAGGCCCACGGAGCCAGTTGACGTGTCTGACAGCTAAGAAGGAAATCCTTCTGGCTCCATCCCATCGCCCCCCTCCCCAAAAATAAAAACCCAAAGTGGCATCAAAACGCGAGGGCTTTCCCTTTCCGCTCCCCCCCAACCCCATCCTCGCTCTGCTCTATTTCTAGACGCCCCTCTTATGTAACAGCTGCTAATCTAAGCAAGGAGGAGAATCTGTCGGTTCCTTCCTCAAGCTTTCGCTCTCTTTCGCGCTTGCCTTTGCCGCGTCTCCAGGCGAGACACGACGAGAGCTCGGCGACGAGCCGCGGCGCAGGTGGCTCCAAAATATGCGCTTTCATCCGACCCGGCGAGCAGCTGACGCGCTCTTTCAAGATCGGGTAAAGTGAGGCACGGACGGACAGAAGCGTCCTCCTCCTCCTCCCTGGCTGGCAGCTGCCAGCGCCAAATGAAGTTAGACGAAAGGCAGGTGGAGCTGCAGCTCTGTCGCCGCTCCTCCTTTTTGGACACGGCCCGAGCGCGGCTCGGTGTGCACGCGTGCGCGAGCGCGAGAGAAGCAAGCAGGGGGATGCCTTTTCAGCCAGAGCGAGCATGGCGGCGGCTGCTTTATAACGCCGCTCGCTGTTATAAAGCAGCCGTCGCACCAGAAATAGCAGCTGCCCTTTTGCACACTCACGCATCCGCAACTATCCAAATAAGACACCTTTGATAGGAAATCAGAAGACCAATAGTGTCATGGTCATACTTTGAACATTTACTTTCATTCTTTGGTTTATTTCTAAGGAAATACACTTCTCCTCTGCGTGCACTGATAGGATTTTCATGAAGCCCTCGGGGACAAAGTGAGACACGTTATCGTTTTTCTCTCTGTCAATACATGGAGAGAAGATAAAACAAGAGGTAAACTTTCCCAATCTCATGGAATGAAATCCAAGAGCTGCATCAGAAAAAAAAGGAGAGAGAGGGAGAGAGAGAGAAAAGATGCTGTAGATAGCTACTAAATGATCGAGTAGATAAGAATATCTTCGTGTCAGGGAGCTCATCATTGAACGTTATTGCGGTTGTCAAAGTGAAATGTGTCACGCGTGACGGCGGTCTCTGATATTTCCGTGACCTTTTCGGGTGAATGTGACAAGGAGGCACCATCGGAAGCGCTTCATCGTCGAACGCGCTGCATTTGACACCAAATCCGTCTTGGTCCAGCTTTTGTATTTGTAGACGAGAATGGGACAAAACGTTAGGCTCGCCCGCACAATCTCAATAAACACGACCAAAAAGTAAGGAATGGTTTTGTTTGCTCGATTCGTTTTTGATTGCGACCACTTTTCTTGGCAATAAATCTTCTACTGTTGGAAAGCCTGTTTATTTTCCTTTTAAATGTTGCCACCTTTGTTTTGGACGTTTGTCTGCGGGAATGGAAAACGTGCCACGTCTTCCCGTTTCCCGTGGCAAACGGCTTATTTTGACAGAGTCGGAATTCCGTCGCCAGCGGTGGGATGGTCAGGTCAAAGTGTCGGGAAGAGCCCGGGAAGAGCCCGGGCTTTGCATGGGACAGCATCAACCTCACTGGAAAAGCCACACTGGACATCATTGGACGCAATTAGTCCATTTCATGGACGTCCCTAAATATGACGGCGACGACAGCCCTCGTTAGTAAAAAGAACAAAAGGGAGTGCGACCTTGAAACTTGAAGGCCTCCGAGCGGACCCACAGGCCGAGTTCCTCGCTAGCGCACTGGCAGCTCCAAGGGTTCCCGCTGAGGCCCAGCGAGCGCAGGGCGGGCAGCGAGATCAGGGAGCTGACGTTCAGCGACGTCAAGTTGTTCCGGCTCACGTCCAGCACCTGCAGGGCCAGGTTCTCCGCAAAGGCGTCCCGGTGGATCTCGGACAGGAAGGGGTTGTCCGTCAGCCGCAGCATGACCAGACCGTCCAGCGGCCCGAAGGTCCTGTCCTCGATCCGAGTCAGGATGTTGAAGGAGAGGTCAAGGTAGGCCAACTTCCTGAGATTCCCGAAAGTGGACTGGGAGATCTCCGTCAAAGAGTTGTTGCTGCAGTCCAGGTAGACCAGATCCGACAGGTAGTTGAGCGCGAGCGGAGGCAGCTCCGCCACGAAGTTGTCCGAGATGAGGAGCTGCCGAGTGGCCAGCGGCAAGTCCGCGGGGAAGCTGCGCAGGTGCCGCCCGGCGCATTGAACCGCCAGCTGCTCGTCGCACACGCAGCGGTCCGGGCAGCCCGGCGACAGCGGCTGGGACGCGGTCGCCCCCGCCGCCACCGCCACCGCGACGAGGAGGAGCAGGAGGAGCCGCGGATGATGCGCGCTCGGCTGCGGGGCGAGACGCATGACACCGCCGACGGCTTCATGCAGCCCGCTCGGAAAGAGCCACGCGCGCTCACATCCTTCGATGTTTCTCTCTTGCGCGATGCTTCAGCTGGTTCCGATTGCGAGCCAGCGCGCGTCATACCACGTGCCGGCTTTCACGCCTGCGCGCTCACGACGTCATGTGTGGCGCTGGTCATCCTTCCTCTCTCCGGACTCGGCGGAGGGGAGGGCGTGAGGGTTCAACCGGAGCGAGAACATTCGGCGTCATCCGCCGCGCGCGCGTGTGACCGAACTGCTCCGTCCGCACGTGCGCGCCGGATTGATGACGACACACGCCAGATCGTTGTGGACGCGTTTGTGCCTCAGGTGGCGGCAACGCGGGCACGTCACGCACCTCACAAACCAGTTGACGGTCAAGCGGGAACAACATTCCACGACAACGCCAATCGGAATCATAAGAATCACAAGAAGACGCGCTGTGATTCACAACATTTCATTGAATTGCTCCCCAAATAATATTCACGCTGCAAGACGGGCGGCGCGCGTCGCCCACCCATCAAGTGTCCACGACGCAAGCGACTAAATGTATTTTTCTGAGCGCGTTACGTTTTGGGGATTATTTCCTGTGGTATATTTGAAATAGAATTTGATTTGGACATTTTCTTTGTATGTACAATGGTGTGTGCGTGTGGCTTTTGGGTGACTGCAACCATCTTGCCGTTGTTTTGCAACATCAACCATTTGTTGTCCGCTGAGTCTCCCACTCTGATTTCGACAGTAACGCTTTCTTGGTTTGCAATCAGCTGCTAAGCGGTCCAAAGGTGACATTAGGGGATACGGTCGATTCATGGACAAGAGCGCCACCTTGTGGACAGCAACAACAACAACAAAAAGAAAAAGAAAAAGAAAAGAAACGCAACAACAACACACCAAATATGGATCAAGGGCGCGTCCGTAGTTCCGGCTACGCTCAGGGGGGTGAGGTTCAACTCCACGCCCCCGATTGACAGATCTTTTATAAACTGATGTCCGGCGAGCTTCTTGCAGTCTGACACGAAGGCATCTCTTAAACCTAAACAGGCCAAGGCCAGTGTCTCCAAGGATTCATCCAGAAGAACGGCGCAACGCAGACACCCGGAAATCCACCACACCCATTTAAGGAATTAGTAGGTCAACTGCGTTCGTGGCCGTTACTCTGAACGAACCTCTGTAAAACCAAGGCATTGCAGCTGCACACATGAATATTAATGCTTCGAAGAATACAGCAATTACTGTACGAACTTATTAACATTCACTGCCATTGACGGCTTTAGAAGTCAAATATGCATGTTAAGTGGGAGGGCTGGCAGGGATGAAGATATCTTCTTAGCACTGACATTCCAACAATGCTTTATCTCGTATCCTGACGTTGTGTACACGACAGGCTCGGGGCGTACATGAACCGGCGTTACGTATTCAGGATACCAAAAAAAAAATCACTGTAATCCGATACAGTCTCACACACACAATAAATAACTGAATCAGATTACAGGTACATTTATAAAGAAAAAGTGGATTATTTCCGACCATGCCACGGGGAGAGTGCGAGGCAGGCCGTTTGTTGATTGGAGCCCTCGCCTACTTTCAAACTCGTGAGCCGAGCATTAAGCAACCTTTTCAGAAGTTAGCAGCGCCACAAGTGGCTCGACGGTCGCAAAGGGGCTCAATGGAACGCAGGCACATTTCCTTTGTTGTTGACCGAGGCAAAATTTGCCAGGCCAGTGGACGGACGTGTTGTCTTCCCAAACGCGACCAGTTTAAAAGCGAAACGAGGGGAAACGGACGTGGCTGTTTCCCTCACATATTCACAGGAGGGTTTATTCCTTTTTCGATCATTTCCAAAGAAAACCGTGCGCTTTCAAAGTCATCCCGACTGCTGGCGCGGCTAATATGGAGCAGCTAGCATCGCAGCTGCTTGGAAGTCAATACTTCCCTATCCGTCACAGATCATCCGCTGCTGTACTTTCAATTTAAACACTGCACTGTATTGCCAACTGCCAGCTGGGAATTAAAAAAAAAATCTAATAAAATCCAGTCATGCCGTCACATATCGTTTAAAAGTGACGTGTGTGTGTGTGTGTGTGCGCGCGCGTGTGTGTGTGTGTGTGTCCATGTCCCAATATTTATGGACCTTGATGTATTAAAAGAAATGGCAGAACAATTATACTCACATGTTGCCACCTAGTATCGCTCTGTAAGGGTGAGGATGGGAACGTGACCAAGCCAGGAAATCTTCCAAAGGCTCCAAAAGTTATCAGAGTCAATGTTTGATTTTGCTCAATCAAATTCGAGTGTACAGCGCAAGTCAATGCACACCATGCAACGTGGAAATATATTGACAGGCGGATGAGTCGCTTTTGAATGTGATATTTTGCAGAGGGGCGAGAGATGTGATGCTGCTGCACCTGCTGCAAGTCCCTTGGAGAAAAGCGGCAGAGCGACGTCAAGGCGAGCATGCTCGCCAGTTCACTGCCACGCCAGCCGGGCCTCACGAGCGGGTCACGGCAAAAGCTCTGATCCGCACAAACTCGCTTGGTGCCAAGTGTTCGTCTCGTGACGAATGCTGGATCGTGGCGACGTTGGAACACACAGTCATCTAGAATTTCATGTACATGTCATTGATCAGGCTGTATTTATTCATTTTTTTAAATTGTTTTTAAAGCATTTATCTCCTTTATTTATTCAATCAATTTATTGTAATTATTGAGATTTAAACATTTGCAAAGTTGATTATCATCGATTGAATGATGAATAAAATACGACCTGGCCCATCTGTCAGTTCTAAAAATGAAATGTAGCCCTTGAGCACAACTTTGTGACCTTTGACCTTAGAGCGCGGACGCACACCCGTGCTCGACAACCTTCGAGTTTCTCGGCCGCCGCTTGGAAACTCGAAGTTTCGGCTTCCTCCGTGACGCCACTCTGGAGGCGCTCCTTTGGCGCCCTGCAGGCACTAGTATGATTTGGCTTGTCATGCTGGAGGGCCAATTTTCAGTGTTCTTGCTGAGGAAAAAAAGAGTGTTTTTTTTTATCCAAGATTTCACAGTTCACGGCCCCTTTCACCGGCTCTTCAAGGCTCTTCTTGCGCGATGTACAGCTTCAGCTGTTCAACGGTCCGGGGTCTTATCTTACGCTTCATAATGCGCCACGCATTATCCATGGGAGACAGGTCTGGACTGCAGGCAGGCCAGTCTAGTACCCGCACTCTTTTACTACGAAGCCACGCTGTTGTAACACGTGCAGAATGTGGTTTGGCATTGTCTTGCTGAAATAAGCAGGGGCGTCCGTGAAAAAGACGTTGCTTGGATGGCAGCGTATGTTTCTCCAAAACCTGTATGTACCTTTCAGTATTAATGGTGCCTTCACAGATGTGTAAGTTACCCATGCCATTGGCACTAACACAGCCCCATACCATCACAGATGCCATGCTGGCTTTTGAACTTTGCGTCCATAACAGTCCGGATGGTTCTTTTTTCCTCTTTGGCCCGGAGGACACGACGTCCACAATTTCCAAAAACAATTAGAAATGTGGACTCGTCGGACCGCAGAACACTTTTCCACTTTGCATCTGGTCCATCTTAGATGAGCTCGGGCCCAGAGAAGCCGGCGGCCTTTCTGGGTGTTGTTGATAAATGGCTTTTGCTTTGCATAGTAGAGTTTTAAGTTGCACTTATGGATGTACGCTGAACTGTATTTACTGACATTGGTTTTCTGAAGTGTTCCTGCGCCCATGTGGTGATATCCTTTACACATTGAAGGTCACGGCCATTCGATGTGAGTTTTCGGCCTCGCCGCTTCCATGCAGTGATTTCTCCAGATTCTCTGACCCTTTTGGTGATATTATGGACCGCAGATGATGAAATCCCTAAATTCCTTGCAATTGTCCGTTGAGGATCATTGCCCTTAGACTGTTGGACTATTTTCTCACGCACTTGTTCCCAAAGAGGTGAACCTCGCCCCATTCTTTGCTTGTGAATGACTGAGCAATTCAGCGAAGCTCCTTTTCTAGCCAATCGTGGCACCCACCTGTTCCCAATGAGCCTGTTCACCTGTGGGATGTTCCAAACAGGTGTTTGAGGAGCGTTCCTCAACTTTCTCCGTCTCTTTTGCCACCTGTCCCAGCTTTTTGGGAACGTGTCGCAGCCATAAAATCCCATGTTAATGATTATTTGCTAAAAAAAAAACAATCAAGTTGATCAGTTTGAAGATTAAATATCTTGTCTTTGTCGTGTATTTAATGAAATATAGGTTGAACATGATTTGCAAATGATTGTATTCTTTGTCAGCTCTCTGGACTTGTAGAAGATATTCGCCATGCGTAGTCTTTTGTCAGAATTGTTTTCATGTTGTTGCCTGCAAGAATGATTTGTGCTGAATGCGTTCATTGAGGCTTGTGCCTGTCAAAAAAAAACAAAAAAACCCACTGGCTTATGCCGTTCACTTTTTTATTATTATTATTTTTTTAAAATATCAGATTGTAGTTGACCCGGTAAAGGAAAAGGCGATGTTCTTTCCATTCGTAACCACATTCCATAAGCAGACTCTGGTGAGAGGAGTGTGTGTCAAAGTGAAGTGCGATCAACGCATGTCGTCTCCTTCAAAGTAACGTTTGGGGTGGAACGTTAGTTACACTTGCAAGCAGCATTCCCCAGCATTTCGTATGGCGTATTCCTTTAAATGGGCGCGCCCCCTGGCGTGCGTGACGTAGGCTCCGACGCACGCGGATGTCAGCCGTAGCCCGATTGTCGAGATTCTTGTGCGTCGTCTGCAAGGTAAATGCAGCATGAAATCGTTTCCAAGTTTGCAACGTCGTTTGTTTGTGCTCGCTTTAACGAAGCTCGTCTTTCCTGCTTTGACCTTTTTTAAGGTCGTTCATGTCGCTTTCACTTCTTTTGGGGTCAAGTCAAGGGCGACGTTCTGATTTCGCTTTATGATTGCAAACATTTGAATGCAATGCGAGGAGATCATTTGCAGTTTAAAAAAAAAAAAAGAATAACTATCTCTCACAGTGCTTGTTCGAGATTACGGATGACGCCAATGTGTACTAACTGTCTTTCGTTTCATTGTTTTATATTGATGTCCTAGTTTAGTTATCGTCGATAGTTTCCCCACAAATATTTAAGCCAGTCGTCACCTTCCTGTTGCTTTAGTTTTGGTTAGTGATTGACTAATTCTGCACGAATTTGCGATTTACGGGAGATTGCATCATAGACAACAACAACAACAAAAGTTTCTCCTTCACCTGCTGCTTAAAGAAACGACTGCAATAATCTTTGACAGCATTGTTTCCCCAGACTTTATTGAGCCGAGGCACATATTATACATGAGAAAAAGTAGCACCGAATAAACAAACAAAAGTGCTGAAATAATGCTGATCTGGTCTCAATGAAGTCACAAATGTACTTCTTCTCCTTGAAAACTTGGCCTATTGAGTTGAACGCAAAGCTGCAACTCTGTTGTCTGAATCTCAACGGGAGGATCCAAAGGTTAGTTGGACCTTCTCCAATTGTTCTGCCCGTCACGATACGTCGCTGGCATAGATGGACGAACACAGATCCAATTTGGAGCCAATAAATAACGATGTTTGATTCCATCAAATGACTCCGGCGACGCGTATGTTGTTTCCCCTCAGGTGTCAAGATGGTTGTTCTGTCCAAGGAGTACGGCTACGTGGTGTTGACCGGCGTTGCCAGTATGATCATGGTGGGACACTTGGCAGTTCAAGTGGGCAAAGCTCGCAAGAAGTTCAACGTGCCGGTGAGCTGACCTCTTCACGCCGTGTGGCAGAAAGTGGGGGGGGGGGGGGGGGGTAGTGGGGGGGGGGGGGGTAAATACAAATGTGGCTGCAGCGTGCGCGGAAACGGCCTTTGGCCTGCGCGTACACATTATGAACGTCTTGTTTCTGCAGTATCCGAAGATGTACAGCGACGACGACAGCGAAGAGGGCAACGTTTTCAACTGCGTGCAGCGTTCGCACCTAAACACGTGAGTAGGCAGCACGCTGCAGGCGAGAGGAAGTACAGGAAGTGAAAATATGGCGCCATAAAAGTTGATCAGATTCCAAATTGAAATGTGACATTGAACGTAAACGAAAGATGGAGGTGCACTTTTTGGGCTGGATTTTTTTTTTGTGGCTGATTCCAGTATTCAGGAGGATAAAAGTCAGAGAAAAAATAATGAACACAAAACCTTTTTGTTTCTTCATGCATACAACAATAAAAATATGAATTTTTTAAATTTTTTTGGGGGATTTTTTTTTGGAAAAACAATCAAATTCAATACTTTGTTCTTTGGTATTTGTTTATCTTTACAACAGAACCAAAACAATTTGATTTCTTTTGGGGGGGGGGCGGGGGGGGCGTGATGTTTGCTTGAATGTCATTATCTTTGTTTTATGTTGCAATGTATGGGTTAGGTTAGGGTTATTAAAAAACAATAATAAATTGAAACTGGGCCGATTGTTGCCAAATTGAAAAGGGTTAATATTATATTGTAATGAGTTGACATCGCAAGTCCTCTTCGTCATAGTGTAACATGAATGCAGATATTTGCACTGTTGAGTCCCATGCAAACAAAAAGAGGAGATTAAAGTGGAATTTAATTTTTTTGCAATCTCTCTACATGAAACATCTACTAGTCTGGAACTGTACCCTGCCTTCCTTTTCTGTCTGGCTGTTGGTGGTTTGCATAGACCTGTAAGTCGATGCGCATCGCTTCAGAACAGACACAGCTGGTCCCAAATGCGCATCCAACGCGTGACAAAATGTGCGCGTCTGATTTCAGCGCCTCAGCAGCGGACTGGGAGCTGTATGGATCATAAGCCGAGAGCTGTACGCCCAAGGCTACTCAACAGGAGGTTGGTCATTTTGTGGATTGCGCCACCCAGGTAATCTTTAAAATGATATATTTAAAAAGAATTCTCAACCAGATCCTCAAAAACGAAGGCGGGGAGCTTTCGGGAACGCGGCTCTGCTCGGAATGATACTGACCACCGCCAGCCTCGGCTCGCACTTGTTGGGCTGGACACGACCCCGGTTGGGGTCGTGGTGCGACGTCGCCGAATGTTGTTGACGAACAGGCCCTCGGGATGCGAGTCGCCATAATTGCGCGGTGGGCAGCTTCACCTTTGCCATATTTCCCGCAGCGCTTGTTCGCAACTGCTCAACGCTGAAGTGACCTGACTGGTTCTCCACGTTGGGAGTGGCCTCCCTTGGATTAGGATTGAGGGTGTTGGCCCCTTGTGGCGCTCACAAAACATGATTGCTTTTGTTCTCTTTTTAAATAAACGCAGCACATATGAGACCGCGTCTGTATTTTTCATTCATGTTTTCCCCCACAACAAGTGCGAGTGCCTTATTCTTTTGACTTTAATGTGTATTATAGGTTTGTGTAGGGGGGGAAGGTATTTCCCCATGAAGTCAAAGGTCAAAGTTCACGTTGCAGATGGTGGCAGGTGGATTTATGACTCCAAACCGACCAGTCACAGACGAAAGAAGCCCTCCCTCTTATTAACGACGGCAATAATGCTGTCGTGATTTCCCCGCCTGGGTGCCGCTCGGCACACTCGTGAGATGATCGCGGGAAATTAGCCAGTTTCAATTCATTCCTCTGAGGAGTTTTGATCTAATGAAAATCTCTTTTCAAAATATAGCGCCGGGCAGAACACTTCAATTGTATTCCAAGAGCTGGCGGGAAGTACCATAATGTTTATCCACCTGTTGCCATTCATACAAAAGAACAATCGGTGGTTTTCCGCAGGTATATCCGCTTTGTGCGCCCAGATTTCATTGGAGAGGAAAATTAGACAAAATCGTCATCGTTTTAGTATCCATAGGTTTTGTAATTTATTTGTATTTTTTTGTCCAGTGGTGTGCAACTGTAAGACTTTTTCGAAAGTAAAACGAGCGCCTCGGCTCAATGACTGTTGGCTCGTGACCTGTGACCCTAATGAGGACAAGCGCTGCATGCAATTGGAGCCTTCAAGTCAGTCTTGGTTTATTATTAAACATCCTTATATCAATGAAATCTTCTAGGTCACCATTTAATGGCTCAATATATAGAATCATAGTAAGGTTGCTGTAAAACAATACAAGATTTTAAAATAATTTAAGAAAGGCTTGGCCCTAGCACATTTGCAAGATTGGAGGTTTCAATTGCTAAATGTTGCTTTTCTTCTATTCTCTCCTCTATTTCAAAGCGTTTGAAGTTTTCTAAAGAAGTGGGCATACGCTGAGAATATTTACAACACATTCAACAATATTGGTGTTTTGTACCTTTGTAACATTTTAAGGCTAACTGTCTCGCCAATGTGGAATGTTAACAATGAATACTTTCATCAACAAATCAGCCAAATGTAAATTTGCTGGCATTCAAAAACCCACAGCGATACTCAAGTCAGTGCGACACAGTTTCGACTTGCTTTCATGCTGGACAACCTGAGCTAACCTCAGTCAAGTAACACTGAGGACTTTAGATGACCCTTGACCCCTATTTTGCTGTTTCAGCTTAAAGAGCTGCACATACAGAAGTGGGAAAATGTCTGGAACTTGTGGGGCGGGGGGAGTGCCGGCCCTCCTCGACGTCCTGCTCGTGACTCTCAGCCACAGCGATGAAGCGAGATGCACGCCGCTGCTCCTTCGCTATTTGTTTCCGCTTGCCGACGGAAGTGAAAGTGGCCTCCGTCAGTAGGCGGATCTGGAGGGGGGCGTGTCCTCCAGCAAGTCATCCTGGATGAAAACGAACACGAATACGAGGTATTGCGATAAAATATCTTAAAAACGTCATTTGCCTTTAGAGTGTGCAAAAAAAAAAAAAGATGTTCCTAAGAATTTTTGATGGGTTTATACAATGGGTAAGACTGCTGTCTTGTTTGTTAGCGTATCGGGTCAGTCTCCTGAAAGAGTGTCTGTCTGAGCCGGATATTTGCGCACAGCTTGACTATCTTTCTTACCGCGGGGAGATCGCGGCGCCGACGGAACTCTGGGTGGCCGATTTGTAAGAGAGGAAGATGAAGACGACGGCAGCGGCGATGAGGAAGAGGGACAGTAGGCCAGCGAGGAGCGGATCGAGAGGAGCGCCGGAGCCCGGGCGATGCTTTTCGAGGTCTGCAACAGGTGGAAAATATTCTGTCCGATAATCAGCAGTGCTGCGGAAAAGCATCGGTCCCGTTCTCAAATTGTTTTTTGTATCGTTTCCCCGCTTTGATTAAGATCATCGAAGAAATGTAAATATCAGACACCGACCGATATTAAGTCAACATCAAATGCTGTTTTTAAATGGGCATTTCGTGCTTGAAGCTACCGGGCCCTGAGTGGAAAAAAGTCATTGCTCCCCTTGTTAAATCATGAATTAACTGTGGCGAATGACATTTTTTGTTGAATTTTAAATGTCCACATCCAAGCATGATTGCCTCCAGACCTGTTCAATCAAGAAAGCAGTGAAATAGAACCTGTTTGACAAAATGAAGTCAGCCAAAAGCTGCACGATCAGTCGCGGAATAAAGTAATTGACATCAGTCAGTCTGGAAAGGGTTACAAGAGCCATTTCTAAAGCTTTAGGATTCCAGCGAACCATAGGGAGAGCCATTTCCCTCACTCGGAGAGAACAGTGGTGAACCTTCTCAGGAGTGGCCGGCCCACAAAGATTGCCCCAAGAAAACAGCAATGACTCATGCAGGAGGCCACAAAGGAACTTGGAGAGAACTGCAGGCCTCCCTCGCCTCAGTTCAACTCAGAGTTCATCGACACAACAATAAGGCAAAAATGGAATCCATGGCGGCGTTCCAAGGTGGAAACCACTGCTGACCAAAAAGAACAAAGGCTCGTCTTTTGCAAAAAAAAAAACATTTTATGGACTGACGAGATGAAAGTTGAGTCTTTGGGAAGATGGCTGAGGATGGCCCAACCAGTTCCTGGGTTTAGGGGGCCATTACTTCTTGGAGTCGATTTTTCTCCGACATAAATGAAATGAAAATAATTGACTTGGGTTATATTTGTCTGATATTTACATGTGTTTGATGATCTTAAACGTTGAAGTGGGGAAACGATGCAAATTCAAAACGTTCAAAAAGAATTTGAGAGGCGGGGCCAATAGTTTTTCACACTATTGCATTGGCACATGACGCACACGCGTACATCACGTCGGTCAGCGTACTTGAGTTCAGAGGGGACGTCCGGGTGGCGCGGCCCGGCGGGTTCTGGAGCCGCGGCGGGCGTCCGGTGGCCCGTTGCTCTCCGTGGTGTCTTCGAGTGAGGCTGAGCGCAGGTTTTTGAATCCAGGGATGAAAAGGTGCTGAAGGGAAGTTGAGCCAGGGTGGCGCCGCCCTCCATGGCGGGCACGGGCACGAGAGGAGAGGAGGACAGGCTGCGTGGCGCAGCTGCAAGCGGGCACACGCACACAAGTTGGCATTGTAATGAATATGGTGACCATGATATTTATGTACGTATTTTCATGCGCTTACAGGCTCCGTATTGTTTTCTTCCACCTGCGCCCGATCTTTTCCTCAGCTCACTTCTGCCAGTTTGACTCCGCTTAGTTAATTTTCTGAAGATTTTGAGTCCTGATTGTGTCCTATTGACTTGGTTGAGTCAAATAGTGCCACTCGATAACTAAACTACTATACTGCTCTCCCTTCGTTCCTGCAGCTTTGCAAACTCACACAGACATTGTGGGAGAATATACTGTCGTAATGAAATGATTATCCAAAGCCAAAATCTCCAAATGGGGGAAAAGGCACAAAAGTCTTACGGTACAATTCCGAGTGAAAATGTTTCCAAGGTTGATCTCGTCTACCCGATTCACTTCCTGGCTGAGCCGTCGCCCAAACGGGATCCGTCGCACGTTGCGACGAGGCGTCTGCGGGACTCGCGGCGTTCGTCGTCCAAACGCTCTCTCGAATCTTTGCCCCGCTCGTTTGACGGAGGAGGTCGTCCGCGTGACCTTCTAGCGGGTCAGCTGGCGCCTCTGAGGTGCCAGCATGCCGCACTAAAAAGGCCGACAGGCTGAAGACGGGGAAAACGGCAACGCTTTCTTTGTCCTGGAAAATAATGACAACGTTGAAAGGTGAATTCTGGACAATCATTATTTCCGGTCCAGCGTAGCGCCAGAGTGTAGAGATGCATCACATGTATGTTCAATCCTGGATATTGCTCTCCAGCCTATTCACAGTTCAGCTTTTACACGTTCACCCATTTGCAGAGGTGTTTTTTTTTTTTTTTTTTTTTTTGTAAACCTTTGCTGCGTTATTCGCTGAAACACACTCACGTATTCGCCGAACGCATATGGAAAAAGCATTACTTTGGTGCCATCTTGTGGCATCTTGGCGCCAAGTCACTATGTTGGAGTAAGTTGAGGAGTTTCCCTTCGACCGAGGTAGTGATTTCCTGCCCTCTTGTGGCATTTATATGTAACAGACATTTTTTGAAGGGTATCAATTATTTGCGGATTTTCGTTATTCGCTGCGGGGTTTGGTAATTCCCCATCAATCAAGCGTTTATACGGTAATGAATTTCAAACATTGCGTTTCTGAATGCTGTAGCTCTTGAGTCTTGAAACCCAAAAGCATCAGATTTAAAAAAAAATCATAATATTAAAGAAAAATCCAGTTGCGGAGCAATGATTCCCAACTCAGGCGCTGTGGGGAAATGATCCAATTTCACTTCATTTGTCGGAAATTGAATTGCAAATATTGTTCATCAATGTGTGCCAGCAACGTGCAGTGACAGGCAGAACAATTCAATGTTGTTCCGGGAGATGGCAGCAGAGGCACATAACAAACGCGTTGCCACTCATCGCACAGAGGTGCAAGTTGCGTCCAGTTGAACGAGGCCACCCTTAACACCAATGAGTCAGCGCGGAAGCAAAGTGAAACGAGCTCATCATTATTTCAGCGCTCGTGCTTGGTCGTGTGCTTTTCTTATGTGATCAATGTTGGGAAACACGTGACCTCGACGACTGCGAATCGACACAGAAGGGGGGGGGGAACAAACAACAACAAAAAGACATTGTCGGCTGTTTACATTTGTGTCAGTCAGTCAAAATGACTTTGGGAATCACGATATTAGGCGGACGAGTGGGAACACCATATTGAAAGATCATATATCATCAGGGTGCCGTCAACGATCAACAGTTTGTGTTCATGTGTTGATGTTCCATGTCGCTTGGTGGGGGGGGGGGGGGGGGGGGGAAATGAAGCCAGCACAAATTGACGGTGCTCATCATGCCGGTCGCGAAATGAATGATTTGAGTGTGGCGTGCAGCCAGCAGCACCTTCTGTGAGGACTCAGCAGCGCATTTGAAGGGCATCGTTGTCACCAATCATCAACTCTCACCTCTCGATGAGCCGCTGAGGAACAACAATCCAAACACAAGAGCGGATTTCATCTCATTGCCGGGCTGCCATTGGCCTTCTCCTCGGCGGTTGGCGTTCCGTTGATCGGAGCTTGAGCAAACAACATCATCATCATCATCATCATCGTCGTCGTCGTCATCAGGGCTCAAAATATCCTGGGGGCGCGCGTGTGGAGGCACGCGCAACACTCACGCGATCATAACGAAAAGAGCCATCTTGTTTCCGTCACACCGTGCAGACGTCTGCTTGAAATTTGTCCCTGCACGCCCATCAATTTGCAAGCTGCAGTTTGCTGCCACGCGCAGCCAATCAGACGTCAGTGCGTCACAGGCGCGCCTCTTCGATCTCCAGCTCAACGCACACACTTGGCCCAAACGTTATTATTATGATTATGATTATCATCATTATTATTACTATTATTTATGGATGCGGTGCTCCTTCTCCTGCTTCGTCGCGAAAAACGGTTTTACCGAGCCGGTTCTCTTTTCAAGTCCACCGGGAGGTCAGTGCGTGGTCACGTGCCCGTGCGGACAGCTGCCAGACACTCGGCGTCCTCCGACCGCTCGCTTTCACACACTTTCGAGGGCTGTGTGCGCCTTGGAACAATTTGCTTCCATTCCCGATGGATGTTCGGAGGCAGCAGGGCCACTCGGGCGCCTTGCGCCCGACGGAGAGTGCAACTCGTGCTGGGAACTTGCAGGAGCTGACAGTGGACGACGTGGAGGCGGTGAGTCGCTCGCAATTGTCGTGCCAAATTCAGCCGAGGAAGAAAAAAAAACAAACAAAAAAAACACAACACAACAACAACATGCAGCCTTGTAAAGCAATGTCCGATTTTCATAGAGCAAAGTGCCCTGGTGGTTCTGGGGAGCATCAAGTGGTCGTCAAACTTTTTACGCCAAGTACCACCTCAAATGCAGATACAGTAGCATGGTGGGCCAAAAGGTTCAGCAACAATGAGCGAGAGCTTTCCCAAAATCTTCCATATTCGTTTTAAAAGCACTGGAAGATTAGTTTGAACATTATGTCAGCACCTAAATATAGGAACATTTAAAATAAAATAATAAATAAAAAATTATCCTGAAATAGTGGCGAAATAAAAAACATTACATGTAAAAGTCAACCCAAATCAAAGTTGAAAAGCAAACAGTTGTAAAAGATTAAATGCAAATGTATTGTTCTTAAGCATGAAATACAACTTAGCTGTACTTAAATATACTGTACTGGTACTGGATGCTCACAAACTGATGACTGAACATTCGCCTTCAGGAATTTCTGTGAAAGAGCAGAATTAGTGGTTGCATCAATCACAGCAAGTTGTCCAGGTCCTGAAGGAGCGAAGCAGCCCAAGACCATCACACTACCACCACCGTGTTTGACTGTTGGCAGCATTTTAAGTTCACTTGGCTTATATTTGTCTGATTTGTGTGATGGTCTTAAACATGAAACTAGGGAAACTGTGCAAAAATATGAGAATTTGAGGGCCAATACCTTTTTACGGCACTGTACATTATTGTGAAGATTTGATTTTCCGCTTTCAACTCATTGATTTTTGTACCCACTTCATGATAAAGTTACAACTTAACAAGTCTTTGTTCATCTTCATCTTTCCCCGCAATATTCTTTTTGACGTTGCACAACAGCAAATAGTCGGACATATAAGGTTTTAACATTGCTATTAAGGAAGATTGCATTCCATTTACATTTTAGACTGACAGATTTGAGACATTGAACTTTGTCACGCACGTTCTAGTGGTTTGGTTTAACTATGAGACACAAATGAAAATGCAGTTTACGGGGATGTTCCACCAAACGCTGCCTTCAGCGTAATCGTTTCCTTTTGCTTTGTGGGTTTTCTGCTGTGTGGTCATTATATAAAACAACAAATCAACTAAAGTGGAAGACTTTAGCTCAGTACTGTGACAAACAAAAGCAGTTCAAAGAGACACCGTGGGGAGATAAGGTCCAGCAGACTTTTCTGTAACACGATAGCAGCTATAAGCGTATGCTGCCCTAATAATAGCAACCGAGCACAGAGTGCTTTGGATTACTCACGATGAGATTTTTTTTGGACACTCTTCAATCGAGTGGCCCTTCGGGATGAATGTTCATGCGATTCAGCCATTAGGTGAAACTGTGCCCGTTGGACACAAAGAAAGTGGCGAATGTGACCCCCGTTGGTGTCCACCAGGCGCTCTACCAGCTGCATTTCGACCCGGACATGGAGCGCAAGAATGCGGCCCAGAAGTGGCTCGGCGAGGCTCAGGCGTCTGCACAGGCGTGGCACTTCTGCTGGACCCTCTTAGGCCCGACCAAGGTCTGCTCATCTTCTGCTTCAAAGTTGGTTTCACACCCACGAGATATTCCTGTCTGCTCCACAGGTCCCAGAGGTCCAGTTCTTTGGTGCCAGCACCCTCCACGCCAAGATCTCCTCTCACTGGAGCGACCTGCCAGCAGAGCAGCATGAGCAGCTGAGAGCGCAGCTCCTTTCCCACATCTTGCACTTCTCGTCTGGGCCAAAAATGGTGTTGACCAGGCTGTGTGTCGCACTGGCCTCTATGGCCCTCAACTTAATTCCCCACGTCTGGTCCCAGCCGGTCGCCGACATGGTGCGAGCCTTCCGACCTCAGAGCCCCGAAGGCGCGAAGGCCACGCGGGAGCCTCATCTGCACTGTCTGGCCCTGCTGGAGCTCCTGGTCGTACTTCCGGAGGAGTTCCAGAGCAGCCGCCTGACCCGGACTCGACGTGCCCAGTTGAGGGAAGCCCTGGCCGGGGAGTGGACCGCCGTGTGTCCGCTGTTGCGCCAGCTCCTCCAAAGCCAGGACTCGTCAGCCCCGGTGAAGGAGAAGGTTCTCCGCTGCTTGTCCAGCTGGGCGGGACTGAACGTGCCACTCGGGGCCACGCGGGAACTCGTGCGGGATTGCTTCGCGACTTTATCCGACCCGGAGCTGTTTGACGCCGCTGTCGAGACGATTGTCAACGCCATCTCGCAGCCTGACTGCCGGAGGTAAATACTGCAGGACGTCGCCCAATTGACAGTCACGGTCGTGTTGGGGATGAACCAATTGCATGTCATTTAATTACACAATTTATGCGATCGTAATCCGTTACATCGCTGGGAGAAAATGTGTCACTCAAATGACAGTTGCTTTTGGACATTTCCATGATTGCAAATTTAGATACGTTTGAAAAACGTCAAATGGTTGTCATGCCACTTCCTCCTTCTAAAGCCGATGCTTGTGATTGGCTCGCTCCCGATTCTGCTGGCGTCGCAAGCATGACAGAGAAACGCCACCTTGCTGTGCAATCTATTAGTTTTTCTGAGATTTTGAAAAGGTTAGACTCGTAGTTACGCTTTTGAACAAAATTACACTGACTTCTGAAAATGTATAGCTTTCTAATTTTCCTTTTTTTGATGAACTTACCAAGCTTGTCGTATGAAGCGCTATCGACTAAATTGAGCACATTTTTTTATTATGTATATGAACAAAGTCATTGAAATAGTTACACTACATTTCTACTGTACGCTACTTTTCAACCGGGTAGCTTTTTTTTTTTTTTTTTTTTTTTACGTTTCCGTCTTCCCCATGCGCTTGGTTGTGTCGTTGTGACGTGTTGTGTGTGTTTCCGCAGGTACGGCGACGCTCTGATGAGTCTCATGCCTCCGGTTTTGGGTCTCCGCGATCAGCTGCAGACGGCAGCTCGGGCCGGGGACGTGGAGACGTCGCACGGGATTTGCCGAATTGCTGTCGCTATGGGCGAAACGCACTGCAGGTACGCACGCCGAACCACTTCGGTCCCTCGCGTTGGGTGTTTGTGTTGTTATGTGCAGTTTTTGGATGGTGGCGGGCGGGGCGCCATCCACTTAGTAGGCTTCATGCCAGGTAAACGGCAGTCATTACCGATGCTATTTGTGCCATTAGTTCTGTTTTCGTTTCAATGTCTGCTCCAAAGGCAAAGTTTAAAACCGCATTACACACGTAATTTAGGATTTATTATCAAAGTGAAATACAATTGGATGTGTCTGGCAGATGCAGCGATGTAAATCGACGGAATTGTTTGTATTCTGTTTCCTGTCTGCATCAAATTTGCGCGGCCGCTCGTTCCTCGGCAGAGTTCCTCGGCCTCAATCGTAGCTGCCCCGGAGGCCGATGAAAACCTTGGCGTACGCCAGTCATGCCCGCTGTTTCTCGGAACTCGGTCGACGAGCCAGCAGAAAATCAGACGGACACACGCCGAGGAATGAATACATAATGGACAGAATATTACGGGTCACGTATGTGGACGACAGGGTTTTGTTGGAGCGAGTTGAGCGCTGGCAGGAGTTTCTGGCCTTGGTCAACATGATTCTGTTCTGTACCGGGATTCCTGGTCAGTACCCGACCAGCGAGACGACCAGCTCCCTCACGCTCACGTTCTGGTACACCCTGCAGGTGAGGACCACAGCGTGGCTTCCTGGAAACCCGCGAACCTGCAAACCTTGCGCAGGCGTCGCGTCATTCGTGTGTTTTTGTCCAGGATGACATCTTGTCGCTTGAGGAGGAGAAGCAGGCCATTTATCTGCAAGTCTACAGGCCCGTTTACTTCCAGTTGGTGGATGTGTTGCTACATAAATCCCGCTATCCTTCCCAGGAAGACTACAACGCCTCCTGGTCTTCTGATGACAAGGAACAGTTCAGAATCTACAGGTGAGAAATGACTTTAGTTGGAATTTGAGAGCATGAGCGTACTTGCACCATCGAATGATTCCAATGCCATTGCAGTTTTGTTTTGTTTTTTTTCTTCTTTGTGACGATACATTCTGTAGAAAAGAATTCAGTGGAGAACCGGCTAAGGCAGGAAAGTCCTTATCGTGTCGTGATGGACGGCCTTGCCCACGCTATTTCTCTCCAGCACTTTCATTGGAGCTCCATCCTGCACAAACTGACCCCTATGCGAGTAGACTGTAACAGAGAAAAGTGCATAAAAAAACGATTGAATCCGCACGTTATTTCTGAATGAAACGGTCTCTCCCCTGTCACGTGTCACAGAAATTTGCTGTGTAATGCTGCGATACGCTGCGATCCCTCTCCCGTGATTTATTGAAAACGCTTTTTTGTGTTGGATATGATATTGTACAAGCGGTCCTAATTCTCTGGCTGGCCGCTGTTGGTCCACTATTGCCACGTGACCCTGACCCAGCTGCGTTGCACCATTTCTATGACTTCTACCGTCGGTCAAAAAGAAACACCTTTATTGAGGCGGCTGGCAATAGTTCAAACAGCTCTTCTGAAGAAGTGTGTCCTCACGTGGTTGTTTGACCTCGCAGAGTGGACATCGCGGACACGTTGATGTACGTCTATGAAACGCTGGGAGCCGAGCTGCTCAGTAAGCTTTACGAGCGTCTGGGCGGGCAGCTGATGGACCCCCAGCAGGCAGCAGAATGGCAGGTAGGAGAACCTACCAGCTTCTTGGACACGAACGGAGCAGAATCATTGCGACGTGCTTCTTAATACGTCGATTTATCTCTTTGAAATGCTTTTTGGACGATTCTATATGGCGTGCCTCCAACAGTTCGGGTAGAGTGTCTTTCTCTTGCAGTATGATTGCGCTGTTAATATTTTCTCGTGATGGCCGGGTATCCCAATACATGTGATTTCTTTTCATCCGCCCATTTGCATCCATACTGCGTTCCTGCCTCCTTTTCTCCGGTACAATATTCTACTTTGTCCTTTTGAAGCAAACGGAGGCTTTGCTGTTTGGCTTCCAGTCCATAGCAGAGACCATCGACGTCAACTACTCGGACGTCATCCCGGGTCTTATCGGCCTGATCCCCAGAATCAACATCAGTAACGTCATGCTGGCCGACACGGTCATGTACACGATTGGTGCGAGGACTACCGCTGCTATAACAATGTTATTCAGTCATATCACAGGCACTTTTAACGGTGTCACGTATCCGCCAATGTTGCCAAGGATCCCTGGCCGAGTGGCTGGCGGACCACCCGGTGATGCTCGGGGCCACGTTACCCGCGGTGCTCCGGGCTCTCGCGAGGCCCGAGCTCTCCGTGTCCAGTGTTTCTACGTTGAAGAGGATCTGCAGGGAGTGCCGACACGACCTGGGGCCCTACGCTCAGGACGTTCTCGCCGTGTCCCAGGTCATACGTACGCGCGACTTCGCACCGTTGAACAAATCGCATCCATATATGTCAATCATGATCAAAACCTCCAACTTTACAGGATGTGCTGATGAAAGAAATCCATAAGGTGAGTGAACAGTGAGCTTCAGGCGAGCTTCCCAAGTTTGAGGAAGACGTGTGTGATTGGATTTCATGTGTGCGCAGAGCAGCCAGTGCACGTGGCTCATGCAGGCTCTGGGCTTCCTGCTCTCCGCCCTGCCGGCGGACGACATCTTGGGAAAGCTGCACTCGCTCGTCAGCCCTCACGTCGGGCAGCTGGACGCGCTGGCCCAACAGGCGGTAGAGGAAAAATAGAAAATGTGCTGATGGGCACGGCACTCGCGCGCAAACATAATGATGACTGGGCTCTAAATGACTAAGGGAAAATACAAGCACATAGCACTTAAATATGCGTGGAAGTAAAGTACTGTGATTGCAAAATTGTTACATTTGTGAAGTCTTGAAAAAAAAAAAAAACATTGAATATTTTCTTTTCAACCGGTACCATACAATGTGTACTGTTAATTAAATGCAAAAATATTGAGGTGACACAGCATTACCCTCTTTGTGTGCAGTAATAATAATAATTTACCGTCCATCAAATATTGGGATCCAATTCACGTGACATCATCGCCAGCATCGCGTTGCGGCCGCCATCTGAAATGTCAACTTTTTTTCTCGAGCCTCGGTAGGTCCGACGTCGTCGCTGTCCTCGCGTCAGACTCAACGAACGTCTCCCTGTGCGCAGGCCGATCCCGCCGAGAAAGCGGCTATCGTTCGCATCCTGGCAATGTTGTCCAACCTCTTCGGCGCCCTGGACGCCAACAGACACGCGGACGGCGCCGACGACGCCGACGGCGCCGACCGCCCCTCGCCGCCTCCCCGTCCAAGCGCGCGCAACCCAGTAAGAGCGACTCGACCTTTGTCCCGAGGAAAGGCGTCGGAGCGTTCATTCGATATCCTTCACATCCAGCTTCGGCTCCGTGTACTAGTGTGCTCTTTGCCCTCGCTGGTAAGACAATTCAGCGCATTAGTAGAATGATTAGGACAAGTTAGTGGAACAACTGTGTCTTACTAGTAATGTTTTCCTACTACTAGTGCCACATTTGGCCTACTAGTACGCAGTTAAACCTTAGTGGCAAACGTTTGTGCTGCACTAGTCAGACTATTAGGCTCAACTAGTACTCCCGGAGTACCTAGACCCGACCAATAGCACCAAAATGCACGGTACGATAATTGTCTTACTAGTTTGTAGAACAGTCATACAGAAGTGCAAAGCAGGAATGGAAGAAAACGTTACAACAGAGGCAAAGTCCTTTTACTAGTGCGCCCTAGTCATTCTACCAGTGCGATTTATTGTCGTTTGAGCGTTTATTCGATAGCCTTGATATCCAGCGTAAGGTCCATGTGCAGTACTAAGAGTACACTCACCAGTAGGACAACTTTGGGATACTAGTAGGACAATTACATGTTAACAGTGAGGCCATCTATGTGGGACTAGTACTACTAGTGACACATAATGCAATTCTACAAATTAAACATCTGGCGCTTCACTATGTATTGGCTGTAGTAGTATGCCGAAGCTGTCCTGCTAGTGTGCAGAAACGTCGTACAGTTGTGGAAGAAACCGTTGCTGGGAGCACACGTGCAAGTGTGCTGAATTGTCTTACTAGTGAGGATCAAAAGCATACTAGTGCATGAACCTGAGGCTGGATTAAAAGGAGATGGACTCCATCGAAAAGCATGCTTTACATGTTGTATGCTTTTGGGTTTCAGGTTGCGGTTGTACTACAGCAGTTGTACACGTTGATCCAAAACATCCTCAGCAAATGGCTGGAGGACTCCGAGGTGGTGGAGGTAAGCTGGCAAAACAAGCTCGCCTGCACAATTGGAGGGGTCCGATCAAGGAGAGCAAATGTTCTGGGGACATTTTCATGCGTTCCAACGGCGCTCCTTCCACCTCTGCAGGCAGTGTGCGCGTTATTCCATAAGTCCATTGGAAGTCTCGGGCCCCTGGTGGCTCAGCTGAGTGAGACCCTGGGCCAGGTTTACAGCAGCTTCCCGCAAGCCTCCGTGCTGGACCTGGCGTCTCAGGTATGCGAAATGCAAAGAAATGCCGTCGAGACTCCAACGCGCTCCGCTCTCCTTAGATGGTTCCCGTATTTGCTGGAGAGGAACGCCACATCTCCTCCATTCAAAGTCTGTTGACGACTCTTACCTCTTCCACACTGACAATATTTCAACGAGGTGGTTTTTTTTTTTTGAATTTCATTTGCTTTTTTGAAACAAGTGACTGTTTTTTGAAAATAAATACTTCCTACATTTGACTAAATATCGTAATTTTCTAGGCGTCAGGGATCATCCCGATGTTGCAGAGTCCTTCATGTACCTTCATGCTCAGGTTGGTTGAACATTTTGAAAGGGGCTACGTTCCCGACAACATTTTCAAACTTTCACCTTCAAACGTTTTGTGCGTAGATTCTGAAACGAAAACCCGATTTTTACCTTGACTCCGATCATCTGGATGTGAAAGCACTTTTTTATTGTGGTTGAGTATTCACTCTCACATTTACACTTGATTATTCCCAACGAGAATATCACAACCTAAAGGACCCATTTTCACTCTTTTGCTTCATCATGTTTAGGAATTCTGTCACTTCAATGTCCTGAAACATCCACAGTAAAAGCTGCCAGCGTCTTCTTTGTAAGTTCAAGTTAGGCAGAAATAATGCACTGTCAAATTTGACGTCGATTGTTCTGCAAAGTGTTTGAATTTCCCAACAAGAAGCAAGAACTACTGAAAAGCCAGTGCATTTGTTAACAGCTTCCCAAACGCTTGCCGTCGTAGAACATGTCGTACACACGTGCGATGTTCTACGTTGCATTTGAATCGCAAACAAATTCTTGAAAGTGAAAATCCACGAGTAATTGAGGCTCCCCTAAAAAAAAAAATCCGAATTGCCAAGAGATGCCACAAGACGACAGCAAAGCACTGCTTTTGGCGACACGAAGCTCCTCAACTCACGCCAACACAGTTACTTGGCACCAATATGCCACAGAATGGCGCCCAAGCAATACTTGTATCGCATTGACCTGAGCGCAACAACTGCGACTACGGGAGGCTGGTTAGTTTTGCAGTGAGCAATCATGCAAAAATGCAGGGATTGATGATATTTTTCCGTCGAACAGGAATTCCACTCCACTCGGTGGAGTTTTGACTTTGGTGCTTCCGCTGTATCGGATTTGAGCAAATCATCTTTTCGACGGCATGCCTTATTTCTTTCTTATTTTCCACCAGACGGAGTTATCGCCTCGATGTAAAGACGCGCCGTCTCTCGGTGAGGTGCTGCAGAGGGACGGAAAGCTCCTCACAGAGACCATCCTGCAGGTCGATCTCGTGTTTTCATTTGACCTTTGCAAAATGAAGTCTCAAATCATTCTGACCAGTGAAGAATCGTGTCAAAATGATTGCCATTGTGACCTTTGCTAACGCCACATGTCGTGTTAGTGCTTCTATCAGTGCTGAAGTTACTGCAACCGTGTTTTACTGTATGTTGTGCTCTTTGATTTCAAGATGGTTGTTTCCTCGCACTACGTCATACACAGTGCCAGCAGTATTTTTAATGAATATTTTGGGCATGTTCAAAAAAAATAAAATTATATATATATATATATATATATATATATATACCGTATATCTTATTTCAGGGTGAAATGAACATAAAATCCGTATTCCATGTTCAAATCTATTTCGTGAGTTCCTGTCTGTGTGGGTCTCAGGCAGTCGGCGGCGGATCTCCTCGTAGTCTGACGGATTTCTTCTCCGAGGTGCTTCTGAGTCTCAGCAGACATTTCCCGGTCCTGCTGTCCCAATGGCTCACAGAAGGTCTGCGGTCGCCCGGATTCCCCTCAGCGCACGTCTCCGCCGAGCAGAAACACAACTTCACCGAGCAGCTTCTCGGGTAAAATAGTTAGCTAGCAAATCAGCAAAAAAAAAGTCTCACACATCGAATGATAAATGAATTGACACCTGCAGCAACCGAGGCACTTAGATCATTTCCTTAAGTGGCAACATCGGGCGGGGACAAGGTTAAGAATATCTGAAGCAATTTCAAATTGAAATATCGAATCATGAACACCGCATCATAACTTGGGCGTGGATATAATATTTTTTTGCCCCTTCTGTAGCTTAATGATGTAACCAAGATATTGGAAACGGCTCAGTATGATGCATTGCAATTCTACGCCGCTGGGAACAACAAACACAAGTAATAAAAAAAAAAACAAAGTTCATTGTCGCGGCTTTAGTTTTGACTGATGTGCATTGCATCGCACTGAAAGCTGCATTCATGTCAAAATTGTCATATCGGGTGACCATTATGAGCTTTCCAAAAGAACATGTTTGGATGCAAAAAAAAGTGTTTTGCACGAAAGTATGTTTTGCAAACATTCTTATTTTGGGATGGCGTATGACTGGATCAATGCAGATTGAACAGATGAATTTACAAAAGCAACATGTTTCCTTCTCCAAGGGAGCAAAGCAACAAGCGTGGCGTGAGGGAGATGGTGAAGGAGTTCTCTCTGATTTGCAGAGGCCTGCAGGGCTCCGGACGCTGTGATTACTAGCCCACGTTTCCTCCCGTGGCGCATCCGCTGAGCTCAAAAACAGCAAAATGTAAACGCCTTCGAGGACTTTAAGCAGAGCATCCCTCGACTTCGAGGTGCCATGTCATCGGATTTATTTTGGATCATCTTTGATGTCCTTTTATCGGGTTTGCAAAATCATTTGGGTTGAAAATGCCCAGAAAGTCGTTTTTCAAGCTATTCGAGTTGGTCTTTTCACAGCCGGCAGTTGAGTTGAGACGGGCAGCTTTCTCATTGATATTCGACATGTAAATAAGGTTTACTGCGATTGGAGCCCTGATCTTCTCTACGGAAATATGGAAAACAGCTGATCTTCTGGTATAAATAAGATTTTGTTTGAGAAAATAGAGATGTCGTAAGAGTCTTGGAAGCATGAATATTTTTCCATACAATAGTTTCCATTTTCCCTACGTTTCCATACCTGGGAAATTATGAAATCAAATTCTATATTTGCGTAGGAACCCGATATTTATTGCCACGATACTCACACCATGTCAGAACATACAACACACACACAAAGTCAGGCTTCTTCTCTGTCGTCAGAGTTCTTCAACACGTATATTTCTGCTAATATATCATCAAATGAAACACTTTTGACAAACAAATATCATGAATAAGAAGCCAACATTTTCTTTCTTTTGTTTTGTTTAGTCGTGACATCACCGACGGGGGCGGAACGAACACGGGACGTTTCGAGTGCACACTGTTGTAAAAAAAACAAACAAACAAACAAACAAACAAACAAAAACAGCCGAGGTGGCGAAGTGCTGCAGGTCCGCCATCTTGTCGGAAGCGCTCGTCTATCGGATTCGTGTGAAAAGGTTCAACACAGACTTTGATTCCTGATGGCAACACGTACACAGAGATGATGTGATTGGATATTCGACATATGTAGCCGATCACATGACCTCACGACGGACGCTTATTACGTACCTTGGTGCAACGCGTTTTGCTGAAAATGTTCCAAAAGCGAAGAGTCTCATCGCCCGCGCCCGTCACAATGGCCTCGCCGTCGGGTGACACGGCCTGAGAGAGGAATACGGCGATGATGTTGACGATGACGATGACGTCGGCGAATATAACCGAGGCTGCCGTCGTACCAGGTATAGTACTCTGTAGGAGTGTCCGGTCAGTTTGGCCACCTGCGTCAGCGACGGGTACTTCCACACCAAGATCTGGTTCTGAGAGTAGCCATGAGTGCTCACCTTGGACCAAAGAGTGGACACAGAAAGACACATTTACTACATTTTTCATTTGCGTAGTGTCATGAAGGACAACTATTGTTCAAGTTACTGTAAAAACAGGTTTGGCAAGACAAAAATGCTTGCAATATTTCAACATGAGCATTGACGACATCATTTTGGCCCAGATTTGAACAAGAATCATGGAAGTTGACATGATTTGCTCTCGAGGGCCACCTAAAATGATGGGGCGGCCCACCGTGGACAAATGTAGTCATCCCCCCCTGCACATTTATCACTGCATTTGTCATCAACCATTGAAGTTATTGGTCATTACATCATTTGATTTTACATTTCTTGTTTTTAATTGACAGTTTTTCACTTCATAGTTAAGAATGTGAAAAACTCCTCCCCCAGTTCAAGTAAATTTGATATTTTTCCTCAATTTAACAATTTCTATTCATCTATGAATTGCATTCAAAATGTTATCATGTGACTTAAAACATAGAGTTCCAAATAGTTTTGTATCCAATTGGAATGTAAAAATTCAGTGATTCTCAAAATGTACCACAAAGTTTCCTTCCAGAGGTACGTGAAAGAATCAGTGCCCAACTTCAGTTCAGTTCAGTTGTATTATTGAACTTTTAAGTTTACATTTACATTTGAGAACTGTTTTTGGGAACAATTTTTGTTTTCCTTTTATGTGCAATACATTAGCATGTAATCATGACTTAAATGCCCCCCCCCCCCCTATTTTTAAGCACAGTGCTAATGTTCAAACTTTATAATGTTACAGTGGCTTACAACAATATTAACGATATTTTGGGGAATAAAACCTTTGTTTAACGTTGGTACTTGGTGTAAAAACGTTTGAAAGCACTTGCTCGAAGCGATCAAATTTCGATTCAGATGCAGTTTTCCCACTTCAACCTGAACTAGCGCGTCACGTCAAACACGACGGCGAAGGTCTGCGTGGTGCTCACCAGTTCGTTCGCGTGCTTGGACCACGCCAGGTTGCACACCTGGGAGCCGGTGTCGGTGCTCTGCAGCGCCTGGCCCGTCAGCGTGTTCCAGAAGCGCAGGCAGCGGTCGGCGGTGCCGCCTCCCGACGCCAGCAGCCCGTGCTGGTGAGGAGACCAGGCGATGGCCTTGACCGCGGCCAGGTGCTCGCCGTACTGCTGCACCGGGAGCAGGCTCGAGCTGTTCCATACCAGTAGCTGATAGTGGAGAAGAAAGGCAGTCTTCGAGTTGGGTCATTTTCATATCATTCGATCGATAACGCTGAAGACACGGCCGACTGAATTTCCTTCTGAAAATCCATTTTATGGATAGGAGTATTTTTATGATTGGAAGTTGTTATCCATCAAAGGGTCATCATTGTTTCTCCTATTGCTTTTCCGCAAAAAGTAAGACTCATATATCTTAATGTGAAGAGCTCCTTCTTTTGCAAACGGTCCTTCTTTGCCACTCGAGCTGTCTTTACGGGCCGACGTCATGATCTGTGAGCTGACGTGCCAGAACGAGGCAGCCAATTCGCATTCACGCAATAGCAGACGGCAAAACAAAAACGGTGCCATTTCCGAGATGCGTTTACATCTTTACAGTTATGCACTTTTGTCTTTGCCGTTGTAAAAAGAAGCGCATTTCAAAGGTCCACCGCCATTTGCTCTGTCAATACCGACTCCCTTTAGAATGAATGCCTAAATTGTTCACAAAAATAAGATTTTCAGCATGGTTGTTTCTGCATGCGAGACATTTACCCACATAAAAGCACGGCAGCAGAAAAACAAATGAACTTCCCCCCCCCCCCCCCCCCCAAGTGTCTTTTAACGTCACTGATCAGATGATATGAAAACGAGCGAGTTTCTGAATCGGAATTCATTGACCTTGTTGTCGTTGCCACCAGAGGCGAGATGCTGATGGTCGGGGGACCATTTGAGACCGCACACTTCCTGCCTGTGTCCCTGCAACCTCCTCTCAGCGGACGACGGGGTCCGGATGTCCCGTTGCAAGATGACTCGGTCGCGACTTCCCGACGACAGCTGCTCCCCGTTCCACGCCAGGGCGCCTTGGACCCGAGGAGCGCGAGAGGCCGCCGGACGGCGACGATAAGACACGAGGGGTTCGTAAACGGCGGTGGGCGTGACTCACCCACACGAGCTGAGTGGCCCTCTAAACCGGTCAGCTTTCGCCCACCCGCCGCGTCCCAGATCTGAACATAACCTTTGTGGGTCCCGACAGCAACCAGACTCCCCTAAGAGAGAAGAACGAAGATTTATTTCCATTTACGATGCCTTTTGGGGGAAAGTCTAGCCATGATGAACCAACTTGGAACTTTTTTCTTCCTGGCTACATATATATATATATATATATATATATATATATATATATATATATATATATTTTTTTTACATATGCCTTTTGACTTTTGATAAGAACAACAAATCTGTGTTTTAATCTATCACGCAATCACTTTGTATGCAATGCTTATATTGGATCTTATTAGAGGTGTACCTAATGTTGTGGCCACTTCTATTCCTAACATCAGCAAATAATGCGCTGCTGCCTTGAATAAAACTGTGGAATATAATTGGCCGATCAATGAGTCACGATCAGTATTCCGACTTAAGCCCCGACCTTCCGCGACTTCGTGTGGTCTTAAAGTGTTATTCTTGATAGCGACACAATGGACTCGCGGTGTCCGGTGGCTCACCCGCTCGTTCCAGCAAACGGACGTCACGGAATCGCCGTCCACCGAAAGGTCGCACAAGCGTGTCACCTGTCGGCACAAACGAGACATTTGCCACTTGACTGCGCTGCAGTACAACAAAGAGACGCACATCTGCTTCCTTGCAGGAAGCCATCGAGCGCGAACAGCGCATTGAGGACAACTTGAATAGCAACAACGTGTGGCAGGGGATCGACTCGCACAGGCTACGCGAGCGGGAGAAGTTCCGTTGAGCCTGCACGACACCTACCTTCCGGACGCAGCATTCGAGGACGCAAAATCCGCCATTGGGATTCATCTCGGGTTTGATAAATCACACTGCGTGTGCTAAATGATTTCTCAATGAGTTGCCACGACGATGACTGCGCTGTTGCTCTGACGCCCCGCGGTCGCCAAACGGTTTGCGATGTCTCACATTAACGCCGCCGTCCCCGTTGACCTCGATCCGCCATTGGGATTCCATCTCGGGCAGTCAAGGTCAACTGAGGATGCTCTCCGCACGGTCCTGACACACCTGGACCCAGGTGACACCGAAGTAAGGTTGCTAATTATCGACGTCAACACCACCTGCAATACGGTTATACCTCACAAACAGGCCTTGGCGTCTCACATTTGACTTTCTCCGCAACTGACCCCAGAATGTCTGAATCTCATCCGCTCCCATCCTGAAAACTGGAATGCGGCAGAGGTATGTCCCCAGCCCACTGCTCTACTCCCTCTTCCATCGTGACTGTTCCCCCATTCGCCCCAGCGACACGACGGTCAAATTTGCTGACGGCGCCGCCCCCCTATGACCGATTGCGGACAACAAAAAGTCAGGCTACACGAGCGGGTCCAGCATCTGCGGTCAACCTGGACCTGAACACAGCAACATACGAAAGGGGTGATTATGGATCGAAAGAAAGCCTAGCGGACGGAGCGCTCCGACATCTCCATTTATGGAGAGGGGAGGAAACGTGTTTGAAAGGCTGAGCGGAAGGTCGCCGCCCCCTAGTTCAAGACGGTTAGGACCGGTTGTGACAAACTCCTTGTGTGTCTTGTAACATACTAGGCCAATAAAGCTGATTCTGATCGGACCTGGCTGGTGCAGGCGCTCCACAGGTAGACGCAGGCTCCCAGACCGACACTGAGCAAGTTGCCCGCCGACCAGTCGACCAGGTTGAGGTAGAAGTCGTCCTGCAGCTCCGGGGCGTCCAGCACCTTGAAGGGGATCTTCGAGATCTTGCGGGCCGGCTTACGCGGCGAGCGGAGAAGCTTGTGACTAGCGGAGCGTGAGGAGGGAAAGCAAGTCTGCGGCAAAGTGCGTCACTCAAGCGAGCGTTAAGGCGTACTTTACCTCTTGTTAGTGAGCGGAGAAAGAGAGTAGGGCGAGACTTCATTATCGCTATCGAAAGGCACTCTCTTAGTGTGGACGGAGTACTGCGGACGGAGAAGAGACACAATCATGGTGACGCAAATGCTTGGAACCCGGCTGGCCCTCTTCCATCCTCGTACCCGAAAGAGGTTACGAGAGCCGTGAGAGGAGACGGCGTGGCGCCTGTCGTCCGTGCGAAGGTCTGACACCGACTCGATGCCCGCACCCAGCAACTCGTTTCTCAACAAGGCGGCATACGCCACCGTATCTGTTGGCAGTCATATGACACGCTTGAGAGACGCGATCGAGGACATCGGGCACGTGAACAGCCAGCCCAGAGGCTTCCTGACCTTTGCCTGATTCTGAACTGGCGTCTTTTGCTTTTTGGCTCTGGCTGGGGGAGCGGCAGTTCTCCTGGACACAGAAGAAAGACGGACGTCGTTCGGCGTGCCGTCACCCGAGCGGGTGACTTTGTCATTAACAGGTAGACGGCTCACGTTGGCGTAGTGGAAGTTGATGCTCCAGTTGCTTCCGGCGCGGGTCGGGATGAAGCGGTCTCCCGATTTCACGCCGACGGGGCTGCAGGTAACACTTCCGCACTGGCGAGAGGTGAGACACACACAGGAAGTACTTTTGCGTCTTGATTTGGAAAATACGCAGCCATGTTACCCGAACTGGAAAGACGAGTCATTAGGTGCACCTGCACAAATGGAACCAGCTGCTTTACATGAACGCATCAACTTGGACTTGATGCCTTTAAAATCATTCCTTAGAATCCACTTTTTCTCTTCTGCCATCCCTCACATAAATCGTTTTTTTTAATGACATAATGTCGATTGATTTCGTATGGTTTCATACTTTTCATCTTCTGTCATATTACTTCGTTTTACATCCTGTGCGTTTATTTTGAAATGTGCTCTATAATAATAATAATAATAATAATGGATTTTATTTGTACTGCACTTTACATCCGTAGATGTCAAAGTGCTAGAGGGAGGATTAAAAAAAAAAAAACATTGAGCAAAATGCTTTTTTAAAAAAAAAAAAAAGCTATGTTTTGAGACTGAAAAGCATGTCAGCGGTGCCCCGAGATTGTTCCACAGCCTCAGAGCTGCAGAGGAGAATCTGCCATCATCCACGGTCAAGGTATTAGGTTTTTGTTCAAATAAAGTTGGACTGGATGTTTTTTGTGCCCACGATGCACTTTCGCACCTCGCGTGCGTGTTCAGTGGCGAACATTTGGACGCAGCGCTCGATGGGCTCTCATCCGAATGGACGTTCCAAAGGCCGGGTGATCTCACCCTGGTGAGCCGGGCCTCGGCGGGCAGGTTGTGGAGGTTGATTTGCCTCAGAAGTCGCCTCTCGTACTCTTGGTCCATGCCGAAGGGGCCGACGGACGGCCACCGGGCACCGGGCACCGGGCACCGGGCCGGGCCGGGCCCTCCCTCCCTCCCCGGTTTAAACCTGATCCGCTCCTTCCCGGTGAGGAAATCCACGCGGAAGCCCCATCTGCAAGGAAACACTGTGCCACGGTCACAACATCTCAGCAGCTCCACATCGGCATTCGGTCTAAACAACAACAACAACAACGACGACAACAAAAAGGGAGCGACAGCGAACAATGTTGGGGTGCGCTCACTGTTGACAAGCGGGGCCACTCAAATGGCAGCATGGCGTCGTTGCGAGCCTCTTACCCCGGTGGCGAGTCGCTCAGGTCCCTTCGTTCATCTCCACGAGTCGTCGAGTCGCCCAGCGTCTACGTGAGCAGCGAGAACGAGTCCTGGCACACCGCGGCTGTTTACGTTCGCAACAAAAATGGCGGCGGAACATTCGACGCTGGCGCTGCACGTCCTTCTCTCTTGTGGCCGCAGGGTGGCGCTACTGTTCTACAGGAATATGATTATAAAAGTAGTTTGTGATACGGTGTCCTTTCGTATTTCTTTAACTTTACAACAGAGAGAGAAATCAGCCGATTTTTGAAGATTTAAAAAAAGAATCACGTTTGTTTGAATGTTATTATCTTCGTCTTATGTTGTAATGTAATAATATGTGAAAAAAAAGGGGAAAAATGTAACCGCTCGGGCCATCATTTTTATGTTGTGTTTCAATACTTTGAATGTATCAGTCATTTGCAAAACGTTTACACGAAAAGTATCCCCAAAGACGTATGTTAATAAAACTACACAAGAGAATACATGCATTGTTAAATGTTGCGCGCGTGTGTGTTTTCCCCATGTGAATTTAAAGATGTGATTAAAGTACCCAGATTTGATTTTTGGGAAATGAAATAGCATACGACTGGTTTTGCACGTGCCAGCGCACAGCCACGCAAACACATGAGGATATCTGAGCACCGTCGCATGTTTTAGGCGGCCCAGTCATAACAGAACTTTTATCTGCATCGCCCATCGGTCCCGCACGGAGCAAAGTGCAGCCGGGACCACGTTGGAGGAAAAGGAGGAAAGCCGTAACGACGACGTGGTCGGCAGCGTCTGGGGTACAGGAAGAGTGCAGGGGCAAACTTGGCTTTCTTATCGCTCCTCGAATAGGGAACAGGCCGGCGGGCACGCGGGAAGCTGGCACGGGCAGTGTGCAGCTTGCTCCTTACAGGAATTCACCACAACAAAACCACTGACTTGCTGACATCATCACCCTGGCGAAAGGGAGGAAAACGTCGGTGGGTGGCCAGTGGTTTCCCCCCGAGAGATCGTGCTTGTCAACAACAACAAAGCGAGGCCTTTCTTTGACCGTAAAACGCAATCGCATCGTGAATCACATCAGTAGCGCTACGTGTTGTTGTTTTGCAGTCAGCAGTGAGGAATGGTTGCAAATGTTGATGTACAGGAATTCACAGGAAAACACATTTGTCAGCGTCAGAGCGTTATGAGAGGATTCCTGAAAGCAATTGGGAGGAATACTTCCTTTATTTTGTGGGAAATTCCAACGAACAGTTAAATGGGCATCTTTTTGACGCCTGTACAACAACTCACGCGGTGCCACTGTCGCTGATGCGGGGTTGCTATGGAAATAAAGAAATGCCAATTCGAAAACACCGGTCCCCAAATAATTCGTACATACTGTGCTGTTGCTTTAAACCTTTGACTATTGTTTTGATTTAGATCGGATCACATTGTAGCACTGAGCAATTCATACAGAAACCAGGTGATTTCAACCTTTCCGTATACATACGGTGGCTATAAAAAGTCGACACACCCCTGTTTATATTTTTTGCCAATATTTTGTGAAATAAAAAAAAGGAATAATTTCCCCCAGAAATTCCCACCGCACAACAGCACTCAGAACCGGAAGAAACGGAAGCAGGGTGGTGGCTTTTGCCGCTGTTCTGCGTCAGCTAAGGCTGAATTATGAACAGTTTCAAATGCCAGTCAGCGTTAACGCAAAACATTCAGACTTCTGCGAGAAGGCACAAACAAAACCAAAACCAAAAACACATGCCGGGAAAAGCCTACTAGAACATCGGAACTTTATTTGCAGTTAAGCACTTTAGATGGTGGCAGGTGTGCGCTGACTCGCATTTAACATGCGTTTTAAATTTGATAGGCTCATTCGGAACATAATCGCAGCCCTACTGACAAGAGGGTGTGTACAATTGTGCAAACACATTGCCTCACTTGTTCATTTACTTCCGCTCGCCAAAAGATTTTGTTTTTTCAGTCGAGTTGTGCAGGTTATAGGTCACATTAACCACGGGGAAAAGTTTTAAAAGGATTTATCTTGGTGTCGTTTATTTTTTCGTCATACATCACAAAAAGCTCTAAATAGGGGTGTGCAGACTTTTTTTTATCCACTGTATAGATACGTCTCACTATAATGCAGTGCACGTATAGAATACCTTTATGGATGTCCATCAAATTGAACATTATAATCTGTGTAAGGGTCGAAAAATAATAATCATAATGATAATAATAATAATAAACAGCTCTTGGATTGGATCATATATATATATGTATATATATATATAGATCGTGCCGGTTTATCGAATTGTCTGGCGAGTGTACGGAATATGAACATAGTGGCTATTATTCGTCAATGTGATGTTTTTTGACGCTCCGTCCAGTCTTCCATGATGCTTATGCCCGCTTGCCCGCTTGCCCGCTTGCCCGCTCCATTGTGCGTCGTCTGCACATTGCGCGGGCCTCGTGTGGGCTTTTTCTGGCTCACTTCGAGCCAGAAAAAGCTGCTCTTCCCCTCCCCTCGCCGTGTCAGTCGAGTTAGCGTGATCATTGATCTGAGCGCCGGGAAAAGGGGGAGTGGTCTAAATGTGATCGGATCCATTGTCTGCCTTCATCTTGAGGGTCTTGTGGGATTTGGAGGGGAAAATCGGACACAAATCCCCCCGCGGATGTCAAAACGGGTCTGTGGGCATCGATATTGCATCGCTTTCTCCCCTACGGGCCTGCTCTCACCCTGAGCCCCGGTTATTCCTCTTCCATGGCACAATCTCTGTCTGCAGTGTTTTTTTGCAAGCAGGCGTGTGCTTCGTCATCGTCGTCATCGTCGTCATCATCGCCACTGTGCAGAGCCGAGCCTTGTTTGTATTTTCTCTGTGAGGCGACACGTGAAGCCGGGGGGATGTTCCCTGCTATGTCCGAGCGATTCCTGAGCTGACTGCACGACGGCGAAAGAGCCCCGAGCTCACTCGGTGCCAATGGCAGGCTGGTTCCGCTGTCCTTAAATTCATCAGGAGAAATGTGATTTGGCACAGCGAGAACAAGAACATACGCACAATCCTCTCGTCTTTCATTCGGTTTCACATCATGGTCGCTCAGATCTAAAGGGGTGCAATGTCATTTCACAGGGTTTTTGTGTGCACGCGTTCCGTTCAGCTGTAAAACAAAAACAACAACAACTGCTTGTTTCAAAAAAAAAGAATCATTTGAATTGATTACAGAAAGGTCAGATGAAAATGATCTTCCGTATCGGGACAGTTGTCACACATTTACCACTGGATTGTATTCATAGTATCGCACTTATGGGTATAGCATATACTGTAAATACATATTTGAAAAACGCATAGATACGAGAGAAAACACAATGACCTTTTCATGTCTGAATCTTTGGACGACGGCGGACGCGGCGAATCGGCGTTACGTCGGGCTGCGCTCGCTGCATTCCGCCTCCCCTCGTCGATGCGCTGTGGAAAGGAACGAGCGCACAAGTGGCCCATATTTCAACAGAAACACACTTGGTCGTTGTTCTTTGTCGTACACTGCAGCTCTTCTTCATACTGGTTTCTTCACGTCGTTAGCCACAAGCGTGATCCGTTTTGAGTTGCAGTTCATGTCGAGACATCGAAGCTTTCATTGAGTTTGACTTCTACGACCTGCGCTGACCCTTATGAAACACAATTGCGTCAGAATGCACAATGTGTTTTAGTGGGTGAAAATATGTCTGCAAGTTGGGTCTGAGTAGGTGGAAATGACTCAAGGTTCCACCGACAGGGTAACCAAATCAAAACGTGGCTTCGGGACAATCGGTTTTGGGGTTTTAGCGATTGAGATATACTGTAAAAAGCGCAGGAATGCAATGTCCAGTGAGTGGACAGTCTCTGCACCGCATTTATAGATATTTGCGTGAAGCAAAAGGCCAAACAAGACCCGGATTAAAAAATAAAGAAACCAATAGTATGAATATGACTCCCACCGTGTTTGACAATGACATTCAGTGGGAAGCACCCATCCTGTTATTGTCCTAATGTTGCATTTTGGAGTCAGTGACACACACACACAGAGAGAGAGAGAGAGAGAGAGAGATTGACTACTACACGTCGCCTCGAAAGAAATCGTATCTTTTCCTAATCCATCCTTTTCCTTCCTCGTGTGTCTGAGGCGGTGCACTTCCAGTGAATTAGCCTGCAATGCCCGCTAATATTCCCCCACACTTCCCCTGTGGACTGCCCAGTTGACTTCACTGCTTACTGTCAATCCAAATGAAAACAAACAGCAGCTGGTGAGTAAAAACTCCAGGAAGACATTTGTTTTCATAATGTGGCCACGGAGAGCAGATTTGTTTTGCAGGAAGCGATTCTCTTCCGCCCTGCCTCCGCCAAAGACCGCGGGCCTTCTCGGGGCCCGGCCGGGCAGAGCGGCCGCGAGGAACCTCCGGTCCGCCCCGAAACCAGACGGTTCGCAGACGCCGCCGCCAGACCGGGTCGGGTCAGTCGGATGACGTCAGTCGGTGACAAACCACTTGACTCGTGTTCCACTTTGAAAGAAACTTCCCGCCCGTTGGCACGGACGAGTGGAGCACCTCCATGGAAAACGTTGTGCCTGTATTGACTGCAAATAGACACCTCCGCTGCTGAGTGTCCAGGAATAATATAGTTCAAGTTTCTTGTTAACGCTTGACGGACTGTTGATTTTCCAAGCGCATCTACAGTACTACGTTCTTTGCAATTTTGACCCGGGCCAAGAATATCTTTAGAGGTTATGTGTATGAAATTATGACCTGCCAATCTTTTCAAAATCGGTGAACATGAATTTGATCTCCTCAATGTCGCTGCTTTTGTTGCAATACAAAAAGGTAAATATTTTTGGGGTATTTTCTCAACTGACTTAAGTGCATGGAGCGATGACGCACCGTTGCAGGGACATTTTCGAATGAGTGCTCGATACTCAGCAGTCCCACAACAACATTTTTGCACGAACGCTTGTCTTTCAGCAGCCGCGCGATAAGCAGCTGAGAGTGTGTTTCCTTTTGCGTCTTATTTGACTTTGTCCGAAACTCAAACCAGTTTGACGTCGTCTCTGCTTCCACGCTAATTCCGTTCCTCGCGGCGGCTCGCGGATCGTGTATTTCAGGTGCTTATCGGTTTGGGGTTTTCAAGGCGCTCCAGACCATGGGAGAGTGAACGCCCCGAGGGCTAAGCACGTAGCGTCGCCATCTTTTTTTCCGTTCTCCCTGTTTACGTGGCATTGATTCTGCGGCCACGGGACTCGCCAAAATCACAGTGGGACACAATTCAAAAGCTATGCTGTACCCCCACCGCTGCGTACGACATAGTTCTCAATTTTTGCACGTTCGGAGCAATTATTTTCAAACATGTATAATGTATGTAGCTATGGATTTTATTGATTCAATGATCGCGTGATCAATTATTGAATTATTGTGCCCTCGTCCCTGGTCCGCCCAAAAAGACGCGAGCGAGGTAAATGTAATACATGCCCATTTTAATAATCTGATAGAAAACATTTGTTGAACACAACAGATACCATTTGAACCATCATTACTGTGAAGAAAAACACTGGAAAAATAAATTTGATGGTCAATTCAACAAATATTCTGAGCTGTACAATGACCCGTCACCGTACACGTGATCCTGAACGTATGCGCTTCCATTTGAGCGAAACATATTCTGCACCCCAAAGGAGGTGGGTCCAAACATCTCTCACGCAAACCCAAAAAGTACAGTACTTCTCGAATCGGTCCAATTGGAACTGCGTGACATCGCGTCATGGTCTTCGAACAAAATATCTGAGCACAATTAAACAGATCCACCAGACAAGTTGGGCCAAAACTGACTTTGACATGTGGTAGTGCATATAAATAACAAATATACAGTGACAATTTTGAACCGATATCAATAGTATACTGTACAAGGAAAAGATAATAAATACACTGTTACAAACAGCTGAAGGGTCAGCACTACACGGCTGGATGCAACAAGATTCTGTGCAATTCTGTGATCATTTTCCACGCACGCACGCACGCACACACACACACACACACAGGAGAAAGCGACTCATATCATGACGACATGGTCGCTAACTGCTCCTTGAACTGAAGGTTGCACTTAACAACGTGGTACCTCGAAGGTAGTGTTGACAGGTCAGCAACCAGCTGCAGAACTGTCGACAAAGTGCCGCAATAAAAGCGACAAGAGACATTTATGAAATCGCTAACATGTCGTTAAATGTGCACACGTGTGTCTACGGTCGTTTAAAGTTTAGAAATGAGTCAGTGTGTAAAGTGAATTCCCAGGACTGGAGGGTGCTAACTACAACAGGTGTGCGCTGACCTCATGGAAGGGGAAAAGACATTTCAGAGCTGACATAAATGGTTCAGCAAAGTTGGGCGATTTCATGCGAGAATGTTCTACTTATTGTTGGCTTTTGTTTGCCTGATGTCATCCTCCTACGTGAACCCTTTCGCAGGACCGCAGTGAAGTCATCAAAGTGCTCTCATTACAATCTCTTTGGATTTGAAAAATTGAGTTGCTAACCGCTTTTTTTATTTATTTATTTTTTTTTTTTTTTAGTAAAATACACATACAAATGATTATTTTGGTTTCACATGTTGACCATTCAGGTCCTCATGAATCTCTGATACTTTGGGCCACAAAGTGCAAAGTGTGCTGGGAAGTCAAAGCGATTTTTGGTTTTGAGACGCAGCCGCCGAACGTTTGAGTGAGAACGAGCTGACACTTGCCAGAACATCAGGAAGACCGTGTGAGACAGACAAATATCCTCTCCGTAGAACATGGGACGCATTCTACAGTGTGCTCAATAAATTATAAAAACATCTACAAAAGGATATGGTTGTAAAAAAAAAAAAAAAAAAAAAAAAATACAAATAAAAAAATAATAATAAAAAAAAGGCACCCACTCATTTTTAAGACGTGTTAAAAAAAAAGAAAGAAAAAGAATCGGCTTGGTTACAAATAAGTAGTCTCGATTGGACACTTAATCCGAACACAATACAAAGTTGTTGTGTTTTCAAAGAAATTGTCCTGTCCTGAAGTGCAAGTTGGGAATTTTTCACTTGTCCGAGTACACAAATGAATATTGTCCACTTCCCCTTCTTTGTCCGTGACAGCCGGCGCATTCCCAAGCTTCTGAAGTTCAGCAGAAGCCCCCCTGCCTTCCGTCCCGGAGGATTCAAACAAACTTCCGCAGGGGTTCGTTCCGAGCCTCATCGGCAGGGGTGCTCCACATTCAGTAAGGGAGCTTCAAAGAGCCGCACGTTGCAGGATCGCTCTACTGCAATTCAACGAATGCCAAAAAGGCGCCGCGCTCTCCCGACCGATCGACCGACCGGCTATGTCTCGGCCGGAGAACCGTCTCGATCGGAGGAACGACCTCGGAGTCGGACACCATCGCACGCTGACGTCTCCGTTGGCGCGTTCTCGCTTTCCGCCTCGTCCAGCGTCAGCTCAAACTGAAATTTGCCGGCAACAGGAGCGCCCTCCGCCTCCACGAGCGGTCCCCCGCCCGCTTCACCAGAGTAAAACGGAGGGGAAGGACTCTGGGGAATGATGCTCTGGTACCAGTTCCTATTGTCCTCCAGCATATCCAGGATGTCCTGGGCATCCGGGTGGACCAGGTCGGCCCACGTCTCCCACAGAGGATGCACGATGTAGTCAATGAAGCCCACCTGAACCGGAGAAAGGAAGGCGTCACCGAACACGATTGGCTGGAATAACGTCGTACTCATGATCACCAGTGGTGGGAAGTACAGTAACAAAGTACAAACGAGATTTTTCAGGGATATTTTGAGATTTTATGAGATTTTTTCGGACTATTTTTTTTTTTTTTTTTACTTTTACTCGCTGCTTGGAAGACAGATATCTAAACATCATCGTCCGGGCCAATTATCGGTGCTGATATTGGGCACATAATGGCATCGACGGCCGATAAGAGATCAATTAAACCGGATAAACTATTGATGAATTTATTGACATATTCAGTGAGCTTTATCAGATTTGCTGCCGACCCTTTGTCAAAATAGGCTCGTTTGTTTTTACTTTCAAACTTCCTGTAAGAACATTTCAGTCTTTCCTCTTGTACCCTCACTGAAGTAGTACAGAAGTGAAATAAGTCCTTCTACTTTTGCCCTTTTTGTCTTTTTTCCCCTTTTTTCGACACAGGTCCTTCAGTACAGAGCGTGATTACTTTCAAGCGTTAGAGTGTGCAAACTCCACCTGCGTCCGCTCCACTGATGCCGTGTGTTTGTCACACATGGGGCTGATCTCCATACCCCGCTCCCGCTCTCGGTCTCCCTGCTGGAAGAACTCGTCCATGATCCTGTCCGTCCACTGCCGGTACAGATCCAGAGGCTTGGTGGGGTTGCTCAGATCCGCACAGTGGACCATGTTACGGAGAACCTGGCGGAACGAATGGCCTGCGGTTACGGATCTGGAGCTCGGTGTTCCCCTTTGTCACAGGTGAGCGGCGCCTGCCGGTTACCTGCATCCTGTCTGTGTAGTTGTCCAACAGAAGGACCCCCGAGCTGGTCACCTTCTTGGTCTCCACCATGGTCTTCAGGTCTGCCAGCAGGCTCATGTGTTTCGACATGTCAGTTGCCAAAACCTGAAGAGGAAGAGCGTATCCAGGTTCAGGATGAAGAAAAACGCAGCGGCCTGTCAAAGCGGTAGTGCGAAGCGGACTCCCTTCCTCACCATGTCTATGACCATCCTCCTCAGTGTCTGCCTCTGTTTCTTGCTGAGGTTTTGGAAGATGTCGCAATTGTCTTGCTGCAGCAGTTTGAAGCCCACCGCCAGGTGGTGGTTCTCCAGCACGGACTCATCGTTGTACATCAGAGCCAGTTCGGAGTCTGCGGGAGTGAGGGTGAGATGACAGGGAAATGAAGTGGAGCTCAGGTAACTATAGCGACCGTGCGATGTCTCCCGAAACACCCACGCTATTGTCTGTGGAGGCAGATCCCCAGAAACCGTACAAATACACCTGCGTGCTAAACACTGCAAAAATAACTTACTTGTGTTGATTAGGAATTGATTGGAAACTCCGGGGTGATCCACGTCATGAATCGCAGCTGCAAAAATAGCTGCCAGGATCTCCAGATCAGTGAAGACAGCCTACGTTTTCACAAGACAATAAGACAAATTAGGCTCTTTTCGTGAACTGGCTGAGCAGGATTGTCATGAGTTTGAAGCCTATCCCTCGTCGTGTTAACCGTCTGGCATGCAATTGCGCGAGGGTTGACGTCAATGCAAGACAGCTCATTAAACCATGAAAAAGGCATGAGGGAAAAGTCGTGACAGATTCAGCCCAATTTCAAAGTGAACCACTTCTAATATACATTACTAACAGAACGGATATGGGAGTCATAGCTAAGGACGTTTACATAAGCGCATTTACATTTTCCATCTCACGATGTACGGCCGTGTACAACTACGACACACTTGACTCACGTCCAGCGCTGGAGTGGACAGCAGGATATGAGTGGACTGGGCGACGTCGGCCGCGTGCAGGCTGTTGTGGTAGGCCACGTCAGAGTGGTAGTGGCCCTCCAGGGTGAGCATGAACGTCACAAAAGTATCACTCGGAATCTTGAACGTCCTCAGCAGGTCTCGCTCCTGCGTTACGACACGGAGAACAACAATTCGGAAATCAAGTTAGGACATAAACTTGACCATTTTCAATGTGCAGAATCTGCCATTCAAATGAACGAGTGGCCAAGAGTGAAAACAGTCAACTCCCATTTATTGCAACTCGAAACTTGGACTTGTAAACACCCGTCGAAAGAATCTGTGATATCGCGGCGGCACGAAAGATTGTCCGCCATATAATGGAGCGCACTGTAAACATGCTGTACACTCCCATTCAATTTTCCTGAGCTCTCTCTGATTTGAGGATGAAGAAATGAGGAGGCTGAACGGCAGGACGCTGACCTGAAAGATGGCGTACATGATGCACGTGAGCGGCCGGTTGTGAGAGTGCTCTGCCACCCTGAAGATATTCAGCCCCCATTTGTTGATGCCCTCCAGGTCCTATTCAAAAGGCAACCATGTACGGAAAGGAATGTAAGCCTTTCATCCCAACAGGTTTGTTGGATTATTCTTTCACAGATTGACCTCTTACCTTTGACAGTAGTTCTTCCTGATCAGTCTTGACCCCAAAGCGATTGTTGGTGCCTCCAGAGATGCAGGGCGTGTAGCTGACCTTTCTCACCCCGCCAATCGGCGTCGTCATCCCACCTTGCTGCTGCTGGCCTTGCCGCCGCTTCCTTTCCCTCGACTTGGGAACGGGACACGGAAGCTCCAGGTCATTCTGTTTGTCTGTGGAGCGAACAAGTGGACGAGAAAATGGATGACAAACTTCACAGCTGCGACATTGTCAACAAATCGGGGCTTACGTTGCTATTGCAGTCAACACAGGAAGGTCATTGATCTCTCACACGGGTGAAAACGTTAAAGTCGTCGTGAGCTATTTAATTAGCAAGTAATCCTTCACCAAAATTACACATGTGCTGACAGCGGTTAAGCCCACCTCAAATTTTAAAGACATATTTTTTTAAAAGGGAGTGTGGTTAGCACAAAGGAGTTGTGAAATACAAATGAGGCATTCGAACGTAAACAAAATATTCTCGTGCAAGTCATGTCGCAACAGCAATCTGCAGAGTACCGTAGTGGAAAAGTTGGCACATAACGTGGCACTCCAGAAACAGTTGGCACTGAACCGAACCCGTGCCATCTGCATGAAAGGCAGCAGGATGTACCACGACAAGCAGTAGCAGTGCCAACTGTTTCTGGAAAGAACCTGCTCATATACGGTTTGTTGTTTGCATGTGTGACATCCTCACATGTTGCATGAACCGCATCCGCCCCGCAGAAAGAGGGAGGATAAAAGCCAGCAGTGGCGTACAGAAGCTAAATAGTCCTGCAAACTGTTTTGGGATGAGCCAAGCGTCCAGACTCTCTCTTTTTTACAAGCTGCTCCTTTGTCTTCATTCCTTCTACTGTCCTCCATCCATTCCCTCGGCCCGCGTAGTTCACATCATGTCTTCTTGTCTTCAAACGGGATGGAAGGAGGGAAAAGCCTTTGGCTAAATGCTGCGAGGCTTTTAAGAGACGCGGAAACACGGCCGTCCCCGCGGTGAATAATGGAACGTCTTTCGGGACCCGATGGCACTGTGAAACACGCACACACGTGACGTATGCTCGCTTTGCGACGCACACGAACACTCTCCCGCACTCCTTGCCCTGATCCCTCTGGGGAAGAGACACCGACCCCCCACGCCCCCGTCTCCACCTTTCTCCCTCTACATCACGCTGCAGTCAGAGCGAAGAGAGCCTTGCTCCCGCCTCCGGACCAGATTGGACTGGCTTGAAGGCAGCGGTGCACACCAGCTAGTTGCTCTGCGACTTGGCACATTCTTTGTGTAAGCTCTACACCGAACACTCCTCAAGGACAAGGCCTCATCGAGGTCTGACATTGCACTGAAACATAAAGAGCATGTGTATGTGTGTGTGTGTGTGTGTGTGTGTGTGTGTGTCCATGGCCGTATGCAGGAACTCACCTAGGAAGGTATTGGAGATGAACTCTGACACTTGGTTGCCTGAGCGACTCATCTCAGACAGGTGGCTCAGCTCCCGGTTCAGCATCCTTTTGAACTGGACGGAGACAAATCACAAATGAAGTCAAAAGGGAACGTATATATTCAAGTCTTTTGAATGTTGTCACTTAACGGAAGGATGGAACAATTCTTGTTATTTTCCACTGGAAGTCTCATGCCAAGTCTCATGCCAATATGCTATATTGTGGGCATACTTTCTATATTCCACAAAGCCTGTTACACATTTTGGAGGATGAGCGGCATAATGTTCATCGTGTTTACTAGGGCCTGACCGATTTATCGGATGATATTACCCCTTTTCAAATCGGCAAAAAGAAACGGTCGATTTTTGGATGGTTTTTGCCTTTTTTGTTTTTGTTTACATATTAAACATTACAACATACATATGTCAAAGGTAATAAACATAAAACAAATGTTTTCTCTCTGTTGTAAAGTTAAAGAAATACCAAAGTATTGTAAAACATTCAAATGTCCTATCTGGAGTTCTTTGTTGTTGTAAGCATTAAGGGACGAAAAAAAAAAAAAAAAGAGTTATTTTATTCATTATATATTTTTGGAAATAATCGGCTCATTAATCGCTTCAATCGAAATTGATTCTAGCAAATATAGGAATCGGTCAAAAAAAAAAAAAATCCGTATCCTACTGTTTACTATTAAGTAAAAAAGCGTCAGTCTGCCCTTGAAGACAAAATCCCTCTACTTCAATTAGTTTTATAGAAGTGTGGAACCAAATCAAAAAATTGAAGAGCGGTATTTTATCAGCTCCAAAAAAAAAATCAATATATAGTCTGTGGACTTGCATACACACATTGATGTTGATATCAATGATAATGATAAGATATATATGCAACGTTGGCATCCATTTTATGGGCTCTTACCCAAACATTAATAATGGCCGCCATTCTGACCTTAACCAAATGATGACCAAAGACACAGACTTTTCTGGATCTCTTTCTGTCATGCAAAATGAGACAAATTCCTTGCACGGATTCATTTCCGGACAACCTGAACAGCATTTGGGACACACATCTTTGCAATTTGTACTTCAAGACACACCTTGATATACCCCCAGGACACAGAGAACAGGTAGTTGGCCTCAGGCATGATGCTGAGCTGTGCTAAGCCCCTGGCGCTCCCCAGCAGAAGCCCTGTGCGCTCCTCTCTGAGTGGACCCCCAAGACTGAGCTCAGACCAACAAGCCTAAGACCTCAAGGCGCAACCAATTCGCTCAGCATTCCAATATTGTCGACGGCTGGCAAAAATGTTCCAGCTTGAGCTCCCTGCGGTAGAGATCCGCACCTTCCCTTCGATGCCCGTCCAGTGCTTTCCCGAATCACACAGCGACGGCACATGCGATGGAATCCCCCACGATGCAATCAATATATTTCCCTTTGTCTTCTCGCTCTTGCGACATCTGACCTCCTTTCTAAACCCCTCTCGCCCCCAGCCACCATCCAGATGGAATCCAGTGACATGGGGGGGAAATCCAGCTTTCCTTTCCCCAGATTGAGCGAGGCGGAGAGGAAGGGCAGGCTCCAAGACAGAGAGAGGATAGAGAGCAACAGAGAGAGAGAGAGAGAGAGAGAGAGAGAGTGAGGGATTTGGCGAGGGGGAGTGAGGGTTTGCGCTGTAACTGTAGAGTCCCCCGAGGTAAAAGAATCTCCCCGTCTCTCTTTGTCGTCCCGCTGGTAAACAATCAGTCATGCACCGCATTGCAGAAAACAAGTTCGGGGAATCCCCCAACAATGTTTCCCTCTGTTTGAGCTGTTTCTCTCGCACACACAAGACTGTTAGCGCTGCCGCCGGCCGCCTCTTCCCCGCCATCTCCGCTGCTTCCTCCCTTCTCGAATCTGCTCGGTAATGCAGAACAGATCCGATGCATAGTGCGCAATGTGAGCCTTCGAAGGACCGGCGTGTTTATCACATGCGGAAAAAAATGCCCGGTATTAATTGACAACACTACGAGTCTGGCCGCCGGGCTTAGTTAAGTCTATGATGCTATCGTTAGTTATGGATGGGCGATGACAATTTAGCTTCAGCCATCGTTTATGTGCCGTTTGACTGTCTTGACATTGTGCAGGATGAAGAGAGACAAATGAGGTTTCAGACTGCAGCCCACCAGGAGACCACCAATTGCTCGACAACTTCCACGCCATGGCAACAGAGTCACGTGCCCCCCTCTGCTGTTCTCCTGGTGGTTCACTCTAAACAAATTGCATTGCATCACACAGACACACACAAGAATGAAGATGCGTGTGCACGCGCGCACGCAAACGGTCATTAATACTGCTGATAACAATTTGACTCAACAACGCAAAAGGCATTCGAACGCAGAGCGAATTTCAATGTTCTGCAATGCAGATTGTTACACGTAAAGAATTTCCATGTGCAAAAAAAGTTAGTATTTGAGTTGTTTCTGTCCTTACAATGGTAATTTAAAAAAACAAATCCTGTTGAAGTCCTTTTCAGTTTATTATAGCGGCCTATTTGCTGTCAAATAAGAAGCAATCGTGTTCTCGACCGTGAAACTCGGCTGCACTTAGGAGACTGCCGGCGGTAGTCTATGAAAATCAAACAGGGCTCATCAGGAAAACATTGGAGCTTTTATTCTTTTTAACCGGACTTTTGAGTGACTCTTTAAGGCAGCGCGATGGCGTGAATGTAGGCGACGTCTCGGTGATGACGTGATGCTGAGCCACGTCAGGCACCCAAGATGATCTTATCTGAGCTAATACAGCCTGTACACAGCAGGGTTACATGATGATGAAGAGAAACAATTGACTTTAAAAAAATTAAAAAAATATATATATTTTTTTAAAGTTATATGAACAGTGTTATTTTTAGCTTTTGTAATCATCGATTAACGATAATAACTTGTGGTTAGTTGGTCAAAGCTGTTGAAGTGGCACAAACTTCAGCAAACTCAAACGTAAACGTTATTTGGATTGGTCAAATGTTAAGGTCTAAACAAAACTCACTTTATTATTAACCAGTTTTTGATGTTTTACCTAAATAAGACCATGAGGCACGCATGGGAGTTCACAATACAGTTAATAACAAACAATTACATTTGAATATTGATCGTAGTTTCGCCAGTAATTGAATGATCTAAGTTCAAATCAATTACCACATTTGTGCCAAAGTTACAGTGCGCACATGCCAAAGCACAATTTGTAAACATCACAGCTTACCTTATTCCAGCTGGTTAGCATCCCAAAGTTTGTCCTCTCTTTTCCACAAAAACATAGTCCCATTGTCACGTGACAAAATTCCAAATAAGACAATAAATGGTTTTCAATGGATTCGAGGGATAAGTCTGTATAGACTTTTTTTTTAATGATTTTTTTTTTATCCCTAACCTCTCTTATGTGGAGTCAGACATTATAATGATGAAGCAGACTTGAATGACTGGCCTACTGATCTCAGAAGAGACCGACGGCTCCGCCCACCACCACGGGGCAGAACGTGCCTCCACCTACTTCCCCTTTCACTTCTTCGATGACAGAGTCATTGACGAACATCGTTCAGAGATGCGTGCCTGACGTTCATGGCCCCAGGTTTCAAGTATGAAACATACCCGAGTACATTCCCGAAAAACCCCGAAAGAAAAGTGTATCGCGCCATGCTGATCTGGCAGAGCATTACAAATATCATGTAACACGTCTTCCGCATTCATCAGTTTTTGTGACAAGTCTTGCAGCATGCTGTGGCCTTCACTGAAAGAGGAAGACGCAGCTTGCAAAACAACAACTTTGTAATCTCACAAAGCCCAGAGTGGGCCAATGAGCTCTGGCTCATTTACGTCTGTTTACAGTGTCAACACACATTGGATTTTGCCCAGATGCATGACTGTAGACAGGCATTTCTTGTTAAATGTTGAGCAATCCGAAGAAGAAAATATGGTTCCAAAAACAGGTTTCATGCCTCAACTTTTTGGAAAAATAAAAGTTTAATTACACGCTGCGATCACTACTGCAGCCTGTCTGATGTCCTGGCCATACTTTTGTCACATGGAATCTAACACTATAATTTAATGACCATTTTTCCTCCGTCACAGCTACAGACCCTCCACTACATCTGTTTCAATCATTTTGTCGTTTTTCTTCCCCCCCTCTGAAGACGGCAGCACTTCAAAGACCAAGTGACCGCACGTGAATTAAAGTTTCCTACTCGCGTGTGCACATCCGAGGGGCCCACAGAACGCTGAACTCCTCTAACTGGTTTCAGATGGCAATGTTTGCCCAAGGCCGTCACCAGCGTCGGTGTGGAAGTGTGGCGAGGCTAATCATAGTGAGGGACAGGGAGGCAGCTCCCCATCCTGAGGTCCCGGGCACCAGGCTGGCGGTCGACACGGCGTGTGGTCCCAGACCCCCGGATGCACCTGTGCCCTTGGACAGTGAAAGTGGAGACACCCGCAATCTGATTATGAGTTCAATTACTTCTTCTTGCGCCCCCCCAAAAAAACTAGCTCTCTAACAAACGTGTCATATAAAAGTTGCGAGGGAGCTACTCTCGTGGTGACGCATTTACAGCATATAAATACCTTTGACCAATGGTGCAAGAATGCTCGAACCAATAAAAGCTTTGCTTCCACGGTAGCACACTCTCTTAAACTTGAGCGACAACGCCATGACTTATGAACTTCTGCACTCTCCAAAAACCATTGGAACAGTGCTTTGTGATGGTACCGGGTCACTTGGGAGGCCATTGAACAATGTTCCTTGCCTGTCTGATCAATTACACATTCTCTTTGTCTCTTTGTCGTTACAGGCCCAGTGACGCGGTTGCCTGCAAAGACTCAAATTTACTACCTCGCCAGACGAACGTCCATTGTCATGTACTAACTCGGGAATTGAGCGGTGGCAGAGGAAGTACGGAGACAGGAAACTGCTGCCACGGTCAAAGTCAGTCATCAGCAACGCACCGTATTGTATAGTTTCGACAGAAATGGTCAACATCGCCCTCAGTGTTTATAATGTAATGCCGCCACACAGTCTCCTCTGTCTGTCTGTGTGGGGGCCGAGTAATAATTGCCGGTGTGGATTCAGTTTTGGGTTACAGAAATCAAATAAACACAAAGAAATCTGTGTCTATTCAATTAAAGGGAAGGAGGACCACCGCTCTTGAAAACATGGTGGATTTTGCTTTTCAAGTTGAAGAGAACATTTAACACTTATTTATTTATTTCATTTTTTCAAATTGACTTTCAAAATTTGGGCTGAAATACTCATCGTGCGTATGAGAAATGTTCACAGGTCGAAAACAACTGCTCCCAAATTTCCAGGCTAGCCATCGAAATCCAGAGAGACATTTCGTCGCAGGGATTTGGTCAACTTTATAAACATGTAAACACAAATGGTGATGACATGGGCTCAACTTTGTTTTGGACCATAATTGCACACATTAAGGAGCCGTGATGACATTTACAAATCAACACGGTTCAAACGAATGGGAAGAGCAAAACATGAATTGTGCAATATAGTCATTGTGAGCATGTTTATGAGGGCACAGGTTACAATTAAATACAATTTTGAGGGACCAGACTGCTTAATAACGCGATGACCGAATTTAAAAGCAAAAACTAAAGCACTCACTCTGGCATGTTCCTTACCAGAAGAATAGCAATTAAAATGTTTTTGAAAAAACATGACCTTATGTGGTGTGAACAAAACATAGCCAGTATAAATTATTGCAAAAGAAGGTGTGAAAGGGGAATACAAAAATAAATAAAATCTGATTTGAAATTCTAAAGTAAGTCTCTGGCATTTTCTTCAATTCAAACCGCAGTTTTGACAAACTGTTCAATTAAGCGTGGCCCTTTGTGATGACATCACTGAAGAAAGTAGACCAAGATCAAACCAGATCACAATTGAATGTGCTAAGACAAGTGAAAGATGACTTAAACTCAGAACTCAGGCGTCAATTATGCAGGTAAAAATGTATCGACACACCAGTCTGCTGAAAGGCTACTACGGCAGTGAATACGCATTACGTATTAACGTGATAATGGCCAATTTGAATTTTTAGGACAAAGATTGACGTTGTCAATATCGCCACAGCGCTTCTTGGTTTCATATACAAACCGTGAGAGAATTGTTCTAAACTTGTAAACGACATTTATGCGCTTTGTTCCTGACATGCCTTCACACGCTTGTTTGAAAAGACTGAAGAAATACGATCAGCAAGAAAAGTGCAGATAACGGCGACATACCTTGTTAGATGCCATGTCACTGACAGAGCGGTAGGTCTGGATGGTCTCCAACTGGTCCAGACACCAGTCCAGCTCCTCCATGGTCTCCATAGCAAGCTTCTGGTAAGACTCATCTGCCAACAGACACATGGGCACGTAGTCAGGGCCCAAAGGATCTAAATCCATGTTGGAACCCCCTGGCACCATGCACGGAGGTCCACGAGTCCCAGAATGGCTTGATCTTCTGGTGGACTGGCCAGCTGAACACCCGGGAGATGCAGCGGAAGATGGGGAGTTGTGCACACAGAACTCCTTCATCTTGTTGCACTGCGCCACCTCAGAAGGTTCCGGATAGTCCGACTCTCACACAAACCGAGGCTACAGTTAGTCTTTGCTGACTCGCTCAGTAGCCCCTTTCTCTCCATAGCCCTCGCTTTCACGCACAGCCGCGGGGTCTTCAAACCCCCTCCCGCTCGGACCGCTCCCCCCACCCCTTCTCAGACTCTCAGTCGTCGGCTTAGCCAGCTCAACGTGTCGTTCTACAAAACCGGCAGCGTGCAAAGCAGGCAGTATACTGCCTCCTGCAGTTGGTATATTGTCCCCGAGCCCAAAACGGCCCCGAGTCGTTCCAACACACAAATGGTTTGCTCAGCACATGCAGCTGCAGACCGCTGGGCTGCAAAATAGTGATTTGGGGTGAGCCTAACCTTCCGGATTATCTGCTTCTTTTAGCCAAACACATCACTATTTTACTAGATAACTACTTTCAATAATTTGATGCACTTTGACAGCTGCTTCACCTCCTAATATGTTTTTCCCTAAAGCACAGATGGCTTCAACTTAAACTGCAGCAAGAACTTCCGTCACGCCAACTAGCTTCACAAAATGCCTCTCTCCTCTCTGAACCTCGAGGAGGAGGAAGAAGAGGGGGGAGGGGGGGGACACACACACATTATAGCAGACATCAAGCCCTGTTTGCACAAGTAACACAAGAGGCAAACTTTGACTCTGCTGTTGGAAGGAGGCCAAACCAGGACCAAGCTATGTGCCAAGAAACCAAAGTAGGCCTACTTCCTATTTGAGCCTGAACTTGCATAAAAGATGGAGCGGAATTGATAGAAGGGAGAGTGACTGCAAAAGGACAATCAAAGCTGCCATTCACGTGACTAGGAAAATACAGACAGATTCTCAGAATCACTGAGATGATGAAGTGCGAAGGGAGCAAATTAAGCATCTACATAGAGAATATTTGACGGGGGGAATGTTGATTCAACAAATTTGCACACATCTGGATTTCCCCACCTTCCTTTTTCCTTGAAAAAGACCCATCGACCTCATAAGCGTCACACATGGAATAGATTTACCCCATCTGCTTAGCACAACAAGACAGCCAGCATGCTGCTCCCCATTTTACGTCACTATAGTAGATCAAAGCGCTTCAAAGCGCCGGATTGGCATACACACGCTGAACCCGGCCGGGCCACCAAACAAAGAAGTTCAATGAAATCTCAATGCGCACGTGTGCTGCTGAGGAAACCTAGCACTCTTGGAATGTATTGCGAAAGAGAACCAAGAGTCAGATGCTTTGATATGGGCTCACATTTGGACAATCATGCCTCATGAAGGTGTAAGACGATGGCTTCTTAGAAATATTTGCCCTAACCTGGGAATCCGAAGCACCCTCGGTTACGAACTACCGGTCACCGAGCTCTGTGGCCGAACTATTTCCGACAATCAAGGCATCCAAGTCGTATAAAAAGTCAGCGGCAGAGAGGCGAAAATGCAGCATCAAAGCCATTTATGCAAAAAGCGGCTGCGAGCTGTTGAAACTCGGTATGCCCAAATGTGCGGAGAGGTCTCGGTCCCTGCGCCGCCAAGAAGGTGCAACCGCATCCTGCTCTCGTTCCCTTCAGTCAGAGCGCACACAGACGGGCAGTTAAACAGGGTCATGAAATATCAAAGGCTTGGCTCGTCGAATAATATCCGGGTCATTTTCATCGTTCGTCTGAAAGGCTGCCGAACGAATATTCATTAGTGTTACGACTGCAAAACGTTTGCCTTTGGTTTGATAAGTGAACTCGACCTCCAGAAATGATTCACGAAGTATGAGCAGCTGTACCTGTCAAGTACACTACATGTCATGCTGTGTGTTGACTAAATATTTGGCTTTTTGATCATTTCGCTTTCCAATGTTGTGTTTTAAGTTTTGCTTTGTTTCCCTGTGTCTCCTGTTCGTACCGTCGTCCCTGCCTGCTCATTATGTCTTTGTCCTCGTCACGGCAGTCGTCTGAGCACATTCCCGCTGGAGTCTGGAATCTAACCTTGAAGGTGGGAGACGAGGGAGAGGCCTGCTGTCACGCTGCGTGTTTTGTTCCTATTTTGGTTTTTAGTTGGAAATGCAGATGATTTCCCTTTCCAATTTAGTTTTGGCTTGTTTTCCTGGGAGCGTGTCACGCCCAGGTGTGCCTCGTTGTCTCGTCCGTCTGTTTGTGGTTATTTCCGCTTTCATTCAGTCTCGCCTCTTTGTCCCACGTCGCCCGTCGTCGGTGCTGGTCCGTTCCTCGTGTTTCTTTGTATTTCAGTTCTTTTGAGTGTACCCTGCACTCCTGCCTTTCCTTGCTTGCTCGCTGCGCTGCGCTCGGGGGCCACCTGCCTTTCGCCTGCATCCCACCACCACAAACACCCCCGCCCCCCGACCGTGACAGTATAATCTAGAGCTGAATCAAATTGTCTGTATTAAGAACAGAACACATGAATAATTGTGGACATGGAACTTTTTTGGTGGGGGGGGGGGGGGGGGGGGAATATGAAAAGTAATGAAAATAGAGGCAGCTTTTCCTCTTTGTTAATCTCTTAATGTAAAATCTTCCAAAAAGCAGTCTTCCAGTCGAGACTAAATCTGAAAATCCCTTGAAGTCATAAAGTATGAAGAATGTTATCGTCTTGGCCACTGTGTGCGGTTCCAGATGAACATGTCTCAGGTTTTGAGACAGGATTGAAAGCTACCTGCACTGACATATCTCACCGTCACCAGTCATAAGTGGCGTGTGACGCACGTTCAGCTTGCGAAACCTACACGCAGATGTAGTGTGGGGTACTTTTCCAGCCTGTTTTTTTTTTTCAATGAATTTTTTTCATCTGCGCGTCCTAACGCCTTGGCCATATGCGGACGGCTGCGATGAGGACAACAGGCCTCAGTGTGCAGACACACTCTGTCTGCCTCCCCACTCGCTCCTATAGGGCCACAGACCAGCCTCTGTGAGCGCCATCGACAGCACTAACAACACTGGCTGGGCTAAAACATCCCCCCAAATCCATTCCTGGCCAAGACACCTTCCGCTCTCATCCGCCTCACACTGCCCCTCTCTGTGCTCAACCTACCCCCCAAACCTGTTTCCTTGGCTGTCTGGCCGAAGTGTGGTTTGCAAAACTGCACCGCCTTATCCGTTTTGCCACATTGTGAAGACTCGCAGCCAGCAGCAACAGCAGAAGACGATTCCTTTAATGTTATATAAGGGACGATAAAACTACTGGTGCAATAACATGTAACCGGCATTAAAAGCTGGTTGGGAGGAAGGAAACTTTTATCAGTAACTAGCAATTTACAGGACAGATATGAAGTTGATGTGGAACTTGTGAGTAATGTTGACTTTATGCATGCTTATCTGACTTGTCAGGAAATAATATGTCCCGTTAGGCTTGAGTCACCGGTTAGCGCCGACCTATTATGTACGCAAACGCACATTGGTCATCGTGATCTCATGACATTGTGTGAAAGAAAGAGACAAAAGAGAAAGAGGTTCGAGCCCAATCGGACACCAATATGTGCAATCATGTTCCGTTTTGCTTTTGACTTCTCACTACACGCGGTGCTGACACACAAGTGACTGAGTACGAAATCGCTTTATCGTAACTGATGTACGGAAAATGAGGATATTTTGAGCTGAGTGGTTAACTGTGTGGAGTAGAAAAATACAATACAAATAAATACAGTCGTTGGAAATTGGATTTATGACTTTGTAGTTAATTGAGATCATTAGTTCCAGGGTTAAACTATTGCCGTTGTAAAACATTAGACTGTACGGGCAATGTTTAAAGTAACCTTGTTAACCGGCATATAACTGTCAAATGTGTAGTGTAGTGTCGTGTAGTGTGATTTCATTCAAAAAACAAAAAACCCATTCCTCTTACAGCTCACTTATTACTTTTTTCTTTCTTTCACAAAAGTTTAAAAAGAAGTCAAACAAAGTAACCAACTGAATAAAGGCACCGTGTCTCGTATGCATGTCTGTGCAACTTGTTAGGGAAGGAAAATGACATCAGGCAGATCTAATTATGTTTCATAACGACATTTCTATCCACATATTATTCTTCATAGTGGTTTGCTGTGACCAGTTTGGTGATTTGATGTGGATTTAGCATGTTTTAGGTGGCTTATTCTTTGAACTGAATGTAGGGCCTTGTGCGAGTATGTTACATTGTTGTTACGTTAACACTTGTTTCCCTTTTGACAGCCATTTGCGGAGCGAATTGTCCAGTTAACAAAGGACGAGAGTTGATCCAATAATCGGGCTCAACTAACAGATGCGCAGTGTAGCTTATTTCCTTTGTTTTGCATTCATGATAGCAGTTGAATTCCAGTTTAGGTGTCCATTTTTAAAAAGGTGAGAGGTGAAATGAAAATACCACGAAAGCATTTTGCATTCAGCTCAATACCAAAACTCTTATCGACATTTTATCCTCTCTTAATAACAACCCTGAATTTTGATGAGGTAGTTTACGATTGTGACATAATCTCTTCACCTATCAAAAGTAAAGACTCGAGTCGTTATGCAAACACGCACACGCACTTCATCAAGGCCTGTTTGACGACCCTCTAACAATTGCGCCATGGAGCTTTGTTGGCACGGGACAGCTTGAGGGATGGGCCGCAACAAGGTTTATGACTCTGCTGACGTCAATGACATAATTCAAATACTTAACCGAGCTGCAGCTTCCAGCCCTCAGGATCCTCTCCTTTGGCCGTGAGCCTGGAAAACCTGAAACGGATTCTTGCCGCGCACACGGATTTGAGGAACCGTTCCAGACTAAACTGGACTCGGGTGGCCTGTGAGACAATGACTGGACAAATACATTCTGGTCATCTGTGAGTGATGCATAAAAAGCCATTTTCTTGTGTTGATTTGAATGTCAAGGAGAAAAGTATCCACTGAAACATCGAGACCTTCTTTGGCTTGTGTTGATTGTTTGTCCGAAACATGAACCTCTAAAGGCATCCTACAAATATCAGTCAAAATGTCGTCTGGGAACAAATGACTGACTAGTTGCGCTTGAGCTCCCAACTCCTGTGACAACAGGCAGTTAATGTTACAGATAGCCGTCACAGATTAGTCATAAGTGACGGTCAAGCGCGTCATAGCCAAACTTTGCAAGAAATATAACACAGAGCAAAGCCTATAATCTGAAACGGTCAGGGAAGAGTGAGCCCTTTGTAGGCCGCTGGGCTCACGGGACCGAGTTTGATGGGGTCAAGATGCTGTGCGGTGAAAAACTGCAAACTCACATGCCCAACACTTGAGTCGTCCTCCATTCAGCGGTGCTGGCTGATAGCGAAATCATTGACAGCGACCTGAGCCCCAAGTGCAGCTCGTGACTGTTGTTTATTTCAATGCTCCCATATCAAATCTGATTTTCGCGGTTAAAAACGGAGGAGCCATCCCTTTCTCCGTTCTCCATGTATTTATACGCCATCCCTTTAAGACTGCGACGGGTGCATTGGATCTTTTAGCACTATTGGGGGATCGGTTCTATGGAAACACAAATGCAAAACAGGAAAAATCTGTTCTCCCTTTTCCGTTCAGGCAGATGAGAGAATGAGACAGAAAGGAGCGCAAAGGAACAATCGCTATTATTCAGCAGCGGGTGTGAGTTCTTTGTTTGCTCAGACGTATCTGATGACGCGAAAAAAGGAGACCGCATTCAAAACAGAACTCGAAAGTGTGACGGGTTTGTCCTATTTTCCTGATCTTAACAGCGAGCTGCATTCCTCAGCAATGGCAGAGAAAAGTTCAAGGTTGTGAGACGTGAGGAGGAGACAATTACAGACTTGCAGTTAGTTGTCTTGTTTTTTTCCTGCCGCGGGATGCTCCTGCAGCAGCTCATCTGTGATAAAAGGAAGTTGAGCGCGACCTCTTTGAAGGCCTCGCTGACGTCAATCGGGCTCGCAGAACCAGCGCGGCAGGAAACAATGCCCGTACCTCCCTCCTCCTTTGCTCTCAACCGTACTTTTCCTTTGTCACTTGACACTCTGAATCTAAACCTTTGCTTTTTTAGACCAAATGTTCCCTTTACATGGTGAATGGTTATCTTTTGGCTTATCTTTCAAGAATTTACTTGTATTGTCATTACTTTTTGAACATGCATTCATCCATTTTGTATTCGGTTTGTCCTCATTCGGGTCACAGGTGAGCCGGAGCCGATCTCAGCTGTCTTTGGGCCAGAAGGCGGGGCATGCCCAGAACTGATTGTCAATCAATCGCAGGGCACGGACAACCGTCCGTCCACACTCATATTCGCACCTAAGGACAATTTACAGTCTTCAGTTCATTAAGCTACCGGGCATGTTTTTGGAACGTGGGAGGAAGCCGGAATAGCCGGAACAAAACAAAAAAAAGCCAGGCAAGCACGAGGAGATCAGATAGAGTCCACACACGAGCTGGAAAACCAGACGCGACATTTAGACGCGCGTCTAAATTGATTCATACGCAATGTTCGACACTTTTTGTTAATTAGAATACTCCCAAGTTAGGGGGAACCCTTTACAAGGGTTCAAAAGCATGCTTCTGCTCCGAACAAATTACCCAAGGGTAAGAATAATTACACGAAACTTAAATAAAACGTAAGCAACAATTAAAATGGTGAATACTTTTCATGAAAAAGGATCTCACACATACCTCCCTTAAAGCCTGAGAACAACTTCTTGGGCCAAGTCATGCTTCTACCAAGGTAAACACCCTTCTTGAGACTTCAAATGATGGGAATTTTGTGTACAGATGGATTGTGATCATTTCAATCTGGAGCAGAGCATTGTCACGCCATGAGCTGAGCTGACTTTGTAATTCTTGGACGTGTCAGACTCAACAAGTCACACCGCATGCACAACCCCAATTCCAATGAAGCTGGGACCTTGTGTTAAACATAAATAAAAGCAGAAAACAATTGGCTGGCAACCAGCTCAGGGTGTACCCCGCCTCCTGCCCGAAGATAGCTGGGATAGGCTCCAGCGCGCCCGCGACAATTGTGAGGAGAAGCGGCTTGGAAAATGGAATGGATGGATGAACAATGATTTGCAAATCATGTTCAACCTATATTGAATTGAATACACTACAAAGACAAGATATTTCATGTTCAAACTGACCAACTTTGTTGTTTTTAGCAAATAATCATGAACTTAGAATTTTATGGCTGCAACACGTTCCAAAAAAGCTGGGCCAGGGTCACGTTTACCACTGTGTTACATCACCTTTTCTTTGAACAACAGTCAATAAACTTGAGGACACTAATTGTTGAAGCTTTGTAGGTGGAATTCTTTCCCATTCTCGCTCGATGTACAGCTTCAGCTGTTCAACCGTCCGGGGTCTCCGCTGTCGTATTTTACGCTTCATAATGGGCCGCAGATTTTCAACGGGAGACAGGTCTGGACTGCAGGCGGGCCAGTCTCGTACCCGCACTCTTTTATTACGACGCCACGCTGTTGTAACACGTGCACAATGTGGTTTTCATTGTCTTGCTGAAATAAGCAGGGGCGTCCATGAAAAAGGCGTTGCTTGGATGGCAGCGTATGTTTCTCCAAACCCGTCTCTACCTTTCAGCATTAATGGGGCCTTCACAGATGAATCAGGGCACCCACCTGTTCCCAATGAGCCTGTTCACCTGTGGGATGTTCCAAACAGATGTTTGATGGGCATTCCTCAACTTGCTTCGTCTGTTTTGCCACCCGTCCCAGCTTTTTTGGAACGTGTTGCAGCCCTAAAATTCTAAGTTAATGAGTATCTGCTAGAAACAATAAAGTTAATCAGTTTGAACGTGAAATATCTTGTCTTTGTCGTGCATTCAATTGAATATAGGTTGAACATGATTTGCAAATCATTGTGTTCCGTTTTTATTTATGTTTAACACGACGTCCCAACTTCGTTGGAATTGAACTTGTAAGATGAAGCCTTCCCCAGTTACCACATGGCTCTGATAAGGTCATCAAGTGCGCTGCCATCACAGACAGGAAGAGTGTGGAACTTACCTGACAAACAGACTTGAGTGACAGAAGGCTGATTTGCAGCAGGAGACCTCCTACAATTAGACATCAACAGGTCACAAAATATACAAATAAGCCACCCAAATGTACAAGAAAAGAAATGGAATATATTTTGAGTGATCATTTTTTTCCCCGCTCACTGAATTACTGTTGCATAGTATTGTGAAAGGAGGCCATTCCTCCCTCCCAGCAAAACAGTTACAATAAAGCAATGTAGTATTCAACAGTAGATTCAACATTACCAGAAAACAGTGCTTATAGTTATGTCAAATTGTACACTTCGTGTAAATAGAGGTGTTCTTCTGCATTAAATGTTTTTGATACAGTGGCGCCCCCAAGTGAGATACATTGGCATCTTCAAAACATCATTCTATCCATTTCCCGTACCGCTTATCCTCTCACGCGGGTCGCCGGCGTGCTGGAGCCGATCCAAAGCTATCTTCGGGCGAGAGGCGGGGCGCACCCTGAACCGGTTGCCAGCCAATCGCAGGGCACGTGTATACAAACAACCATTCACACCTTCGGGCAATTTAGAGTCGTCAATTCACCTACCATGCACGTTTTTGGGATGTGGGAGCAAACCGGAGTACCCGGAGAAAACCCACCCAGGCACGGGGAGAACATGCAAACTCCACACAGGCGGGGCCGGGCTTTGAACCCCGGTCCTCAGAACTGTGAGGCAGATGTGCTAACCAGTAGCTCACCGTGCCGCCACCTTGAAACCACTTAAACTATAAAGATGTCTCTTCAGACGAGGTCGAAAAAAACTTGACTCACTTATTAGATGCACATTGCACATTCGTCAATGTGGTGAAGTTATTCCTGACAGTCCGAAGGCTTGCCAGAACCTGGAAAGACAATTGCAATGGATGAGAAGCGGGAATTGTAGATTAAACCCCCAAATAAATCAATAAAGAACGAACGAACGAACGAACGAACCCAAATATTCGAGCAATTCTGTTTTTAAGTGTCAAGCGGCATACACAGGAATATTTTGTTTTGCTTTCATGACATTATGCAGCGAACGGCAACTAAAAGCTGGGATTGACTATTATTGCATCAACGCATCGTTTTTATACACTTGCTTGTCGTGTTCAGGGTCGCAATCCCCGCTGACATCTGGCGAAAGGTCGACCACACCCTGTACTGCTTGCCAATCGATCACGGGGCACAGAGAGAGACGAGACAGCTAAGCGCACTCACATTCATTTTGAATTTCAATTCAAATTGAAGTCAGGCGAGCGAACCATGAGACGATCGCTGATTGATATTATTTCAAAATGGTTTTTAATACATAGAACCAGTTTAAAATAGAAAATAAGAGTGAATTGACATCATATTATTCATTATCTTTTTATCGTTTTTTGTTTTTTTACCGACACAATTCAATTTCATAATACAATAATGTGAGTCAAAAAGGTAAAAGCGAACAATTACAGCTGAAATTGAACTGGAAGCCACTAGGGGGCACAAACGTTACCGTTGGCGTCAATGCTACAGTTGCACATCTACAAAGGGCTCAGAGGGAATACTTGCTTATGCACATCTTACTTACCTGAGCAAAAGGAGTCACTATCAAGTCCTCCCCGTGGCTAAAATCAGAGGCAAAAAACATTCATCCAAGAACATGATGGCGGTGGACGGCGGTCGACACCCTCAATGACAACTCACAGTTCTCCAACGATGGAAGAGTTCCGAGAAAGCGACTTGGGGGACAATTCGTAGTCGCTGTCGGAGCGGTAGAGGAAGGACTCTCGGCGCTGGCCCTGGCCGGCCAGATTGGGATGAAGAACCAAGCCCGAACCCGGGGACGCTTGTGGATCTGAAGGACTACAGCGCAACGATGGGCCATTCTCTCCCTCCAAGCTGAAGACGAGAAAAGATCGTGATCTCATCATCTCCACGTTTGTGAAGAAATCTGTGTCGTTAGCCACTGCCGGAAGCTGCCGTCTTGTGCAACATTCTCCCAAATCCCATCTAGTAAAGAGATGCTTGGATAAACTCAGCCGTCCGTCCTTGACCTAGATTACAAACGCAACTATTTTGCTCATTCAATACACGTTTTGCTGGTCAAACAGCTCTGCCTCCCTAACATGATGCCTGTGACATCTTTGTTCGTTCACACTTGCTCATCAATGGTAATCACCAAAAGGGGTCATTTATGTTTTGCTTCAACAATTATTTATATTTTCCCACTGCTTTTCCCCAGTCGCAACACAGTGACAGCTACAATCTGCCCCCTGAGAGGCCGGCACCAGCTAGTGTGTAATCACATGATCAGGTCAGAGGGGCTGGTATAGGGTGAAAGGTCAAAGTAATGATGCAGCGCAGAAGGTACAGATGAAATGAGCTATTAATTAGAAATAAAGACAAATTCCAATTTAAACTTGGACAATACGCGGGCAATGCTTTACAATACTGTTGTGTGCGTGTGATGTAATTTAAAATGACATTGAAAAGGCTGACATTGATACACACACGCACACGCATACACAGCTTTGGCAAGCATACCCTGTACCCAACCAAATGACATTGGCCATTTTTAATCAAAGCCCTTTGCGCCATTTTTCCACGCAGACTAATTCGTATGTGATGATGCACAGCAGCCACACACCCCTGCCAAACAAGATCCGATTCAAGCCAAAACTCCCATGCGGGACAGACTGCGTCATCTACGTTTCATTTCACGTCATCTAAATCCCAATTTGACACATTCGCACGATGCTTTACCAATGTAATCTGCTAATCTCCGACTGACAGGATACCGTGGTTTATTTACAAAGTGACATTTCTGACAAAACGCCATCAGGTTTTTCTACGATTGTGTGCTGCAGTTGCCAAAACAAGAGCACACACAACTATGCAAATAGAAAACAAACGCAACAAGCTTCAGTCAAGTCTCACCTGGGAGCCGAGAGGTGAGCTTCCCTGATCGTCTCCTCGCTGAAATCAAAAGTACCCGGCCACTCAAAATCTAATATATATTTACACACACACTCGACTGCACACAGCGTGTGCGGAGTAGAAATGCATAATGTGGTGGCAAACCGATGAGTGTTTGCGAATGAACATTGAATTAACAGCCAATGTGTTCATTCGACAGCAGTGCAGGTACAAATACGTCAAATAAACTGCACTTAACTTCAGTCGATTTTTCAGCTATCTGTACTTTACCCGCATCTTGACGTTTTGGCATTTGCAAATTCACAGTTTGGATTTTCTGTTTTTTAGAACCTATTCTCCATTATTTGGTGAGAAGCTGACCTATTTGCTGTTTTGTGCTCAGTCCAAAGCATGAACAGTAAGTTAACATCTGATCGAATCTTGCCACTGAGGAACTTCTGAAGTGATTTGAGGAGCTTCATTTAGACAAACGTACTCCTTTGCCACCATCCTGTGGCCTCAAAAGTACAGTAGAAACCTTTTTTGAGGGGTTGTCAATCACAATTAGTGGCAGGAATTAGTCCCTGTACCCCGCGAATACGAATGACGACCAGATTTAATGCATTTGAAAACAGATGCCTGAACTTTCTACGCATTACTTTATCAAAACAGGCTCATTAGTTTTTTAAACCTTCGCAGATGTAAAATGGTGGTAAATACAGAGCGGTAAGGTCAAGCACTTTTAAGATCTTGATTGACCGATTGAGATCTTGGGATTTCTGAGGTTGTGGGCTACAAGCGTTATTTGTGGCAACTGTCTTGTGGCAGCCTAAAGAACACTTCTAACAGGTTCTTGCGTTCAAAAATTCTCGTCTAATCTGAAAAAAAAAAAACATGACAGGTGAGGAGTATTTTTTTCAGTTGTTATCATTAGTTAATTTAGAATTTGTTGTTAGTGTGTTCACAACGTTAGCAAAGCTACAGGAACACGCTTCAGTAGCATGTCAAAGTGTCAATGCTTTTTCTTCTCAGTAAGAGCACGATGCAAGTGCATAAAAGAGGGAAACCTTTTTTGTATGCAGAGTTTTTTTTTGTTGTCAAAACTGGTTTTGTATATAATTAACTAAACCGTAAAAGTTCATTTTTACTTTGTTCATGCTCGTGAAATAGAACTTGCCGTAAGAAAATGGTTTCCAAGTTTGTGTGGTATCAGGAGAAAATGCAAATGCCAGAAGAAGGAAAAAAAAAAAAGCAAAACTTGATTTGAATACTGTCAGACATCATTTGCATTTTCGATCAGCAGAGTGGAACCTTTTTTTGGGAGTGGACAAATATCCTTTGGATACTTTGAAATATAAACTGTTATCATATTGTAACCCGGTCAAAAGTTGCGCAACCCAGACTGCTGCCCAACAACAAGCAGGGCAAATGTGACCCCTGACCTTTACTCCAGCGACATGGAAGCCAATGTTTTTTAAAAAGTGTTAAGTGAAGGCGAGTGCTGCACAGATGAAAGCAAAAGACAACATGTGACGAACAGAAACATACCCCCCCCCAAAAAAAGAAAAACAGTTCAAAGCAATTTATAAATATCGAGATAGGATGATAAGGAGGAGCTTTGATCTGTTTGTGCACAAGACTATAAAGCATTTGTAATAAAGCGGGACGTCCAATTGCCCTGTTTTGAAACCGAAGGCACCACAGCGGCTCCTTTTGCAAATCATCATTTAATGGTACAACAATCTTCTTTGTTTTGTGTCTCAAAAGTCACCGCGCGCTTTGAAAAAACCTCGGTCGTTTTGTGGTTGAGACACAGCTGCGCTCAACTCCCAAGATGATCTCCCAAGTGCTTTTGATCGTAATACTAAAAGCCTCACCTGTTGGGGTCAGCCTTTGTGATGTCAATCCGGGGGAGAGAAGCAAGAGGTAGACTTGTCGGCCTGGTGCGAGTCACCGGGTCTTCCTCCGGGGATCGCAAACTTCCCCTTTCCCTGTCCTTCTCGGCCTGTCGCCATGACAACGGTGGCAGCTGCAGGTTGCCAGAAAAGCGCCGATGGACTTTGCACACCTCTACTGCGAGGGTGCCGCCCGAGGGAAATTGCCCCGCAGAAGGATCCTTCTTCTCCTTACAGACAACGACAACATAACCGCAAATTGGTGCTTTTGACATTTAACATGTACAGGAAAAAAGAAAGCTCAAACCTCGGAAAATGAAATTCCAGATAAATTGTTCCGCATAAGGATGAAATGGCAAACCTGCATTGATGAGTCCTGTTTCATGTTTTCTAGCCTCTACCATATATTGTAGTTTTCAATTTCTTAAGCAAATAAGAATGTGACAAATGTGGTGTGCACATGTTTCAGTCTTCCTGCGTAAATACTTTGTAGAGCTGCACTGTGCTGCAATTACCGCCGCAACTATGTCTCCACCAGCTTTGCGCATCTAGACATTGAAATTGTTGCCCATTCTTCAAGCTCAGCCAGATTGCATGGAGAGCGTCTGTCATTTGTTTTGATGTTCTGTTTTAAGAAAAATTTCCTTATTGCCAATCAGAATCAGAACCAGAATCATCTTTATTTTATTTTTTTTTATGTCCAGAAAACACACCAGGAATTTGTCTCGGGGAGTTGGAGCCGCTCTAGTACGACAACAAGACGGTCAATTGACAGAGGACACTTTGGAGACAGAAAGACATTGACAAAACCAGTCACTGAGCAATGAAGGGTTCCAAGTTATCTGGTAATGCCGGGACAATTTATTTTCTTTTATTTGACCAATGTGCAAAAAGGTGCAGAGTCCTCGAGCAATTAGAGCAGTAATATGGCGAGAGTCCGGTGCAATGAGCATTGTGCAAAGGGCGCCGAGACTTCAAGGAGCGGATGCAAGTTTAAAGTGACTCCGGGATTGAGGTTTGTTTTTATGATTACAATCTTCAGTAAATATTATTCTTATTATTATGTTATACTTTACATTACTGACTGATGCTAATTGAATCGTAATGTTCTGTACATCACAAAGTGAGTTACCCAGCCTCCAAAACCGGTGCATAAGTTGCTGTTGGCAATGAACAGATGTATCTGTTAAATAACTGCTGTTGGTCCATATTTACTAAGTTTAATGAAATAATTGTGACAGCATATAAAGGGTAAGAGTTGAAAGAACAATTTGTAAGAGCCAAACGAGCGAGTAGCAAGTGAGAAGGGCTAATAAGTCACTTTGGAAGAGAAAAAAAATACAGTCATTGGCATGAAATACACGTGATTTATAAAATATCTAATAAAAATTGCCTTGATGTAATTTTGAAAATGAGGACAGGAGGTTGGAGGTCTGCTACTTTCTGGGAGTCATTCTGCTGACTTTGCAGCAGCGCCTCCTTGGAAATGCAATCGGTCTGATGTATCGGGCCTGTTTTGGTATCGTATTACTTCCATATCCAGGGCAAAAGGCGAAGATTGAGCCTCGGGATACAAGCCCTGTTTCCGGAAATATCTGTTTCCACTGAGAACCAATTTTCAAAACACATACGCTTGAAAAATAGCCTCATCAATATTTGACTGTGTCGGAATTGACTGTTGATTGCGTGACGGTCATCCAATTCTAGTTCTGTACTTGATTGATCCCTCGGTTCAAATGGCAGCCGCTGGAGAAAATGTTACAATTTTACTTGAATTCTTTCCCTGCCTTTATGCCAACCAGGAGAAGGTAACATGGTTTTGTATTTGATTACCTTAAAATACAAAACATCGAAACATTGAGAGACCCTTTTGATCATCGCTCAGTTGAAAGGCAGAGCATGCTGAAATGGACCAAGTGATGGAGATGAAAAGAGCTTTCTTGGCGACAAAGCCGAAACAACTCTGATGCTCTTTGGGATAGTTCCAAAATCATTTTGGACGAAGGCAAACATTAATGGAGCGAAGCGCTCACAGGAAGCGCCGATGTGGCGCCTCAATCTTTGAATATCACAATTGCAGAAGAGATTTTCTGAATACAACGCTGACATAAATGCATATAGACTAGTTTTGTGGACGGATGGGTTTTAAGCTAAGATAAGCATGATGGTCCTAATCGGTAAAACTACTCTTCGTTTCTCTATCAAGGTTGCTACCTTTAACCGTGAAAAAAACCTTGCCTCTTGATACAAATGTTTTCGGAATTTGTTTGATAAAAGAGACAAACGGAATGGATACAGCCATAAAGTCTGATGGGAGCCAGACACAGGAGGGAATTGTAACCTGTCAAAGCTTTGAGGTCCCACTGGACAATGTCAAAGTCAAACAGGATCGTAGTCATAATAAACGCAGAGGAGTTGAGAAGAAGCAGATGGGCCTCTCTGTCACGAGCTGTCCTTCTTCCTCGTACGTTTCCATTCAGTCGGTGCCCAAATGTCATCCTGGCGTGGGCTGGCTTTTAACGCTCTTTGTCCTCTTTCCGCCTCACTCAATCATCTTCATAACACACACACACACACACACACTCACGCACGTGCACGCGCGCACCCGCGCCCACCCGCACACACTCACACAGACACACACTTCACCACTTTGTGCGTTATTGTGTGTGCAGTAGTCATGTTTTTGAGTGACAAACTACACACGGACACGCCGACTCATCCTGCCTGGATGTGTCCTAAGACTGCCTCCGTAGAAAACACTTTGAGAGTGACAACAAACATTTTGAGTCATAATGAATCTTTTAAACAACATCACAACTGGGCCGTGGAACGAAAGTATCGTGGATCAATGGATGCTTGTTGCACAGGCGACTAAGGAGAAGAAGGAATACTTACATCTCCCGAAGTGACTCCTTGAACACTGCGACTTTTCTTCATCATGAGCCGCTTTCAGCACCACGGTTTTTTTCTTTTTTTTTTCTTCTCCTGCTTTGAAAATACCACCAACACACCTGCACATGGGGAGGGTGAATAAAAACTGTTATTAGTTATTGCTCTCTCTATGTAGTAGTAGTTTTCCAACTACGCTGAAGGACACCAGCTTTTAATTCAGACTTTATTACCTCTGTCATTGCCATAGTGAGCCCATGTCACCGACTTGATTGGGCAATAACATTGGTGGACCTGTGTGCTTACGAAAGAATCTGTGGCAATGTTACTGTTCAGCAGCAAGAACGGAGCAAAAATAGAACAAAAAAGTAACTTTGTTACTTACAATAATAATAATAATTGAGTTATGATATTTGAAGATTGTATGTTTTGAAATGATCCGTGCAAATGTACTTGGGGTCTTATTGCCCATTTGATGGAAATTTAAAGTACGCACTCCATTAGCTTAAGGCGGATATTCCCATTCGATTTGAACGTCACTGTGTAATTAGTATGTCATCGTCCTTTGCATGATAAACAGGGATGAACGTAATCTAATGTCAACAGAATGAAATGGATCGATCGTTTCCACGTCACTATTGCTGCATCCACATTATCGCTGTACTTGACAGGCAGCATGACCACGCTTGAAAGTAGGACCGTCGTCGTTTAACGCGAGCGAAGCATTTGTGCAGTTCACGTGGCGTGAAAAGATGGGTGCAAACGCAATGGCACACAATCCTCTTTGCAACATCTCCGTTTGACGCAAAAGAATTGATACGACACCAGATCGGATGAATGCATGTTGCACATTAAACGTGAACATCTCGGCAGGAGGGAATGCTTTTAAATAAGATATAATTTCATGCATACATACACTTCTGAATGATTCATTTTACACTGTTTCCAGGTTCCTTCAGAAGAAAAAGTGCATTAAATATATAACTAATTAAAGCCGTCTGAGGTCAGTATTGTGGTCATTAACATTTTCTCTTTTACATTTTGGGGGGGAAAACCCCCAAAACAATGCATCATCTCTATTCTTTAGAATATTCAGCAATTCTGACGAAAACGGGGATTCATTTCATCAGTTTTTTATTACTTTTTTTTTTTAAATGGACGTGTAAGTGAACATTTTCCATTTTTAATGCGTGTGAACCCTGCAAAAGGTCATCTCCAAGGTGGCTTTCTGTGTCTACACATCATTGGTTGTTGATGGAGAAGTAGTTTGCAGAATGCACGGGCGTGAAGTGGCACTTGAGATGCTGCTTGCCAAGTATTTTGTTATGAATTTTAATTAGAGCACCAGGGACTGTGGCGTGTATGGAACAACGACAACAACAACAAAAAACTCTCCTGATAGATACCGCCCTACGTTGTCTCTATCACACCAGCTATTACTGTTCAGTAAACAAACAATAATAGCATGTATGCCGATGTGAACAACTTCAGCAAGCATTTATGAGGGAATGTTGTGTGTGTGTGTGTGTGTGTGTGTGTGTGTGTGTGTGTGTGTGTGTGTGTGTGTGTCTGTGTGTTGCCACTCCAGGACAGCTGAGAGCTGTGAAGAGCAGTATAAACGGACGGGGCCCACATTTAGAAATCACACAACGCTTACTTTTATGGTGCCATAACGAAGAAGGCTCAAGAAATCCAAATGTAAACTGCATTGCAGTACACTTTCTCAACCAAACAGAACAATGAGAGCTTTCAACGCCTTTTGCACACGAATGCCATGATGAACTGCATTTTAACAGTCATGCGCTCACGTCACTATCCATGAGAAAGAGACCCGAATAATAAAACGCAAGCGTGATTCATTCTCTTTGACCAAGTGCGTAGAAAATGGCTCAGTAATCAATATCACAAGTCCAATGATTGAGTGAACTTGACGCACAAGCAGTGAGGCAGGTGAAGGAAATGTTATACGATTAAGGTTAGAAGAGATGGACTGAGAGTTGAAAATGTTAAATGTAGGCAAACGTTGAGAGCTGGACGATATGACACAGGGGAGAAGGGTAGATGTTTTTGTGTGTGCAGCACGGCAAGAAGCACGGTAGGAGGGTTCAAACCGTTTTGTCGTGGAAGAGGAATGAAGTGGGGGAGCAAAGAATGCTATCGAGGTGAAACGGGAGCCAGGATGAACGTCGTCAGTGGTTGTGCACCACAGGTTGGATGTGAGTTTCGTGTTTTGTGTGTGCATGTGCATCTGTTGGTGTTGGCAAGAGTGGATGAGGAGGCGATACACAGTTTTGTGTTATAGGAACTTGGAAGGACAGATGGTGGTGGATGTTGCAAAGAGGAAGGAAATAGCTGTAGTGAAAGCTTATATCCACAAGAAAGAGGAACACCGGGTGGCACACGAGGGCGGGGCCGATGCACACAGGTGGACTATATGCAACGTACCAACCCCAATTCCAATGACCCCAATAACCAAAACGTTCATAAAAACAGAATCCAATGATTTGCAAATCCTTTTCGACCTATATTCAATTGCATACGCTGCAAAGACAAGATATTAAACGTTCAAACTTTTACTTTTTTTTTTTACAAATATTGAATACTTTTTGATTTGATACCTGCAACATGTTCCAAAAAAGCAGGAACAGGGGAAACAAAAGGCTGGGAAAGTTGAAGAATGCAAACTAACATCCGAATCAGATGCCCCGGCCACCTCATCTGGCTCCTCTCGATGCGGAGGAGCAGCGGCTCTACTCTGAGATCCTCCCGGATGACCGAGCTTCTCACCCCATCTCTAAGGGAGAGCCCGGACACCTTGCGGAGGAAACTCATTTCGGCCGCTCGTTTCCGGGATCTCGTTCTTTCGGTCACGAGCTGCGGGTCGTGACCGAAAGAGGTAGGTGACGGTATGGGAACGTAGATCGACCGGTAAATCGAGAGCTTCGCCTTCCGGCTTAGCTCCTCCTTTGCCACAACGGATCGATACAAAGTCCGCATCACCGCACCGATCCGCCTGTCGATCTCCCGTTCCGTTCTTCCCTCACTCGTGAACAAGACCCCAAGATACTTGAACTCCTCCACTCGGGGCAGGATCTCATCCCCGACCCGGAGAGGGCACGCAACCCCTTTTTCCGACTGAGGACCACGGTCTCAGATGTGGAGGTGCTGATTCTCACCCCAGCCGCTTCACACTCAGCTGAGAACTGCTCTGTGCTCTACCCAGTACAATTTGACATTTTGAAATGTTTGGCTTTATTGTACAGACACCGACGCATCGTTTAAAAAACAGTTGCTCACGACGACGGTACAAGGTCATCATTCAAATTATTTATATTGTCACTACTACTACCGAGTCTCTACTGACAGTTCAACTTAAATCGCAGCAGAAGTCTTGGTTGGCCGAATTTCTAAATAGGCAGTGATGTGTTACTTCATTGTATAAACATTACTGCACATCTCGCCAGAAATGCATTCATTGGGCTAAATCCCAGTTTCAACCCCAATATTACTGTGTGCGGGAAATTGGTTACATCGGCTGTGCATCACATCATCTGAAGGAAATCGCCCAAAACTGACTTCAACGAGACGTTCACTACACAAAGAGAAAGCGGGGTTTGCAAAATATAAATCTCGAAACATAACAAAAACAAACACGCACAGGTACATCGAACGCAGCCTAAATCAGTGAACAACTAAATGCAGCGAAACTTTCCAAATGTCATGTGTGAAAAAAACATCAAATGTTCCTCGACCGCACCGCACCATCTTGCGCCGAGTGAACGCTGGACAGGAAAGGGCGAAGACAGACAACATCGCAAGTGTGTCTACCTCCTCAAGAGTTGCCGTCGAACGTCCGGCCTGGCGCTCGCCTCGCCGCTGCGTCTCACTTGTCGCTTGTCGCTCCCGGCGCCCTCGCCCGTCTTCAACTTGTGCGATTCGCGCTGGTCGCGCGTCCGCAGCCATCGATTGGCTTTGCAAATCCCTCCGCGAGCCAATGCCTGTGTGCTCCGCCGCCCCGTGCCGCCCCACTCCCACTCCCGCCGGGATCCATCCGACGCGCAGCCGTAGGAAAGTACGGATCCGTCTGTTCCGGCAGCTGCCGCGTGCACAACGGAACCGCTTGGATCGCCTCTTTGGTAGCAGTTACTGTTCATGAATAACAGTCACGCGGATTACACAATTCCAAAGCACCCGAAATACACGCGTGATATGAAATATAGTCCTACATCGTTATAATGCAGTCAACGTTTCATTATACCATTTTTTTTCTGCTTTTCTTATGGGCTTTAGGCACCGCCCAAAAATATGTTTTCGTTTTGGTTTTTTTTAAATGAAAATGTAAATGACTACCATTTGTTTGACATTTTATTTTTGTTACCTTTCCTCATTTACATGTTTGTCAATGCCATGCATTCATATTTCTTCTAGTTGGTGTTAAAGGTATCGTACACAATTTGTGTAATGGGATGTAATGCAAAAGGTTCCAAGTTGTCTTTTGATTGATGTTGGTTTCAAGAATTATTTCCATGAATGCATTGTTCTTCATGTAGCGCTGATGGCACATCAAACTAAGCGATGTTCATATTTTGTGCTACTCGAGTGAAATAAGGTAAAATATTAAACACACACACATATATATATATATATATATATAAATGCAATTTCTATAGAAATGTTCTGAATGTCATTGTCAATGCATTGCCTTTGATGGGAACGTCGCCCATAGAAATTTCTATAGAAATGTGTGAATGTTGCAAAGAACCGATGAACTGAAATTCTGCGGAATTGAATTGTTGAAATGGAGAATGTGAGACCTGTTGAGTTGGAAAGGTTTAACTTGTGGGAGGAGGAGCTCAATACAGTCAAATGCCTTTTAATTTTGGGAATTGTATTGTAAAGGCGGCGGTTTGGGGACGATGACAAGTTTCCAAGATGTCCTTAGTGAGCCGAATATTTTGAAGCTGGAATGGTATGAATTCCGCAAAAATGTGGTTTACCACGCGCTGTAATGTGCAATGTGAAGAAGGCGAGTCCCTCGAGTCGAATGCTTTGTGTTCAAGGGCACTTGCGTCAGTCTTTGCGAACTATCTGGATGCCGCGGCTGTTGCCGAGCAACAGCTGTGCTAGAACAGGAGCGAATTGTCCCCAAACTCTTTCACGTCCATATTTGACTTTTGTTCTTCCTTTTTCTCTCTCTCTCTCTCTCACTCACTCCCATCATGTCCATTATCTCCGTAGTACAGTATAAACTTGACAGTTTTGCAGATTTTCTCCCCGAAGATGTTCCAAGGTGATCAAGATTGATACATTTTGTAGTAAAACACAACTTGATGGATTCCGTGTTATTACACTTGGACATCCAACCCTAATCCTCGAGCTTTTAGTTTGCCTCGTTTGTAATTCGACGGCCAGTCTTTTGGTCATTATCACATCATCATCTGCGGTTGCCATCTCGTGCAGGGAATTTGCCCTGAATGACTTCTGATGACGTTACCTCCCTTTCCAATATTAGTATTTACCCCAGGTGACGACACTGAAGTGCGAGTGTGAAATTGAATTTCTCAAATTGAATTAGCTGCGTAGTTAATCTCGACCACATCGTGTCTGGACTTGGACCCGAGTTGGCACGAGAACCGCTGGTGGCGACCGTTTTCTACTGGGTAACGTGGATATTTTGAGTCGCCCATTTGAATGTGCTCATTATTTCTTGAAACGTGCGCCTGAACACATAACGATTCCCCACAATCGCAAGTCTGCTTCTGTTCCACGGTGGACAGTATACAATAGTGCATGACTCACTACATGTACAAGTGTCACCACTTTGAATGCGGCACTGCCCGAAACAGGCTCGACTCATAAACAAAGTGCAATAGTCGCAAACAGCGAGACCAAGCTTGGGCATTCGATTTACACCACAAACATCTTTAATCACCGTTAGAAAACAAAATGCAGTCAAGCGCTTATAAAAGTTGATTTCGAGAGTCTCGTTAGTGTTGAAGACGACTGAATTGTCACCCTTGAGATGAGATACATGTCATGAGACAGGCATACATGTGAGGGGAAACAGCTGTAATTCAGGAAATCAGACATTTAATCAGACTTAATATCGCGGGCCAAACTGGACGAACTATTTCAAACGTAGGTTAGAGAACGTGTCATATCGAGTCATTATTTGACGTTTCAACAGTAACCAAAACGCCAAACCTGTATTCGTTTTATATGCGGTTAACTCATTTTCCTTATGACAAAGGACCACCACCCAAAATGTAAAACTAGTATAAATAAACTTGTCGTCTGCGGGAATCGAAAAAGCACTTTAACGAGACTGTTCACACAGTGAATGAATAAAAATGCATATTCACACAAACGTGCTTCCTCAAAACCCTCAACTGGCATCTCGACGCCGTTTGGTGGTAAATGGGCTTCATCTTCAACGATCTTTGGTGAGAATGTACACAGGTGCCCAAGTACAAATTAGAACGCTTTAAAGATGACCACAAAAAGAAAAATAAATGCAACGTTCAGTGGCGAGTCACATAAACATCAATAACTACACGTTCAACACCTGGCTGACAGACGTTAGCATGAATAAGGATGACTTTCCCTGCCATAATATTTTTTTTTAAATACGCAACGCAACTACATTAGCTGAATGCTAAAGATAATGGAACAATGCAGTAAGCACGGCAGTGTGGTCTTCATCGCTGTGATCCCTTGATCAGATTGAGTGACAGGAACCCAAATCTGAAGAAGGGTAACAAAAAAGAAAATGCAAGCCAATCCAGGTTAATATGTATAATCATGTGGTTAAAAGCTGTAGGTTAGAGGTGTTTCTCTGGTGTCCCAGACAATAAGGCACAATAACAGAGCACGCTGCGTTGTGTCAGAACCTAATTGAGAGCACGTCAAGCTAGCTGACACATGTGAAATGTTGCTGCCGCTAACAGAATGATCCCAGACCAAAAGTGAGTGTGCCCTTTGGTCTGCTGCCGAGCCATCCCCCCTTTCATCCATCCATCCATCCATCCGTCCATCCGTCCAGCCTTCCTTCCTCGTGTCCGTCCACTTCGACAAAGCACGTTACCACTGTTCCCAACTGAAGTCGTCGCCACCTCCAAACACCACAAAAAAGCCGAGGATGGTGAGGAAGATGACTACGTTTCCTGTCATCACAAGACCGCAGGCGCCCCACTGGATCTGGAAGTGAGAAACAAGGACGTATATAAAGCCACCGGCTGAACCTAAGAGAGAATATCTGACATCCAACCGTTGGGTGGGGAGACAGTGGTGTTGTGTAAACAGATTATACTCCAACAACTATATAAAATACCTCATCATGAAGAGAGTGAACTCACTGTGCTATTGCGAGCGAGGACAACGGGGAGCCCAAAAGCTGATACGACAATTCCAGTCGTTACGAAAATGGAAAGTTCTCTGCATGCGTTGCTGGAGGAGTCGGCGTCATCGCCGAGACGTCTGGATATGAAGACTGGGAGCGGACTCAAGGCGTAAAAAATCAGTACAAACAGCGGCCAGTAAACTCTATTCAAAAAAAAAAGGCAAAACAAAAGAGGAACCACAAAAGTTATCACTGTGATTTTGTTGCTGTTAATGTTTTACATAGTAGCAATATCGGTGGTCGGCCACCTGGACCTTTGGATTGACCTCGTAATAACGACACGATCATGTTACGACTCAAAAAGAAAAACATCAATACTAAACAAAATATGCTGGTAAATTTGACATCTGATTGGCTAGAGAAACAGTGCCATTGCTAATACAATAATCGTTGGTTTATAGTGACGGTTACTTTCCAGACCACCCCCGGAATAGACTTAAAAAAATATATATCCATTTTATTATTTCTACATGTTTTAAAGCTTGATGCGTAAAACCAGTACGGCATGCATGTGAGGTGCATTGATTATTTTTGTCCAGGTGGGGTCAGCATCCAGTGCCGTAGCTGTGACTGGAAGCGTGTGACTTTAAAAAGGCCTGTTGAAGAACATTAGCGTCAGCGAATGAGACTGTAGAGTTAGCTGGCTGATAGCTGGCTAACGGTTAGCCACTCTGTTGAGTGACTCGGCGCCAGTTGTGACGGCGAAACGGCAAGTCGCGTGGGAATTTGTGCTTGTGTTTATTTTGTTCAATACGCTTTGCCTACGAATGAACGTGGTCGGACGTTTGCTGTCGGTGTTCGGACGGGCCGAAGGCCCAGAACGGCAGCCACGCTTACGTCAGACCGCCCCCGAATGAATGATGGGCGAAATTGTAGCGTGTCTTTGAGTGCCTTGAAAAGTGCTATATAAATGGTCAGCATCCTAAACAACCACAATATGTTTCCCATTGTCAAGTCGTACTGCATTCGAGCTGACTGGAACTCTGGCAAATGAGCTATTTGAAGACGTGGCGTGAATATGACAAGGTTGTTCCAAAAATTACAATCAAACAACGTACCCATATTGTTCTATCGCACAACCCAGAAGCAGAAACGTCAGCCCGACGGCGCCACTGAAAGACAACCCGACCAGAGCTGAAAGAGGAGAAAAGGATGCACCAGAGAGAATGATCACAAAGCACTTTCGCAACATAGGAACAAATTGTCGGGACTGGCGGAATGAGTCCGCAAACGGTCAGACACGAACAACACTAACTAAGGTGCTAACTAAGTTTGTCAAACAGCAAAACGACTGGAGATAAACAGTCAAAAGTAACAAATCATCTCCACTATCCACCGATCAGGTTGTACGTTGAAGCAAATACCTTTAATACCAGCCATTGTGGACAAGCGGTCGTGGATTTTGGTTTCTTTTTGGCACTGTTTACGTGATGTGGACTTCCTGCTTCCAACGCCAGCGTTTCCCTTCTCCCTGGTCACGTGACTCGCCGACGAGCCGACGCTCACGTTGACGCGGGGCCACGCTTGCCGCAGTAATGACGCGCTTCTCTTTCTTTCGTTTACAAGTCAACCGACTGCAAATGTGGCTTTGCGATTGTCCCGAGCCACTCGCGATGACGTCGTTGATGTTTAAGCACATGATAACGCACAGACACGAAGAGAAGACCAGATACGCCACCTTACTGTAGCAGCACGGCTATTCAATTTATGTGCCGACGTGGCGGCCATGTTGGCAGGGGCGACGTTCCCATCAAAGGCAATGCATTGACAATGACATTGTTATTAAGTCGCAACTTCACCAACCTAGTTTCATGAAGTTTACTTTTTTGTCAATTCCAAAGCGTTTTGATGGAAACAAAAATGTTATTCCGAGTTCCCTTATTGTTATTGTACTGCATTGTGTGCAGCCGTATGTAGCACAATGTGCCGGTGCACACTGGCGTCCATGTTCTTTCGGTCTCGCCGTCCACATATATGCAACGCGCTGACGATTTTGCCCCGAGTAGTTTCGAATCGCCGTAAACACGCAGATTAAAAGGGGCGTGGTGTATCTATTTACCTGCTTATCTACGATTATGACGAGCAGTTGTTTCATTTTCTGATGACATAAGTCAGTACGAGACAGCGCATCTTTCGCACATTGGCGGACGTAAGATTTGTTTGGTAGTCGTAGCTAAGCACTACTTTTGCAAAATAAACGTCAATTCCTTAATGTCGTCCTTTTTTTTTTTTTTTTTTTGCTTCATGACTCATGTACATCTTTTCTTTGCTTAACGCAATCCCTTTTGATGTATACTGACTGAACAATATAAATGAAATTATGTTTCAGTTTGTTGCACACAATTCGATTTGATGAAACAGATCCTGTAGTGACCTTGTCAAATATTGAGTAAATTCAATGTATGTTTATTTTTATTTATTTTTGTCCTGTAAGCATGGTTAAATGGCCGGTTAGCACATCCGCCTCACCTTTAATTTCTGAGGTTCAGGGTTCAAATCCCGGCTCTGGCCTTCCTGTGTGGAGTTTGCATGCATCCCCAAGCTCTTCAGCTTCCCCCCGCATTGCCAAAACACGATACAAGGTGAATTCCATGATTCCCCAACCAGTGTGCCGTGAGAAATGCATGAATTTCATGTATTACTTGTTATTTATCAATGACAAATAATAGCTTTGTTCACCTATGTAAACGTTCTTTCATTAGATGGTTTACTTGTCTTTCATACAACAGTAAATCATGACTTTCTGCCAGTATACTTCAACTGACCAGGCCCACATTGCACACTGAGTAAGTACAATTGTCAGTAAATGGAGACAGGATCATCATCATTTCAACAGTCGTACTTTTTGTGGCATTTTTATTTGCCGGTTAATTTAAAACGGCTGCCTTGGCTCAATAAAGTTTGACGAATAACTCTTAATAACTCTGTCCATCAGTGTTAATAGTTGCTTGTATGTGCCGGGCGCCGGGGCTGGCGTGCAATGCAGGGTGTACCGCGCCCCTCGCCCAAAGTCAGCTGAGATGAGCTGCAGCTCCCCCACGAACGACCCTGCAAGGGGGAGCGCATTGAAGATGAATGGATGGATGGATGGATGAATATTGTCTGCGGTGTCACAAGCATGTCGCAGCTTTTGTGATGTGCAACGCGGCGGCTGCTGCGTCCCGGGTACCTGTTGCTAATTACGTGTACGTGGAAAACAACATGATGGCGTGCTCCTTTGTCTTCACTTCCACGTGAGTTGGGTTGCAAACTCACAATGTGAGTGCACGAAGGGTGCCGTGTGTCTACGTGCGCCCTCGCCCCGCGGGGTGTCGTTAACCTTTGCCCTGAAGTCAGCTTTGACTTCCCCGTGAGCCTGAACTGTCTCCAGAATGTTATTTTGTTCATGTTCATATCATCTTTGGCATGTCCATTTTGTGTTTGGCGTGTTTCGGTGTTGAGGTTCTGTTAAACCTGGAGAAGAAGTGAGGGCCGAAGCACTTCGAAGTGCGCGCGTAATCGCACAGCTGCGCACCAGATATCTGCGAACGAGAGAATTTGCTGTCAAAAGGGAACCGAAAACATCGTGGTCAAAACAGAAAGAAAACAAAAAATGATTCTGAATTTATGACATAAAGTAGGTTGGTGATATGGGGCTTGTATTGTTGGCGTATATCCATCCATCCATTTCCCATACCGCTTATCCTCACTGGGGTCGCGGGTGTTGGTGTATAACGGTATAATGTTTAAATGAAGTTTTATTGTTATTACTGGTACATTTCGAGAAATGTTACCTGCTGTGAGAGAAACGATTTGTGTATGCATGAGCAAGTTCCATCAATTTCACTCCAATTTACGGACGTCATTCGCTGATGACTTTCAATTATCCGGAATGAAGCTTGCTGGATGATCATGCGATATTTCATAAATACAAATGACAGATTCGTAGATAAGGCCAGTAACACAGGCACAGCGGAATCAAAACACGATCTGACTATAATATACCACTACCCACCTGAGATGACCAAAAGAAAAAAAACTTCACTTCTCAACCCAAAATAAAAAAGCTTTTTAATGTGGCACAATCCCTTGCAATGATTATACCGTTGCCTTAAATTCTCAGGATGTTTTCTTGCCACGTTTGGATAAAAAGTTGAAATTTTGAATAAAAATCACTTTGGGGTAAGTGTGGGTTTACGTCACGTGATGACTGATGGTCCAGTTCGACCAGTCCTGCGATGAAGCTGCGAAATCTTCACGGCGATCGTAGCCAACGGTGCCAGCACCGCCTGTGCCACGAAAACAACATTAGAATACTTTAGAAAGTGGCATTATTACATCGTCGTGATTAATATTATACATTTTCAGGTTTTTTTTTTTTTTTTTTTACATCGGAAAATTAGTCACAACACGGAACATTTTTCTGTAGCATTCTAAAAGATCGTTGTAACTTCTGGCAAAATCTAGGACATTCTAAGACTACAATATTACAACAATGTGTGTACCTGCATTGAAATCATTTTTTGTCAATATTTCTAATATTGTAATAATAGCAAATATTTATTTCAAGTAATATCAACAGATTCTTGTGTCATTTCCAGCTAAGGAATATCCATTCACTAAGTAAAAAAAAAAAAAAGTTTTGTCTTAACTGTACATATTGTACAAATCCAATGCATTTTTTTGGGTCAGATATCAGGCCTTTACCCCTGAAGACTGTTGAGAATATACATTCTGTCATTTGATCTTAAGGAGTAATTGCTTTAGGACACTTAACGTGCAAAGGTTGACTCAATTAGTTTCTTTTCAATTATGTAGAAGATTAAATGAACACGAGTACAGAGCCATACGGTCCATGTTTCGTCCCAATTGTTTGAGGTTTCATCGTTTCCCCCCCCCCAAAGCATATTCACCTGTGTTTCTTGAAAAATGTGTTCCTTCTCAAAGCTTTCCAGGTAGATTCGAACTGTGGCCCCTTCGCTACTTGCGCCACTGAGTCTGTAGATGATTCGAGAACCATCCGAGAAGATTATCCGCAGACCCTGCAGAGGCAGTTAGCCATTTCCAGGCATGTCTTTCAGCACTTGGAATACGAACATAATCTACGGTAGTGCCTCTCATAGGCTGTCTGAGATGTACAGTACCTGGTTCCGGGTGATACTGCTGTCAACCGGGTCTGTGTATTCAAAATTGTCTGCTTTTTCCACTTGGTAGATTTTGTCTTCCACTGCAAATCGCTGCCTCACAAAGGACTTGTCTGCAATCGTGATCTCCAGGTCCTCCATCATTTCACAGGCTGCGTCAATTTCTATGTTCTCGTAGTCATATCTGCAGCAAACAAAAAAAAAGGTTTAGAATGGTTAATATTCTATCGACTTGAGTGTGACTTCATATTGCAAAAAAAGTGTTTCCTAGTATTGTTTGCCATGAATATAATCATGATTTCATTTCAAACAGAAGATCTCCAAGTTTCTCTTGAATTCAGAACCACAAAATGAAACATTCACAAGCCGACTATCAGACCATGCAAAAGCACGTGACAGCCACTAGATGGCAGTAATGCTCGATAGCTCTCACTTTTGATGGATTTATTGTCTGAAGGTCTAAATGTGTCGGTCTTTGAACACGGCTGCTTTTGACCACATCACACCTGGTGAAGTAGTTCCTTCCATATTTCAGCCAGTGGTATTGAAGTATATCTTGCACACTTTGCCTTCTTGTGGCCAGGATGGAGAGCCACGCCAGCGCAGCCCAAAGCCCGTCCTTCTCACGAATATGCTCTCCACCTGAAACATGACATGTGACAAAGCATTCATACGATGAAAATTGGCAAGAATGACAACTTTATGGCCAAAGTAGTACTTGTTCCAAAGCTTTCTTCTCCACATAAAGACAGTCGTCCTGCATCCATTAAGTTTCCAAAGAACTTCCACCCGGTGGGAGTTTCATATAGCTCTATTTTGGTTGCCTTGGCTACTCTACAAGAAATACAAAAATAGACAATATTTAATACCCACACAAATAGAATTGAAACTGATGCAAAAACACTTGATGAATATTACATTTTAAAGTTATGTTTATCTGAAGATAGCCAAGCTTTAGCTTTTCATATGCAATGGAACCTCTCCAGTTGAACACAAGCCAATGCACCACGGTGGTTATCCGACCTCTGCTTTGTTCCCGTAAGGAACCGTGGAAATTGTTTGGTTGTTTTTTTTTTTGTTTTGTTTTTTTGCAGGCTCAAACTGCAGACATCATTTAAACCTTCGGAACAATATACAGCATATACAGTGTTTATATGTAAATATTAAAGCAACCCGAAGTTACTCAGTGTTGATGATCAAATATCAAAAATAAATAAATGAAACACTTCCACAACAAATGCAGGTGCCCATATAATGCTGGGACACTTTTAGAATCTAAACGGGATGGCCCTTTTTCTTTCTTTTTTTTTTTTTTTACTCTTTTGACATTCTTCTTCTCTTTGTGGAGCGTTGGACCTTCTTTTGGAAGGTATAAGAAACAAAAGAAAACAAAAAAGCCAAAGAAAAAGTAAAACACACAAGTAAAACAAACGCTGAAACTGACATTCTCATTGGAACGTTTCTGTTTTGTACGGCTTTCAGGTCCCCCCCCCCCCCAAAATGTTTGTCAAATTTGGAATTGCATCACTTTTGAGGCGTTCAACTTTAGAGGCTCCACTGTAATCAATCCAAAGCGGGCCAAAGTTTTACCTGTCTAAGGCTGCACTCGTGGGGATGCTGCGGGCGAAGCCCCTCACCCCTCTGTGCTGAAAGTACGGGATGCAGAAGATGTTGTCAGCAATCACGGCCAGAGAGTCAGACGGGGTGACAAAGAGGCCGTGCTTCCCGAGGATCATGTTCTGATCCAAAAGAGCCCGTAAGCAGACAGAAACAACAAGTCAAGAACGCCAGTTCGCATCACTTCTAGTCCAGTATTGATTTGATTTGCAAAAGGCAACAAATTGGCTTCTATTGTTGTCTTCTTAACATCGAAACGGAGGCTCACACGCACCCCGTCTCCATCAAATGCTGCGCCAAAGTCATAGTCTCCGTCCCTCATGCTGTCAAGCAGGTCTGCGGCGTAGATGAGGTTAGGGTCGGGATGTTGACCTCCAAAGTCCTCCATCGGAAGACAATTAACGGCAGAATTGGCGGGACAGCCCAACTCGTCGCACAGTATTCGCTTCACGTAGGGGCCGACCACTAGAGCGCCCAAGCAGGGGGTATGAAGACAAAGGTGCACCGTGGACACTCAAATATCAGCTGGGGGGCATTTCAAATGATAGTCACTGACAAAACAAACAAGACGCTAACAGAAAGACATTCTGACGATAGTGCTGCCTGATTTGGATCAAAGAAATATAGGATTAATATCGCCGACTTCCTCTTTTGTCTGAAGTTACATTGTAGTAGGAAGAATTTGGAGGTGTTTGGTTCAACCATTAGAGACAGTTTCAGAATGTCGGTCAACTCGTCTGTGAGTGAATGTCTCAGAGAACGTGTGAACCTCAATGTTCCTGCAAACCTAACGTCTACACGCTGAAGTGGAGCAAAGATTGGACATGCGCGACAGTCAGTCTGTGATAGAATGACAGCTAATTTCTCTTTGGCTGTTCAAGGGGAATGTTTAATTCAAGTAAAGGTGAAAACAAGCTCTCACCTCCATGCATGGCATCCAGTCGTACCGTGATGTGGTTCTCGCCAGACAGGAGCTCCTTCAGGGCAGCAAAGTCAAAGATGTTCCTCATCAAGTTGGCATAGGACTCCACAGCGTCCACAATTTCCACTTGAAACAATCACAAAGGGATGAGGAGGTGAAGCTTCGAGTGCTCTGAAAGTTTCATTTGTTTTACCTGTGAAAGGTTTGAACTTGTTCTCCAGATCAAACGTCTGTTTGCCCAGAGTTGTCAGATCCAGTCTGAGTCCAGGGCAGATGGCAAACTCTTCAATGGTTCTGCTGATCTGGTAGATCTTGTTTGTGACAGCATCACTGGCCGGTCCTTCAGGAGACACAATTATTCTTATTTTGTTGAATGTGTTCCCAAGTCTCATCCAGTCTGGCCAAGTGAATTCTCACGTAGGGTACTGTTACCCTGCTCCCGCCATACCTCCATTTGCAGTGTTGAACTTGATGCCAAAGTCTCCGTCGGGTCCTGCTGGCTCGCGACCGGCAGTGAGGACGATGCCGCCGATGGCTTTGAATTTCCTGATCACACAGGAGCAGGCCGGCGTGGACATTAACCCGAGGTGACCGACGACGACGCGGCCCACCTGAGGAAATGTCGCAGGTGTGAGTTGACGTTTGTTTTACTGTAAGCAGGGCTACGGCTTCGTGCTGGATTTGATGCGCCTCTTCTTCCAAGGAGTAGAATTTCGCTTCATGAATGTAAGTTGAGTCACTTGAAGAACAGGTTGTGTCGTGGGAGAGTGGAGTTCACGTTTGTTAATTCCTTCAAGATTCCTTCCTGACCAGCGGAAAGTTCCGGTTTGATGGACTGTAATGCAAACATACATCCATCCTGGCATTTTCTACTATATAGCGCTTCTCCTGTTTAGGAGCCGGAGGCTAGCCTTGCCCGGCTGACTCTGAGCGAAAGGCAAACTACGCCCCGGACCGATTGCACGGCAATCGCGGGACACGTGCAGACGAAGAAGAGCTCCCATTTACGTTCACTCCGTTTGTGGGTGAGAACTGAACCCACGCTGCCTGCATGAAAATCAGGCACGTGAACCACTGCACCATCAGTGACATCGTCCAAACGCATTCTACCGTATATTAAATAATGAGAATATACTTATTATAAAAGCTCACTGTCCTCACAGTTCTGAGCTTCAAATCTCAGCTTCCTGTGTGGAGTTTCCATGTTCTCCCGATGCTTGCGTGGTTTTGTTCCGGTATGCCAGTTTCCTGTAGTTGTGAATGTGAATGCTTGTTCATTTACAGCGTGTGTTCCCTTTGATTGGCTGGCGGCTGGGGGTGCCAGTTTACCTGTGACCCTAATGAGGACAGACAGTATAGGAAATGGATGGACCACAAACACCCCAAATATTTGTCTTATTTCTCGTCAAAAGTCTCTCATCTGATGTGATGACACTTCAAATAAGACTCATCACCCAAAAAAAGTCAATTGTTTCTCGACAATTTTCACTTGGTCCGAGATCATTCGACTTGAAATAAGTAGGGGGGAAATGCCAGTGGAGTCATTTTTCTTTTTCTTCTCAAACCAATTTGAAATGTGGACTCGTCAGACCACAGTAGACTTTTCCACTTTGCGGCAGTCCATCTCAGACGGGCTCGGGCCCAAAAAAGCCGGCCGGCGGCGTTTCCGCCTGTTGTGGATTTTGAGGCTTTCGCTTTGCATGCTAGAGTTTGAACTTGCATTTGTAGACGCAGCGACCGACCGTGTCAACCGACAATGTTTTTCTGAAGTCCTCCCGAGCCCACGTGCAGGCAAAAATCCTCTCCACGATCATGCCGCTTTTTAACGTCGCGCGGCCCGAGGGATCGAAGGTCACGGGCTTTCAATGTTGCTTTTCGGCCATGCCGCTTACGTGAAGAGATTTCTCCAGATTCTCAGAATCTTTTGATGAGATTATGGAGCGTCGATAATTAGATCCCTGAATTCCTTGCAATTGTATGTTGGGAAAAGTTGTTCTTAAACTGTTGGACTATTTGCTAAAGCAGTTGTTGACAAAGTGGTGAACCTCACGGCGTCCTTACTTGTGAACAACCGAGCGCTTCAGGGCCGCTCCTTTAATCGGCAATCATGACACTCACGTGTTTCCAGTTAACCTGTTCACCTGCGGAATGTTTTGTTTTGAGCATTCCGCAACTTTCCCAGTCTTTTGCTGCCGCTGTCCCAGCTTTTTTGGAACGTTTTGCAAGAATCAAATTCAAAGTGAGTGAATATTTGCACGAGCGCAATCATTTATCAGCTTCAAAATGAAATATCTTCTCTCTGTTGTATGTTGAATTGAATATCGGTTGAAAAGGATTTGCTAATCATTGTAATTGTAATCTTTTTATTTCCATTTTACATAAAGTCCCAACTTCACCGGAATTGAGGTTTGTATCTTATATAATCAAGAAACATTCTTGGTAAGATTTTGAATTTTGCAGAGTGGCTGAATATAATACAAATCGATATTAATAGATAATTACTTTCTTTTGGAATGTAAATAATAGAGAGATGGTTACCCTTTCATTCTTTGATCTTGGATAACATATTTTCTTCTGTACAGTACGCAAGTACAATTTAAAATGAGTTCTCAAACCAGGGCAATATGAATTGGACTGAATTTGAATCTTCTTTTTTGATGGATGTTTCCACTTGGGTGATTGAACATACGAAGGTATGATCTGTACTGAAACGAATTACAACAATAACAATCGAGAGATGACAACTGGTGGTTGTTGGGGCATCCTGTACATCAGACACACACAGATGCACGCACACCCGTACAATTTCCGGGATGCTCGTAAGTAAATGAACGCACACTGACCCCGTTGGCAGCTGCCATCTGCACAATGACCTCGATAGCTGTTTGGTTCAAGAAGCGTCCATCTCCCCCCACCACTACTGTGGAACCCTGCCGGTCACGCAGGTCAATGGAGGAGAAGATACTCTGGATGAAGTTGTGCAGATAGTTCCTCCTGGACTGGAAGACACGGACCTTTCTTCTAAGACCGTTGGGACCGGGTCTCTGGTCAGAGTAAGGGGATGTAGGCACAGTCAACACCCGCAGAAGACTGTCGTCCATCTTTGGTTTGAAATTTTCAGCAAGTGTAGTAGAAGGCAAAGCTTGAGGAAAGCTGCTGTTTGGAGAGTAAGTATTATAGGGACACGGAACCGTCCGGAGAAATCTTGACTCCCCCGCTGGGTGCCCAGGGTGACAGTGCTCCTTACTGGACCCAAAATAACCTTTCAAACTAATGCGTGTGTGGGTGTGTGGGTGCAGTCGCAGTGCGAGTAACTGAAGACGCTCCTTCACACGTGTGCAGGCAGATCACTGTCAAGCCATAAAGTTGGGTTTGGGTGTGTCTGTGCGGAAGCAGCGCGGGGGAGAGCGGCTCAGAGCAATGACACGTAAAACGTGGATGGCATCTTACATCTATCAGAATCAGAATCAGAATCAGAATCATCTTTATTTGCCAAGTATGTCCAAAACACACAAGGAATTTGTCTCCGGTCGTTGGAGCCGCTCTAGTACAACAGACGGTCAATTTACAGAACACTTTGGGGACATCAAGACATTGACAAAAAACAATTGTGCAAAAAGATGCAGAGTCCTCTTGCACTTAGAGCAGTTCGAACGACTAATATTGCAATAGTCCGGCGCAATGACCATTGTGCAAAGGGCGCCGAGACTTCAAGGAGTGTATGCGGTTTAAAGTGACGAGTAGTGCGATCATCTGGGACAATGTCGGTTGTGCAAATGTTACAGATACTCCTCAATCGGTGTGCAAATGGAGCAGATGCTACTCTGGCATGAGTGGCCAGTATATGCAAATAGTGCAGCGTGGCGAGACAACTACAGTGAGTGCACGAGTAATACATAATTGGCCCCACAGAAATGTGACAACGAACTCAAGTCAAAAAATTGCCAGCTTGTTGTAATGGAAGGATCTCCTCAGATCCTTAGGATCTAAGGAGGAATCTAAGGACGAGCGTTAGCAATCAGAAGGCCAGTTACATTATCACTAGACAGACAAGCGAAGTGTCTTTTCTTCAGTGTTGTCCCATCGATAAAAAAGTGTCACGATCTGATGTTAACGAGACCCAGAAGCAAGCGGAGGCTGAAAGGGTTGCGGCAAAAGGTTTATTGAAGCGGATATTAGGATTGATCCTCGGGGCGTATTGGCAGGTCGTCGAGGCGGGGAACGTGCGGCAGGCGGTGGTGTGAGCAGGTGGATGTCGGAGGAGGTCAGCACGGCGGGGAACGCGGAGGGAACACTGAGGAGAAGGAAAAACACGGAGGTCAGAAGGGAATCTGAGACTGGCATATCTTACGTGCAAGTTGAGAGCCGTTGTACCGTAGGAGAAACGCTAATACTCTGGCGAGGATTTCCGGAATCTGGCAGGCTTTAATGCAGGTGGCGATGAAGGCTGATTGGTGACAGGTGCTCGGCCGAGGAGGTGCTGATTACGGTGAAGAGAGAGGGGAAGGGAGAGAGAGAGAGAGAGAGAGGGCGAGACAGGCGCAAGGCGCCACCCAAGCTCCGACAGAAGTACTGCAGGGCACAGCTCATGACAAAACACTGGTGTTATTTTGGTGAATGCTATTTAGATCAATTTTCTTTCCTAAATGAATGAAAGGTATCTTCTAGAACCATTACCAATAATTCATATATATATATATATATATATATATTATCGTTCAAGCGGGGGAATTGCAACATTATGGTAATCGGTGCTTTACAAACTTGTTTGTGCAACAGATTTCTATGATATGCTACGCTACAGTGTGTAACCGACCTTAGCCTGACGTTGATATTCTTTCTGTTGTGGATATCTCTGATTGGATATACTGTAGTGATAGTCATCATTTCCATCTGTAGCTCTTGTGGATATTTATATTAGATAAAAGAAAAAAAGATAAGCTCTTGCGCTGCTCGACGATGTGATGCGTTGTTTAGTTTGCGTATCAAACCAGAAGGCCCTCGGAGAAACTCACCGGATCATTTGAATAACGGTAATTTGATTTATTGCGTAAACTTCTGTTTCACGAAAAGAGTTGCCAGAACTCAGCACAAAAGGTCTGGGTACTGTTAATAAACTGTAAAGGGCATTGCAGTTCTTGCTTTTTTTTTTTTTTTTTTTTTTTTTTGTACTTTGCACTACGATCATACTATTGATTTAGCATGATTGCATCCAGTCCGCCGCGATTGGCTGCCGACCGATTCGGGGTGTGCCCCGCCTCCCGCCCGAAGATAGCTGGGATAGGCTCCAGCAGCCCGCGACCCGTGTGAGGAGAAGCGGTAAAGAAGATGGATGGATGGATGGATGGATGGCATCCAGTCCACGGACTCATTTCCTATCCCGTGTATCCTGTGCACGGACGAGCCCGCCCCAGAGAATGACAGTGACAACTATTTCCTTTATTTTCCATTGAAATGAGCACACATGAAGTTGAATTAGGGTGGCAATCATTCAATCAAACTTAATTTATTAGCGAATGCAACATAAAGCGCACACACATGCACACACACACACACAAAGCCCCGGTGTGTCGCAGCGCAGCGTGAGCCTGCACGCGCATGAGGCAGGGTTAGGACCACAGCCAAGCGCAGACGTGCAGTTCAGCGGATTTTCAATTCCTCCTTTTTTGGGGAGGAGCGGGCGGGGAACCAACCCCAAAAATGCTTATTAGCGCTGGATTCCGGCTCATTCAAGAATTTTTGGGGTTTAAGATTCAATGCAGTTCTAATGGCCGTTGGTTGTTCACAGACTTTCGCTATTTCCGAATAGCGAGGATCCATCGTACTTGAAAACGTGTGTTGTCCCCGAAGGAGTCTTTTTGCTGTGCTGCATTTATTATTAGAGTTGATAATGTGTTTTGTAAAGGCGTTGTTCAAGCCACATATCTCATTTAATTGTAATTTTATCCTCCCTGGGTGTCACAAGTTTTGCAACCTGATTGGCCACGCATGTCTCCAGACCTAAACCCGATTGCGCATGTGTGGGCGTGGTCAGACAGAAGATGGAGGAGCACAAGATCTTTTAACACAAACCAGCGCCGCAATGTCGTAATGGAGGCGTGGAAGAGGATTCCCGTGGCTGCGCTGCTGGAAGATAATGGTGGCCACCCAAAATATCCCAACAATTCCAAATGTATGCCTTGGTGTCTGTGTCACTGTTGACAGTTTTACAGGTCCTCTGCACGATTTTGAGAACTGTTCCCCGTGATTTGAAGTCAAACAGTACGAAATGTTGTATTGAACAATAAGCAAGCGATCTCCCAAAGTTTAAACAATGATTCTATGCGTGAGAGTACAAAGTTGGGAGCGTTTTAGATTAATATGATTTCTAAACCCATTGTATGGTTTCAAAGTCTAGACTAGATTCAAGCTGATGGGTGTGGTCTCCCTCCAGTTTCTCCATCCCCCTTGGACACGCCCTCTGGGTATTTAAACTCTGGCCCTATTTGTCTTGGACTCTTGGCTCTCTCTCTTCTTGGTCTTCAGCTTCTTGGTTCATGCTGGGGGGGGGGGAGGGGGGGGTTGGCCTTTGGCCAAGCCCTCCCCTTTCTTTTGTTTCCATTGTCATCGGGCGCCTCCGGTGCCACCACTGGCGCGATTGCCCGCTGCAGCCAAGCCGGCGGCGTTTTCGATTGAAGAAGCCAGCCATGCGGCTTCGATCGCTTTTCCTAGCCACGATCGGTCGGCGGAGCCTCTGCGAAAAACTACCGGCATCCCGTACCGGTCCCGCACGAATCAGAGGGCCAGAGCTCAGCCCGCCACCAGTTCAACCGGTGCATCCAAACGGGACAACAACATTTCTTTTCCATTTCTTTTTGTTTATATTTTTGTGCATCTTTTTCCTTCAACCAAACCTGCTTCGTTTCCCCCTGAGGTCTGGAGGAAGACCACTCCCCAAAGACCAGTTGATCTGCGTTCGTGAGTCGACACTGCAATCCTTACTATGATGTACAACATCAATGCCTAATAATTTTGGGGAAATGACTAGCTTCACACGAAATCCCAACTTTGCTTTCTCTCGCTCTTACTCAACGCAGTAAACGCTCACGTTTCCAACGTTAGTCCAACACACGATGTTCTATTCCCCTTTTCGTAAGCCGATTTTCCTTCTTTTTACCATTATTAGTGTTATTTTCTTTCATTACTCACAGTTCTGAGGACCCGGGTTCAATCCCCGGTCCCGCCTGTGTGGCGTTTTCCATGTGCCTGCGTGGTTTTTCTCCGGGCACTCCGGTTTCCTCCCAGATCCCAAAAACATGCGCGGTAGTTTAATTGACAACTCTAAATTGCCCGTAGGTGTGACTGTGAGTCTGAATGGTTGTTTGTTTGTATGTGCCCTGCGATTGGCTGGCAACCAGTTCAGGGTGTACCCCGCCTCCTGCCCGATGATAGCTGGGATTGGCTCCAGTACGCCCGCGACCCTTGTGAGGAGAAGCGGCTCAGAAAATGGCTGGATGGATGGATAGTTAGACGCCTTTTGTGTGTTTCCCTCTAGATCCCTTGTAGACGTCATTAAGTATACCATAAAATTCCACTCTTGGTTGTATTTTGTGTGTGTTCTGAATTTAAGTAAACCTCTGTCATCTAGAACTCAAAAGTGTAGCAACCTTCAGATTGCGAGACTGATAAAAAGGTTTCTCGTCATTTTCCCTAAATTTCATACTTGTCATTTTCATACTTGTCAATTTCATACTCGTCCTTTTCCCTAAATTTCATAAAAGTGACGTGGTGCCCTCGTGGTGCCCCCGAGACATATTAGTTTGCTTTTAACAATTAAACTTAAAGTTACGGTAAACCGGAAGTAACGCAAGCGTCGCTTCCGGCTTATTCTTTTCTCCTAAATTAATAACATTTTTATTTGACTAATATACGCCACACAGAACAACACTTCGATCCTGTGTAAGTGACTTCAATCAACATACAGTCCCCAAACTGAGCCCAAAGCCTTCTGAAATGATGGCTGCCCACACTTGCACACTACACACTGTTTCTGGTTTCCTATTCACTGGTGCGCATAGATGTTGCTTGCGAAAAAGCCACCCGTCTCAGGCGGCGACGAGGCCGCGTTGAAGGGATGAACAGACATCTGCGTGAACCTGAGCAAATAAGAAGCTTTTCGACCCGGCTTCAAATGGATCCCTCTTCGACGGTCCGAACGACGCTTGTGTCTCATGAGGAAATATCTCCCATTCAAGTTGGTGTCTCCGCAGCTATTCAACCACCAACCACCTGAAGTTAGAAGATATAAAAAAGTAAATAAGGGCTACAGGAAGATTCCTTGATTTTTCAAGAGATGACATGTCATTTACCTGTATAGTTGTGGGCACAGTTGGGGTCTCGGTTCTTGTCATTGTTCCTATCCTTAGTGGAGAACATCATGCCTGTGTGGTTCTTCATGGGGTCAGTCAGATCTCCTGACAGAAGCTTGAGGTGAAGGGTGTAGTTGCTTTCCGGACCGTCCAGGTCAAAAGTGTATTCGATGAAGCGTTTGCTCTGGTTCCAGTCTTCCAGATGGATGCGGAGGACGTAACTGCCCTGAGCGACCAGCGAGTGAATCTTACTAAGGCCCAGCCAAAACTCCCCTGCGTGAAGAAGAGCCGTGGTTGACCGCAAATGACAACGAAACACGAGACTGTTCACTGACAAACACGTCTTTACACAAACAAAACAACTGCAGAATTTAAAAAATATACATTTTAAAATCCCTTTAAAACGTATGAAGATGACCACAACACTTCCAAGTTTTGGGCATGAACATTAATTTATTAGCAAGAAGCTGACAAGCACATACTTGACTTCAAAATCTATCAAGCATTGGCAAAATAAAACAGCATTTACTTTTCACATACACCAAAAACCTCTCATACACATAAAAAAAAACAAAAACATTATCTTTCACAAACGCCCCTTTTTTGAGCTTCCTTTCACTCACGCAATTTTTGATTCTCACAATTTTAAACCTCCAATCAGAAACCGGTCTGACTGAGACAAAACAAAACCCAACAAAAACAAACATTTAATTTGTTGTTTTGCTAAGAGGGTTTTTGGTGGTAAGAGAACTTTTTTGATGGTTGAAGTTTTTTTTGTTTTGTTATTTTTTGCGCGCATCTCGTAGAAATCAAGTTTTCTTCCTTTGACCTACCGTGAAAATCTCCAAATCCGTTTTCATATTTTTCCCAAGTTTGATGGAAGTCGACAGAGCCGTCCTTCCTTCGCTGGATGACTGTTGCCCCATGATCTACAAAAATGTCAATATATAAAATATATAAAATGAATATTGTATATTTTGATCTTTCCTGCAGCGTTTAAAAAGATCATTCTTGTAGTTATACAGGTGCAGGTGCATCTAAATCAGTTCTGTCAGAAGTTCAATTCAGAAAGTACTAGTAGAAAGAAATTCACATTTCATGTAGATTCAATACATAAAGAGTGAACAATTTGATGATTTCATTTTTCTTTTATAAGCTGAGTGATTACAGCATACAGCTAACTGAAAGCCCAAATTCACCATCTCAAGAAATGAGAATATTACATAAGAACCACCGAACCTGCCTTTTTTCATTTAAAAGAATTAGATCGGAATTGGCTACGTGTGAGTCTGTATATGTGTAACACTTTTGTAATTGCACAACTGAAATAATAATTCTGTAGCACAGTGAGACGCATACAAACAAACAAACAAACAAACAAACCTGCACTCATGTCGCAAAACACCATGAAGGGCTCCGATCCATCTGGTCTGATGGCGTACACTCCACTGATTTTCTCACCTCTGTTGAACACTTCACTGCAGTCTGATGGGAGAGCTTTTCAAAATGGAGCAAAACGAGGTTGAAATGAGTTTGTTCAGCGAGCCCCGTGGATATGGCGAACACCACTCTACGGTGCGGGTCACTGACAAAAGAATGGTTTCAGCCTGGGAAGTGTCAGCCTCGATCGTGCACACAGTCAGACACACAGCCTGACAGATCGCATTTCTAACATGACGACGACGCTCCCGTCCAGCTGTGATACCGATCTTACCCGCGGTTGCAGTTTTCTTGCCGGAGTCGGGGGCCAGATAAGGGCTGAGTGTTGGTGGATCGCTGTTGAAGGATTCAGGCATCCTTTCAATTGTGTCTTGGGCAAAGGTACTAGCTGTGAACTGAGGCACATTGTTTGGATCATAATTTAGATGCACATAATACATCCACCTCACTGTCTAATTATACATACTGTACACATACACATGCAGTTTGATATACGTCAACAATAAAAAATAATCAAAGCAATGTTAACATGGATACAAATGCTGCTAATGTTTTTACCAAACAAGGACCAAATCCTGACAGTGCCTTGTATTACATAATTTCTTGCAAACTAATTCTTCCATCCATCTGTCCATTCTCAATAACGCTCGTCCTCAGGTGAGCTGGAGCCGATCGCAACTGACTGTGGCTGCAGCCGATCGCATTCACCCACATACCCGCTGAAAAGCCACACAAGCACCGGGAGAAAATGCAAGAGCCGCACAAAAGCGCTCAAGACAAGATTCGAACCCAGGATCTCTCTTGACCGCGAGGCAGACGTGCTAACCGCTACGTCACTCTGCTGTCCAAAACAAACTAGAAACTGTCTATCAAATTGTATTGTAGTCTTTTCATTGTTCATGAGTACCAGGCTTACACAATTGCACGTGAATACTTTTGAAACACGATACTATTATAGAAAGATAAAGACGGCTACTTCACCATTGCTGCCTTTGGTTAAATTCTTAACCGAACATCGCCTCAGGTTCGTTCTGATATCTTCACAATGCCATAATGACAGAAGGTCAAGACAAGTCCCCTTTATAGAAGAACATATTCCACTACCTTTTGTTCCAGACTCTTGATCTTAATCCTCTGGTAGTTGAGTTGATCACTTTGCTCCCTCGCAGCCTTCAACAGCTCTGTGATGCTTTTCTCTTGGCTGTTAATCACTCCCTGGTTAAAAACAAACGAACAAACAAAGAGGTGGGGGTAGGTGGTGGTGTTGATGGTGGCGGTGAGGTCGGTTAAGACCTGTTAACTGCTTATCATGGTCAGCGTTATGGTTGAGCTCGAAAGATGTGCAGCGGACTTTGGGCAAAAGGGTTAGGGTTGACCCGGGGCAGGCCGCCAATCACAGGGCATAACTGCTTTTTAACTCGTTCCATTTTAGTACGAATCAACATATCGCTGGTGTTGGGTGGGAACCTTGGGTCTCCAAAGGCATCACTTTTCTTTGTTGAGTCATTAGCATTGCTTCGTCAAAGACAGCGAGCCATTTTCAACACTTTATATTACTTGAAAATATGTAAAAATAACATTCACACCTGGTGACTGACCAATAGTATCGATTTGGGGAAAAAATAGGAAATTCACCAGATGTGACCCTCCAGCACGAAACCGAATATACATTTTCTGAATATACATTTTCTGAGAATGCATTAAAAATGATGTATAGCTTGTGGTACTCCGGTAACATTTGTCAAGTTTAAAGATCGGAAGAGGCGTTTTGGCATTAGCTTAGCAACAAGGATGTTTTGTTTACAGCACGAGGGACTGCCACAACGTACATTTGAATGAAATCCGTGACTGCAGAGAACCCCAAGCTTTCTGCTGATGTGCTTTTCCTTGTTTTGTGCACAGTAGCAGCCGATTAGTGTCGTTGATTTCTCGTCGTTGTCCGACTTTTCCCATGGCGATTTCGCTGCGCCCTCTCAATAAAAGCAATTGTTTTCAAGGCATTGAGGTAATTAATTCACATCAACTCCAACAGGGAAGTGGTCTTAACTTATTTTTCCGAAAAATCGGTCTTTTTCACGTAGTCAAAACACGCCCGTGCGACTTCCGATCGCTTTCGTGCCAGAGGGTCACTTAGTAGCACGTGCGAGGTTTCGGCTCTCCGCCAGCGATATTAGTTGCAATCACATGTTGCTGACATAATTCCACAAAAGGTGATAAAACGGGTGTTATGAAGTTCCCGAAAGAAAGAACGTGACTCCAGGTGATTCACCCTGAGGCTGTTGAGCTCTCCCACTTGGTCACCAGTCAACAGTCCCCAAGACAGACTTTTCAGCTTCTCCTCCAGGGCTTCCACCTTGCTCTGCAGAGAACGCTTCTCCAGCATGATGGTGTCCACCTTGGAGTTGATTTGAACAGACACGCCTTTGATCTCTTCATTGCTAGCCTTCAGAACCACCGCCGTCTTCTTCAGCTCCTCCTCCTCCTCCTTGATTTCACTGGCCAACACAGAGAGTTGGTAGAATGAACGGTCAAAGATGTTGAGCTTTTGGAAGATGTCATTGATCTGTCCCTTGGTCTTGTGCACAAACTCGCGCAGGCTCTGGCCCAGCTGGAGGAGGCCGGTCCCCAGGAGACGCACATCATCCAGAGCGGCAAAGTGCGAGCGCGTTTCGGCAGGAGCCTCGGGCTCGGAGGTGGGCTGCTCCGCTTTGCCACGCAGGACGGGGAGACAAGCGGCAGCAAGCACAAAGAAGTAGAACAGAGTTGTTTTCATGTCGTTGTTGTGCTTATCTTAATGCTGACGGCCGTCTCCCTCTTCTGGGACTGGCTGACGAGCCGCAGGGGGAAGATCGTGAGCTTTATACGCTGTCGCAAGCATGTCAATGATTAACTCGGATCAGATCAATTCCTGTACAGTTTGGAGTCCCCTTGTCCGGATAAGCCTTGAAATCCAAACTGCTTATGGAATCCTGCAATCTTCCTCATCATCATCATCACCTTCAGTACGGGACTTGAGGTGCTTCCACTCGGTACAGATAACATTTTTTTGTTTGTTTTAAAGTCGCCAATGCGGAGTTTCAGCTCAGTTTGACTTCTGCACTATGGTCACAGTATAGGTTTAGTTTTTGCGTGGCTGGTTTACTTTGAAACTGGAAAGGGAGCAAGTTCAAATCCATGATTGAATTTCAGAAATGTAAGAAATGAAATGAAATTTAAGAAATGAAAGCTATTTAAAATGTCGCCTCTTGACTGCTACACCCTGAAGTACCCTTAAGCGTCATTTGTGTACATTTCCCTCCATTGCATCACACACCGTCACCACTGTGAGAATGTCATTGGCACACTGAAGAAAGAGGCGGCTGTCATCTGAGGAGAGTGCCTCGACTGTCACTCAACTGTCATTTAAAAAAAAAAAAAAAAAAAAAAAGAATGATTCCCCACACAAAAATACCCCAGTAGTGACTTCTTTGATCCTCAGCAATGAAATGTTGGTCACGATTGACAAACGAACCTTCCAAGAGGATCACGGGCGACGCTTCCTGTGTCGTCTGAAGCGGCCACCTACAAAGGGTGACAACAGGGGCTCTCTGTTAAATGTTAACCGCTCCGGTAGCGGCAGGGTTGCACGGGGCCCTCGTTGTTTACACAGTTACAGCCCTGAATTCAGCCAGACGGCCCGATTCCAGCAAAGTCAAATGTTGGTTGCGCAGTGGCGAGTGGCCCACTTTCCGGGCGGCTCCGGTGGGCAGCTGCCATTATGTGACTTCATGGACCGCTGGCCTTGGGAGGGTAAGGGGAGTAAATGGGAGTGTTTAAGTCAAAAGCAGAGAAAATGGGCAAGTTCATTATATTATTATATATATTGTATATTATCATTATTGCTCTCGCAAACATTCGTCACGTTTGTTCAGAATCAAGGCAGAGGGTGGAGTCTTAGCCCATCTGATTTAGGTCACACAACTGATCTGGCCATCAATCAGTCAGTCACAGGGCAAATGTGAACGGCACGTTAAGTGAGTATCAATCCCACGTGGACCGCCACACCAACAATTGCCCTCACCTCCAAACATTCGTTCAATATATTTTCCAGGGGCTCGTCAAAGTAGTTTGAATCTTAACACAGTTATCTTGGATGTACTGTATGCTTCGCTTTTTTCTTCCGAGCAGACAAGCTACGAAACTCAAAAGAATGTTAACGAGATGGGCATACATCCTCATTTCATGTTTGTTCGTATTTTATGTTGCTATCTGTTGCACATTGCAAGGACAAATGTAAATTTCACAAGACTTGTATTGTCATGTATACAACATGCATTGTACACAATGTATTCTGAACATTAAACCAACGACAGGATTGAACACAATAAACAACCAACATTAGTGACATACTTTTGTGTGGGCACCTTTGCAGTCCTTGAGCAGGAACAGGTACGGGCAGCTGGCCGAGCTCCCGCTCACGTAAAGAGCGGGAGCTCTTTACTATGCTATGAATTGATGTCGAGTCATACTGACCAATTGAAACTGTTGACAAAACTCTTCTAATTTTACTCCTTCAATGTACGATATACATTGGACATCAAGACTTAAGGATTCAAACTTGTTTATGTGGTTTTGCCTATCAGGGGGTCTGTCCAGAGCCTAAGGCCCTGTATCTTGTTTAAAGGGACGGTCTTGATCCATAGGTCACCGTCACATGTAAATACTCTTTATCTTGACCAATGCAGCAACAGCGCAATGTGTCACGCCTCTCGCCGCAAGCCACCATAACATAACACTCATCAAAGGTTTGACGCAATAGGACTCTTAAAAGGGCTCTGCTTTGAAATCTAATGAATGAAAAAATATTCAGGAAAGGTTAACTCATTCACTGCCAGCCTTCGCAGTTAACATGGATATTTGACTTCTAAAGCCGTCAATGGCAGTGAATGTGTTAAATGATAAAACCCACAGGTGAAAACTAAACATCCTAAAAACATCACATTGTGTTCATTGCTTGTAAAGTCACCCTCTCAAAAGTACCTCAACTTTCCTCGAAGGACACGTTCCACCAAGAGGCAACTTCCCCTGGAAGACTTCAATCAGAGGAAAATGAATATCTGACGGCTGGCAAGCTTTCACTGCTTTGACAAATAAATATCTAAGTTAATCATTCAGTCATCCCCCCCCCCCCCCCCACCAAAAAAAAAACCCCACTCTAGATGAATCTAAAAACAGTCTGTGTTTCAACCAGTAAAATGTGACACAACTCCAAATCTCTTTTTTGAAATTGCCACTGACTAATATTTTTGCCTGTCAGCCAAGCGTTCTCCAGCATGTGTAGTCTGTCAAAGCTATAAAGGCAGTTCACCTCCCCTTAGCGCTCCTTCCACTGTGAACCACAATCCCTCATGGAGTCAGTCGTCTGCCTGTGTAATGGAAAATGAGTTGTTTTTCTTTTTCTTGCTAATGCTTACTGATGCCTTTTCCATCCCTTAGTGGGGGACGAAGCAGGGTAGCAGCTTCTTCAGAAGCTCATATTCTCGAGTGAGACTCAAGTTAGGCTCAGGTGTATTCACCGCAGGCCGTGCAGGGTAGGTACACAAAGAAACCAATCAAGACTCCCCCTCGCACAACTGCCAAGATCAATAAAATAACACTCACTTTATGAGTCGGAAAGAACATGCATCCATCCATTTTCTATTTTGCTTGTCCTCATTGGGGTGTCAGGCGAACTGGAATTTTGTCTGCTGAATTTGGGCGAGTGGTGGGTTCTGCCCTGGACTAGTTTCCAGCCAACCTCAGGCCCAAATGATAGAAAAAAACACAAATGATAGAAAAAAACACAAAAAACACAAATGACCGTTCACATTCACTTAACGGAACTTTTTGGAATGTGGGAGGAAGCCAGAGTTCCCAGAGAAAAGCCACGCAGGCATGGGGAAAACATGCAAAGTCCACACAGGAATGCCGGAGCCGAGATTGCGCTAACCACTAGACCACCGCGCGCTGCCCTCGGAAAAAACAACCAGCAGACAAAAAGAGAAGAGCCACAGAAATAGTGCAACGTTAGAGTGACTAAATCGCAGCTAAATGTTGAACTCTTCACACAAAACGGACAAAACTTGACAGAGAGGATTTGACGGCGGTCCGTCTTAAAAGTTCAAAATCTTCAGCAAACTACGAGGACCGCCAAAAAAATCCCCCGACTCGTATTTGGACCCGAAATGTGAAATCGAGGCAATTCTGTCCTTGGATATTGAGCTCCCATCGCAGCTGTGAACGCAGCGCTGAGGAGGCCAAAAGGCTATTTTTGCTCATATTACTATTGTGTGTGCGCTTATGAAGCGCAGACGATATTCTTTGCTCCCGGCATGACGGTGGCGGTGGGCAGGAGGTGGTCAGAGGATCCACGAAGAATGAAAGCCATGCCCTGAGAGAGTTAGCCTCCGTAGGTGGCACCGAGCCCCTGGCGGCTCGCCCTTCCGTTGACTTGACATAGATCCCGTAGCGATGGCTAGAGTTACACATTCTCCGCAAGGGAGGTCCAGTACCGACCCGTAGGTTACTGCGGGCTGCATTTGTTCCACACCATACCCGAGTAAATGCCCCGTCTTGTCACATAATGTCAGCTGGCTTTCTCAGCAAACTCCCTCTGGAGTCGACGGTGAGAATGTTTCTTCGTCGAGGCCGCATAATCGGAAGGCATGCGCGCAAGCTCCTCCCCGCTTCTCTGCTCTCGTTCTGCACAGAAGCGAACCCCGCTTGTGTTACGGCGGAGGCCGCGTGCACATTGGCATTTATCAAACGGCCCTGGCATGTCGCTCTCCCTGACAGCACGGGACACACGCACAAGCACACGCACACACCCAGAGTGCACAGCGCTGAGGGCAAATTGGGCACTTCTTTCCCCGGCGAGGAACAGAGAAGAAAAAGTGACAGGCATTGGTTTTAAGGTAAGTTTCGATTGTATTCGTTCATTAGTTTTGCCGTATGGTCACCTTGAATGTTTTCTCTCCAACCAATCGTTGCTCTAAATGTAGGCTGACAAAATGTTTGACATACTTTCAGGAAAATGGTTACACGACGACACATACCGTAACACTATATTATGATGTATGTCGAAAGTAATCACACACACAAAGCTGCACACGTTTAACCTTTCGCTGTGACGATAGCGTGGCGCTCTTTCATGCACGAGACTCTGGCAGCTGTTTCAGGCTATGAGCTTTGTCTGCGCATATTGCACAATGCTGCTTCGATTTCGCAGTACATCAGTTACTCTGTTGCTGTTGGATAGCACTAGGACACGATGACAGGACAGTCCGCAATTGCGACGCAATAGCATTGGCTACAGGCTGAAAACAAGACAGTCAAAGCACCAAAGAAATGTGAGTTTTCAAGGCCAAATGGAGCCAAACCGCTGCTTTGAGTATCGACAGTAAATCTCTTCCAGTTATAGTCTGGAAAAATGCTGAATGTACAGCCAAAAAGTCCCGGAAAGGAAGGAATTTCTAGGAAGAGAACAAAGATCATAAAAAACAAGAAGGCAAACTATAGCACAGATGACCAGTGAAAAGGAAAAGAAGATTATGGACAGGGCAGAGGTAATGTTTTGAAATAACTACGTTCAGGACTACGCTAATCGCCTAGCTAATGTTTTTGGTCTTACGTGGAGGTAACCTGACACAACTGAAGGTTTACTTCACAGATGCATCATCCAAGATAGAAACTGGCTGAAAATGCCAGACGCGTAACAATATGGATATGGATAATAATCGGACAAACATTGTTTCAGTCAGATCAACAGGTCCGAGAGTAAACTTTGATACCTTGTGTTAGCTTGACAAGCAGCCAATGTAAACACATTATTTCCATGAAGAAAAGCTGTCAGCACTGTTCCTCGTAGCGGTCAGTATACTCAATTAAGAACAAGGAAGCTTTTTGCAGGTTCACATTCGCTGCTGTAGGACCCTTGAGCAAGGCAAAATATCACAGGCCAGCGCCATAGGCATTGCTTTAGGTTCAAAGAGGAATTCTTTTGTGAAAGTTAAAAAATAAAAATCATGACAATAAAGTTGACTCTTCTAAACAATGAATCAAAGTGAAAATGGAGATGACGTTAAAGAGTGGGAGAAAACAAACAAACTGTTGATTTAAGAAAAGAGGCAAAGCAACTGGAGGGGAGAATACAGAAAGGGAGGGAAGCAGTGAGTCACAACAATGCTCGTACGCCTTCAGAAATGTTTTTTTTTTCTTCTTCTTCTTCTTCTTCTGCTGGTCATAACTGCGAGGCTAAAAAAAAAAAAAAAAAAAAAGTCGTTTGTTTTTCTCATCGTTCGTCCTGGACGGCAGGGTAGTAATCAAGTGAAGATCAGAAACGCCACAGCACAATAACAGCCCGTCCGCGCGCATGGAAGAAATGAATCAGAGTGTGGGAGCACAAGCAGCAGACGCACATCTCCCAGAAAACGTGACGGACCAAGAGGGAAAGCAATTAAGTGCAATTGCTTGGGTTTTGTGCACGAAGCTAAAATAGTGTCAAGAGTAATTCTCTGAATGATGAGCTGTCTCCCCAAAACTTCCACAGCTAAACCTCAAGCAACGGCCAGCGGCAAAATACCCACAATGCATGAATATACCGTAGTCATGATCCGATTGTTCGTTCACTCTTCATTCATTCTGAGACAACCACATAATAATTGCCTTTGCTTGTCAAATGGCTCAGGCACTTCTTTGAACGTGCTGTTTTCGATTTAAATGTTGATATTTTTTTGACAGACAACGCCGGCAGATAATGTGACAACAAGCCCAGCAAAATGATGGAAAGACGTAATGGTAAGACATTTCAAAATGTCACGTTATGTAATAACTCATTTCTTACTTGTGAAACAATCGCAGTGATCATTAAATGAACATACACATTTGTCAACGTCGTAATCGTCGCATCGTAATCAACAGCTGAGGGATGGCAAGTACGCCTTTGAAAAAAAAAAAATAAAAAAAAATAATGATGTCAATTGTAATAATGCTGCTTATGCTATCGCTAATAACGCTAAAAAAAAGAAAGAAAGAAAATAGAGGAAAAAAAGAACCCAAAATAATGTAAATAGATGAATCAGTCTCGGGTGGCCGTGTGAGTTTTAATATAAGGTTAATCCGGTTATGTTAACTGATAGCTCAAAATGGCTTTTGAATGTTTCCAGGGAAAATGCAACCAGAGAGAGAGGCTTCAGAGAGTGGCACACTTCCATACTCAGTGGAAACCCCGTACGGTTTCTGTCTAGACTTGGACTTCCTGAAATATGTCGACGATATTGAGAAAGGGAAAACCATCAAAAGAATCGCTATCCGGCGCCACGGCAAAGGCCCTCGGCCGAGCACGCTTCCTCGGCACCTCGAGCCCTCCGGGTGCGGCTACCGTGCCGGCCCTTGGGGATCGACCGGAGCGCTCGGACCCAGGTCTCGACTGTCTGACGAACACCGCTGCGGCTCCGCTTCCCGCTCGGGTGACTGCAGGTCGCCCGTTTCTCCGAGAGGCCGAGCAGAAATCGAGGCCAAAATCCGAGCGTTTGACGAGCAGCCCCTGGGTGAGCGCATACGACCTCATTTCCTCCGAGCCTCCAGTCTGCCCCTGACGGTGCTTTTGAGACAAGGACTGGAGACAACGGAGGAGGCCGGAAGCCTCCGAAGTTCAAGGGGTCACCTTGGAGACCGAAACAAGTCTTGCGAAGGCATCTTCGATGCCGCCGACAGTCCTCACAGCCAGGATTGCTCAGGCCTGTTGAAACGCCTACGAGATGCCTTGGAACATGTGGAGGAGCTGGAGAGGGAAGTGCGGGTCATTCCAGACCTCAGAGCGCAGATCCGCCTGCTGCAGGAGCGAAAAGAAACGCTGCGTTCACATATTCCACCGCTCTCCCTGAATGGGACCTCCGCCCACTACGACAATAAAAGGTCACGGCACGAAGGATGTCGTCAAGATCGGAATCCTACGCACGGGTGGAGGGAGAGCACGGACCTGGATGAGCTGCTGACGGTGACGTCGCTCCAAGCTAAGGTCGCGATGCTGGAGCAGAAGCTCCACGGGACGGAGCTGGACCTTCAGAGGGTCGCGGGGCGGCTGAGGCGGCAGCAGAAGGAAAGCAAAGATGAGCGCCTGGAACGTCTCGCGGCCGATCCTGCGGTGGGGGTGCGTGCGGAGCGGGTGCAGCTCCGCCAGGAAGAGGATGACATCGTGGCCATATCAAAAAGTGTCAGCACAAATGGAGAAAGCGCTCAGATCAGAGACGACGTTGAAGATTCTTCAACTGACCCGTCCGTGGCGCTCCACCACATAAATAAGATCAAGCGACTCCTGGATGAGCAGTGGGCGTGTTTGAGCGCGGCAGACCGGGAGAAAGGTGCGCAGCGCTTGAGCCCGAAAGTTATCGCCCTGCAGCGGGAGATGATGGCACTCGTCGACGTCCTTCGCTCGCGCTACGCGATACGAGGTGCAGGTATTGGCAGGAGCCCACAGGAACCGCACGTTCGTGATCATACATACAGTACTTAGTGCGTAAATTAGTCACATTTCGCTATTTTAACACCTGTGTGAATTTTGAGAGTAAAGTCAGGTTTTAGGAGCTTATCGATATGGTTCTTTTGCATTAGACATTTCATAGGGGTTTTAACAGTGACTGCAAACTAGAGTTACAGTCATTTACTGGCAACAGTGTCAAATCAGTGTTTCTATTCATTGCGGTGCTGATGAGTTGCACGAGCGAACAGGAGCTCTTGCGGCTTGCAGAACAAGTAGGCCAGCTAACGCTCATTTTAGCTTCACTTAGCGTCGCTCTCTTGCACACAAGCCGCAGTCATGAAAAACAAAAAGTGCAACATACAGTTTCTCAATCAACTATGGGTAACATAAACGCACATGATCAATGTTACGTCCATCCTTGTTGTTCACGAACGTGACGTCTTTGTTACGGCAACAGTTCGACATTTTATGGCGCCATGCAATTCTGCTGCATTTGAAAGAAAGTAACGTCAACCAAAATACCATGATGCACTGGGAACTGTTGTTAATTACTCGTAAAATCACTTTACAGCATTTTGCTGTAAGGTATTTGACGTAGAATTTACAGCAATGTCTAACAGTGAGGATTTCTTATTCCTCAGCATTCAAATGCACTTTTTCCTTTTCTTGGTGAATTGGTGACTTGCTACCGGTGTTCTTTATCAGCGGAGGTTATTTTGATGAGAGCATTTCATGAATTTTATTATAATAATGCATGCAACATGAGTATAAGTCTTGGCCTCCCTTCTCCAAAAAGATATACATTATTTTTTTGCATCGTTTCCCTGCTTTAATGTTTGAGCTCATCAAACAAATGTAAATATCAGTCAAAGATAACCCAAGAAACATAAAGTCTAGTTTTTAAATGGTGATTTGGAATATTAAGGGGGGGGGGGGCTACTGTAAGCTCCCCCACCCCACTGTGGCTAGTGATGCTTTTCAGCATTTTATGTTTACATATGTTTATGTTTGTCTGATACATCCATGTGTTTGACGATCTTCAACAAATATGGGGAAATATGCCGAAACATTTGAATTCTTCATCGCCATATACTTGATTTCTAGGTGGGGGGTGCGACATGACGACCGACAGCAGTGCTTGGACCGCCAAAGGCGCTGAAAAAGGGTTAGCGAATAATCTATTCCATCACCTATTTTTTATTTTTGTGGGTAAACCAGTTTATAGAAATGTATCCTTTCAAAATGTTGCGCATCCAGAGATGAAAACTTTCATTTTAATGGGCTTAACCCAACACAAGTATGATTCAAGAGATTTGTGTCGATGAAATTGCCCAAGTCAGTTCAGCATATTCCTTCAATTTCATGCCCTTTATCATTTCCATACATTTTCCAGGTGCAAAACAACTGCTCGTGACAATCCGATTGGGCGGGACTGCGCGCCGCAGACGGCGGGTAGTTCAGCGCGAGAGGAGAGCAGTAGCGGGCCTCCTCGGGAGACGGCCGCAAGCCAGGCGGAGGCCCAAGACGGAAGGGGGCAAACGATATCGCAAGGAGCAGACGGAGGGCGGGCATCTGTCGAAGGCGGCGCCGCGGCGGAAATGGCCGAGATTGCGAAACAGACGGAGGGGGACGCTGCCTCCAAAACAGGTCGAGACAGGTCAGAGGGCCAGCGCGCTAAGCGTTTCGTCTTTCTCATTCGTTTGGCCCTTTTATCTCTCATTTTGTCTGTTCTACTTTTTTTTTTTTTTTTTTTTTTTTAAAGCATGACAGTAAATGCCGACTTTATGGCAGCTTGTCACTTCCTCGATGATCACATGGACACCATCGAGAACCCCACCAACGACACGGTGCGTACGCTTGTAATTCTTAAATGCTCACACGCAAATCAACTGCTTGTAATCTTGAGTTTCCCGGTTTTGGTTGCAGAGGAAGGCCCTTGTCGTGCTTTTCCAGGACTGGTTCAGTGCGGCGGCAGAGGAGAATTCGGTGGCCAGTAAAGTCGCCGTGTACTTGCGGGAGGTGGAAAAGGCAACACCTTCGCTACTGGCCTTCCTCGTCAACCTGGCCGATGATAACGGCAACACGGTCCTCCATTACAGTGTTTCCCACTGCAAGTACAGTATTGTCAGTCTGCTGCTAGACACAGGTACAGCATATCCTTCTACAACCCCAATTCCAATGAAGTTGGGACGTTACAAACATCAATAAAAACAGAATACAATGACTGAGCTGGGACAGGGTCATGTTTCCCACTGTGTTACATCACCTTGTCTTTGAACAACATTCAATCAACGTTTGGGAACTGAGGACACGAATTGTCGAAGCTTTGTAGGTGGAATTCTTTCCCGTCCTCGCTCGATGTTCAGCTTCAGCTGTTCAACAGTCCGGGGTCTCCGTTGTCGTATATTACGCTTCAGAATGCGCCGCACATTTTCAATTGGGGACATGTATATTTGTCTTTGTTTTATGTTTAACACAACGTCCCGACTTCATTGGAATTGGGGTTGTAATTCAGAGGAAGAAACAATGACAGGCAGACAATGAAAAATTCCATCTCCCTGCCATTCAGGAGTAAGTGACGTTAACTTCCAGAACAAAGCGGGTTACACAACTGCCATGCTGGCCTCGCTCACGGCCCCCGACAACCCCGGCGACATGGAAGTGGTCCGCAGGCTGATGGAGCTTGGGAACATTAACGCCCGGTCCAGCCAGGTAAAGCAACATTGCAAATGCTCTCTGATTGCCCTTTGCATCATTTCTAAGGAATAACAGAAAAGTTGTTCACACGCAAATGCGAGCTGCCGGCCGCTCATCCATTTGGATTGTAAATTGGCAATTTAGGGCAAAAGAAACTTGGGACTCATAAGCGGTCAGCGACAGACGAGCCAGCCTGCCGCTGCCATCCGTTTTCTAGAGCCTCACGAAGCTGCAAACTATGCCAGCTGACTTGGGGCGAGAGGCGAGGTGCTCTCCGAACTTGCCGAACGTGCTCTCCAACAACGCATTCACAATTTAGGCTCTCCGCAAGCTGACATGCGAGTTTCGGGAACGTTAGAGGACGCCGGAGTCCGTTCATATTAGCCCCGTGATTTATTTTTAAGCGTCACTTAGCTGTAGTGGGAAGACTCGAATGAAAATCATGTTAAATATATGTCCCCCTGCTATTTCACAGATTTTGGTTGGACTGTATCTACTTTGTCTGTTGCTGCTATATCACGTTTCAAACCTTTTCTGCAAAGTAGTGAAAACATAAAGATTGATTGAAATGAAACGCAATGAAGCAATCATTTAAGTGGGATTTTCTTTGTCTCGGGGTCTGATTGGCTGCTGGCAACATCACAGACGGCCCCCGAGCGTCCTGCACCTTCAAGGGTTCTCGGGAGCGGGCCGAAGAGCCAGAGGAAGATTCCGACCATTCAGGAGAAGATAAGACTCCCGGAAGGACGGAATTACACAGGCGTTGTATGAAGAACAATTCATTTCCGTTCGTCTCGACAATAACAATAACCGGCTACGGAACGCCATATCATCACACAGCCCTTAGCAATACTGCACCGTATTTCAATACATTTGACGTTTGCGCTTTACTCGGGTTCAAACGCATGTAAAACGTGGGAACGTACCCCCAGCATAGACGCGTGTTCGCTGCGTACTTTTTTCAGGGTGACCGAAGCTGTCGTGGGTCACTCGTCTGTCAGTCCAAATCAAAGAAAAAAACCGCTGCCGAATCATTTGTGAGGGTTGTCAAATCGACATTCAAGAGGCAGCATGAAGAGAAATCCTTTGCTAACGAAAGGCATCTTGTCACGCCGCAGACGGGCCAGACGGCTTTGCACTTGGCTGTGAGGCACGGGCGAGCGGTGATGGCGGGCCTGCTGCTGAGCTGCGGCGCAGACGCGAACATCCAGGACGCTCAGGGAACCAGCGCCCTCATGTTTGCGTCCCAGAGAGGCTACGCGCACATCGCAAGGCTGCTGCTGGAGAGGACCCAGTGCCATCTGACGCTGACCGATCAGGTGACGCTGCTCAACCAGGGGTGGCAAACTCATTTTTGTCACGGGCCACATCGCGGTTATGACTTCCGTCGGAGGGCCGCTACGACCGTGAACCCATAGAAATGGAAGAAAATGAAAGACACATTGATGAATAAGCAGCTTAGAAATCAGAAGCCTATAAAAACATGTTTTTCAACAACTACATTTCTTTTCAAAGGGGGATTGGTAACAAAACAATCGTTGCAAATATCTCCATGGTATTAGACCAGGACACAATGAGCAATTTGGATTTGTTTGTCGCGGGCCACACAAAAACGATGTGGCGGGCCGGATCTGGCCCGCGGGCCACCGGTGTGCTGCCTTGGGCCTTTTGGAATAAATACGCTCGAGGGGTACCCCTGCACCGAACAAGAAGCTTTTCTAAATCGTCTTGTGCACTTTACAAACAGAAGTATACAACGGGACAAACGCGACTCGGGAAATTGGGAAATTCCAGATTCGAGTGACATTTCACAATGGCGCTAAAACGCACCATAAACCTTCCAAGTGAACGTAAGTCGAATGGCAACATTGACAAGGGGTCGGATCAACGAATCGATCGATATGTGTCCGTCGGCATCCGCCGCGATGCCTTTCTGTGACTTTTCCGGTCTCTCTGCCGATGACTTTCCATGAAACTCAAAGCTCATTGGCCACTTTCCTCTGACATCGTCCCGTTGATCCATTTTTCTCATCGTGTCGAAATACCAAGAGGAGTTTTTAAATACCCATCTTCAACATACAAAAATGAATGAATGAATGACAAAGTGTGATAAAAACTCTTGACATGTCATACTTTCACATGTATTTCTGTTTTTACAAAGTATAAAAGGATCAAGTGCTATTTTCCTTCTTAAAAAAAACACATCCCAATTTGTTTGGGGGGGGGGGCTGGAATGGATTCATGGCATTTCCGCTCATTTCAATAGCCAAAGATGATTTGAGAGATGGATTGAATACGTCAATTGTATACCGTGCTTTCTAAAGCTAAGCAGCTCTCAAACTCACCTTCAGCGAAGTGTTCCGAATGGACAGGAAGGCTTTGACCCTCCCGCCTGCGTTCTTGGCCATATTTTGACATTGCTCATCAAAGGTGACAAAACAATGCGAGGCGGGCCGCGTCCACGTCATCTACGGTGAATATGTTCCAAAGATTTCCTAGCCGCTTTTCTTTCCTTTTAGAGTGGCCGCGCCGCGCTGTCGATGGCCATGCAAGGATCCCCCAGTGACACGGCGGCCCTTCTGCAGGCCCACGCCGAGCCTCGAGCTCGGAAGTGACGTCACCGGACACTTCTCGGCGTCAGACCGCTGACCGCGTTTGTGCAAAGAAAGCCTCCACGTCGTCCGTCAGTGTGTCACATGAACGGTTTATTGTCATTCCTGATGAAATGACAGTTGACTTTTGCTAAGTTGTGAGTTCGTAATGCTGCTGTCCATACTTTCGTCCGATCTTTGCACAAGCATGTGGTTTTTTTGTTGGTCTTGATTTTCCCTCCACAAGAGCATCTGGTTCTTTTTGTTTGTTTGTTTTGTTGTTGTTGTTGTTGTTGTTTTTACGAAATGTGCAACATTACTTTTTCAACTGCTGAGCAATTTGTAAATGAAGCTCTTATGAAATACAGAAAATAAAAAGTCATTACTGAGGACATTCCCCGAACATTTCATTTTGACGGATACGTTCACGTCATACAAACGTTGACATGAATGCAGCAGTTCAACTGTCGGACTGGAATATAAACTCATTCGTCAGCCTTCTTGCTGTACGGACAAACCTGACCGGCAGATGGCGCATCTCCTCCATCTCAGTTTTAGTACATTTCTTTAGTCGACCTCCCCCTCGGGTAAATAAGGCCCGAAATCAACAAAAAGGGGTCCTGAGCAAATTGTAAGTAAAACAATACAAAAATGCTCTGTCGTGGTTACCGAACAAGTGTTCAGAAACTGTATTTTGAATGATAAAATATAGATTTTATGATTGTTGTTCATTGTTTTCAAATGTGGCGTCTATTATTGTCTTGCGTTCTCGAAAACGCGTGCTTGTTATGCTCTAGATTTATGTTTGACTACTCAGACAAGCCAAGCGAGCCTGCTCCAATTTGTGTTCAGTTTAAAGGTCCTCATTCGCGTTCACAAATGTAAAACATCGGCAGCTCACTGAAATCGAAATCGTCTGTAATAAAAGAATTCCCAACGCTGGACAGTCTCTTCTCTCTCGATTTTATGACAGGTGGTCAGGTGGTCAAATTGACTGTAAATGTACGTTCAACGCCATCACAAACGACCTCGCTGCCCCAAATGGTGTTGTGGTTTACCAAGGAGGCTGCAAAGGATGCGGACGAATGGCGGCCGAGGCCCAGCTTGCAGTTGGTCATGAGGATCAATTCTTTTTCTACATCACAACTTTGACATCTAAAAACGGCTTCATCTTAAGAGTTACACAGAGACAAACCGCCTCGAAAAAAGTGAACGGTCGGCTTTAAGGTACTGACCCGGGATCTGGATTCCTCAAGCGCGTCATCCGAGCAAATCTCGCTGTTCAGTGAACCCTCACGAACGGCGAATAATCCCTGCGTAAATGCCTGCAGATACCACCTGATGGCAGCAAAATAAATGTCCTCAACTCACTTCAACATAGTTCCGTGACGCAACGCAACACTTTCACTGTAGGTTTTTCGGCAAATAACAGATATCGGCAACTACGTCAATTCAAGAATGCCGAGCTGTGAATATGTGCAGTTCGCTGCACATTTTGTTTGTCTACACAAAACAAAATTTGACAAATTTCACTGTAAAGCAGTGCGGTGCTGCACACAACATTGCGAAGTACAACCGCAGCAATAATTGTTGTTGTTGTTGTTGTTTTTTGTCACACTGGATCAAACAGGTGTACCTTACCTTATGGCAAGCCGTTATACATAATATTAAGTATTAATGCTGTCTTTATATTAGGGGAGGTGTTATTTCCACTACTGCCATTAAGTATAGGGAACATATGTTGTTTGCACTGAAATAAGACTACACACAATGTGAACATTTCCAGTCAAATTTTATGTACCAATATATAGAGATATTAAAAGGGACACAGAAAATCAAGATGTGGAACCAGTTTGGTTTTTGTTCTTACAATTGTCCAGCGTCTTCATGAAAACAGTAATTGAGAAAAACAAAAAAAAGCAACAACAACAAAAAAGGCACAAACGAACAAATTTACAGTAATTGCAACATTCATGCATGTGATGTAAGGTGAATTGCGAGGAGGAAAAATGTCAAGAGGGTCCGCAGTTTTACATGGACTAACACAAAAATAAGGCTGGCTCAGAAAAAAGCAATGCTGAGTGATGCACGATCAGAACCGACACTGACAACTTTGGTGAAGAATTTGGGTTTCTGACAAGCAGGGAATGCCGTGCTCGCTTTGTACAAATAAATTAATATACCTGTCAACACTTTATCTAAAATCTTATGTACAGCTTGTCTTTTACATCATTGGAGGCTATTATACATTATCAAAAACCTTATGAAAACATATTTACATATCAATGAGTCAAAAAGCACCCTCATCGCTGTGTGTGTGTGTGTGTGTGTATGACAATCCCAATTAGGCATCCATTCATCTACACATTGTGCACCGCTTCACAAACTTTCATGCGACACAGAAGGCATTCAAAGAGGGTTGCGCAACACACAGCGTCCAAACACTTCAAATGTGGCCGAGGGGTGAACATTAGCACTCGCATGCATCACAGTCAACGCACACGCGAACGCGCGTACTCACAATGTTTACAGGGTCAGCAACACAGTGTCAACATTGGGCAGCGGACCCCCGCAATTGCGACCGGGCCGGACCACGAACAGCAAAGATCGGACGATAATTGACACACGTTATCATTTCGTTGGGGCAGGGGAAAAAAATTGAAAAGAAAATTAAAAATGGTTGAAAAAAAATGCATGAATAGGTGAATGCGCTGGTGCTGAACCGCGAGTACGAGGGGGTCCGCTGTTTGTGTTATCATACGACGATGCAGCCACCTGCTGAGCGAGCCCTCCCGCTCCCATGTCGGCCATGTTTGCAGGAGAAACAGTGTGCGTGCGTGCGTGCGTGCGTGCGTGTTTATGCCCGGGAGAGCAAGTGCACATTGCATCCTATCGCTGTGTGCATTTATGTGAATCACAGGCAAACGCGTGATTGCGATATTCTCTGCCGACTAAAAGTTGTGATATATTGCTCCTTTCAAACCGCATAATATTGAAACGTCACAGTGACGAAAAAAGCAACCCAGCGTTGTCATTATTTCTGCTCCGGTTGCACGTTTCCCCCTCCATGCACAATGAAGAGCCTTTCACTTTGTCAAGTGTTGAAGGTCAAATAAGAATAACGCTTCTCAATTCATCGGCGCATAATCTGTACAGATTGTCCCATCAACGCAGATCCATCATTTCGGCGCTTTTGCTTCTCGTCACTCCCGGCCTAACACAAATCCCAAATAAACACATCAAGGACAAAACACTCACCAGTTTGCTTACAACACGGACGACACACAACAGACACTCTGTCAACGCAAAACGTGACTTCATCCGAGAAAAATAGATCCGGCTCCAGCGAACAGAAGCAATGGAACTTTGAAAATTGGCATAGAACATGGCTGTGGATGGCATTTGATGATATGTGACCTCAGTCACCTCTGACCTCCCTGTATGTCGTCGTCACGGCAGCCATCTTGTCCCCCGAAGCCTCCGCTTCTGTCTCACGCGGTGGAGAGCACGGGCTGCTCCGTATACCAATGAGCCCCCGGATCGGGCACGCTGCCCCCGAGCGGTAAGGTGATGAACTGCGGGCAGGTGCCGCCTGCTGAGCTCACCACCCCCATGCCCACGCTCTGCGGGTACAGGTGGCGGTGGTGCACGTGGTGCCCCGCGCCGTCGGTCCGGCCGATGTGGATCTCGTCGTCCTCGCCCTCGCCGGTGGTCTTGCGGTAGACGGGGTTGTCAAAATTCATGCTCTTGGTGGACTCGCGCCTCCAGTTCCGCCACAGCAGGTAGACCCCGGCGCAGACCAAGCCCAACACCACTGTGGCAACGATAGGAACTGCATGCGTTTAACACACAGAGCGTTCATGAGGCACGAAATGACGCACGGAGAGCAGCCGAGGTGGAACGAGGGCAACGCGGCGGGGGCACGGTCGCGCGATCGAGAGTTTGTGTGGGTGGTGGAGCGAAGGTGGCTCCTATTTTAAACTCACTATAAAAATCAAATCGAGGCTCGGGGGCCAAATCCGGCCCGCCGCATCATTTTTTATGGCCCACCGCGGCAAATAAAGTCTATAAAATAAAGTGTTTCTTCCCAAATGGATTTTTCTTTGCACATTTCCTTCACTTACACGACTCCGGCCGATTAATCATCCATCCGATTTAATCGGCTGCTGTTAACCCTTTTCCAATTGGCAAAAAAATGTTTGTCCCCTTTTTTTCCCCCCATTTTGTTTACACGTTAATACATGACAACATAAGACAAAGCGGTCGCAGAGGGGGAAGCTTCAGCAAAAGCCAACAACCTCGCGAAGTGAATAATGCAGCAATGTCGGCGGACACACAGACAATGACTCGGAAGAGCTTTGGGCCAAGCTTCTCTTCTGGTGTCACAGCGGATGATTGCGCACGGACTCAACCGGTCATCGACCGCGGCGAGACGGCAGCAGACAAAGTCAGAGAAGGATGTTGAATGTGACTTACCAATGGGGATGACCACTCCCAAAACAGCCACCGTCAGGTTTTCTCCGAGGAGGAAATGCTCACTTCCAGCTGCAGGGGCACATAACATCAAGAACCATGAGAAAGTGACAGGATGGGAGAGAGAGAGAGTGTATCAAAGGAGGAAGGATAAATAAGGTAGCAAATTGGGAGAGAGAGAAAAAATGAGTGAAAAGGAGGAGACAGGACGGAAAGGTGGCCAAACAAAGCGGCAGCAGCTGCTTACGAGCTGCGGAGGTAAACAGTACAACAACAAAAATCAACTCAATCTACAATATGAATTGTGGGAGCCTGAAGTGCCATTTGGCACTTTTTCACATTGCAATGAATACACTTACTCATATTGCACCACACGCTTAGAGTGTAATATTTCAGGATTTTTGAAAATATATGCATCATTTTGATGATTATGGCTTACTACATATGAAAACCCCAAATTTACCATCTCTAGACATTGGTTGCACATGACTGAAAAGGGGTAAAGTCACATAATTTATCCGGCTTCTGCTAAAAAAAAAAAGAAAAATGCTCATTTTGCCACATTTTGTTCAAATTCAGAAAATTCAAAGCACTCTTTTTTCAGTGTAAATGGACTATTTATTCTACCATATTCTCATTTATTGAGATGTACCTGTATAGCAGAAAAGTTCAGCCTTGCTTTCATCGGCCCATAACACGTTTGCTCGCCTGCGTTTGGGAGATTTTAGGTGTGGTTTAGCAAAACTTTTGAAACTAATGAGTGCTCCCGTCTTGTCGTTTCCAACCAGTCTGTCATTGGTCCGGACTGACCTTTCCCAATCAAATAAGACATCACATGAATGCACGAAGACGTTGCCAGCTCGCTTACAGTGTTGCGACACGCTGCTGTCGCCTGCGAGTGTGCTGGCCTCAACGGTGACGGTGGCAGTTGAGTGCGATCCGGTCGCCTTGGACTCCCGCGACGACACTGCCTTGAGCGTGCCGAGGGGCGTGCGCGGCTCCAGGGCAGCGAGAGGTGTCGTGGTCAAACGCGGGGTGGCGTCTGCCAGCGAGACTCCCTCAGAAGGTGGCAGGAAGTCTCGCGTTGCCGCGGTAGCGGGCGTGAGCGCGTGTGAGGGTGAGCGCGGCATGTCGTTTCTCGGCGCTGCACGCAAAGGAAGAAAAACATTTGACTTTTAGGACTTCGGAAGTGAACGTCGTGGCCGAAGTTTTAGGAAGTGATCCCAATGTTATTGTTTTACTGTTTCAATTGCAATTCTCTGAGTTTGGTACAAGATGATGCTTTCATGGCGTTCAAGAAGATACTCACTCACCGGACACTTCATTTGGTACATCTACACAATCTAATGAGATTTAATGCAACAAATTCAAGACCATGCAACCACAATAAGGAACACGTTGTTATAATGTGATATATGTCAATCAGAAATGAGAATTTTTGACACAGCGCTTGTATTGGATCTGCTCGGATTGTGCAGGTGCACCAAATGCAACGAAGTGAGTGCATCCTCCTGACTTTGAAACAGAATGCAGTTGTGATGCGCTCCACAAATCCCTTTAAGGCCTTCTTATTTTCCCCTCCGAAGTCTTACCTGGCACACAAGCCCTCATATCAGGGCCGAGCTCCTGTCCGTCGGGGCAGGCGCAGGTGTACTTAGGAGAGTGCTCGGTAATCTGCGGCGCTTTAAGACATAAGTACTCACAGCCTCCATTGGCCACGCTGCCCAGATTGCAGCTGTCCGAACCTGCAGGTTGTGCCGGAGCAGAGTCCAATATGAGAGTCCAGGAAAGGGACAATTTTGCATTTCAAGTCATCACATATTGAATATAGGGGTACGGAATTAGTCAGATAACTACCCCTATCAATTGGTTTTCCGTGAAATTATATTAACTTATTCCCAACAGTAAATTCGCTTCAATTTGTAGCATTTTCTTCTTGGCTGCACTGTTTTTGGGGTTTTTTTCTTTTCTTTTTTGCCCAATCAAATGCCGCTGCCCTTCAGAATCAGTCGTGTTGCCCAATTCAACGTCAACTATTGTAGCAACGCGGCTGTTTCTATAACCAATCAGATTTCAAATTCAAAGCCAACTTTGACCAGCAAAACCCATCTGTAGCAATCTGTACACAGTATATTTAATAATCAGCATCTCGAGTAAGTATTAAGTATTGACTTAATTGTTTTGTTTTCGTCATGCAATTTGAAAAATACTGATTTAAGACGATGTACTTGGCGCAGTTGTATGCTCTTATGTTGTCTTTTTGGATTGTATTGCTTTTTCTATAATTGATAGTGGTGCTTTTAAGAATTGGATTTGGCCCAGGGACCAAATACACAGCCAGACACTACAATATATACAACATATATGTTAAACTGGGTGACTGGGAGTCAATCTAAAAAGATCAACATATAATTAAACGCAATGTGCACATGCAGAGTAAGGCAAGAATCAAATCAAATAATGCTGCAGAAAAAAAACAAAAATGCAAAGCCATCAATGTCACGATTCATCAAATTGACACCCTTCTGTGAGGGAAATCAGGTTAGCAGCGGCGGCTGCTTAATGCTTTGATGAGTGCACCACAGCTCATCATTTATTGACGCGATCCCGCACAGTGGTCACGAAGACGCGGTTGAGCTCACACACGATCTCGGTGTCAGAGGGTGCGATGTGGCGCACGCGAGAGAATGCGCGCAAACACGTGCGGTTTGTGTCCACCCACCTTGAGGCTGTCGCAGCTGGTGGAAGACCACGATGTCGTGCGGATCGTTGAGGTTTTCAGCCAGAGTGTGAATGTCTTGACCCGTCAGCCTGTTGGCCATGAAGACTGACGCCTTGTCTCGGTCTGTCCAGTAGATACGATCCTGCAGAAGAATATTTAGAGAAGAGAAATGGTAGATTTGTATTATTTTACGACTACACGGGCTGGAAGAGAAATGACATCAAAGACAATTGCTGTCCTGGACTGTTCATGTTCATGTTCATGTTCACAGAAAGGAAGTTCTCAGAAACGGACAACGTGTCCTAATTCAAATTAGTGAAGCCTTTTTTATGGCTTTTTATTCCTCCCCCAACTGGTATTTGCATTAAGCACTCATGAGTGGGATGGAGCCCGTCCCTTTTGAATGCAAGTGTAGGGGGGGTGGGGGGGCATTCCTTGGACTACGTGCCAGTCAATTGTTCTGAAACTAAAGTCAGTGAAACCCAAAGTTTTAGTCAGTCCCAAAACTTTTCAAGGTAACTATGAAGTTGATTTGCAGCTTAACTCTGTTGCTAAGCCTGAAAGGTGATTGTGAGAAAAGTGGAGGACGCCACTGGACCAAACAGAAAAAGAGAATTGAAGTGGCACCTCACTCTGATATCTCCTGATTGGTGCATGTGTATGGGCTGCACTGTATTTCCAGCCGTCGCAGATTTTCACCAGATTGTTGTTTTTTTACCCCAACATTTTCACAATGTCTAAATGTCATCAGCGAAGGTGCCCAATTCATACTGTCGCCCTCCTCAGTAATAGTCGTTGTTCCCACAGAGCAGTGAGAAACTGTGCTTTTATTGCTGCTCCACGTGTTCAATTAGAAGTTGTACAGAATTACAGTAACATCTCCACTCATTTCCATTAGCCCCTCTATGGCTTTTATGTTTTATGTGTCAGTTTTACCGTGAACTTCAACTTTGAGAGACAAATAAACAGCTTTGAGTAAGCGTACTTTGCCTCTTATTTGGAGAACTGCACAATCCAGTCTTCTTTTCGTTTCCTCAAAGTGACGTTATACGATTGTCTCCCATTTGTTTTGTTGACAGCAAGAGCGTGAGAACAGGCACTAGCAGTGTTTTAATAAGTTCAAGTGTGTATTTTGATCAATTTAAATGTGTAATGCAAAACATGTCCGAGGGGTACAACGAAAAACAAATCGATGGCCTCTCTATCCTGCAGATTTGTAACTATCGCAGGTGGTTCTGGATTACATCCCTTGTGATAAATGCGGGGGGTCCACTGTATATATTAAGGAGGACATAGAACGTGTTCTTCCGCACTTTGGCTCGAAGCCATTTTTTGAAAGGTCCTAATGGGCTCGCAGACTTGATGGCAACTACGGATCAAACACACAAGCACAAAAACTGACCTGTTGAAAAGCTCTTTACCGTTACCAATAAGAGCGAGGAATGATGATAGCGCAGACACTCGGCCGTGCAGGAGCCTCGAAAGCTAATGGGAGGTTACCGCGTATAAACGTCCAAAGTGACACAAACCTCGAACACAGCCAGAGCGTAGGGGTGTCCGAGCCTCTCCGCAGATGCCATGTGTGTTCTGCGGTGAGCTCCGTTCAGGTCCACACTGGCTATGTGGTGCAGCTTGGAATCCACCCAGTACAGACGCCGGTTAGCTACATCTGAGTAAATAAACACCCCTTGATTGATTGTTTGCCCACAAGGCACACTTGCACTCTGACCAACAAATCCCATCATTGATTACGTTCAAGAACGGAAGATCATCTCGATTAGACGATCGCATGTTCTAATTGTGTCACCCAGAAGCTCTCTACGATGCCTAATTACAATTCAAAGCATCGTCTTATTTGAATTGCCGTTATTTATCGCATCTGACAGCACCGCGTGAATTGATAAACAGCCGTTTTGCTCTCACCGAGAGTGATGCCGTTGGGCCATTCGGTGTTATCGGCCACCAGCACCTGCCGGTCCACTCCGTTCATCCCGGCCTTCTCTATCTTGGCTCTTGTGCCCCAGTCCGACCAGTACATAAAACTGGATAGAACAAAGAACGAATATTTAGTGGGCGGCATGGTGTGCAAGTGCAGAAAAACATATGCAAGTTTGTGACATGCAGCTGGTTCCAGATGTTTCCACAGTTGATGTAGTGCAGCTATCGGAGGTATGACAAGTCAAACCAACTGTGTATTAAAGTGTTGAAATTCTGCTGCTTGTTGGTGGATGCATCTTCAAGGTCTATTTCCTTACCAATATAAGCAATTTAATTGCTTTCAATTTGTATGGGATGGCCTCCATATGAGTGCTATTTTTATTTTCTATCTGTGTTTTGTGTTTTCTATTCGATTAATCTGAGGAAAGTAGACTAGGAAGCTAACTAGGAAGTTTACTTACCCACTCAACCCCCACCGCCCCCACCCCAATTTATGTATCATGTATTGCATTGTATAGCGAATGCCATACGATGGAAAGAATGCTTTGAGTCCCTGCACACTTTCCATACAGAATGCACACACGCTAACCCTCACCCGTGATGAGGATCCAGCGCTATGGCTCTGGGCTCACTAAGATCCGTGTTGATGAGGACACGTCTCTTGGTGCCGTCCACTGAGGCCACGGAGATGGATTTGTCACCAGAATCGGTCCAGTACAGGTTGTGCTGCAGCCAGTCCAGAGCAAGACCAGCTGGGGTTTGCAGCGACGACTCCACCAGTTGGACCTGCTGAGACGGGTCGCTGGCCTCGTGGATGAAGGCACTGCAGGAGGGGACACACCATTAGGGACACATAATGCAATCCAATGAGTGTCTTAATAACGCTCAGTCTACATCGATGCCTTCGGAGAGGTATTCATTTAAAAATATGTTTATTATTGGAGTTGTATTCATCAGTTCTTGCAACAAGGCAGCCAGCGTTTGTGTGGAAAACACAACTATTTATGCTCCAACTCCAGCTTTAATTTATGCTGATTATTGGAGTCGTAGTGCACTGTACCACAGGAGGTTCCATTGGTTGGGTTATTTAGCTACATAGGAGGCCTTCAAGCACTATAAAACTGCAATGTGATCAAATGAATTCATTAGAGGTCAAATGAATAGCAAACGGTTTATTTATGGCGAGAGCTAACATTATGTATATTTTTGTGTTACAGTGAAGCTCAAGCCTTGAGCCGAACACTGAGCAGGTTCATGCAGGGGTTAGAGTCCTTCTTGGATGGACCACTTATCAAATTAGACAAGACCTCGCTCTAGGACGGTCCTTCTTGCAAATGATGTCACCCTGACAGAGGTGTGAGGTGAAGGCCGGGCACACGTGTTCCCAAACAGCAATTTCCCTTTCATTTCACCAAGAGAGCTCCATTTTAGATATAAAAAGAACATGCTGTCCCAATTAGAATTCACACTAGGGAGGAAATGAATTTGGGATAGCAACAAAGGGTCAAATGGAATAGGAGACCAAAACCAAAATTCCCTCAATTAAATGTCCAGAAAGTAAGATTTGCGATGAAACACTTCACTAACTCTGACTCCTTGTGTCAAAGTCCCACCTGTAGATTTTCCGATGAAAACGGTCACACCAGAAGACTCGGTTATTAGCCACGTCCAGGTCGAGAGCCACAGTGTTCTTCTGGGTTGAAACCACCTGGCTGTAGTCCCTCTTCACCAGGTCGATACGTCGGATCTCATGTCGGTTAGTGAACAGTAGGTAAGGGCTTTTTCCTGTGCACACAAAGGAACAAACATTTTTACCATTCTGCTTTTGAAAGGCTAACTCTTAAGACTAGACAGGATCCTTTACATTTCGTGGATAAAACTGATGTTGCTTTTCATGATGTTATTGTTGAAAGTTGTTGTGGCTGGGATTGCGTTGCAAGTTGTTGATGAATCCTTGGGCGTTGTGCAGATGTATAGTCCTTTCTCAGAAACTTAACATGAAGACATGAAGAGCGGTGACCATATCTGCCTAACAGCTGCGAGGTTCTGGAATTAAAAATTGGAGTTTGCATGTTCTCCTCATGTTAGCGAGAGTTTTCTCCGGGGACTACGGCGTCCTCTCACGTGCCAAAAACATGCGCGTTAGGTGAATTGAAGACTCGAAATTGCCCAAACGTGTGATAGGTTTGTTTTTTTAAGCACCCTGTGATAGTGTCGACCATGGACCACTCTTGGTCAGGTGGGATAGGCTCCAGCTCACTCGCGGCCCTAATGAGTCATCCAGAAAATGAATGAAAGATAACCTCAACCACAATCTCATTACCATAAATAACTATAACCTTTACCCAAGCCATTACCCGGAAATTACGAACGGTTTGTTCCTTGCAGAAAGGAAGGGAAAGGCCAATAATGTAAGCAGGCACAGAAATAAATGTATGCAGTGTATCCCCTTGAAAGTAATTTGAAAAAAACATTTACCTACTACATTTACTGTGGCTGGAAATGTTCTTTGTTTCCAGCTGTGACTCAAGCTTGTTTCTGTTTCCGAGACAGAATTCTACAGTCGTGTAGTTCCCGTTTGCGCAATTTCTTGCTTCTGCATTGAGAGTCTTTTCAACAACGATTTCTATTCAAACCCTGATCCTTCCAAATCCTAAAGCAGTCTAACCAAACCACTGATGACTGATAAAGCTCCTTGACGCTCCACAGGAGGTTTGTGGCACAGAACAACAGAATGTTGTACTTTTACACATTCAGACTATGACTATGTTATTTATTACACCTTACTGCATTGAGTTAAAAATGCGATGGGGATGAAATCGCCAAACCTCAATCGCATTTTCTCTGGGTTGGTATTATAGTGGAGCTTTTATTGCCTCAAATAAATTCGTTTAAACAATCACAAAGTCAACAGTGGAAGCTACAATTGCTTCAAAAAATTGAGGAACGGAGGACGAAATCAATGAATTTATAACTATAATGCTGAGTGATACGTCGCAGCACACCACAGAAAGATGGTGGGCAAATATTAGAGGCTGTTAGGAGCAGAAAAATACAAATGTACCTTGAAGTCGCTACTACAGAGGAGGAATGTAGCAGTTTGGATAAAAAGTAAAGAAGAGAAATATAAGTAGGCATTTTAGTGTCGCGTATATTTTGGAGGTTGTGTATGCAGAAACCCATGTAATTATGTAATTAGGTTATGTAATGACCACACAGCCATTAGCAACAATTGCCTTCACCCAAGTGTGTCCTTGCTGCAATTTAGGGGGAGTCTGGTCTATTTTTAGAGGTCGCCCAGCTTGCATTTGAATTAGACCCTCAATTGAACAGGATCTTGCGGCATATTTACAATGTGTTTTGTTGTTTGGTTTTTTTTTCATTCCAGCCAGCCAGAAAAAAAGCCAAACGGTTTGCAAGCTTCTCACTGACCCATGCTTTTACCGCTGCATGGTGTTAGGATGGCAGCTGGGCAGCACGTTTCTCCAGAGGCACACATGAGATTCTGTCCTTAATGACTCACTTGCCCCTGTTGTCCTTCAGTGTGTCAAAGACCATGTTGTATCATGCTTACCAATGCTTCCCTTTCCTATATTCTCTCAAAGAAATAAAATAAAATGTCCGTTTCAATGACAACCAAATGATCCCCTGCTGGTTTGAAGGACCACCGGCAGCCGTCCCCCTTCCCTCGAAACAGCGTGGCGCTGCTGCATCTGCGCCGCTCTTGACACACATCCAGACATTCAGTTGTCCCCGAGCATCAGCAAACTGTTAGCAAACACACTGGCAGTCACGCGCAGTCAAACACAAGTGTACGCAGACACAATCTCCACGCATATACAAACATAGTGCAGCGATATACTGGAGGAAAAATCAGCTGAAGCTAATTGCAGGAAGAGAAAACACTGAGCCTGAGAGCCACAGGGCCTACTGGAAGTGACGGCATTTCATTTGACTACATCGAGCTAATTAAGAAACATTTTAGGAGGAATGTGTGAACAGAATCTGGCATCTCTTGTTAATCCCTCCTAAATATTGCGTCATGGTCGGAGGTCATGACAGATGAATTGGCCTTTCGGCAGTCCACTTTGTTCAGCACAAATCTAGCGAATAACGAACCGGAGGCTAAACGAAATGAAATGTGATTAGTACTCACCGTGGCTCAGCAAGTTTTCCCTGAAGAGTTGTTACGCTGGATGACAACTAAACACGGCTGAACGTGTCACTTGCGGAACCTACAAGTTGCGGCGGTGCTGGCTTTAATGGCGCCCCCTCCCAATCAATCCTCACGGGAGGGTTCTGACGCAAAAAATGCACCCGTTCTAATCCGGTCAAGAACAACAGGTGGTCGGGGACACTTTCTCCGGGGGGGTGCAGTACACGGACCGGCATTGTACTGTGTGATCGGCAACTTTCATTAACATTTCAAACTTTCCTAAATCTGTTGGTCAACAGTTTGTTTCAGCTCCTCATCGTGTGGATTTGCGAAACAAACCAACCATGTGGTGTGTCAGGTTACAAATGATCCTCTTCGATAAAAGTCCTCAATGCAAATTCCATCATGCCAAACAACCTGCTCTTTTTCTCAATGAATGAGTGAGCACTCACCCTCTGCCTTGCAGGTCTTTGTGACGGGATCCATCTCGTAGCCTTCATAGCATTCGCACTTAAAATCCCCCTTGTAGTTGATGCAGATTTGGCTGCAGGCGTCCGGATTCTCACACTCATCAATGTCTGCAGGGAGGAGAGGAAAGAGAGGTTATCAATCAATCAACCGCAGGACAGTCAGGTGGAAACAGAAAGGGACTGATTCACACCTCAGGAAAGTGATGCATTTCCGAAAGACAAGCTTTAATGGGTGATTATCTGCTGGGACGATTGGTAACTGATGGACAGAAGGCAATCTAGAGCACAGGTGTCGAACTGATCCGGCCCGCCACAACATTTTATGTGGCCCGCGAAAGCAAATCAAAATTGCTCGTTGTGTTCTGGTGTAATACCATTGAGATATTTGCAAGCATTTTTTTGTTACCAATCCCACTTTGAAGAGAAATAAAAACATGTTTTTATAGGCTTCTGATTTCAAAACTGGTTATTCATCAATGTGTTGTGTATACTGTATGCAATTACACTATATGAGGTCATCTTTCATTTCTATGGGTTCACAGTCGTAGGGGCCCTCCGAGGGAAGTCATGACTGCGATGTGGCCCGTGACAAAAATGAGTTTGACACCCCTGATCTCGAGGATGTTTCGAAGTCAACTACTCTGATCTTCTACTCTTTGAAACATCGGGGTTGAATGCACAAACAACAGATGGGAAGCTGCAAAAGCAACACACATACGGTTGGTTACTCAGTTAGTCACCATACTGTATGACTGTGTCAAAATACCTCCGCAAGTCTTCTTGTCCAGTAGCTGGTAGCCGGCGGGACACTGACACTCAAACCCGATGGGTCGGTCCATGCAGACGTGGGAGCAGCCGCCGTTGTTTATCATACACTCGTTAAGACCTTGTGGGGGTCGGATGGGGAGGGGGGGGGGGGCACAAAAATAACACCCAGCCAATCACAGCCAAGATAGGGAGATGCTGTATGGTCAATTAATTCATATAAAGGAAGTCTAAGCCTCACTTTGTGTAGCAAAAAGAGGTGTCTGATGTTTGGTAAAGATATAAGAACATGTCTGATGAATCTCATCTCAATCAAACAATTTCATCTTATCTGCGGTCTTGTACTGCCAGCTCTGTTTCCACCCCGCCTCCCGCTCCCGCCTCAAATCCCCATCAGATTCTCTCAGGGGATCAAAGAGACTCATTATCGTTCATCGGTTCACGCACTGACGCCGAGTGATGTGAGCAGAGATCCTGAGATGCCAGTTATGGAGCGACGCAGGACTGGAGTTCTGATGTGCTGCTGCAACTGAGTCTCATTACATGGAAGAAGCAAAGACGGGGAAATGTAACAGAATTGATGTCCTGCTGTTACTAACTCATCAAATACTAAGTTATTTACTTCAAGCCTAGAAGGTTAACCATTGAGGCCAACCATTTCTTGATGCAAAGTGGGGCTCCAATACAGAACTGAAAAAAAAAAAAGATTTCGGCATCGCATCCTAGTCGAGACTCAGCGAGCATCCTCCTGTAGATTGTATACTCGAGTAGGTACGAATTGATAGGAGACGTCAAGCAGATCAACAGTCACCAAGAAATTCCCAGCTCTAATTTCATTGGATGAGTGACAGCACTTGGGTCGCCTCAACTACTCTTCAGAATAAATGTAAAAAGGTGACGGCAATTTTAGTAATCAGTAATTGCTCATTCTTGCGCGTGGACTAGGTTAGTTAAAAAGAGGTACAGGAGGAACTGGGAATACATTTTCCTCCCAGAAATGCCATCAAGCCCGTGATTTAGAGGCCACTTCTCTATTCTTGTGGGCCGACATCCTCTGCATTCTCTCGACGCCTCCGCGAGCTGTTTTTCACCATGACAACCCGTTACGTAGTGGCCATTTGTAAGAGTTTCTCCCCGTGAGAGTTGAGAGTGCAGTGTTAACAGTTGACTGGTTTGCTAAGTAATTAGTCTGCACTGTAAACGGAATTATTTGTAAGAAGCTGGGAAACGACATGCTGACGCGCAGAGAGAAGTGCATTGCATCTATTCTCCATGATGGAAATCGGACGCTTTGTGTCAGTGTGTTTCATTGCAGCAGTGTCGCATGTGAGTTATTTTGTGTGCGGTTGGAAGAACATCTTGCAAATGAATGGTTGGAAGGACAGAGTGATCAAGTGTGCGTAGGTGTGTGTGTGTGTGTGTGTGTGTGTGCGTGCGTGCGTGCGTGCGTGCGTGGACACTTTTTAACAAGCTGTGAACAAAACAGAGTTGAAGGACGATGGGGGGGAAATACAAGCTCACAGGAAGACAAGGAAGAGAAATGATGAATGCAATAAAAATCTGCTTTGTTTCATAATTTCGTAGTTAGCTTCCTTGGCACCGGTCAGCATTTCTTCATCAACATCATCCATCCATTTTCTACACGCACTTTTTTTCTACACGCACCTCACTCTATTCTGGAGCCTATCCCAGTTAACTGCAGGCGGAAGGCGGGGTACATCCCGAATTGGTCACCAGCCAATCACAGGGCACATAAATACAAACAAGCATTAGCACTCACATTCACACCTACGGACAATTTGAAGTGTTCAATGAATTGTGCGTGTTTTTGGGATGGGGAGGAAACCGGCGTACCCGGAGAAAACCCGCGCAGGCACGGGGACAAAAGCGAGGCCGGATTTGAACCCGGTCCTCGGAACTGTGAGGGGGCGGACGTGCTAACCAGTAGTCGACCGTGCCGCCTCATCAACATCATTATATATAATGGAACGTTTGGGTTCAAGAGTTCCGGTAAAAACATTTCGGCGGCTTCAGTCCACAGACTGGTCCTGAAGGAAGAAGCGTCACGTAGAGACGGCAAACAGGATGTCGAACAGGGAGACGATAACAGCACACAAGACTTTTCCCTCCAGTTTGAAAGTAATTAGAACAAGCAGACTCTTGTTGTGATCAGTGAGGCTTCTTCTAATTGGAGTCAGTGTGCCTCTGAAGTCTTTGAGGTAAGAGGAGGAGGTTAGCTGCCATTAGTCGAGGCAAACCAAAACACATCCATGCTACATAATGTGCTTGAATTCATTTACAAAAAATGTATCGATGATCTTTTACTGTACAGTGCCGACAAAGCTCTGCTGACACACATGAACAAATTGTGTTGTTTGTGTTCACTGTTCAGAAGTGTTTGTGTCAAACATTTGGAAAACGACCATCTGTTACATGACGCTTTCTATTGGCAAAACCTGCAATGAAGTCTCATGCTAAGAAGAAAGAGTACAAAATGCCTGATGTCCTCCATCCTTGCGTTTTCCTCAATTGCCCCACGGGAATAAATCAAGTTTTCTTCGTCGAAATAGCGTAAGGCTTACAGTGTCGCGACAACGTGTTCAGCCAGCGCCACCCTGTGACCTTGACGTTCTTAAGTTTAAACAATCGAGGCAGACTTATGGACTCCCAGAACCAAAAGCAACCAACAAACAATCGTCACAGAATTCATTCCATTCCATGTAAAACACAAATTGACCTGATAAATGCTTACAGAGTAACAAATAGTACAACGCTGTGAAAAGAAAGCCTCCTCTTACCACACTCTTTCTTGGGCTCATCTGATCTGTCCTTGCAGTCCTTGACAGAGTCACACACTTTGGAACTATCAATACACTCCCCGTTCTTGCACAAGAACTTCAGGGGGCCCTCGCATTTGGTGGCTGCAACGAAGGAGCGAAACATCGGTCAAACATTGCGTGCCAATCAAAGCGCTCGGAAGCGATATCGAACAAATGTTCATTAAAACTGAACGAGTCAAATAAAAGAAAAGAAAACCAAACCCACAATTGACGCAGCCGGATTCATCGCTGTGATCGGGGCAGTCGTTGACCTTATTACACTGCTTGGTGCCGTGGATGCAAGAACCATCACCGCACTGGAACTCATCAGGCCGGCAAGTCAGCAGGGCTGCGCGCGAAAACACACACGAGCAAAAACACCGCAGTTAAGCCTTTCAAGTGCAACAAAACACCATGGCGTCGAATTCAAATTCAATTCTATATTACCACAAACTGAGATTACGAAACGTGTAAACAACATTCCTCTTTCAGGGAGAGTCCGGAGTCCAGAGGATGTTGGGTCTGACCAGCACAGAAACACCCAAGGAAGTAAGATTGCTGTGTTTTTGATGGTGTTCTTTCAGTTTATATCCTCCATCCTATAAGCTTCGCACTACAGCTGTGAAGTGAGATGATTTAGGGCGGACTCACTGTGTTGAAGCGCACGCTCGTCCAATTGTTGAATTTATGATACAAGACTGTGTTGCTGTAACCGTTCAAGCTTTGAGGCCTTTTTTGAGTAGTTCTGGTTAATTCAATTATATGAAGGCGTAATAAGGCCACTGAAAAAATAGGACAGTTACAAAAATAATATGTAATATAATATGTGTAAAAGACTATCCAGAGATCAGCCACATCTACTGTAGTTTTGCCATTCTCGTGACCTCGCAGAAGTCCTTAGGAAATAGTTCAACAAAATTTTAAAAAGACAGAGTCTCCTAACAGGATCGCATCAAAAAAAATTACGATTCCACAAAACTCTATAGGGGGATGCTACGTGCTAAGGACGAACGCATTACATTTCAGTGAGGATCTCGCTAATTTTAGTGAGGATCTCTAAATCCTCACTAAAATTAGCGAGTCCACCCTCCAGAAGTATAATGCCTCCGCCCTTCTGTTGGTCATTTTCTATGAAGGACAACGTAGCCAGCTACCTAACAAAAAGATGGACAAACATAAACATAACCACAACACGAACCATTTTTCATTTTAAGGTCAAATTACAACAAATTTCTGCTTTTGGTAACAAATGGTTGGTAAATGTGGAGAAAAGCAATTCCGCAGGTGTCGTCTTCACGCCGCTCACATGCCACCAGAGTGGTGGACACACTGTGACGTGTGCGTCACACATCGTCCTAATGGCATGTGAGAAAATCTCGGCTTCGCACTCAGCCTCGGTGAGGCAAGAGCTTCCCAAGCCTCCCCTTGGCCTGATACGAGGAAAAGGATCATAAAGCCCCCATCTTCACACTTTTTAGTTTATCTAGCTGCGTCCAGGATAGGACATCCTACCCTGGACGCAGCTAGCTTGCCTGAAGAGGAGAAAGTGTGCTCCATCACAAAATACCACACGAGGGGCAAAACTGTTTGCTGAGGAAAGATTTTGAGAGCGCACACCGAATGCTTCTCACTAGCATAATTACATGTAGCCGCCCATCAAAGTCATGTGTATTTCTCTTTGTCGGGAGTGCTTCCCACTGCCCCCCGCCCCCAAACCACACGTTGTTCTGCCATCTCGTCCCTAATTAAGTGGTCAGAGAGGATAAGCAGGAAGTGGCGGCGCGCTTATCTTGACACAAGACCACACGGCGGTCAGCGATCGCTAAAGGATGAACAGACAAACTCACGGCAGTCCGACTCGTCCGACTTGTCTTTGCAGTCGGGATCGCCGTCGCATTTCCAGCTTAGCCGTACGCACTCCCCATTGGCACAGCGGAACTCCTGGGCCGTGCAGGCGGCCCTGCGGTTAGCCAGGTGGAGGCCGTCGCCGCCGCCGCAGCGCTCGGGCCCCTCGTCCGAACCGTCCGCGCAGTCGGGATCGCCGTCGCAGCTCCACATGAGCGGCACGCACTCGGAATTGTTACAGCGGAGTTGGTTGGGCCCGCAGGTGAGAGGCGACGCGCACTTGAGCTCGTCGCTGCCGTCTCCGCAGTCGTCGTCGCCGTCGCACACGTGGACCGCGGCCAAGCACTTTCGGTTGGCGCACATGAACTGGCCAGCGGGGCAGGCTTTGGCGTCTGGTGGACCGAGAAAGAAAAGAACAAAACATTTGCTGAGTCAACGAGCGCTCCCTGTCTGTCTCTAGTTATCATCATTCGAAGTTTTTGGAAGGCTGCAGAGTGACAGAAAGATTTGTTTGTGCCCTGTAGGCCAAAAATAACATTTACTGTAAAAATCTGTAAAAATTCATTCATCGTAAATCTGTGTTTAGTGTGTGTGTGTGTGTGTGTGTGTGTGTGCTTTGTATTTAAAATCTCATGTATGACATAAACGGCCACCCCAGAGATAGAAGCGACCTCAAAATCATCATAGAAACCCAAGCAGGGCGCTTGACATTTCTGTTGCCAATTTTCAACCGAATTAGGTCACATTTAGGACGATGCTGTTTTGCCATCCACTTGAGTTGAGGCAGCAACATAATTGCAACTACAGCCCAGCGTGGTTACTTTGAACCAATAAGCTGGAATTTAGAACACTTGTATAATTTGAGAGCTGAATATGAACTTCAGATAAGAAATCATTGCACCCATTGTGACGATTTTGCCTTCAAAATGTAAATCGTAGTCATATAGCACAGAAATTGGATATGTAGCTAGAATTATAAAATGATCATGTGGAAGAGGATATGAACAGCAAAATCCAGAGAACCCCCATTTTATCGCCGAGGATGCAATTGGTGAAAATCTGTGATCGAGAGCACAACTAAAACAAGTGTGGCTCTCCTTTCCCAAATGCGAGCACATTACACTAAGCAAGTATACTGTAAAGAAAACGGATTGTTTAAAAAAATAATAATATAACAGTGGCGCCTGATGAACAGCAACATTCCGGGGGACACCATACAATCAAATTAACTTTTGTTCCAAAAACTGAATTATTTTTTTAAATAGATAATGTGTACTGTAAAACTAGAAAAAAAATAGGTAAGTGCGTCTCTAAATGTTGGTAAACAACCAGATTTAACTGTGACGTTTTATGATTTCTTTTGGACAAATGGAACTCCCCAAATTGATATTTTACTGCATTGTGATTAAATATCAAATCTGTAACTGAAGTAAACAAGTCATAAATCTCCTATTTCTCTTGGATTCGTTTGTCATAGTAGCGGGAGAAACAGATACATGTGAGCATGTAGAGCACCGAACAGTGACAGCTTGTGGTCAGACAAAAAAAAAAAAAAAGAAAGACAAAATACAAAATGTCTCCACGTGCGCCTGTGCACAAAACGAGCTCTCAATTTTGTTTATCTGCACGTACACAACGTCCTAGCGCATGTGGACTGAGGGAACATTTTGGCAGCTGACCGTGTCCTGAAAGCGAAGGTCCAGTGTAGCCTCAGCCTTGACCCACCACAAGCCAGGCCACAATGGGGAGTTCGCACATGGCATCGAGAAGCAACAAGATCTACACGATCGTCACTTTGGATTATAGCGTTTCAATTCTGACATTGTGACTCATCACTGCTCACTAAACCACCTTAGGCCTCGACGGTGGCTATGATTAGTTCATGACCACTGCAGCCTTGAGAAGCACATCATTTCGCTGTGGCAGGTACGGACCGACAAAGACAAAAGACGACGAGCTTGTCGTCATGACGCACACAGAGAAGAAGTAACATTTCCTGAAGGTTCAGCAGGGTAACAGCACGTCTCCTGGGAAATAACTCAGTCGATGACCTTTACTGTAAATCCTGCGAAAACCTCTGTCGGGTATGTTGGAAGTCAAAGTGCCAAGATCGCCCGACTATATCCTCTTCAAATTGTTTTGCAGCCGGAAAAGCCTTTATTTTCTCAATTCTGTTGTGGGATTAATGAAGACTATCAGGCAAATTAGAACCGAATGAGAGAACAGCATGCTATGTGATATAAAACACTTCCTGGCCACGTATTTAGCTAATCCTGTCCAAAGCAAGCTAAGACCTTCAAAATTATTGCCGATGTTAATGTAAGAAGATGTCCCGTAGGTGTGAATGTGAGTGCGAATGGGTGTTTGTCTCTATGTGCCCTGCGATTGGCTGGCGACCGGTTCAGGGTGTACCCCGCCTCCCGCCTGAAGATAGCTGGGATAGGCTCCAGCACGCCCGCAACCCGCGACAGGAGGAGAGGAACGGAAGATGAATGAATGTCGCAATGAGGGCTCGCTCACTTTGTTTCTTGATGATTGTCGTATTTTGACATTTGACATTATAACGCCTGGGAATTGTTTTAAATTGTGTGTGTGGGGGGGGGGAATGCATATCATGTCTCCTTTTCAAAATTTGAGGACCTGCTTGTAGATGTTCACCTGCGAAGTAACCTAAATTTCACTGCCATGCAGGTGGAACGTTCCCTAAGTACCTAACCTCAATGCAGGTTTATCACATGAATGTGACAAGATTTCCTTGATGAACTATTTTAAATGCGATGTTGATAATGTCACGGCGGATGTATGTTGCACAATTTCTAGATGATTCAGAACAACTCAATTCGACTGAGGATCACAGGGACACACAACGCAATCAGTGAAGCGCTCCTGCAGAGCTGGTGCTAGCTAAAGAAATGTTAGTCAGGGAAAACTGCTTACAGCGAATGGGTCTAGCTGACACATAATTCCGCATGCGGATGACTCAATTAACAGATTGCCTTTATGCCATTTATTCTTTTAAATCCAAAGCAGGCAATGCTCCTAGTCAATTTCTTTGAAACAACCAAGAGCTGGAGCTAGTTCAAGTTGTTGTGCAATCGCTGCAATATACAAGGACCTTGGCGAAACACAAGCAAAAAAGTACTTGAGAAAAAAAAGTGGAATACGTTGCCCGGAGCGGGAAGGATTAAGGCCAAACAGGCACTAAAAATAAACTTTACTGGAGTGAGTTGTCATGTAAATTCATGAAATTAAAGTAGGTGGATTTGCTACAGGCCTTTTTTTTTTAGGCTGGTGGCAGTTTTTTGTAATTGGAAAGATCTGTAAATATTAACAAAGGTAAAAAAAATAATATTCAGAAGTGTGTCACTTTTAGACAGCCGTGTTCCCTTTTCCTTTAGCAGATACCATAACTTTAAAATTAGCTGTACAGTGTTTTATTTGCGTACATAAAATTCTGCCTTTGGTTACGTCAGTGTCTGCACTTTATAATTGAAGTCCAACACTTCTACAGATCTTTTGGACAGACAAGAAAATATATAAAGTCCTTTGATCTCACTTTTATCCATTTTGGTGTGGCATAATTTTCTGTTTATTTAAGCTGTGGATTCATTGGCAACTATTCACTGTTCAATGTAACCAAATAAGTCCTCTTTTGTGAATCAATTTGAGTCTCAGGAGTAGCTTTTGAAAGTAGCAATTATTGTATGTTGAAGTATGTTCCGACAGAAACCTTTTCCAGATCATGGTTATTTGGGTTAATCTATTTAATTCAGTAGATTTTGTGTTACGTTATTAAATTTGAATACATCTATTGAACACTTTCCAATATATTACCGTAGGCTACATCTATTAATTAAAGTAATTCATAGTAATAGTAAAAAATACTAGAATTGCCAATGCCAGTAAAGTCGTGGGTCGGGGAAAAATGAGCACCAAGCAACAACCTCTGATTCTTCTTCGAGAACCAGACCAAAATTGTTATGTGCCAATGGCATGGGTAACTTGCACATCTGTGAAGGCACCATTAATGCTGAAAGGTACATACAGGTTTTGGAGAAACATATGCTGCCATCCAAGCGACGTCTTTTTCATGGACAGGTTAACTCTACCCCATCTTATTTCAGCAAGACAATGCCAAACCACATTCTGCACGTGTTACAACAGCGTGGCTTCGTAGTAAAAGAGTGCGGGTACTAGACTGGCCCGCCTGCAGTCCAGACCTGTCTCCCGTTGAAAATGTGCGGCGCATGATGAAGCGTAAAATACGACAACGGAGACCCCGGACGGTTGAACAGCTGAAGCTGTACATCGAGCGAGAATGGGAAAGAATTCCACCTCCAAAGCTTCAACAATTAGTGTCCTCAGTTCCCAAACGTTTATTGAATGTTGTTAAAAGAAAAGGTGATGTAACACAGTAGTAAACATGACCCTGTCCCAGCTTTTTTTTGGAACGTGTTGCAGCCATAAAATTCTAAGTTCATGATTATTTGCTAAAAACAATCAAGTTGATCAGTTTGAACATTAAATATCTTGTCTTTGTAGTGTATTCAATTAAATATAGGTTGAACATGATTTGCAAATCATTGTATTCTGTTTTTATTTATGTTTAACACAACGTCCCAACTTCATTGGAATTGGGCTTGTAAGAAACAGTCACACCTTATGTTTGATTTGGTTTTTTTTTGGTTTTTTGAAATAAGCAATTCATCTTCTCATACTAAAGTCGAACACAACTGCTTAGAAATGAACCCTCCAGTGCTTCAAGAACTCAATTGACACACTGAGAACTCAGATGCGTTGGTCATTTCCGGTTGTCCTTCTTCAGCTCACTTCATGACTGTAAATATAAATCATCTGACAGCCAGAGTCTGCGGCAATAATTGCGTTTTTGACAACTCCGCATAACGGGCTGTTTTGAATGACTAAAATCCTCCGAGTTGGAATATGCGACTGGGTGAGTGACAGCGTTGTGAAGTGAATCTGAAGCTGTGGCATTAAGAGTGATGTGAGAAGAGACAAAAATCATTTACACAGATGCATTCTCAATGGAAAACACTGCAAAAGCCATCAAGCTAAGAAGGTACTGTATTAGCGCAGAAGTCAATTAGTCCTTCCTCTGGAGTGTGTGACACCACATTCAAGCTTTCAGTCTGATGTTAGGGTGGTTAGAAATTGTCCAGGATTCAGTAAGACACTGTTTAATTTAAGTGTTTCCATTAGGTCTGTTTGAAAAGCTCCCATCTAAACATGATGTATTGTATCCCAGGCACCAATTGTTCAAAGCAGCCACAATGTCAACACCCACACTGCACAAACATTCAACTTTTGAAAGCAAATACCTGCATCACTGGACGATAATAATGTTTTTTTATTCCACGTGTTTGTTTTGTTTTGTTTTTTTGTATTTTCCTGCCACATGCCATTTTACAGGATCTTCGAAGTCGAAACACCACATCCCCAACACTCTCAATCTGTTTCTCTTGGTGTGAAGAGGCATGAGGGAGAGGAAGATTCTTCACGGTGCCTTCGAAGTAGGCCAACGAAGGTCCCTGCAGGGAGTAAAGGAGGAGGGGGCGGCGCAGGCTAATGACGGAATCGTCTTACTGGCCGGTTAGGCGACGACGTCACGTACAACGGCTCTGATGGCCCCTGCGGAAGACTCCCGGATTGAAGTGAAATCACACTGACGCAAGCCCTCAAACCTCAACAGAAAGCCAACAGAATTTTATGGTAATCATCAAAAATGAGTCCTGCGTCATTTTGTTGTCAACTTCAGATCAAATCCTTGGAATGAGAGAATGTTCATAGGCCTCTGTATGATGAGGGAAAGCTTAAAAACAAATCTGGCAATGCCACAATGAGAGTAGCAAGACTGTAATTGCATTTTGGAGTGAAGTTAAAACAGAAAAGATACGTATGCTTTGTGCATGAAAGAAAACAAATGAATTCATTCAATCTTTTTTTGATTTTTTTTTTTTTTTTTTTTTTAATGACAAACTCACCGGATGCGCAGTCCTCCTCATCCGCCCCGTTCTCGCAATCCCTCTCGCCGTCGCATCTCCACGACAATGAGACACACTTATTGGATCCCCCGCAGTCGAATTTCTCGGGTGGGCAAGTCTGCTTGCCTGTGAAAGTGATAAGACGATTACTGCCGTGGGTTCTTGATGGAAAACATCACAGGACACCCCAGGAATCGCGCCCTCATGATACAGGTAAAACTCCAGGATTAGTCAAACAAAAATGAGTTTGGCTTTTTTTTTTTTTTTTTGTTTATTTGTTTTTTTGAGGAGGAGGACAACATGCACAGTTGGCTGCAAATCCAAAGGACAACTCAGCACCCTCCTCCTTTCCCTGCCAATCTGTTCTGGTTGGCAGCGGGGCGGGTTTGATCCAGATTACACTGCGTTTGTTATGACGCATGTTGTTAATTATACATCTTTGCTTACAGAGCAGCCTTAAGCTTAAATCAAAGATTCAGCCTACAAGCCGTATCATGGATCTATGATTATTTCACACAGTATTTTCAAATCTCATCAGCACCCCTTCCACCCACAGTTGTTTACCAAGATGTGTTTGCTCGCTTTTCACGGGTCTTATCGTTCAATGAGAGTTTACGGAGGCAGCGTTGTTGACAAAAACTATCCCAAACGGATCTCTTCGAACATGGCGGCCGTGCTTCATCAAGACTTGATGAGATGAAGGCGGAAATAAGCGATGCAGCCTCTTGCCAAAAAAAAAAAACAACTAAACTGGATTGCAGGTCATTGGACGAGACAGGGAGAAGGTTTAACAAGCCTCTGCAAAGTACAGCTTCTCGCGTGGCGTGACAGGAAAATTGAACTTCTAATTATGCAACATACATCAGGATTCAATTATTATACAGTATTACTTAAGACATACTGTACATGTATGATACTGTGATTATTCTTCAAATAAAAGTGATCTTAATCCAAAAATGCGATTTGCAGTAAGAAGAAACATTTCAAACGCAAACGTTCATAATGTGAACCTGACGTGGGACTGAACATGCCAAATGAGAAGCACACAAATGTAATATTTGCACAAATGTTGTCGTATTTGCAGTGAGATGACAGCAGCGAGACGGGCACGGTGGGCCACAGAAGCAGCTGGTGCCCGGGGAGAGCAACTCGTGAGAAGGGCTGACGCAGCCAAGCCTGGACCCCCCCCCAAAAAAAAGAAAAAAAAACACTGGTCACTGCAGTGCCACGGGACGGCTTCTAAACAGCTCACTATTGCTGTGTTCTCATAACAAGGGCAAATACTGATACTCATTCCATTTTACATCTGATCAGCACTTGTAAACAAATAAGCATATCGGGCCACACTTGAATGTACATGCACCGTTAGCATCTTCCACTTGTATGCTTGATTTACAAGGTTTCAAATGTCGGAAATAAGAGAGCGCTGCACAGAAGTTTGCTACTAGAGCTCATACTGCGCTTTGAAGCCGGCACCCACTGAACATAAATCAGACAATTCTGCATCAAGACGATCAAGGCACAATGTCACAAATTCATCATTTCTTTGGGGGAAGGTGTGTTTTGGATCAGCTGAGAGGGAAGGGGAGAAAAGTTTGCGGAAAAAGGAAACCTAGAAGTGATTGGTGTCGTCAACGGGACGGCTTTACTTCATTAGAAGTGCAACGAACAGCACTGAAGGTTGCTCTTAATGGAAAGGAGGTTTGCACTCATTTGTTCACAGGCTCATCGTGCGAAGCACTTCACATGTTGTTTCAAACAAAGCAGATATAGTATATGGGACCTCAATGACCCTCACGTCTCACGTTGTCACGGTGAACCAAAAGCCCCAAAAAAAAAAGGAAAACAGTGGAGCAGTGGTGAGCACTTTTGTCCTGCAGCAGAACGGGATACCCGATACGGGTGGGAAGCTTTGCGGAGTTTCGATTCTATTTCTCCAAGCGCTCGTGTGGGTTATCTCCGGGAACTCCGAACGTTCGTGTGAAGGATGTACTCCACCCTGTGACCCTAAAAAGAATAACTGAAATGGAAAATCCATGGATGGATGTTTAAGCAGAAACTAAATGGGAGTGACTATTACTTTATACTATGCTAATTACATACTATTCTACATTTTCTATCATAGAGTGTATTCATTCCATTGGCCCTGCGAGATATTTTCTTAATCCTATATGTTAATGCCGCTTAAAACAATAAAAAAAACTTAGACTTGAATTGGGAGCTGACGACCAAATTGTGCAACGCGTGTACTGCTGAATGTCAATCGAGCAAACGTGTGCAATGAAGGTACAAGCCAAAAGAGAGGAATGACCAAGCAAACCAAGTGACTGATTATAAGCAGCAATGTCTGGAAAGAAAGACGGGCAGAAGAAGAAGAAGAAGAAGAAGAAGAAGAAGAAAAAGAGCATTTCTTTGAGTAATGACTTGCTGTCTAAATGAATCCGACTGATGTTCAAACAAACACGGCCTGACAGAAAACAATCCAATGAGGCAAGAGGAGGACACAAAGCAGACGAGAGGACAGAGAGAAGCCTTTAGGTGAAAGGGAATTCATAAAAGCGCAACAGAAGCAAGAAAAAGGAAGCAAACTGCTCCCTGACCTTTCACAATCTCACCCACAGCAAATGGAAAAAAGATGAAGGCGGCAGAGCGTGGAGCGGAATTTGAATTCATCCAGCCACCGACCCGTCTCGCCCTTTAACTGATGACTCTCTAATAAAGTGGGAGCTCGCTTCCTCCTCCACGCACAAGCCCAACCTCTCCATTACAAAACAAGTGGGAACCTCACCGCTCCAGGAGACAGATATTGATTTAGTGAGGTTATTAAGACACACCTCAAGGCTTTTTTTTTCTTCTTGGGAAGGAGGCCATACAGTATAATAAAGGGAAATGATTCGAGAGACCAACAGGCTATACTGTGATGAACGAGGATTCATCTCCACTGTTTGAGATCCGTCGCTGTAAGCGGCGGGCGTGTCCACACACGGAGCTCCAACAGGTGGACCTTTGATTTATTTGCGCCTCCGAGTCGGAAGCGCTGCTCGCCTCAGCGGAGTACGCTCTCAATTCACATACTCGCTAGACACTTCATTAGGTACACCAATTTAATGGGATCCAAAACGAGAGCTGCACCACCCCCAAAAAAAAAAATAATGATGCCTTTACAAAATCATTAATGTTGCTCGACATCGCCAGTGAGCTATGTGGTTCACCCAATGTTTATCGTTGTGGTTATTATTATTGATTATATGAATACAGTATATTTGGTCCCTGTTTTAACCACATGAGAGGAGCAAAATATTAGAAACGCCTTTTGTTTAATTTGCAGTGGAGGTACTTTGATATTTTTTAAAGGACGACAACTTTCTAAAATCCCGTACAACACGCAAACAAATGTGGCAATAATTACAATCATAATAATAACAGTAGAAATGGCTGTGAGGTCTTTTTTGTCGTGTCCCAAAATGTGAAATCTGATTTGTGCAAGCGTTAATTCATTTAAGTTAACGTAGACAAACTATTAGCAACCTTAAACTAGGTTCATTTTGAACGAAGTCATTTCTTCAAATAGCAGCAGCGTGGTGCCGCGAGGGGCTAGCACGTCCGCCTCACAGTTAGAAGTTGTGAGTTCGAATCCCTACTCTGATCTTCCACACTGCAAAAATAGGCATGTTGTTCATTGAAGAATTCCAAATTATCCGTAAGTGGGAGCATGAGCGCCAATTGTTGTTTTGCCCCGCGCATGACGGATAGCCGCTCCGTCCGGGGTGTACTCGTGGTGATTGGCTCCAGCTCGCCCGTGAAATTGAACAGGATGAGCTGTCGTAAATGAATGAATTAATGAAGAAATGAATGGATGGAGGATGGACGGATGGATGGGTGAAATAGTCTTAACAAAAAAACAACCAGGGTTTATTTCTGGTCTTCCAAAAGAGCAATTGTTTTGCAAAGTGACAACTGATCCAGCCGCCGCACCTTCGGAAGAGAAGCGCTCCGATAGCTCGCCTTTGTTTCCACAGCACCGTTTCAGCGGGATGCAATTAAGAGAACCGTGACACAATTGAATACATCGACGTGTCTTTCAGCCCGAGAGGTGAAAAAGCAAAAGAAGTGAAAACACGAGTCGGACGTAACTGCTTCATTAAACTGAGTTGGCGCGTCTGAGTCCTCCTTCCTGCATTATAAATGTGCAACAGAAAGGAACAGACGTGTGATATGAGACTACAAGATGGGAAAATCTTGTTTCCCCATTTGCCAAGCAAGTGCACTCGTCAGTTACGATTTCTGCTTTTCTGACAGTTTCCACCAGTGTGCGTCTTTATAGCAGTTGTATTGCATAAAAATGATAGCAAAGACACTTACTATCTATCACGTTATGACACAAAAGCACATATGCGAGAAATAACCCGAAGCAACAAACTGTATGTGCAACTCTGCATTTTGAAGTCATCCTGATTCTCAAGCGAACGAAAGACCAAAACAACTTTCAACATATCTTTCCACTAAAAATCGATGACATCACTTAAAAGGCCAACTGTATTATGAAGAATAAAGAAAGAAAGAATAAAGTCGATGAACGAATTTTAGCACAAAGTGAGCTGTCAACAAGAGTTTGGAAACTCAGCTGTGAATGCTCGGGGATCTCTGCCTTTTGGAGCCCTGGGGTTTGATTGTGAAATAGTTTGGTATACGCCCCCATGTCTGAGAAGTCCACATTTCCATGAAGGCACCTATTCCCGGGTTAAGTCCTCATTTAACGGAAGACGATGCACTTGCCATGCCTGTCAAGTGCGATGGATTTAAAAGCGGAGCGCAGAGTGTCTTTGCAGAACGGAGTTGAAGCCTGGAAGCGGAAGTTGTTGGAAGGTGCTGCGTGGCAAATACGCAGCCTGGTCAAACGGTCATTTCCAAGTACCTTCGCAGTACTGCAAATACTGGATACCACAACCGCTGCAGTAATTATGAACATTCCACAGCTTTTTCACCATAACTAATGCACTGAGTAGATTTCCGGCAAAAAACAACCACGACGAACAACGTGCGTACCGATAAGAATACATTATTTGGACGACAGAAGCCAATCTGCGGTTGGGCTTTGTAACCGGAGGGTCACGGTTCGAGTCCAGCTGCGGACAAAATGAATCGCTACCAGCTGTTGGCGAGATGCTAGTTTGAATCCTGATGACTTTGAGGGACACTCTTGCCTGCCTGCATGCATGTGAGTGGCCTGATTGTCTGTGTGTTGGGAAACAAATACACAGCAATAGAAACTCAAGTCATCAGGAAAGCCAATCATAGAAAAATACATTTTAAACTATCGGCGTAAGTTCGAGCACGTCTGGTTCTGCATTGAAATCTCAGCTTGGGCCCTCCTGTGTCGCGTTTGCATGTCCCTCCCTCGCTCGGCAAAGTTTTCCGGCTTTCTCCCGCATTATCGGCAGCGTCTCACCCAAAGCCAAAGCCAAACGAAACGTGACACTGTCAGTTTCTTTTGGCTCACCGCTATATTGTGTACATTTTTAGGAATCAAAAGATAATTGATAGCATATAACTGTCACGACTTTGCTGAGACGCTTGCATGAAGGGGCTGCGCAGCTGGAAACCGTGGCCCACTTCCTGCTTAATTACACAATAATTTCATCCAAAAAGGAGGAGCTTTGGCCCTTCCCGTGTTTCTCATTCATTTTTCACGGACCGCGCGTAACTCACTCGGAAAAGGATTCTTAGCACAGTCCAGCATGTAATTGTGGATCCACTCAGTGAGGCAGAATGACGATGGCACAGATGTCTCCTTCCAAAAAGCCTCGGCAGCCTGCGTTTGCACTGTGCGCTTTCACGCGCAGCACACGCGGAACTGAACAAGACAGAATCCGAGAACGGAGGGGCAAACTAAATAACAGCATGAGAGTTCCAGAGCACGCGATAGCGCTGCCTGGTTGAACTTCCGATTTCGTCAAAGCAGAGCTCGATGTGGTAAACGTATGGCGAGCGAGACGTAATCGCCTCATGTCTTATTTGCATAATGGCATCCGTGCTTCTCCGCTAACTAGTAAAGATTGGATGCAGTCAGCGCAAAGGCCCGGCCTTCCTCCTCGTGTAATAAAGCACGGCAAGCTCTGCTTTTGCAGCTTTTCATTGATTCATGTGAGGTCGAGTGGCTTATCATTTGAGAGCAAATCATTGCAGTCAGAGTGATGACGCTTGGTGACATTTCACTTTGTGCAAGAAAATTATTTTCTCAAGACCGATTCATATTGAGCAACAAATCATTTCTTTTTTGTTTTTCTGTATCTAACAGCAAGTACTAATCCTAAATATCCAACAGATTGGTGTTTTCATTTGCAGTTAATGTTCTTCGTCTGCTTCTTCTTCAAAAAAAAACACCAAAAAAAAACAATTATTTTCGGCTCCCTGCTCTCTCAAAGCTGTGAAACTTCCTTTTAGATTTCAATAATTACAACATTCGGACCGCACACGAACAACGGATGCGAATGCCGTGTCTTGACATCGACTTTTCCATGACCATTTTGGGATTTTCAAGCTATACAAACACTGCACGCAACCCGAACACAGACGCTAGCGTCAACACAGCATGAGGTGTCCAACAAATGGATTTCATCGTTGGACTGAATGTTATTATACATAAGAGAACAATAGTCAGACTTGCTGAGCTCTCTTAACAGTCAACCAAAAGCTGTTGTTGTGGTTGATTGCCAATCAAATAAAGCAATACAAGTTCATGGAACAAATATTAGAATTTAGGTTGTAAATGTAGGTCATTCTTTTTTTTTTTTTTTTTTGTAGATGAACGGAAGTATAACTGGTTAGCTGTGTCATTTATTCTTGACTTCATTTTGAGTTTGTATTTGTTTTTGTTTTTCCTTTAATCCTGCAACACAACGGCCATATCTTTCCACCATTTAGGGGAAAGTGGGATGCAGGAGCCTTTTAAAAAGTTATTTACTTCTTAGCGTGATGAAAATCTGACACTGCAACATGCAACATCATGTGAATAAAGTGCACACGGCAGGCGATTTACATATAAATGGCATTTTTGTCAGCCCAGATTTTTGTCTTCTTATCGTGCAGTCAGGCGATCTGAATCACTTCTTCGTTTATCTTTAATTGGATTCTGAAAACAAACACGTTCCCCGTCAGAGGTCGCTTTATGTTTTCCTACTTTCCGAGGGAGTCAGCTTCCTACATTATTTATCCAACCGACCAGCACACAAACAAAGCAGTGACGAGGATGAGGCAAAAACAAAAACACACAAATCAATTGCAATTCTCAATTCAAGGTCAAAGTGTTGGTTAGTCTAAAAAGAAAAAGAGTTGGTCTCAAATTCTGAAACGTCACCAAATTTTCGGAATTTCCTTTTTTACATTATGCCGGTCTAACGGACAAGTCGTGACAATGGGTCTTTGAAGCATGTTTTAAATATTCTAACATTATTCTCTGTAAGAGTTCATTTGACACACATCGTTTCTGTCAATATATATTTTTTTTAATAATTCTTCTTGTCAATTATTCTTTAATCCTACCGAGGCTTAAATTCACCATTTCGCCAGGAACGCTTTCAAAAAATTAAAATTACAAAAAAAAAATTTTTGGACACATTTCTAGCCTCTGTTACGCACAGTCTTGCTAGCTGCGCAGTTTATTATCAACAGTGACAGATATTGTTATTATATTTTATTTTGTAGTAGAGCACATAAGTCAAATTATAGATATTTGCTTCATTTCAAAAAAATAGTGAAAAATGAATCCAGGAAAGCATTCAGACTTGTCAAAGAAGCCCAGGCGAATTAATTCACTTTTAAATTCCAAATCGTAAAGCGTCGACAGCTCGCTGAAATTGAACTCAATTGAATTTCGTTTTGTCTCGTTTTCTTGTTTCCCACGTTCGCGTCATGTCTCGCTCGTTTGCTTTTCGTTTCCACCCGTTCGCGTTATCCCTGTTCCTTGTGTCTACCAATCAGCTCCCTCCAGCTACTCGTGTCTCTTCCGGGTGTGCCTCGCTGTCTCGTCAGTTAGCTACCTATCGCTAGTTTTGTCTTGTTTTCTGCAGTGGTGAGTGTTTTGTTTCCTAGTATTTCTTTGTTACTTTGAAGTATTTCTAGTTTTCCATGATCCTTGTTTGCCTTTCTTGTTTTGTTGTCAAGAAATACTTTTTCAAGACTCTTTGCCTTCCTGCTTTCCTTCACTTGGATCTTCCACCTTTTGCCACCAACTCCACCACGCAAACCTGCAAACGTACGGATTTGCTGATTTAAATGTGTTCATATTTCACATGTAGTGTAATTCAAGTTATTTGGTTTATGTTATTGACTTTGATGGACTTGAAATGTGGTCGACTCATAAAATCAACGTTGAATTGCTTATTGCAATATTGTCTGCACGTGAAAAACAATTGTTTCAGATCAGATACAGTTGTCGCATCAGTTTTATCTGCGGCTATTTCGGAATAGTCCTATTTGGAAAGATAAACAAGCATTGATGAAAGTCAGATATGCTGCCGCAATCTGATGTGAGCAAAAATGAAACAACAAATAAGTGAGCGGGGCCTCTCATTTGAGCGGTGGACTCATCCAAGCCCCGCCGGCGTTCGTGTGTGGGCGGGCATCACTGACTGACTGACAGCCAGAGAGCCGCCACTCAGTGCTGCAGGTAATCGCCGCCTTTCTTGCGTGCGCACAAGTGCGTGGGCGAGCGGAAGTCGGTCGGCAAGGCGGCTGCGGTGCCACGGGAGCCGAGGTGACGAGGGAAATCAGCGAGGCTCTCACAGGGCGAGTGAAATCAAAGCGTTTCCACACCAGATGAACACCTGACAGCGTCGGACGATGCGACACCCAAAATGTCAAAAGAATTCACCTGATCTACGATACTTTCCCGGTCTGTCAGATGCTTCAGCTCAGTTAAAAAAACAAAAGCTCATTTTCATGAAAATTCTGGTTCATTGAATTGCGAGGACATATAATTTCCTTCTACGTGATTGTGTTCAATCTGCAGCTCTTTATCAGACACAGAGCAATATGAGTTCACTTAAATGGGTGTCGAATTGGATCCAAATGCCTCACAGAGAAGCAGTAGAACACCCATTTCTCACAGTTAACCATCAAACAAATTTTGAAAGCCAACATAAGTCCAAGTTAAAGGTCACAAAGAACTACACATTGGAACATGTAAACGTGAGCACTCCTAAGACTGAATGATTCCAAATTTGACCTAACTCAGTGAAAATATGCCTCAAAAGTCTGTTCGGCGAGCACGAAGGTGTCAAAGATGTGGCTCAAAAGATCCGCTCCAATAACTGCTTCAGGTTCAATTCTTGGAAAAATCCAACTACTGTGTATAATTGAGTGTCCTATGAATTGGCAGGAGTTTAAAAGGAAACACACAAAATGGGCAAAGATCTCACGACCCCTGCTCGTAAGCGACACGTCAAAACATTTGAATGAAGTGAAGTGAAGAGGTTTCGCTTACTGCAAGTCTCCTCCGCCTCGTCAGAACCGTCCGGACATTCTGGTTCGCCATCGCAGCGCCATCGCCCTGGGACACACTGCCCGTTCAGGCAGGCAAACTCCGCGGCGGCGCACGTTCTCCGGGCTGCACACGTACACAGAGAGAGAGAGAGAGAGAGAGAGAGAGAGAAGGAAAGCGACAGGACAGGCGTTAAGGTCGCTCTTCCCCGAGGCCTAATCTCCGTACTAAAACTAAATCCCGGCCGTCGGGCTTTATCCAGCTGGCCCGTCGTCTTGGCATATAAAACTAAGTGACGTCGACATGTTGCTGTTTAATGATGGGAAGATCAAAGAGGTGAATCCTTCTTATCTTCCCATTGTGTTCATTCCAAACTGCGAGGTGCGCGCGTATACGTAGACAACAACAAAAGAAATGCCACTTTCCTTGCTTGTTGGAAAAGTGACAACGGCTGAGCTGAATTTTCCGATTCGTCTCGAAGCCCGGAGGTCCCGCGTCAGACGGAACATTTCATGAATTTCATTTGCACCTCCGCTAAGGTTTTGTGTTTGTTTGTTTTGTTTCTGTGACATTTGTTTGCCCGCCATCAGAATTAATCGACCCCACCAGGGCGCTACTCTTTTTTGGTTGTTGTTGTTGATGATGGAGACGTAATAAATTAAGATCTGAGCCTCTCGGCAGATACATTTGTCCACCCGTAGTATTCATTTGAACATGAAGCATACCTAAACTCCGCCACTGGGTTTTGTTTACTATGTTGTTTATTTCCTTTCCTGTGCTAGAGAAATGGCAGTGATGCGGAGTAGCTATGAGAACAACTGTGCATAGTTGCTGATGCTATTAAAGTTTGCGTATAGACTTCTATTGTCGACGCGGATCTCGGATAACTTGCCCTTGTATCCCATATTACAGTCGTATTAATTCCTACTGCAGACGTGTCAGGTAGTTGTTCATGTCCGGATCAATGTCCTGTTCCATGTCCAAGCAGTTCGCGCAATGTAGTCGGATTCCTTTCCTGATATTACTACTTTACGTCCTGAGTTGAAAAGGAGTTCTACCGCTGTATTTTTCAATTCCTTGATGTCTCTGATTACTACAACCTTGGCAAACTCTGCTGTTAGTTCATGAATATTTAGCAGTTTGCGCTCCACGTATATTGTATTTTCCATTGCTTTGTATTTATTTTGTATTTTTGTATCGCTTCTACATTGCTTTTTTAGGTTTGCACGATCCCGGCTACGTCGGCATTTCATTTAGTCCGACGATCGTTTAAGTAGCTGTTGGATCGCTGCAGCTTTCTTCCTTGTGTTAACAATTCATTTTGTGTTTTGTCTTTCCGCATCTCATGGCAGTGGCAGCTGATTGTAAAAAATGCATTAAAATTCCAAAATGGAGATTGTGGCACGAACTGAAAAGTTGCGACAGAATGTTCTGCATTACATGGCATGCGAAAAATCTTGCCTTGATACGTGGTCTCTGCAGTTCTCCAGCGGACCCACGTGATCGTGTTTGCTTCTTATCCAGTCCAACCAAGGCAGCGACTGATTTGAGTCAAGGTCTACAGGGGCCACAGTTCACTTGGCAATAATTACGCAGGCTATGACATGCCATCTGCTTGGAGTCACTTTGGTTTTTAATTAGTGCAGATTTAAAAACATACGGCTCGTCTGGGATACAAATTAGGGGGGCAAGCTAAAGGAAAATGTTACAGAAGACGAAGAAAGCAATACAGTTATTTTGTTGTTGATTTTTTTTAAACGTGAGAGGTAATCATGTAGAGCTCGATTTTGGCAGATTATTAATGTGTTTTATGGAGACCAAATGCAAAGTGTAAAACCACATAGAATTTGCCGATATAACTGTCAAAGGCAGGAGCAGCACTCACAGGACACGAATCCCTACGACATGTCGTAAATTGTCCATGGGGCAGACCATATTCTCCGTCGCTGTGCTTAATCCAGAAAAGGTGCGCAGCCGCACACCTTTCTGGATTCGTACGGAAAGCCTCAGCCAGCAGAGCTCGTCGGTCCCTCCAGCATAGCCTGAGAGTGATTTATAGTTAAGGCGGTTTTAGTTCAGCTCGGCCAAACACCGAGAGATTTGCAGCACCTCGATGCCTGAACCCCGGACGGGCCTACGGTGACTGCTGCGCAAAAATCTTGAAATCTCGATTCGTTAAAATGGAGCTCAAAGATGCAAATACTACAAAATGCGCAAGAGTCCACTTCCGGTTGCTCTCCACATGCTTGCAAAACATGGGAGACGAATACAGTATCCAGTAAATAGACTGCAAACATAGTGACAATCAGGGAAATGAAATGGTCCCAGTATGAGAATGGTGCACTCTGTCGCCGTGTAAGCAGACGCACAAGCCGGTGCGCTCGCTCATCACAAAAGCTACACCTGCACAATATATTAAGATGCATTAGCAGAGTATTAGAGCCAAAGTGAAAAGAACAATCGTACAATTATAAGAGTCATCATTTGAATGAGTGAATGTTAAACTTTCCACAAAAAATCCAAACACAACAGTGAGTTTGTCGTTTGGTTTTGAAATGCACTCTTGTCTTTTGTGACACCAGTCCTGGGACCTTTCTGACACACCTTGTAGCTTTATGCTCAATATATTGAATTACCAGTAGCACAGTTTTTAGTTGGCTAATTCCACCGTTGCCCTTTACGCATGTCGGCTCCATGTCTGTATTTAGATGAGGAAAGTTGAGAAAGGGATTACTGGACGTCCATGTTTCTCTTAGTTGTGTTTGTCTAAGATGCTGTGAGGGTGCAGCAGTCAGGAACTAAAGCAGGAATCTGAAAGAACTCATCGGTGGACGTTCCAACAAGAATTCAAAGCTATAGAAAAGAATCTGATGGCGCGGATATCGCGACGACGTGTCACTCAAACCAGCAAGGCATTATTTCTCACACGGGAGACACCGCAGTTCACATTGCTCGTGCTGAATGCGTGGATTGTATTGAGATCATGGCATGACCTACATTTCAAGACAATACAGACTCATGATTAATTCCACTACGACCGCCAGCTATAGTATTTGACGACACATGCGCTGTCGGCTCAGAGTGATGTAACTCACACATTTCCTTTGTTCACGATCACGATTTATTATCATTAAGGCTGTACGATAGTAGGTCAGGGGATTCGAATGAAATATTCCCACTGTGCGAGTTCACTGTCGCCTTGCATATGGAGAATGATGAATGAATGACGCAAACCGGCTGTAAAGTCGACCAGCCCTCACACTGCCGCGTATTGCACGCGTGGTCGTCGTACAGTAACGGTTATATTTACTGGTACGCATTTTGCATTCTAAATTATTATCCCTGTTTCAGAAGTCTGGAAAGGATTCAGTTGGGAACACGAGCAAATCTTGAGGGTGCCCCAGCGGACGCACACGGAACAACTGCGACAGTGGAAAAGAAGAAAAAGACAACAGCGGGATGGTGGACGGTGGACGAAGCAAAAAAAAAAACAGTAACTGCGGTAGAGCGACAGGTAAGTTCGATATCACTTCAGCTTCCACTTCAACAGAAACTGCAAAATGTCTTTGGAAAAGACAAAATGGCCTCTTCCTTAACACAAGAAGATATAAAAGTACTGATACACTGTACTTAAGTAGAAGAACAGTTGCGCGTGTAACTTTGACTCTGGTAAAAGTAGGGTGGCACAAGACATAACGCATTCCCCACAAATCATTCCTGCAGTCTAAAATGTTCTGAAAAGGCCCTGGGTGCGGAATATCTCGCTTCTCTGAATCTGTTTTTGTCATTGTGTATATATATTGTGTATATATACACTGTGATCAAAGCAGACTCTAGCAAAAAGCAAAAGAGGTTTTAACAGACAACAACAAGTGCAACAAGCGAGCCTCTTTAATTCCACAGCCAGGGTCATGCAGCTGTCAAGAATCAAAATCCCCAAATCCCACTTTTATCGGAAATGAGCAGCAACACAGTAAACGTCCCGATGAAACTAATCCCGCTCGGCAGATGGGGAGGCTTCTTTGCGGTCGGATGAAACCATGAGAGCTCATTAAGATAAAGAGCCACTTCCTCGAAAACGATCGCAGGCTTGTTTTTTTGCACAAAGAAGTCAAAGCATTCAGGTCTGGCGCTGTACAACTTCAAGCTGAAGTTTTAATCAAAATGAAATCGCGCGAGGCGTTTGGTGCATGCTGTCGCCGTCCTCATTTGAGAAATGAAGGCCACCTGATGGAGGAAAGCCACACGCTTTGAGGGCAAGTGGCTTTGCAAGGCCGCTGACACCTCGGCCGGTGCACCTCGCGTCGCGGCTTTCCTCGCACGCCTCAGTAGAAACGTGCCCAAATCAACACCTGCGGCCAGACGCGCCTTCCTCCTGACTTCACCATTCTGGTGGACCCGCTTAGCGCAGCCCGCTGAGGCTGCGACGCCGCAATTCATTTTGTCCTGCGCGTCTCGTTTCCCCCCCATCCGAGACACAGGTGGCTCACCACATACTTATTGATGACACGCCGGTTTGAAGCCTTAAACTAACACCTTTATGAATAACAGCATCAAACACATTTCAGCTCGAAACAGACTTCTGATAGCTTGAACACAACCTCCGTTATAAACGGACTACCTCCTTGATTTGGTTATTTTGAGACCTGATGTGATGTAGATGAGTTCTGTTATAATTTGGCACATCCGCTACATGTACTTACTGCTTTCAAACCAGGAAAACCGGTAAGCCTCTCAACAAAGGCGCTTTACCGCCATCTACTTATATTTTACCTCAGTGTACATTCAAATATAAACCACAGAGGGAAAACAAAACAAGTGCAATATTATTTTTGTGTTGCTTTAACAGTTGAGATAAAGTAGACTTTGTAAGACCGTGAGCTTGACTTTCAAATTGTTAGGCTCCTGAAGTTTGGGCCAAAAGTAAACGTAGGCTTGAAACGCTTCAACTGCTGTTGCAAAAGAAATTTGGATTTGAAGCCAACACTACAAAGCCTGAAAAGCTATAACTGCTTTCAAATATTTACAGTCCACAGATACAAAGAATGGAATTTTTGATCCCATTTTCCAGTTCATTAAGAAGGGACGCTATTGGGACATTACATCAATAGAGATTGGAATGTTTGATTTCTTTTGTCCATTCAACCATTAGAGTTTTTAATAAAGAATAAAGTCAGTGAAGGAGTTTGTGAGTTCAGAGGTCACTAAAATTGTTTTCATCCCATGGTTGATGTTTGATGGCCCGGGCGGGCTCTGTGCGGGCACGCCAGCCGTCTTCTCCGGAGCTCATCAAACCATGGCAAATTTTTCGCGACCCTTTCTTACGAGCCGGTGCAGTCACACGCTGTTGCGGAACGGGGGCGTGTCTATCAGCCCCTCGTGTAACTTGGCAAACCTTTCTGCTGGAGTTCATGGAAACCCATTTGTGTACTCTTGAGGGGGATGGCCATCATCATCATCATCATCATCAGATTTAGATCTGACTCGTGTCCTCCGATTGAACTGAAAATAGACACCTAATGACTGGTTGCGTTAAGTGGAAGAGAGGGGGGGGGGGGGGACTGACGTAGGGAATAAGAAAGAAGAAAAAACAAGGCAAGAGCAGTCACATTGGTGAATACGCAAACGTAATGAAATGTGGAACTGTGATTATTCTAACGAGCTTGAAAACGGAACTAAACCACAATCGTTTTTTTGTGGTTTGAGCCACACAAACAGTTCAGGCGAGTGTAAAACCCCATGAGAGCAGTTATTCTCATTTCAGAATACATGCCGCGGCACGACATCGCAGACGGAAAACGCGGAGAGACGGCCGAGAGCGCAGTCAGCCTTGTGTAAGGAAACCTGTGCCGCACATAAAAAAGAACCTTTTTACCGAGGGGGTGAACTCTAATGGGAGTTAGGAGATTAGCCTTTTAGCCAGAGCAGAAAATGAGATGCGGCTCTATTTTTTCCCCTTTCTTTTCTCCCTGCCTACAATACTATGGAGCTCAATGGCAGCTACAGAAGGAATTTACCCAAGTAGCCTCACCGGCCTCAAGACTAAGGCCTTCAAATTGCCGTGACAAGGCACTAAAATGAGGATTATACATGTTTCCTCTGCAGATAAAAATTTGCATAACCGTAATCCTGCCCGAGGTCAATTATCTTGCTCGAGTAAATCTGCTCCCAGCAACGAGGCGGCATAATTAAGACTCACTCTGTCTTTGAACCAAACCCAAACACTTCTGCAAGCCCGCGACAAGACTGTTTCTGCCGCTGTGCACTTTAAGATGAAAATGTTCGATTTGCTTTTCTTCAGCTTCATTTACAAAAACACTAAACACACACTGGCTCAAATAGACAACGGGAGGCCTGATAGACTTTATGTCGAGCGTGCTGAAAATCGACCGACGATACAAGCGACTACCCGTCGTAAAACAATCAACAATACTCAACGTGAGGCTGCAAAGAGTGGCAAACGCTGTAGGCCGTACTGGGGGACGTTCGCAATGGCTTCTCCAAGCCGCAGTCTTTCCCAAACTGAGGGTTGCGACCCAACATGGGTCCCTAGGGCAGTTTTTATTGGGTCACTGATTGTTACTGACCATTTTTTAGTTTAAAAAAAATATATATATATATATATATATTTATATATATATATATATATAGTTCCATGATATGGCAAAACTGACCAAAAAAAATGGTGGAAGTGTTCATTTGAAAATGTAAACACTTATTTTAATTGTTCTATTTTTGAATTATTGTGAGAGACAATTAAGTGTCTTCACATAGACGAATATCATTCATTCATTATTAAAAATAACATATTGTGGCTTAGAGGTGATTTACGCAAATGTGTTTTTTCAGACGTGTATTAAATTGATAGGTTTTTGCATTATTCGTTTTTTTTTAAAAAAAAAAAAGGTTGGTGAGCCCCGGACTCAAGAAAAATAAAACGAGGTGAGTAGCGGATCTCGCTTTACAAATAAGGTCGCCTCTCAAACATTCAGTGCAGTCGGTTTTCATGGTAATTTGACGAAAAAAAGAGAGCCTGGATGTATGCCAATGGTCAGTATATAAGTGGGGTATCTATTTGAGAGCCTGTAACTCATTACGTAACTCATTGAAGTAAGTTTGGATCCCGGAGAGGAACCAGGGTTATTGCGGAAGTTAGGAAACCGGTGAAGTGATGCATTCGTTGTTTTTTATAAAGTCACTTTCGCTCCGGCCTTGTTGGGCTGCGCAATATTTCAGCCACGTTAGTCCACTTTTCTGAATCTGGTTGCAACACAAACAGGAAGTACGTCATAAAGTGAGCGACGGCATCGAAACGAGATTCCGTCATTTCTGTGGTTTAGGACTTTGGAGGTTTCTTTTGATGGCATGTGTAAATCTTTTTCACAACTTGGATTTGTTGCAATGGGCGCAGGCGGCCTTCCTTTGAATCCACCTGAAACATTGATGTCAAGATGTAAAGGATTTGTTTCCAATCGGTGATGTTTACAAACAACCTGATCCAATTGTGTGGCGGACTTTCAGGGGCGTACATTCCAAGCGATTGTTGATTGTTGACTGATTGAAGTGTGTGTTCAAGATTCAGAAGTGCCATCTTGCGTTTTGTTGGGTGGCAGCAATAAAGAAACCTTTTGAGTAATACAGTCGAGCTCAATAATTCTCCAATTCTGACAGCAATCACATCATTTCATGTTTTTATTGTTGGGTTTGCTTTGGTTGTTATTATTCCTATTTTTACATGTCAGAAGGATGAACTTAATAAAGCTTGTCATTATTTATACCAGCTGTTTAAATTCGGATTTCCTCGGTCTCGTTTTCATGCTCGGTTTTTGACCTTGTTGCCATGGTGATTGTTCTCGCTAAATCCCTGGGGCCGAGGAACCATCGCTGTTCAGTTGTCGACGTAGACAATGGCAGATTGCGACCCCACCTCCAAGTTGACCTTTTCGACATTGCAGGTTTCTTTTTTTGTTTGCTGCCCATCTACTCTGAGCTGCATCACAACAATTACACGGCCAAACACACTCGCAAATCAGTGAGAGGGCAGCGCCCCTCCTCCCCACCCTGACCCACAAAAATCCCGAGAAGATCTTGTCTTTATACAGACTCTCTTTTTTTCTTCTTCTTCTTCTCAGGGAACAATTCACAATCCACAATCCTGACCAATCAAAATGCTCTCATTCTGTTCTGCTTGTCTGTGCACATCAAGTGTTTCAATGAAAGTGTTTTTCGTGTGCGGCGCCCGAACGGCTGGGCGTGCGGTGCGCGTGCGTGAGTGCACGGCTGTTTTCAGGTGCGCGTGCAATTGTGCAGCAGCAAAGCAGCTCGAGCACGTCCATCTCCAGGCTGAGCTCAGCGGCTGCACTTTGATCATCGTGTCCCTCCTCAAAGCGCGAGAGGTCAGGAGAAAGTCATTTACCCGCTAACGTTTACCATAACTTCATATCAGCACATTTTCTAGCTCTTCTGAGAGAAAAAAAAAACAAAAAAACAAGCTACTCTCTGCTAAACTTCAGAGTTCTGACTTTAGCATCAAGACACACTGTCAGAGTAAAGGAATGCTCTTTGGATTCCTGTACAACGGAGATTTACGCAAGGTCATTGAATTGATAGTTTAGTTTCTGAGAAAAAAAATGAATGTGATTCCATGAAATTATGCAGGGCAATATTTCACCGGTTCATATCAGGGTTGCACTGGGTGGGTTTTCTCCGGGTACTCCGGCTTCCTCACACATTCCAAAAACAGGTTTCATGAAGCCGCTAACTTGTCCTCAGGTGTGAATGTGAGTGTGAATGCTCGTTTGTCAATATGTGCCCCGCGATTGGCTGCCAACCGATCCGGGGTGTACCCCGCCTCTCGCCGAAAGTCAGCCGGGTCGGGCGCCGACTCAGCCGCGACCCTAATGAGGACGAGCGTGGTAAAAAGTGGAAGATTAGATGATTCATATCAGCTATGACAGCTACAGTGAATATAAAATGTCGAAACACCCCTGTTCAATTGCCAGGTTTTGGAGATGCAAAAACAAAGTGACATAGGAGATAAATCATGTCTAAACTTTTTTTTTCCCCATCATTAATCTGACCTACAACCTGTACACCTCAATTGAAAGGAAAAGGCAAATCTTTGCGAGAGGAGAAGTAAAAATGCGAAGTGTGTCCGCTGGGAAATGCGCTATTTAGGAGAAGTAATGAAGCAAGAATGCCCTCTTTTTGAGCATTAGTGAGGATAAATGCATTGGAGGGGGCGGTGAAGGCAAAAGGTTGAAGCCGGCCACCAATCCCGCTCTTTTTCCATCTTTGCTAAAACGACACGCGCTCATGTGAGTCAATGGCTCACTCTGACTTGCAGACTTGCTAATGATCCGCTTGGGCACGCTGCATTGAGACCCCCATCCAGTGCGGTGGGCCAGCGGGGCTCACCAAGTAAACAAACACAACTGTCTCCACTTCACTTGTTGACGGTGGCCCAGCGGACGACGAAATGGAGCGGCACAACGGATGCCAGTAAATGCTCCTTACAAGAGCCTCAGCATCCTTGGAACGATGTCAGCGTCATTGCTGTATCAAACGCAAGTAGCCGTACGGCCAGCCGCACTGGGATCGACTCCAGAATGTTGCTGCAGTACGTTTGCAAAGGGTTAAACACTCCGTATTAGTGCTGGCCAAGCGGCGAGATATGTTTCTCTTCGATCGTCGTTTCTACATTTCTGCCGGCCGTGATCGCTCTCCCCAACTTTGTCCTGCTCACAGCAAACCATCTGATTAGCAGATAGAGCAAGTGCATGCTATCTCGCTTTAGTACAGGAAATGATTCAAAATACAATAACGGTGTCAATGTTCTTGATGAATAACGCTCGGATAGAATTGTTCAAGATATTGATGCTCAAGTTTTCTTGAGTCTTGCTTTCACATTTAATGGCCCTGTAGGGCTTATCTATGTGGTGGAATTGACCAGAAGGTCCCTCTTTCACACGATACCTAAAGTCATGCTTTCATAAAAAAATAAAAATCTACCATAAATAAAGTGTATAACATATTCAACAAACTGCTGGTAACAAAGACAGAAACGACAACAATAATTAACGTAATAATAAGGACGTTAATTATGGCAATGAACGAAGATTGCAAGACATCGCCTTGCATTGGGAATCGCGAGGTTGATTTCAATATTTTACATTTCCAAAGTGCTAAATTATGTTTTGTGCTCATTTGTGATTAAGCCCATGTTTAACCAGAATGCATATTTGGGGCTTGTAAAGCTTTCCCACGCTAATCTTTACAGCGGTGGAATAGTGGAATGAAAGTGTACAGCTTTTTCATAAACCTCCAGATGGCGGCATACATGTATAAAATGTGAAAGTTCTTTTTCATTTTCTCCCATACCTATGTATAATGCGCACTATTGACTTTTGACCATTTTTTGTGGTAAAAAAAAAATGCGCATTATACACGGGAATTTACGGTACGTGTATTCCACTTTGTAATCTTGACTATGATTTGACAGTGCCCTGACATCCATCGTTTCACTATTTACGTTTATCTGTGCATGCAAGCGGTCCGTACTGGGGTGCGCACGCAGTTGTGAGTGGGATTAGGAATGTAATGGGCGCATGCAGAGACTGGAAGGTCAGTGGGGGATGATGGGGGATGGTGCTGTGTATGGAGAGATATAAATGCAGTCTGGGGGGTGTGGGGAGGTGACAACACGGTGGCAGTTAGAGGATGCACTTGATGCATAAAGACACGATATTGGGAAGAGCGTTAGAAGCCTTTTTTTAATTTTCAGTTTCAAAGCTTTAGCTTGCGAGCAGACACTCACCTACCACAACATTTGCTACTCCTCCCAATCACAAACTGTGAAAGCAAGTCAAGACTCAAGGCAAACGCATTTGATAGTCCCCATTAGCGATAGGTGCAATTGAGCAAAGACAAAAGTGAAGGCGGCACCAAAAAGCAGCAGGTGACGGCGGCTGCAGTGAAGCCAAGGCAACCGACGCCAAGGGAGAACACGCAAACTCCACACAGCCGGGATTCAAACCCACAACCTCTCGCCTGCGAGGCAGACGTGACAATCACTACGACGCCGTGCTGGCATTTTTTACCATTTCAAGCCACTCAAAATGGTGGTACTCGCACCAAGCGTAAATGCCGTATTTGGCCGAACCATTTATACATACAATATCCACGCATTGATTGTTATTTCAAATGCATTGTGGCGGTGTCGTCGTCATTGTCCAAATCTGGGACCTAACTGTTTGTATTGTGGAACAGTAAGGCAGTAAAATCAGAGATCTAATGTAAAAATCATTCCATAGCCAAACCAGATATGTAATTTCTGTGTTTACAAGCCAAACTTTCTACGCACACACCTCTGCCCTGCACAAAATATGGCGCACAAATTCACACTTCACTGCGCTCGCCCGCATGCAGAACCGGAAAGGATTCACGGCAGCAACCGCCCGACAATCCCTTTGTGTACTTCTAACACATTTAGTGAGCTGCCAAAGCTGTGAGATAAGCGAACAGCCTTAGCCAGTTGGCCCCGAGCCGCCGCAGACGGCCGCGGGTCCACCCGGGACCACTTGCCTTCTTTGTGCGCTCATGTGGAGCCATGATGAGGACGGGCACACGGGAAGGCGACGCTGTTTACACAACAACGCTTCAGTCAAAACAGAATTGTTTTTTTTACTTGGGTGTACGAAAGGATTCCTGTAAGCCAACACGCAATTTAAAAAAAAAACATGCATTGCCAGGCCAATAGTAGGTGATGTCACTGTAAAGAAAACAGTTGACACCAGCACATCAATATGCAAAAGCATATTTGGAATACTCTTCATCGGCGTGAATTATATGAGATTCCATTCTGATGTGTGCAACTACTGCGTCTTTGCTGGTAGAAGTAGCAGTGGAGTAAATGTACACTCGCTGTCGAAGAGTTACGGCAGTAAACGTGTTATCTTGAGCAGAACTGATTGAACATGCCTTCTTGGACAACTAACGTGCACATACGGTACGTGTCCTCAGTTTAACGCTATTGTCCTTAGCTTCCACTTTGAGGCTCGTTTTCAAACGTCTGCGCTCTGAAATTCTGCCATCATGTGAAAGAACAGCCAAAATGGCAGCTTTACTTTGACTGTATATGTTTTCAGAAAACAAACCCTATTGTACTGAGAGGTAGTGTCAGTCAAAGATCAAAATGTTGTTGGCAGGAGTCAAACGGTTCAAGAAGAGTGGGTTTTTTTTACAGACAAAATTTGCCAATTCAAACAAGTATTTCTTTGACTTTGCTGCTTTTGGGTCAGTGGTAGTCGGGGCGTCTACGATGGAGGCGTCACGCCAGACGTCACACATTACGTTTTTGTGTAAGCTGTCTGGATATGGAATTGCCTGAACAGCAACCACCCGTGGAGCTGCTCACAGTGTCAAAAGGATGTTTGTGTACACACGGTTGGAATGGAGGGGCCAACTCAATGGAGTCTCATGTGTTCCCGTGTTGGCTGCCACACTGCATTTCCACAAAACAACAAACTACCGTGCAAAATGACATGCTGTCAGATTCAGACTCTGGTGCTACTTTTGAGGGCCAAATAGCCACGTGAAAGAAACCAGCGTTGCCATGTAGATGGGCTCAGGCAGCAGGATTGTGTGTGCAGCTGGAGGCAAACCGGAACATGGGCAGAATGAGTCTGCATGCATGTTTGCATGTGAGGAGGTGCAAGATTTCCTCCTGAGCCATAATTAACCCAGACACAAAAAAGAACGTGCTTTGGCACGGCTTCGCTGCTTCTTCTTCAAGAATGTAGGCCACTGGCTCACCGTCAGAAAGGAAACGAAAATTCCATTTTGTTCTCGTGCACGGCACATCCGAGATGCTTGTTAAATGTTTATGCGCCACACAATCATAGTCGCCCATTTTGGCTCCAATCAAAGCAAACCTGTTTGTGCAAAAAGTGAAATCCCTTTTCAAAGGCACACGAAGCATGTCGGAAAGGTTCTCGGACCGGAGTCACAAAAGATATAGTTCCGATCCACGAGCTGTCCTGACAAAACTCTCGCCTCTTTTCGCGCACCGAAGCGGGATCTCTTGCTTGACGGCGAAAAACTCGCAGTTTGGCTTTGAAATCTATCGTTTGTGACACCAGCCCTGGACATTTTCTGACACACCTCATACACTGACTGAAACGGGGGGCATTACCAGTCTAATTATGTCCCTCTAATACTGTACAATCCAAACAAAAATACAGCCTGAGGCTAATTATTGGTCTCCAAGGTAACAATTTGCACATGTTCCAGAGCCAAAAGAAGTATTTGCCCATGCTGTAGAAGTCACGTGATCAGCTCAAGATACATCCTTCATTTTGCCGAGTGTGGGCAAACCTTGATTTTGGATGCGTGCATTACACATACAACAAGTCAACCACTGAATAACAATGAGATGAGTTCAATGTGAAGTGGTAACAACGTTAGCAAAAGTGTCCTTTGACATTTTAAAACGACCTGAATCGCGAGCAGACATCATCTGATTGCAGGAAGTACTAATGTTATACACTAAGTCAGGGGTGTCAAACTCATTTTTGCCACGGGCCACATCGTAGTTATGACTTCCCTCGGAAGGCCGCTACGACTGCGAACCCATATAAATAGAAGATTACCCCATATAATTAAATACAGTATACACAACACGATGAATAACCAGTTTTGAATGGAGAAGCCTATAAAAACGTTTTTCGACTGTTACGTTTACTTTCAAAGCGGGATTGGTAACAAAAAAAAAATGCTTGCAAATATCTCAATGTTATGACACCAAAACACAATTAGCAATTTTGATTTGCTTTTGCGGGCCAGATCAAATGACGTGGCGGGCCGGATCTGGCCCCCGGGCCAGCGGTTCGACACCAGTGCGCGAAGTGGACAAAATATTAGGTACAACCTAATAACATCCAATCCAAGATCGTGACACAGTGAAGAAAATCAGTCAGGATACAGTACACGCGGAAATACAAAAGTATCAAAGAGATTCAACCACAAATGACCCATATCACCATTTTTTTTTTATCGTTTTTAGGGGGTGTCAGTTGTATGCGGAAATTGTCTCGACGCGGCCTGGCTCGGCCCCCCGTGATTAACGGGGTCCACTGTACATGCATTGCCTACGACGGGAACACTGCCCCTACCAACATGGCCGCCACATAGGCGCATTGTTTCGCTGGGCTGCTGCAGTGCGCTCCTATTCCTATCTGTGGTAATTACACCGATACTGTACTGAGAAAGACAATATTGCTCTTTTGTAACCCCCCCCCGAGTGCGCGTCTCCATTTTGGGAGGCCCGGCGGGGTCCATTGCCGGTGCTCATCTCGGACAACGAACGGAAATGCAATTGCAGATTTGGACAGAGAGTGTGCACGTGTACCCTAATGTTCTGACAGACAGTTGAGGTGAGCTCAAATCATCTTACTTCCAAATGTTGTCTTCTGATGCAGATTTCTATAGTCGTGCTTTATGGCCACATAAAGGCTGCAACACGTGACACACGTCTGACGTGGATACTTACGACAATTGTCTTCATCGCTGTTGTCCGAGCAATCGTCGTCATCGTCACACCTCCACAGGGTGGGAATACATCTTTTGTTGTTGCACTGGAACTGTCCATCCTCACACTCCTCCGTCACTGGGGGGGGGGCACAAGAGCGGAATCAGCATCCAGATGGATGAATAACAAAACCAACGTCTGCTGCTCCAACTGTCATTTACAAATGAACGCCTAATGAATATGCAGCATGCATTAAGGTCAATTAGCCGAGGGGCATGTTTGGCCAGAAATGGACTTTGGTTCGCTACGAGTTGGAGAAGCGCAAAGCAAATTAGGCTTGCGGTTGAATCAATGGGCCGGAGCAAAGATTCCTTGAGAATGGCAGCCGGCAGACAGACGACAGACGCGCACGAGCGTCCTCGTCCTCGTCCTCATCATGCGCTCAGCTTCATTCAGCATCCACGCGCACGCCACCGTTGAACATCTAAAGCGTTCATGTCTCACACACTGACCTTCTGACGCGACGGCCATGGAAAAAAGTAACAATATCCTCACGTCTGGCCACATTTCCGGAGGAGCTGTCAAGACAAAGTCCGTCAAAATAAAAAATAAAAAAAATAGCTGGGCTGGTAGCGAGGCTGTCTGCGCCGCTGTACGCCCCCCACGCCACCTCCAGGATCCGCTCCCATTGAGCCCGCCCCTCCATCGAGCCCCCTCACATCATCCCCCGACAAACTCATTGGATGCCCGCAGCATGACGACACCACAATATTGAGCGAGGAGAGGAGAGGAGAGGAGAGGGGAGGGGAGGAGAGGAGAGGAGAGGAGAGGAGAGGAGAGGAGAGGAGAGGAGAGGAGAGGAGAGGAGAGGAGAGGAGAGGAGAGGAGAGGAGAGGAGAGGAGAGGAGAGGAGAGGAGAGGGGAGGAGAGGGGAGGAGAGGAGAGGAGAGGAGAGGAGAGGGGAGGAGAGGGGAGGGGAGGAGAGGGGAGGGGATGAGAGGGGAGGGGAGGAGAGACGAGACATTTCTGCTTTGACAAAGCGGATATTGCTCAGTTACCTTCACAGAACGGCATTGTGCACGTGGCAAAAGTGCGAGATACTTGTGTGGAAAAGTAGAAGTACTGATTCAACTCCTCGCCTAAAGTCAAAGTAAAAAAAAAAAAAAAAAAGCACAGATTTCGAAAGTTTCAAGTTGGGATTGGCTCCAGCTCACCTGTGACCCTCATGAGTACAAGCTCTGCAGAAAATGGATGCAGAACAACGCTCCAATGGTTCCTAATTCTGACTTATAACTGCTGGCACGTGCACCGTGTTTGGAAAATGCTTTTGTGCTCTCAAACCACAGCAACAGACACACGCATGCACAACTTCATCCGCTCCAACAATAGAACCGTGGCTGTTGGGTTCTCGACAGCAAAATTCATCTGCAAAATGTGCGTACTCGCGTCCAACGCTGCAGCCAAATCCTTCTCAGAAGTCAACAGACCCCCCCCCCCCCCCCGCAAATCGCCTCCTCAAGACGGCCCACGAATATTCGGAATTATTCTTGTGGTTACTGTTATTTTGCCCGCACGGACCGAACGTGAGTATGCACGGTCGATTCCCCTCCTGTGATTGACAGGCGATCGGTTGACCGATTCCTCGACTTAAGCGTTGCTGTCCTATTCCACCTATCGTACAAGTGCGGTCGTTTTAGTCGTATGGGGGCAGTTTGAAATCGTGCAGCGTTTGGACCTCTTTCGGTTTTGTGTTTCACGGACAATATCTCAGGGCTGACAACGACAGATTCATTTGTCGCTCGGAAAGGACAAAGGTCCTTTTCCTTTCGGGTACGCTACCGGTCACAGTTCGCATCAGACCCTTTTCAGGCAATATTGTTCAACAAGTGTCACGACGACGTCCTCGACGTCGGGGATTAGTGCGATGTCAGCTGTTTTTAAAGTGTAAAGGTTGCTCAACTCACTTCGCCGATGTTAAAGCAAATAATAAAAAAGTTCCCACGGTGAGAGGACAGAGTACGATGAGATAAGAAAACTCCAGAAAATACGTTCGCTAACAAGGACTTCAAATAAAACAATTGATATTTGGAGGTGTGCCTCATGGCCCAACTTCAGGTCTTATTTTTGTATAATTACAGGATGATTATTGAGACGTTGCAGTGCTCACACGATGCACTGCTTCCTTGAAAGTGCAGACAAAACAACATAAATGGATGTGATGATGTCTGCTCCGGCCCTTCAATTCCTATTGGTTGGACGCTGCGCAACCATGACAACAGGCCCCCTGCGACTGCGACCCTCTCTTCAACGCCGCAACTTTCTTGGCTGTAAATGCAGTCGAGCTTGACACGGGGATTCGTTGCCGTCGAGCTTATCTCCATCTCTGTGGCCTACATTCGAAAGACGACCTTGTTGGCTCCGGCTGGAAGACTCTGGACCTCGTCCTGTAAAAACTACGATGCGCACTTTTATCTGCGCGCCCGGATTTCCTAATTGCGTGACGAAAAGAGCAGCGAGGCAGCAGTTGAGTTCACGAAAGAGGAACAAGGTTCATTTTCCCGTTCCCGCTACTGTTACAAACAATATTCGCCGTGGTTCACCTTTCACGTCATTTGCATGTAAATGAGAACCATCAGATTATTGCTGAGGGTCTGTGTTAATAAAAGAGTTGCTGAACAGTGAGGTGTCATACAGGAGTCGTGAACTGAAAAATCGAACAAGTGAAGCAGATCTTTCTTCCGATGTGTGAATCCGTCATATGCACTGGAAACTTCCGTCGTCGTGATTTGACAAATTCTCCTCAAACCTGAGCACAAAAGCGCCACAGGGATGCAAAATTGCTCGACCTTCTGATCCTCTCTTATCTTCTCACACTTGTCAGCTATGCTGGGAAATTGAATTGGGCCGGCGCAGCAGGTGTGACGTGGACAAGCTGAGCTTGACTCCCCCGCTCCCGTGTTGCTTGTACTAGTATGCCATACTAATATCGTCGACTGCAGCGTGACGTCCCTCTCTTTTTTTTTTTTGTAATCCAGCCAGTTCAGGGGAAACTAACATGAATTGTTTGCTTTACACAGGCGTCTATTCTTTTGTGCTGGGCCAGAGAACATCTCTGATCAATAGTTTCCTTTTATTGTGTTGCTGCGAGTTGTATTTGAAGGATGCTTGAACAGAATACAATTATTATTGTTGCTGTTGTTGTTGCAAATAAGAAATTGGAATGAAAATGACAAATCTGCGTGTTACTGGTTTGCTAAAACTGCGCCTTCATCTCTTGCAGGTAGTTGGTCTCTGTTACATCCAGAAGTCGTCCGAGCACTGCACTGAATCAGCAAAAGGGGCTTCCTGCACGCTCCTCTGCCGCTCTCTGCTGGTTGTAATTGCAAACTACACTTTGCCACATTTTACTTTCAGAAACCTTCCTCAACATCAGAACCAGTGCCAATGTTGACTGTGTTGTCCACTATATGCAGTCAATACTGCTGTCATTATTTCTGGCCTTTAGCAAATTCGACATGATTTTGATAATACCAATTGACCTAAAACAGAAAAGGTTTAGTCTGATTTCATGTCAGACAGTGAGGGGTGGGGGGAAGCACATGTGTCTTTTTATACAGTTATGGCTAAACACATAGCCGTGACTGTATATGATGTGATTATTATAAATCAATTACAGAGTGAAGTATTGAAGCATGTAAACATCATTAACAATATCATTCGATTGTCTTTTCATGTAAATAATCCCACGACATTGAAATTATGCTTTTGAATTTGTACCCTCTTTTTACCACGAGGCAAAAAATATTGTTCGCTTTGACAACAACTTTAAAAAAAAAAATGTATCAGCTGACTCTGGATTCCGCTGAACTAAACTCCCGTTCCTAAAACAGTCACACTGAGAAAGACATCACCAGATGAAGACATTACTAACCTTTGAGTCATATTTAAAATGTTTTCCACCTTAAACATGCGCAGTAGTGATCAACACACACACACAAAGCCGGCACGATAGCAAGCTAGCAACCACTGTTAGCAAACCTGCCTAATTAATTGCAGAATCAATTGCAATCCTTCATCGCTGCGGTACAACGAGATGTAAAACTGGAAATAAAGCGTAGAATTTTTTTTAATTTGAATGATTATTTCTATCATCTTATCCTCTAACGTGCCACACGCTGACCTTCTGAGGTCAGACAAGCCTCGCGTTACGTCGCGCCCACCTCGCTGCTACCTCTTGCACAGCGAATGGCAAACTTTGATCCAGAGTCAACGGGTACGATCAAAACAACTTTACTCATCATTAACTACAAAGTATTTGTCCTGCTCATCTAAAATGAAAAAAAAGGAATAATTACATTCCAAAATATTTGTATTGAATAATGTATTTGCTTTTTTTTTGTTTTCAAGGAAAGCAATATGGTGCCAAAGATGCGTGGTAGAGGCAGATTAGCAGGAATTTGACCTCAAGTATTTCCCCAAGTGTTTAATAAATCTACATAATGTACAAGTACTGAAATACATTTCTACCATTATTCTAATTCATTGAGATGTACCTGTGTTGAATAGAGCAAAGCGCTGAGCACATACCGTTTTTTAAAAATTGGCCCAAAGAAAGATTTGAATGAGATTTGTTTACTTTCTACAGTCCAGAGAAAAATGGATTGCGTAGTAGCCAACAGGCCCCAGTAAAATTCAGATGGTTGCCACGCACCAGTCACTTCAATCGGCACCCATGAGGACTGTGGTATTACGTTGCACGATGTGAGAATAATAAAAACTGGGGACGCACCTTACGCTTGCTTACATTGCGTATCGAAGCCCGTAACGTAATAACGGCACAAATCAGCCACTTAAAACCCTTCTAAAACCAATGGAATATGAATATTGTCACGGTGTTGTCCCATGTTTTTCATGTCTCGTGTGCTCATTTAGTTATTTGTTTCCACCTGTTGTCGTCAACCTTCCACCTTGTGTGGACCAATCGGCTCCCTCCGCCCCCTCGTGTCTTGTCCAGGCGTTCGGCGTTGTCTCATCAATTTGTTTGTATTTACTTCCCGGGTGTCTTTCACTTCTTGTCGGTTCATTGTCATTGTGGCTGTCGTAGTCGGCAGTAGTTTCACTTGTCGTGTCTTGTTTGCAGTTTTAGGTTTATTCAAGTGTTCCTTTGTTACTTTGATGAACAGTTTTGGGACTTTGCTTCGTTAGCTTTTTTCATGCTCCTTGTTTGCCTTTTTGTTTTGGGATTAAATATCATTTTTGAGACTTCTGTCTTGCCTCCCTGCTTGCCTGCACTTGGGTCCTGCCACGTTTTTGCCTTGCCTTCCTTGCCCGAAAAAAAAAAAAAAAAAAAAAAAAAAAATCCTCTATTTTTATTTTTGGAATTGAATAGGCCCATGACATACTGTAATAACTGGCCAGGTATTTGAATGCACGCTCTATTCAGATGGTGTTGAAAGCCTTTTGGGCACGATGGAGGTAGAGCATGATGTGCTTTCACAGATGCTTTTGTCCGCCACTTATGTTATTAGCGTTCCATTAAGCACAAATTGGCTGGCCTTTCTGTTCTGAACTGTGCCATCGCCAGGGCATTTTTAATTTCTCCTCAGCAGTTGGTGACTGACTGTCAATAAGCATGCTCGTAATTAAAATTAACTGTACGTGTTCATGTTTACAGTGTCTAGAAGCCTTAATAATTACATGAAAATGAATCATTCTTGAAAGGCTACAGTACCGGTACCAGTCAAATTAGTATTTAGAATGGGCCATATTGTCCCCTGTGCGCGAGTGAGAAAAGGCGAACAACTGCGCACTTTTCTGGCTGTGCGCATTCGCCTGTCCGCTACCATCTGTCATTTCGACACCCGCGTGCCAGGTGGAGGCGTGGAGCAACAATAAAATGTGGCCGTTCCCTGTCAAATCTGCACATTCTCCGGTAAGCACTTTTCATCTACGGCACTCCGCAGGCTGTCGTAAATCCAGCGCCCCCTGAAGGTGAAACATTGTATTGCACATGTTGATGCCCCGGTGACAGTATGGCAACACACCTGTTCTTTTTAAGACAATAATGTGCAAAAAAGATTCATTCAAAAGTCCATTCATTTCTTCCTTTCTTCATCCATTCATTCACTTGTCCCCACTGCATGTACCAGATTTTTTTTTTTTCTTTTGCCACATTTTGAAATATTTCATTTTCAAATTGAGATCCGCAAAAGAAGCATTGTCCTCACCGAGTCACCTTGATTTTTGTACCAATGGTTGAGCATTTGTAAATTTGAAGGGCATGATAGCGTCAGCCCAGGGCGCTGATTTTCTATGATGACTGTAATAATATGAATGAAAAGAAGAAAAATGTTTCATAATAATAGGAATGCATAATGGCAGTAAGGGTTACTGTCAGAAGATTACACATCTTGAACTGCTGAATTTTCAAAACAGGCTACAGCTGTGTATATATATATATATATATATATATATATATATATATATATATATATATATATATATATATATATAGTCAAGTTCTGGTGCTATTTTGATTTTGCCTGAACTTGAAACTGAACATTCTTTTTAACTTAAATGAAATGACTAGAATTACTCGTCTACACCAGAGATTCTCATCCGGTGGGTCAGAATCCAAAAGTGGCTCCTGGACAGCTAGTGAAAAATTACTGGGGCTGATTGGTTTACAACATTGTGTTTATAATAAAAAATAAAAAATAAAAAAAACACATTATTTAGCCAAGCATGCGTTGGAAATGTTATTACTTGGGAGTATAACGGACGGTACGGATGTACAGTATTCATGTTGGGATTTTTTGGAGACGGTACTTAGGCGTACAGCGTCCCATCACTGAACATATTCGGTCCAGGGGCAGGACGTGTAACTGCCTCGCGCACTAACCACTAGTTTAAAAAATTCAAAATTCAAAAACAATTCAGTGCAGCTCAACCTCTGGCTGGAGGACAGCACGCATCGCATGATGCCTTTGGCAGTACGTCAAACTTATTTGAAATGGCGTCTCACCAACGTGCCTGTCAATGCGGCGCAAAAGAGGCTATTTTAAAAACACATCTTCTTTTTCTTTTCTTTCTTTCTTTTTCTTACTTTTTCCTCTTCTTGGAGAATTTCCGACAGGCAAGTTATGTCATTATTTTGATATAACAAAAGCACTTCCAAGAAAACCAGAGGCTGAAAAGGTACAGTATAAAAACAGCAAAGGGAGGCAAAAAAAAAAAACAGCAAATTGTCCCTTTCAGTGGACAATTACAGTATTTTTTTTCAATTTATGTTAGAATTGATTTGTAACATGTGTTCAAACAGAAGACTTGCAAATTTGGTTGAGGTTTTCCAAAATGAAAGCAACTCATCCAGTCGACTTGATTTGCTCTTGTGGGCCACCAATGACGTGGCGAGCCGGACCCGGCCCCTGGACTGTGCCCTAAGTCAGTCATCAGTCCCAAACTTTGTACACCAAGTATCACCTCAAAAGGTACTTGCGCTCCAAGTGCCACCATCATGACCGACGTTCAATTACAGGAGCCTAGTAAGCCTAAGTGGTCAGTGGCATTCCGAAAAACGACAACGCCAATTCCAACGAAGTGGGGACGTTATGTTAAACATCAATAAAAACAGAATACAATGATTTGCAAATCATGTTCAACCTATATTTCATTGAAGACACTACAAAGACAAGTTATTTCATGTTCAAACCGATCGACAGTATCTGACTACTTTTAATACTGCATTATTGTAGGCCACGATAACATTATGCAGTTTGAACATTAGCACTGCACTTAAATAGAGTAAAATAAGAAAAACATATAAATAATCTCATCTATATCATATGTAATATATACAAATCTATTTTTTCAACGATACTTATTCAACTATTCTTCAATTGAAATGTCTCACACATGAAGGGTCAACAAAAATTGGACCTCAACGAAAGTTTAAAACAAACACTTCTTGAATATTAAATGCAAATGTTTTGAAGTCGAAAGTTAAATACAACTGAACTGAACTTAGGCAGTCAGTCGTACCACACTTTGAGAATTGCTGTCCCAGATGAAAAAACAGAAATCCTTCCCGACATGACCCACATTCCCAGAAGAGTACCTGCAAAGACGGGACCAACACCTCGTGAGCCAGTGTTTCTGTTCATATAATTGACTTTATATGGGTGGAGGAGAATAATAATGTGATGTGAAGTAACATTCATTCGATTCAAACCACGCAGTGTGAGTGTGACACAATGCTTTGGATCACAGAAACGGCATTATTGTGACACGCTGACATCATTCAGCCCTGGCGCGCGCGGGCGCGCACACACAAACGGCAAGTTGGGCAGCAGCAGTCGTCGTGCTCATCAGTCGGCGTGCTGCCGTTGTGTGGCCTCATTGTGTAGAAAATCTCCCCAACTATGATCTAACGCTCTATTTGTGACCCGGCGTTTTCCGCCTGGCACCGGGATGGCGAACGTGACGAGCTTGTGGCTCATCAGCCTCGCTCGTCCTCGGCGGCGAGTCACCGTGACCGTTCCTCTGCCTGCTTCGCTTGCGTTGCTGCGAGAACTCAAAATCCATCGAGCACCTTCTTTTGAGTTTCATCTGCCAACCAGCTGGAGCACTTCAGCGAAGCTGTTGTCAGAGCAACCGAAAGGATTCGTTAACGCCGACTGATTCATCCACTCCAATGGTAATCATTTGCCATGAAGCCCAAACAAGCCTCTGACCGACGCCGCAGGATGGAACGCAAATGGATGGACGGCGACCCGTGACCCGTGACCCGTGACCCGTGACCCGTGACCCGTGACCCGTGACCCGTGAGCTTCATCTTTGTGAGTGACTACCTCGATCTTGCACTGCCTGCCTGCAGCTTTTCTAACGGTCTGTCAAAGCACTTTGTAAAGGTGTTTTCAAAGGTGCTATGCAAATACAGTTCTTATTTGTATTATTCTTCAGTCTAGCTACATTAAGGATTAGGATTAAGGTTAAGGATCAACATTCTGATTGTGTTTTAGATGTCTTCAACAACAAACCCACTGATGTTTGTCAGGCCATTTCTCTACTTGCTTTGGTTTTCTCTCGCAAGAACTCAAAATGTTTTCAACTTTGATTTTGAGTTTCCCCTGCCAAACGATCCCTTAACTTTGAAGGATCCATACGTTCACAGGGAGCTGATTCACCGCCGGGACCTCTGCTGCAGGACGGAGCGCGACACATGACCCGACATTGTGAGCGGCTCGCAAAATGTAGGAAAAGTTGATGTTCAGAATGAAATTTGTGAACCTGTTTCTGATTCCTTCGACTGCGTGCCCTTTCCAAGCTATTGAGGCTTGCCGGCGGGCACCAGCAGCATGCCGGAAACGCAGGTCTTCTACCAGCCTGGTCAGACTTTTCATCAGCGTCCAAGCCTGTACCTGGACCTCCTCCAGCAGCGTTCCCCGGAGGAGCAGGTGGAGCTGTGGTGGTTCCGAGAGCCGCGTCAGTCCCTTCTGTGTTACTGCGCTTCGGTCGCCCTCATATTAGGTTTGGGCCTGGGCGGCGTGGCCTTCCTCTCCACCAGCGGCTCCAGCGTGTCCAGCGAGTGGCGCCTCGGGGTGGGCGCCACGCTGTGTCTCCTCTCCCTGGCGCTTCTGCTCAAGCAGCTTCTCAGCTCCGCCATCCAAGACACGAACTGCGTGCGCAGCCGGCGGCGAATCGACCAGCTGAAGAGCGGCGGACGGGCCGACCCGGCGCTCATCCTGGTCGCGGGTCTGGCGGTCACGCTGTGTGGGACGGTTTTACTATGTGCGACCGCGACGGGCGGCCGAGGCGATGACGGCGGGGACGCGCGGGTGTCCGGTCTGGTGATGATCGCCGCGGGACTCGCCACGGCTCTGGCGGTCGTGGGATACGCCGTGCTGGTCCGCCTCAAGAGAAAAAGGGAGCACAGCAGGAGGAGGACGGGAGGCGGCTCCGTCCGGGTGTTCTGTGTCTCAGGAGGACAGGCCAACCAGGCCAGGAGAGAAACCGCCTCCAGCTGAGCCTGCCTCTACTGAGACAGTCAAAGCAACTCTGGAATAGAAAGTGGACTCGTGGAATTGGAACACGTTATTTTTCGTACTTCGGTTTGTTCTCACTTGGAAGTTTTCAGAATTTCCCCCGAAGAAATAATTGCAGTGCCGTTCAATTAATCTGTTGTGATAATGATAGATCGTTGATTATTGTTTACCGATAAACCGTAAGAAAATTGCAATTGCAATTTTTCACTAATCATTGTAATGTGCCCTGTTTGAAAACAAAGCTCTTGTTACCTAGCCTTCTTGAAGGCACCATGAATGAGGCGAGTCTACGGCAGCTGTCAGTCATGACGTCATGATCAGCCCCGGCCCTTAAAGTCAATTGCACAATGTAAAATAATAATAATAATAATGAAAACAGAAGTATCTCAAATCTCAAATTGCGATTGACCCTACCATGGAATTTTGGGCAAATCAAATGTATCGTTGTTGGTGTTGTTGTTGTTTTCGAGAGACCAGATATTCCATAAGCAACCACGTTGAGCACACAACAACAACAACAAAGCTCAAGATTGTTTGGCTTCCTACCGACAGACACACAACACTTAATAATTCCAGCATTACCAGAAGAACGGCGACGGTATCGAGATACAAACAGCTGCCAGGTGACGTCAAAGGGTGAGTACTTTTTCTTCATTTTTAGTTATGACTTGTTACTTTTTTATGCAGTAATTCGTCCCTTCATACTTGCATGGCAGGTATGGTGTTGTTCAAAGAGGCGTCCTACCTAATGCTCTCCGAAGGGATTCATTTGTCATGTGTCAGAAGTCCGGAGACGCTTCTGACCTTTTGATGAAGACACGCGACCTCCGACTGGGAGCAAATCAATTAGAAGCGGATGTAGCTCTTAATATGCAAAAAAAAAAAAAAAAAAAAACACTTTTTGTTTCACACCTCCACTATCTGCTCTCGAGGCACGGATGCGTCCACACAACACTGGCTTATCGGTAATAGACGTCTGGACTCTATTTTGGTTTTGCCCGAAACAGTGAAAAAGCCACGGTGGGCGACAGGTTAGCACATCCGCCTCACAATTGTGAGGTTGCGGGTTCAAATCCGGCCTCACCTGTGCGGAGTTGGCATGTTCTCCCGTCCGTGCCTGCGTGGGTTTTCTCCGGGTGCTCCGGTTTCCAAAAACCTGCGCGGTAGTCTGCGTGGAGACTCTAAATTGCCTGTAGGTGTGAACGTGAGTGTGGGCAGTGAAAAAGCAAAAGGCTGTTAACAAATAGCAAAACCAAATAAAGTTATTCATTAACGCATCTGACTTATGGGCACGGCAACGTTAAGGCATATAACGCAACCTTTGCCCACCAAGAGTCTTTCTTCCAGAAGGAGAAACAGGAGAGGAAGAAAAACAACACTCTTAAAAACTACAACTAAGAACTTTATATATATATATATATATATACAACAAAGATTCCAGTTCCTCTGACAGGTAAGTCATCGCTATTTTTGTTTTCTTTTGTTTGTTGATGTGCGTGGTGAGGACAACAAGTTAGTATTTGGAACTCGGTGGATTTGGGTCAGTTAGATATCGTTTACCTTTGTTACCTTTAACTGTTAACTGCTTACTGCCTCAGATGAAACATCTACAGCCGAAACATACAGCAGAAATCAGTACAAATAAAAAGACACTGCCTTATTTGTCCATGTAAAAGTCATTCTCTTCGGAAAATGATATTCTTTCACGTGGAATTGATATAATTATACATTATTACTCAAAAGTGCACCACTACTGATCTTCTGTTGCACCTCAAATCTTTACAGCACGTTTAAAAGGTGTGTCAGAAAAGTGGTGTGTCCCCCGAACGCAAACTACAAACTACCTGTCCAAGTTTTCCTTTTCACTGTCAGCCAGACGATCAACCACGACGTCTACCAAGAGATCCTGCGGCGTTTGTTTTATCAGTTCGCAAGATGAGGCAAGCGTTGTGGCGGGACAACTCGGCTTCACCGTGACAACGGGCGGTTTACCTCCGCTTATTGAAGAATTTGGTTGAGAGTTTTTAAAAAATATTTATTTCAGTGCAATTATAATGGCCGTCACTTCTCTTCGCGGAGGTCCACTGTACACCATTTGTGCCACGGGTCCTGGAACATTTCTGACACACCTCATACATTGCATCCGGGGATTGCTATGACATGCTGTGATGTGTTGTAGTAAATCCTTTCAGATGGGTGACTTCTCTGAATGGCAATGTCAAGTTACGGCCTGACAAACATCATCATTCTCGGAAGGGAAAAAGTGCATATTGTTGCTCTCAGAGTTTTTGAGGTGTTTCACTGGACCACATTTGCCAATAATGGAAGAGCAGATATGAAAGAGGAAAGAAAAGCACTTCTATTACCCTCTGTCAAAAATGTCTTTTTGTCTGATTAGGTTTCCTTGGAGGCTTGAGAAATGTTCCGGTGGATCTGCTGCATCACTGTGTTTCTCTCCTTTTGTGAAACGATGAGAAAAGCACATTGTGCGTCGCTGTATGAAAGTGAGCGCCAGAACGCCTCTCAAAGAAACCTCCTGACAGAGGACGGCGATCTGGCCAACAGTAACGCCACTGAAACTCGAGGTAAATCAACAAAGTTACACACACAGTATTTTACAAGATGTGTTTTCGAACTTTGAGCTCCAACGTCAGATTTACAAGAATCGTGTTTCCAACACTGTCGCAATCCTCCACACATTTATTATTTTATGTTGTACATTTATCTCCTACTCTCTTCTCAGGGCTCACCAATGAAGACAGCGCCCCAAAGTCGCCAGAATGGTCCTATCTGGCCGCCGGGCTGGGCACAGCTCTGGCTATCTCGCTCGTCATCGTCACGGCCGTCAGGTTCCGCGTCTTCCGTCGCTTCCTGGCCAGCTACAGACACTCCTTGTTGCAGGAGGCCGACGGGGTCAGCCAGTACGGCCGAGACGAGGTGCCCTTTCCGAGCAGCGTGTCTGGCAGAGTAGGAGTGGCGAGAGGGACCGTCGTCGCACTCGAGGAAGATGACGACGGCTTCATTGAAGATAACTATATTCAAACCAGTGAGAAGGCCCGGGCAGAGAGAGAAGAAGATGAAGAGGTGGAGTACGGCATAGACGACAGTGACGATGACCTGCAGTTCACAATAGGCTGAGATACTGTAGATGAGTGCAGCGGCTGCTTTACAGCTCGTTTTTTTCATCACTTGACAGATGCAGAAGCGCCAAACATAAACATTTAGACGAATATGCACACCTATGTGTCGTACTGAACAATTAGCAGAATCAGGTCAAAGAAATTAAAAACAACTTCCGCCAAACTTTGTAAAAGGGTGCTTCATGGGCCAAGAAAGAACAAATGGCATCTTGGTGAGGATCTAGCGTGCGGGTAGAGAAACTGATTTTCACCGATTGAGTCCTTGCGGCATCAATGCGACTGTGCACTCCAGCCATCCTTGTGGCACCACGCGCAATCCTACACCAACCAGAAAATAACCCGCGAACTAACAAAGAGACGAACAAATGTTGTTTTTGAACACTTCTGTGATCGGTTTGGCCTTGGCAGAGGTTCGAGCTCGACTGACTGACATTCTAGTTATAGTATACAGAATATAGTTTATATTAGCACGGGTAACGCAAACAAAATGATGGTCCTGTAAATTATTTCATCACTGGAGGAGGTCCTCATTCCTGGATATGGTATGTACAGTATGTACATACAGTATACATCTATATGTGCAAAGCATTCAAAGAATAAAATCCAGTTGGTTCAATCAACTGGATTTTATTCTTTGAATGCTTTTTAAGCACAACAATAATGATCGACTGTTTACCAGAGGAAGTTGGACTGTTTAGCAATTTAACCAGTGAACAATGTCGGACAGAGGTCTTTGGACGACTGGCGATCCCATCAAACAATTCGACGTGAAGTCAAAAACGGATGGATGGACTTGGCCTCACCTTTAAATTTAATCGCTTTTACTATTCTGAGCACACTTGAATACAGATGTTGGTGAAAAAGAACATTTGTGAGGTCACAGGTCGCTGAGGGTCTGCCTCATAAAATATGCATTCATTAAATTAATGTTCGTCATTTTTGCCATTTGGCTAAGGGTGACTTCTTCATCTGTGTTTTATTTGAATATGCAGAAGGAAATTTCCAGTGTATAATATTGATTATTGTGCGGGTGCTGTAACAACAAAATATTCAATATGAAATGTCTTGGTTGCATTGTGATTTTCAAAAATAAATATAACTTGACGTGATTCACGCATCACGACTTTACAGCTTCCAGTTTTCTGTATTTTGTGTTGACTCGTGAGGCATATTTCAGAAGCTGTTCCACTTTGGAGGTTCCGCCGTACGCTCGTTCTTTCGACCGCAACAAATGAAAGAAGAACGTGAAGAATGATCTCTGAGACAGCTGCTGGTCTGTGTTCCTGTTGAGCCTCATGCGAAAGAAAAGACGTCCTGGGTACCTCTGCTGTGGATTTTTGTTTTTTGTTTGTACTTTATATCTTGGTGGGGCCCATTTCATGTCCTTACCAGTTGCTTGAGCTATTTGAAAAACAGCTTGTACCTGCCTCTGCAGAGGGAAACTGAAAAGTAATTTGGGCATTCTGTTGTCCGTGAAATCAGCGTTGCATGTGTATTTGCGCAAAGACAGAAACCCCTCGGAATTGGATCGGTTCTGCAGATGGAAGAAACTGCGCAGTAAGAGTAACGGGTGCAAGGTGGAGATTTCTTTTCTGATCAGAAACGAAACATTTCGCATGGCAAATCTAACGCAAATGTAGAAATACTGCTCAATGTCAACAAAGATTGATTTAAATGCACAGTGTAGCATGTTACCATTCACATGTAAATGGCCCGAAACGTAGGTTTGACGCATCAAAGGTAACTTCAAGCTTGACGACTTAATGCTTAGAAATGAGAATGCTTGGAGTGGCTTGGTCCTTGCTTTGTTATGTGGCCTTCATTTGCTGGGTTTGAACGTTCAACTCATAAAAGGAATGATGTATTAACGGCATTGTATGCCTAAAGGACAGAAATGAAAATTCATTGATTATGATCAACATCAATTATGAGGAAGAGAGCAAAGGCGAGTCGGCCTTTTGTCTCTAATCTGACAGATACATAGATAGATAGAATAGTTTATTTTCAAGCAGTGCACTCGACATAGCTAACAATTCATCTAATGTCCACGTCAGATACAGAGTCAGCTTTAAGAAAAAAAGAATCCATTTGGGGCCCGTGTCTGCATTGACGTGGACGCAACACTCGACAATGATGAAAAACACAACGAGCTTTAAGCTTTCACCAGACTTGCTGTGTATGCTGTCAAATATGGACAAAATAATTAGTGGGACATGTATCTGGTTACCAAACGCATCCTACCATGTCAGGAAATATTCTAATAGATTATGTATTTGTCAGAGAATATCAGTTACTCTACACTCAGACAAACTTACATAATTGATTTCTAATACATTGTCATACATGTAATAGCTACGATCAGCTACACCCTGCAAAATAAATGTGCAAATAATGGGCTCTTTTTTCATGTATTGTACAGTATATACATTACATTAAAACGTAGCTGGCTGTCTTAACTCCAGAATTCAAACTTGATCAGATTTCCGAATCCATGACTTTTATGAAGGGAGATGATCTACATTTTCTGCTGTCATATTGGGATGCTTGTGACTGAAATACGGTGCAGCGTGGGTTCCCTTAGCGCTCAGTGGCGGCGGAAATGTGCGCTAGATGGCTATAGAGAGACGGTGACTGATTTATGGGTTACACTTTGGTATGAGTTACATTTGACAAATGTGACAAAGGCCACAAGGTCAATCGAATTTGACACAATAATTGAGTATTATTATTAGTAGTAGTTGAATTTACCGAAAATGTAGGCCTACGGATAGACGTGCGACCGTCGCAATTAAAATATTACTAGGATGATGGAAAGTTGAGTACAACGCTGATTGCAGAATTGGAGGACAATTTCTGTAAAACGGATCCTTGATTTCATAAATGCTTGCTAGATTTCAAAGAAACGCAGGTGATTCGTCGAGTTCAACCATCAGCGGTACACTTTTTATGAGAATTTGTTTTTGTCGTATATTTTTTTGCTGAGTTTGGCACAACCCTTTTACAGATACTCGGGCACCTAGAAAGCATGTTTAAAAATATTGCTGAATAAATCATTTACATTTCAATAAAGAAGGGTCAATTATATTTGAATACTAATTCAATTTTAGCGGCACTCTAATTACAGTAACAGGGTTGCAAATCAATGCTTTTGTGTTAACTGTGTTAACTGCTAAAGTACGCTAACTGGTAAAGAACAAACTCAGCTAGATAATAAAGAAAATAAATACTTTGATATAAATATATCTTTTGCTGCTGAGATAAGTGACATTAACATTGGTTTGAATAATACACTCCATTCTGACTGGAACACAAATAGCAAAAGTAGACGAGAGGACTTCGGTCTGGCCAAGGTCAAAGCGATGAGGTTGATGATGTCATTTCTGCTGAGTCATGTAGCTCACATTTTTTCTCTTCCTTTAGATGGCTAAAAAGGTTATCGTTGGGTCGTGTGCATGTTGAGACGCTTCTGTGATAAAACAACATTTTCTACCAGTTACAAGTTAGACATATCAACAAAACCGATACCAAAAAAAAAAAAAAAGCTCATTTCAAACTCATTTGAGCTCCCATATTTGATATGGATGTCAAGGAGGCACAAGAGAACAAAAGAGATTGTCGGGGGTTCTCAAGAGCTATTTAGTGTTTTAAATAATACCTTTATAATCACCTTTACTGCAATTACATTATTTCTCAGGACGACTGCATGTTTCTGTATTTTGCGCATGGATTGGTTTAAATTTCACGGGGGGGGGGAAACACAAAATGTCGTCCAATTCTGGAATGACCCGGAAGCATTTGGAGACCAAAACGCAGTTACTTTCTTTCCAATCTAATCTCTTCACGCACATTAAGCCCCTGAAGAAGAAGAGATGACAATTGTGGCAACGAAACTGGAGCAATTGTACCTGCAATACCCTGAAAAAGCCTGACTGTCCAGTTTTTGGTTGATGTCAGACTAAATATACAACGACGTGCAGAGGTCTTTGGACAATGAGAGATCTTTTAATGATTTTGCTTTATGCACCGTCACGATGGATTCTAATTTTTAATTTTTTTCTTTAAATTCTTTAATGGCATTGGAACGGTCACATTGGTGTTGACTGATCATCACATGATGCAAACAAGATGAATTGTGAGGTTTCGCGATCTAATTTGGTAATGTTCATAAATTATAAACACCTTAAATGAAAGCGGAAAGTCTCAACTTCAATCACATCTTGATTGTTTTATTTCAAATACATTACGGTGGTGTACGAATGGAAATCGCAGTAACTCCGTACAAATACTTCTGGAACTAAAAAAACGACAAAGCCTTCAAGCGATGCACACGTCCCGTTTGTCAGCGAAGAGGAGAAGCAAAGGGTTTTGGGATTTCAGGAATTCTGTGCAGAATTCACGAGCAATGGGGCTCCGTGCTCGAGGACAATGTACCGTAATATTAAATTCGAACACGAAAGAGCAAGGCGAGGCACGCGTGACCGGCCACGTGCGTCTGTCCACCACTGCTCAGTCACCATTCCCATCGCTAATTACACCTCCATCCAACGCAGGAACTGGATTTGAAATAAATAGAACGGTTGAAGATGAACGCATTGTGTTCCTGCGGACGTCGTCAAATTGCCAATGATACAGGCCCGGCATGTACAATAAATGCACTGGGAAAAAGTCCTTTGCGAGTTTCTTACACACAGAGACACTTACTGGTTACATTTCGATGACGACCAAAAGCAAATTACAGAGTAAACTGGACATAAGAAACACATTGGCGTCAAGGTCTCCCATCGCCGCCAGAAGGGATCACAAGCAAGCGCAGGGCTCCCATTAATTACAACAGGTACATTCAGCATAATAGTGAGTTATATTTGAAATCATGTTTTGTTGTTTGTTTGTTTGTTTGTTTGTTCCTCTGCCGGTCAGTCACAAAATTGCTTGACATGAAACAGGTCCATGGTGCAAGAAAAGCGTGGCGCCTGCTGGTGTGGAGGTGTCAGATCCAACTTGTGCACTTGCTTCACTGACATTTTGGGCATTACAGCTGGTAAAAAAAAAAAATAATAATAATAATCACAAAAAAGTCAAACAGTCAAACACAAATCCAGATATCTAGATCGTCACTGTTTCGATGATTTGTGACGACAAAACGACTAGAAACCCCGTGAGACTCAAGTTGAAGTCTCCCAAGACTCCGCTTGCAACAAGATGTTATACAGGTTAGGTATTATTCTTATTATTATTATTGGCCAATAATATTATGATTTTCCCTTTATTGTCTTCTCGCTCTTCTTTTCTCTCCTGGTCAGACCGTCTCCACATCAAGATGCTCCTACCGCTAATTTCATCTACTAAATCAACGCTAAAAGCTTCTTCTATGAAGGACTTTCCACCCTTACGGCCGTAACAGTGGCTGTGAAACACCTCTGAAAAAGACGCTCCGGGTCTGCGGGCTGGTTGTCAGATTGCAACTTCCTGCTCATGAAGTACTTTCGGAATCCCCGCGGACCAGAGGCGCGCTTCTCTCCGGTCGGGCCGGATCCCTGCCGGGGGTCGCCTGCCGGAAGGCACAAAGACAAATGCGGCAAATACATTTGTTAAAAAAAATAAATAAAAAGGAGTAAGAATGGGGAAAGCCTCGCGCGCACACGAACCTGGCGCTCCTAAGGCTACGTTGTTTTCACGGCGACTTGGTTTGGTGGCAATAAAGAGGTAGCAAAGAACGCATACTGTAATGAGGAAGGCGAGAAGGATCACCGCTGCGAAAGACAGGCCGACGAGAGCCCAAATACTGACAGGGGAGAAGAAGACGTGTGATAGAAGAAAGGAAAATACAACTTCAGCATCAAGACATTACAATTACTACACAATGACCACACATGATGACTTAAGGGGAAAATGGACTGCGTGTCATGTTTCAATCATATTTTGATTTTGCCATCTACTGACATGAAGGTAGTTTTAGTAAATGTGTTTACATCCAAAGTAATAGCGTTGGAGATGTATGCCGGTCAAAAAGCATATTTCTATTTTCCAAAGAAAAGGCAACTTCCGTTGGCGATGCACATTTAACTGCTCCTATGGCGATGGCATACTGGAACCCAAATTTGTACACAAGCCGAAACTAACCTACGCCGCCGCGGTATTCAAGTCATAATTACAGTAAATATCGAGATAGAAAAAATATTTGTGGGCCATGAGTAGAAAACAATCCAATGAAAACATGAAATACTGAGCATGCCTTCTTGCGGAAACGTTTTTTTTTTTTTTTTTGTCCGTAACCCTGAAAAGTTGCGTGGCGGTACCGCGGCCAACGGATGAGCCTTTGTCATTTTTACTCCCTTCCTGCAAAATCATTATCGAATTGATCGATTTATTATGATCACGACTTATTCGGTTGTAGAAATGGCAATAGGTGGCCACCCGGGGTTTTTGGACCTTCTGCCATCGAATGCACGAGCATTTAGTTGTTCTGCCTGTCACTATACGTCGGTGTGATAGACATTTGTCATTTTTTTTTGGACTTGACAAAATAAGATATCACTGCAAATATACAGGAGAACAATGAGAATCTAAAATCCCTTCATAAGATCTCAAACAGTATTGCATTAGATTTTAATGAGAAGGATATTCGACACTTGAAATAAGATCTATATCAATACGAAAGATCTAGAGTCTCATTTCAAATCATTTCATCTAATCGCATAAAGATAACGGCAAGCCTTCTGGCATTTGGAAGGCTGATACGTTCAGAGCAGGACGTCTCTGGGACGACAAAGTCCAACTCACCTGAGCCACCACATGTAAGCATAGTCGTGCGGATAAAAGCTGTTGGGGTCGTCGCAGCAGTACTTCAAGTCGTTAAAGCCGCAACAGAAGCGAGCGGCGGCGTTTGCCGGCCTGGGGCAGGAGAACGCGTCCACGAACACGTCGTCGGTGCTCAGGTAGCCGCTGCACGCCGCGCTCATGCTGGCACGGGGAAGCGAGCGCGCGAGTCCGACGAGAGCGCGTGCGTGCGTGCGTGCGCGCGCGCTCCGCGGGTGCACTGACAGATGGACTCGGCACACGTCATCAAAAGCTCCAATTGATATGATGGAGGGAAGGGAGCCAATCACACAATCTCCCTCTCTCTCTCTCTCTCTCTCTGTATTGTGCTGTTTATTTATAATTTTATAAATGTTTTTTTTGTAATTTATACATACATTTATAACTCGAGAGCTTTTGTAAAATCATTTGGATGGATGATAGGACACAGGTGTTTGCTTTGAAAGGCTTTTTTTTGCGCGGTAGCGGCTCCGCGTTTGCACCACTGTAATCACACCGCGGCAAAAACATCGTTTTGGGGAGCGGGTAATGCGAGGGGATAGCTTGCGATGAGGAAGTCTCAAAAATAGGAAGTCTCAGAAATAACAGCATTTATTTTGCCGCGTGCTATTACGTGACTGCAAAATGGCTGCCTCATTCTCCCTCTGGTGTATTGCAACAACATCACGAGGCTCTCTCCACTTTTTTCTGAACAATTATGATGGATAACAACCGTCTCGTCCATAGAACGTTCTTCCAAAAGTCTTGAGATGTTTGTTTTGCTTGCGTTTGGTCATCAGCGGTTTTGGCCACGGATGCCATTTTCTTACTGTCCAGTCGTGAACTCTGACCTCAGCTGAGGCAAAGGAGGCCAGCAGTTGTTTTCCATGCTGTCCCGAGCTCCTTTGTGACCTCCCGGATGAGTCGTCGTTGTGCTTTTGGAGTCATTTCCATTTGGGGATAACGGTTGGTTGGAGAAATGCTTTTGAAAGCCGATGTCATTGACTTTATTTCTCATCTGTTCTCGAATTGGCATTTTGCTTCGTTTTGCATTCCAGAGATCATTTGGCCGACTTCGTTTTGACGATGCTATACGAAGTGGGCAAACTATTTCCCCCCCCAAAAATATAATCATTTGAGAAGTGGGCAAACCCTTTTGTCACAGCACTGTACATAACAGTACCTCCTGTATTGGATATTAGAACATCTCTCTTAACAAAGATATAAGTGCACAGTGACTTTCCGAACACCCTGTATCCGTCATGTTAATTAGCAGGACAACACTAATAAATCAAAAAGAAATTTCCGCCAACCTTCGTGAAGGTGGGGCGTGTGTCAAAAGTAGTCTACTAACTAAGAAACAGATGGGCAAACAAACAAATGCACGACTCCACTTTTTATAGAAGTGCTAAAACATTGGCACAGTACCCTATTTTGGGATATTTATTTATGTTACGTGATTCCCATTTTATGCGAGACCGTGAAACTACCGTGGATGATGATGATGATGATGCAATTGAACATCTCGTGGCTCGCAATGAATGAACTTCCGCTGTTGAACACGTCCGGCCATCAAAATGAATGAGGCCGAAACACATCGCTGTAATCCCGGATTATCTCTCGGTCCAATCCAGAAACAGCGGAAAAAATTGGCAGAAGAAAAGGGGATTATTTGACAGCGGTGACAAACAACCGCTTGTTCAGAAATCTCACTCACACAAGTCCTGCTCAGATGCCTACAAAGACGTAGGAACACGCGCAGATGATTCTATTATTGCGGAAGGTCATCCCCACGGTCCATCGCAGCGTGCATCCACATTGAAGGGAACCAAATATTTAGCAGGGCCGTGACCTTTGCCATTCTACCCATCCATCCATGTGTTTGTTTGCACATGGAAAACTATCTCCCTGCATGTTTTGAAATTATTGATTGTAATTCCGAAATTGCAAGATTCGATCAGTAGCTCGGGGCTTCTTTTCAGAAGTTTGAAATGGCCGTCTCCTCTCCTCTCCTCTCCTCTCCTCTCCTCTCCTCTTCTCCTTTCACGGCCTCGAGTGGCGCCTCGGCGTGTACGGCCTGTAGACGCGCGCATATTTCAGAGATTACCCAGCAGCGCTTGCAGCTGTGACATCTGGGATTACAATTACAGTAATATCACCCTTCGTGTGAAAGCCTGTTAAACTGTTATGAAAATGTAAATGTTTGCTATATGTGCATATGTTTGCTGTTATCTCTGTCATTTCGCTCAACATTTTCTTCTTTCTTTTTCTTTACTCATATTTTCCACTTAGCACACTTTTGGCCCAAAATGATATCTTGGAACAGTGAGGTACGGAGACTTGTTTTATTTTTGCAGTAGACTTACAACACTGACATATAATAGATGTGGATCGATCATTAAATCATGAAAATGTAAAAATGGACAGATGGATGGATGGATTGATTGATTGATTGATTGATTGACTGACTGACCGATTTGAAGATAACCCAGGCACAATTTGAATTCTAATCTAAGCAGGAGGAAAACAGGTGATTGAAGGTGTTGCTTGTTGGTCCACGGCAAGTAATAAACAATAAGAAGCAATAAATAATAGTTCAATGATGCCACAGCACCAGCCATAGAACAAATGCAAAAGGCAAGTATCGTAGTGACGGGGATAGGTAAGGACATAGATGAATTAGAAAACACCCAGTATATATTTTGCAAGAAAAAAACTTAATATGCATTGTGTGCATGCATGACAATGGCATATTCGATTATAGTTTTTGACAACTTTTTCACGGTATAAAGTCTACAATATGAGACTTTCAGAGCAGCTGCTCTTTTATCATTCTCTCTTCAAACTGACTTAAGTTTGGTTTATACTTGACGTATCCGCGAGGTCCGCACGGCTCCGCGCAGCAAAATTGCATCATTTCAGCAACCGCACCTCTTCGTGCGGCATCTGCAAGTTTTCCCAAATTTTGGAACTACGCGCATCGTCCCACACGGACAAAACATGGCGGACATTTCTATTCACTTTCACTCACCGAAAAAAAAGATTTCTGCACAATTTATACCCAAATGCACGTGTGTGTGTGTGTGTGTGCGTTTGTATTTATATATATATTCTTGTATTGTCCATACATAATAAAGCAATATTTGACTTCTAAAGAGTCAATCTCTCAGGTATTATTATCCTCAGTGTGTATACAGTACGTGACAATTAACTTTTTATGCAATTGTTTTTCAACAATCCGCAGTCCAATTGTTCAGAGAGCCCCGTAATCCGGCCTTGGATGGGAGTCGCGCAGCACATCCTAATAGGATCGCAGCATTAACAATAGCACCGGCTGTTGCAGGGCCCTCTGTCGGCCAGCGGGCAGAGCGGAAGGGCGGGGGATGAGGCCGTGAGACGGCGAGGGGAGCGGCGACCGACTGAGAGATCGAAAGGTCGACTGCGCGATGCTGTCAGTCTCGTGCGGAGTATCCCGGGGAGCGGACGGCTTTGGGCACAGCGGAATTGCTGTTTGTTTTTCAGTGTTTACTTTGCCCTCCTCGATGAACTGAATCCCCTCCAATTTTTCTTTCCTCACGTTTTGTTTCATCCCACTATCTCGTATACATACAGGAGGTCTGCTTTAATCTGTCTCGACCACCTGCGGTGCATCTAAGTCTTAGAACATTGCGCAGGTGGCTGTCGACTGTGCACTGCGGGCTCTGAATGGATGAATAGACAGTTGGCGGGGTTCTACTTGGGTGGGGGCGGGGGTGGGGGGTGGGGGTTCCGCCGTGGGGTGGCTTTACAAAGTTGCACTCAGGACCGAGCTGCTGTAGGAGGTGCTGAGGATGGCGGTGGCGCTGGAGGAAGTGTGGGGGCGGGTAAAGAATGTCTGCAAGCAGAACGGCCTCCTCATCCTGTCTGTGCTGGCCGTGGTAGTCGGCTGCCTGCTTGGCTTCTTTCTGAGGGGCAAGCAGCTCTCCGAACAGGTCAGTCGGTTGAAATGCCCCCCGTTTCTTGTGACCCCTAACACACCTGTGCACCCACTTCTCACGTGTCCGTTTTACACCGGCCCCACTAAAAAGATCATTTCACGAATGTACAGATGTATCGTACAATATATCAGTTGGACTTCGACAGGTACATGTGACGGATTTTGCGATGAGTGACAGGAAAGCCTCGCAAATGAGTTTGTCAACAAAAAGTCACAGTCGTTCATACGCAGGAGTGAATGTCGAAGCGATTGTGTTCTTGTTTGTTGGAATTCATTTATACTGAGTTGGTGTGCAGTTGGAACATACAATATATTTCCTGAGAGGTTAGATTGCTCCCAGGGAGGCGTTCCAGATTCAATATGAAGCCAAAATGGCGTCAGACGCCTCCTTCGCCGGTTCCCATCAGCCTCCCCGATTGCCGAGAGCGGCTGCCGGACGCATCTATGGATCGGGATTCCCGGTTGGGAGATTAGCAGCCAATCGCTCACAGGGACATCGGGTCAACAACAGACCACCGTGTTCACTTATATAATTCGCATCAGTTGTATTTGCTATTCTGCATGGTTGCACAAGGGTAGGAAACATCGCGTTATAGTCGTGCGGTCCACTTATTAGGTTTGTGAACATACAGTCATGCAATGAGTACGTGAATAAAACAGTAATTCTTAAGAATATGCAATATGATGAATGGAACATGCTGACATGCTAACATACTCCATTTTGTTTGACCGCTGTAAACCTCGGTTTAATTCACTCACACTTGTCCATGCCACACTGAACAGCAGCCTAAAAAGGCAAGATGGTCTACTGGAGACATGGAACAAAATATTTTACATCAAGCGATGTCATAGAAAGCTCAGATATTGATATATTGATATTATGGCTGGTCAACATCCAGTAATTAATCATAGGTTTGACCTTTTAATTTAATGTGGATCTCAGAATGGATTTCTATGTATTGTCGTCATTAGTGTGGCAAAATAAAACGTGCAATGCAAACATGTTACAGACGTTTTTTCTTCCAAAAAAACCCGAAAAAAAACAACAACATCAATGCCAGGCTACATTTTCTAATCTCCCGCTTGTGTGCAGTTGAAAATGCGTTACGGTCTAACGAAACCAGTTGAACTTTTTGGTAGGGCTGCACGAGTCTGGCCAAAATGACGATCACAATTATTTGGATCAATATTGTAATCCCAATTGTTAATCACGATTATTCCTTATCTTAGGGGAAACGTGTATTTTTATTGCACTACTTTAAAAAAAAAAAAAAACAGTATGTAAACTACATTAAAATCAAGTTAATTTATATAGCACTTTTCATCCATCAAAATGCAACACAAAGTGCTTTACAGAGATTAAAACACAAAATATCCCAAAAACAAATAACGACCCATCCCTCCCATCTCCACATATAAACGCGAAACACACACCACACGTGCACACGCACGTACTGTATTGCTGAATAGTGTAGAAACACACTTGGTCCGCACACGAGCCGCTGAGCTCTGCAGTAGTCGGAGATTAGAGATGGTCTTTTTGGGAAGACCACCGAGCAGAGCACTGCAGTCGTCTGAATGGCAGGAGAGAGAAAAAGCTCGCACCAGCACCTCTGCGTTAGCCGAAGAAACAGAGGGACTCAGTGGATGAGCTTTTCTACTGTTTTGTATTGAAATACAAGAACATTTATTTTTCCACCGTTAACTATATTCCTGTCTGTGTCAATTATTGGATTCAGTCGTCCACTAAAATCCGTTTAAAATCAACCGTGTTGCTTTTTTTGGACAAATATTGTTATACGATTAAAATGTGATTCATTGAGATAAATTAATTACAAAACACGCCATTAATTCTATTTTTTTTTTTTTTTTTTATTGAGTCCCACCCCTAGTTTATAAAACCCCAATTCCATTGCAGTTGGGACGTTGTGTTAAACATAAATCAAAACAGAAAACAATGATTTGCAAATCGTGTTCAACCTATATTTAAATGAATACGCTACAAATACAACATATTTAATGTTCAAACTGATCAACTTGATTGTTTTTAGCAAATAATCATGAACTTAGAATGTTATGGCTGCAACACATTCCAAAAAAGCTGGGACAGGGTCATGTTTACCGCTGTGTTACATCACCTTGTCTTTGAACAACATTCAATAAACGTTTGGGAACTGAGGACACTAATTGTTGAAGCTTTGTACGTGGATTTTCTTTCCCATTCTTGCTTGATGTACAGCTTCAGCTGTTCAACAGTCCGGGGTCTCCGTTGTGGTATTTTACGCTTCATAATGCGTTCTGATAATGCGCCACACATTTTCAACGGGAGACAGGTCTGGACTGTAGGCAGGCCAGTCTCGTACCCGCACTCTTTTACTACGAAGCCACGCTGTTGTAACACGTGCAGAATGTGGTTTGGCATCGTCTTGCTGAAATAAGCAGGGGCGTCCATGAAAAAGACGTTGCTTGGATGGCAGCATATGTTTCTCTAAAACCTTTCAGCATTACTGGTGCCTTCACACATGTGTAAGTTACCCATGCCATTGGCACTAACACAGCCCCATACCATCACATCAGTTAATGATTATTTGCTCAAACAATCAAGTTTATCAGTTTGAACATTCGATATATCTTGTCTTTGTGGAGCATTCAATTAAATATAGGTTGAACATGATTTGCAAATCATTGTATTCTGTTTTTATTTAAGTCTAACACAACGTCCCAACTTCATTGGAATTGGGGTGGTTACATGAACTAAACCCAAACATTGGGCTTCAAGCACCGACTTTGTCCAAATGGCTTATGTGGTGTCCTTTTAGTGGGGAAAGGCTTTTTATAATTTTGCAGATGTTCCAAAGCACACGTTGCTGCATTTTCACATGGAAACAACTCCTCACCTCTTCTTGTCAAATTGCAGCCATTTAAGTCATTACATTGCTTCATGTATCGATAGCAACAGATGCCAGCGATAGCAAGATTTCAACTCGCAGCAAATATGAGACGCACGAATTGTGCCAATTCTGCCCCTTCGACACCTCGCACGTCAAATGCCAGACAATCTTAGATTTTATAAGATTAAGAATAAGTTTGTCCTTCAGTCCGATGTGTGTTAAGAGTGGATTCGTCCTGATTTCTGCGTCCGAAACAGGTCGGGGTCAACAATCTTAAATAATGAACGTGTTGAATGTGCGCGCGAAACGCCGACGTCTCCCAAGTCATGACGCCGAGAATGGTGACGTGGAACAGAATGTAGCCGATCAAAGAAGCGCCCAAGACTGACGAATACGGACGCGACCGCAAATGAAAACAAAAATGTTTCAGCCGATGTCGTAGAAAAGTGGGTTCCCCAGACGGCAAGGAGTATTTTCCAAAGCGTTTTTTGTTTTTTTTTAGAACAGACAAAAAAATAATAATAATAATCTTTTAAGAGTAGAACATTTGTTTCATTGCGTGCACCAGGCCTTAATGAATGCACAACGAATGCTGGAGGTCCAAATGCCGTTTATGACTTTTGTATGGTAAATCAAGTGAAGTGCTTATTCACGTTATTGTATGTTTTTCTTGCAGGAGGTCAAATACTTTCAGTTTCCTGGAGAACTGCTCATGAGGATGTTGAAAATGCTCATTTTGCCGCTTGTCGTTTCCAGGTAGGAGCAACACAAGTCCACACACGCACACACGTTTGTGTCGAGTACCAAATATATACCTGTACTGTACCGCACTTCGACCAATAATAACAGAAGCATATATTCTCTGTTCACATTGTATTCTTTTTGAAAACATGTTGTAGGGTTTCAGGGAGTGTGTTACTGTACTTTTCAGTGCCACAGTCTGTCAAACATTTGGTATCATCTTTTTGTGGTGCGTCCTTATTTTTTTATTGTCAGAATTAAGAGTACAGTTAAACGACTGTTTTCCTTTATCATTTTTCACAGAATACAACATTTGCTGTGGATTATTGTTGGCTGTCTAACTCGGTTTTATAAGCACGTCTTGCATGATCCTGACCTTCTCTGCTTCATACTGCACACGTTGCCGTATTCACTAATAACTGCATGGAAAGGTTTTTTTTTTGGAGCATATACACACGATCGCTGTTATGACACATTTGTACCGGCAAATTGTACAGCGCTTACAAGCACTTGAAAGGAACAATCAGAATCAGAATCATCTTTATTTGCCAAGTATGTCCAAAAGCACTCAACTCATAAGCAACGTCCCAATTGAAGTTACTCTCATGAAAATTATTGTTTTTATGAATGACTGTAGTATAAAGATGTTGTGCATCCTGGGTAAAAGGTGTGTGTGTGACATTTTTTCAAAAGCTGATCATTATTTGTGCGTACGCATCGGTGGAGGAGGCTCTAAATTTGTTCACAAAGTACGAACGAAAACAAGTACGAACATATTGACGAATCACGGATTTGTGCGTGAGATGTGCATACGCCTGATTTTAGCACAAATGTGTGCGTGTGCCCTGTTAGTGAACGAATCCCGCTGTTCTCTTTTGGCATGAAATATACTTCATCCAATGTCCTACATTTTGAATGCTCAGGTCACTACAATCTTTGTGTGCTCTCTTAAATTATGATTAGATTTTACATCATAACTCTGTGATGGGGGGCGGGGGGGGGGGGGGGGGGGTCATGGAGTAAGAAATTCTCCATGATGATTATTTTAGCCTCAAAGCGCTTAGTTGCCTGCATGAGGTCAGTGATGTCCAATACAAAAAAACCCTCCAAAAACAAATCAGGCAAACACACCGGTTACATGCAGGGTGCTTTGTGCAATAAGCTACTTACAATATATACACCAGCAAAGTCTGGATGAGAAGTTAATCTATCCTCCCTCCCACTGTCGGTCTCTCCATGTCAGTGCTTTTGTGTCTTCCTTTTATTTATGTTTCAAAGGGAGGAGCAGTAATAGCGTTTGTTAGTTTGCATGGGTGTCTTTTTTACTTGCGCTTCACATGTATAGAGCAGAAAAATGCTGGTTGATGACAAAACGTGAGACATGTGAGAGCATCATTAGAATTAATCCGACATAACAGGCAAGGAGCCAGCGGCGACGGCATGAACGCACACACACACACACACACACACACACACACACACGCACACATGATCTCACAGCCGGCCTGCTAGGTGCTTGCTTATATTTGCAGAGAATTATGACTTTCTAAAGACATGTATAGTCATGCCTACGTGCAATGCAGTCTCTCTGTAGCTGAACACTGCAGAATGTATCTGGTTAGCGATGCACAGATGAGCCGGTTGACACGGCTTATCCCGGGGTGAAATATCTGCCCCGGCCCTATAGCCTGTCTGTCCCCGTTTTAGTTTCCCTCCCAACCATCTGCGCGCCAGCCAAAGACCAAACCAGATTATCCCGTGGACGCGTCATGCCGAATCAATGGGCTCTCCGCTCGCTGCATGCGTGTTCGTCTTCACGCTACAAACTTTGCAATCTATTGCCGTTCGTCAACACATACGTAGAGCGCGTGTGCAGTCGCAGCCTCCGAGTTGTGAGGAAATATTGAAATGCCGATGCTGGACGGTTGCAGCGACACTCATATACTTTGCCAGCCAAAGACCGGTTGGAATGGAGTGACGAGCCTTTCGGCGCCACACCTGCTAGCGCCAATTAATCCAAATAAATTCCCAACCAAGTACGGAAAATGATAGATAAAAAGTGCGCACAGTACTGTTCTTGTTCTGCGTCAGGCCAAACAAACCCCCCCACAGAAGGCCATGTCCCTGGCAGAAGGGCAGCAACCGGGCTCGGTGCACTCGGGATTTTGACTGCCCGCAATTAGGACGGCGTTTGGGCGGCGCCCACCACAGCTGGCCCCAACTGACGCGGTTCCCTGCACACGTGCCCGACATCTTTTTGCGGGTTTAAGAACATCTCACTGCATAACAATCAACATGGAGGCAGCGAATCATTTTCCTCATGGCCACTCGCTACAGTTGTAGACATAATAGACAAAACAATATAGCGTGACATTTATGAACACTGATATTTTTTACTGTTTAAATGATGTGAGGTTTGTGGGGGGTGGGGCTCTTGGGTGTTATTGTAACACAACAATCAACAAGTATACGACATATATACATGATAAATATATATATGTCTGTACTATACAGTATAATGCTATGTAACGCTACGGCTTAAGTTGGGCTTACTATTGTACTTTATGGCTGTTGGTCAATGCCATATTTTATTTTGAAACCACTTCCTTTTCAACTCATATAAATGCACACTCGCATAAACAAGTTAAATCTATTCACATAGCATCCTCAAATCCATTCAGAGAATATACTCAAATCCTTTCACATATCCATCTCAAATGCTCGCATACATACTTGTGGGGGCGGAAAAAAAAATCTTGGGAGATTTATTTTAAGATAGATAGATTGATTTTGACAAATAGATGTAGCCTTATAAATATAGTTCCACACAAATAAAGAAATAGATAGATAGATTTAGACAATACAGATCTAGATATATAGATAGATACATTTTGACAAATAGTTCAAGACTTATAAATATAGATAAACACATAGATAGATAGATAGATAGATAGATAGATAGATAGATAGATAGATAGATAGATAGATAGATAGATAGATAGATAGATAGATAGATAGATAGATAGATAGATAGATAGTTTATGAGTGTTTGAGTAGGCTATGAGAGCAAGACTCTTGTGTGTGAGAGTGTTTGAGTAGAGATTATGAGAGGGTTTGAGTAGTGTTTATGAGAGCCTTTCAGTAGTTTGTGTGCGTGAAAGCATTTGAATAGTAAGTGTGAGAGCTAATCCTGAATAATGTCCCTAACGGCCCCTCATACAGGACTACAGCGCTTGTGCTCTCGACGACTTGCTCAAGCGTGACATTTGAAGTGGTGCTTGCGAAGGTGCTAAATATGACAATCTTTTGATGTTTCATTTATTTCATACGATATCTTGGCATTATATCGGCATACTAATATACAATAATGTAGTGACTGTTTAATTTACTGAATAAGGAATTCGAAGAAATATCAGGGTCGTGATATTTTAATCAAGGTTTACAAGGTACTTTGATTGTCAATTCTTCAATATGCGGAACAGACACAGAGGATTGAAATTACGGTACTCAAGGGCCCGCAGTGCTACGAAAGAAATAATAACATCAATATAAAAGCTAAATAAACTGTAGTATTTACAGTCTAAAAAGTATTCATTGAATGTGCAACTATCTAAGGTCAGATGACGTGTGCAACATAGTCAAGGTCAGAGAAGGCAAATAAGACATTTATAAATTAGATGACAAAACCCCACGGCTGCTAAAGTGGCTGGTGCGACCCCCGAGTCTGGTGTGAGTGCGTGCGTGTGCGTGTTTGTGTGTGTGTGTGTGTGAGAGTGTGTGTGCAGCTACATGTTTGCAGGGCGTCAAAGTTCAGAGTTCAGGTAGGCAGAGGACAGAAGAGGTGGAGTTGCACATGATTCGCCAATGAAATGATAACGTGGTTTTTCACATAGTTTGACTTGGAGTTGGTTACGACACAGCAAAATCCATTTGTTTAATACATCTACATCTAATACATCCAACATTTAGCTCATCGGCAAAATAAAGGAATTTTCAGGTTTGCCACTGTTTCGAGACACAAATTTGATATATCGAAAATCATTTAATTTAGCCTACTCTGATTAATTAAGTCTGTAATTTGGTTTCTCATTGCATACTAATATACTTAATCTGCGTGTCTAACAGGCCTCAGGCAGGGAATTAGTGCTGACTGTACTCAAAAAACTCCTCATTTTTATTTATTCGTGGCTATGGTTTGATCTACAATGATAAGTATGGTCAATATTTCAACATCACCCAGTTACTTTAAACTTATTTACACTTTCTAATTGAAATATGATGAATGCAAGTCTACTCTAACACGTATTTTAGATCCACATGCACATTGTGAATAAAGATAATTGGAGACGGTCACGGTACAACGCTTCCCTGAACCAAAACAATTCTCAAATGGAGCAAAGGCTTAATGGTGACTGAATAGGATAAATGAAATGTTATAGAAAATGGATGGATGGACAGAAGGATGCTCACGTAAGATACTGAGAGTGCCATTCAGAACGATGGAAATGCCACTACAAGTCTAGAAAAGAGGCACTCAACGCTTTGTCATGTACAATATTTGCAAGCATTCAAATACAGTCTTGCATGTTTGCGTTAAAAGTATGAATTTAGAAAGAGTATTAGAATACGAATTTGGGGAAACGTTGAACGAAGAGACAACTTAAAAGCTCATGAGATGTCTCGCGAGAGCACGCGGCAAAAGCCAAGCAGATATGCCACCGGACGTTCCGCTGCAAATAATCCATGGCAACGTTCACGTGACGAAGGTGAGCCCCCAACAGGGGCTGCCCGAACTCCGGCAAAGGCGGTCAAATCATTCATTCATCTATTAGAGACATTCGCGCCGACGGGCAATTTCGAGTCTTCAATTAAACTACCATGCATGTTTTGGGGGGGGGGGGGGGGGGGTCCGCAGTGCCCGGAGAAAAGCCACGCAGGCACGGGGAGAACATGCAAACGCCACACAGGGGGGGCCGGGGATCGAACCCGGGTCCTCAGAGCTGCGAGGCGGACGCTCTAACCAGGTGTCTACCGTGCCGCCAGAAGAATGATAACTTCTGAATGATAATTTGAGTTGTATAATAAATTGAACAACTTGGTGGTCATCAAGCACTGGTGTCAAACTGAAGGCCCGCGGGCCAGATCTGGTCCTCCACATGATTTTATGTGACCCGGAGAAATCTGTTCAAACCAGCCACAAATTTGTATTTTCTTTTATTTTTTTCTGATTTATACCATTAAACAAACACCATTAATAATCAAACACTTTCTGAGGAGACAGAAATTTCAACTGAATGATTTTTCTCTTTCTTTCTTCTCTCCATCTTCCATCTTGGAATATTTGTTTAGTTTGATGTCAGGTCTGGCCGCTCTGGATGCCAAATGCTCCAGTCGACTGGGCATCATGACCATCTCCTACTACCTCTGGACCACCTTTGTTGCTGTGGTGGTGGGCATCGTCATGGTGTACGTCATCCACCCGGGAGGAGCTGCTCAGAAGGAGGACTCTGACGAGAGCAAGAAGCCGATGACCAGCTCTGCCGACGCTCTGCTGGATCTCATTCGGTGAGACGGACTCGCAAAGCTGTTCCGTGTTCAGTGCCTGTTAACTTAACGTAGCTTAGGAATCCGCATTGTCTTCTCAGACAAACGAGCAAACAATACTTGTAATTCAAGAGGGTTCACATTTTCTTTTCAAGTTCTTCCCAAATATGTTTAACGGGGATGACTGAGATTAGAGCCGTCAAGTAGACCAAGTTTGCATGCTGGGATTCGGTCGCGCTGGGATCTTCATCGTATTGGTGGAAGCGCTTGCTTCGAATTTGGATATTCCGTAGCTCATAATTGTCATTGGTCGAACACGCACGAACTCAAGGTGCAGAGAGGTTTCGGCAGAAGAATTGAACGCAGCGGATTTTCATCCCACGGTGACCTTCAATTCCTTCTTTAAATAATTTCAAATAGTTCCCAGGTGTCTTAATAACATGTCGGTGACACGCATTCACCAAAATACGCCAAGGTAAAATTAGGAATGACATCCTATTTTCTTTGTAGGACTTACAGAAATAAGTGTTTTTTGGGGGGGTTTTTTGAAGGCGTGCTGAAAATGAGTCCAGTCCTGGACAGCTTTGTTACCATGCCGACCGGGGTCGGCGCTACGACCAGCTACTTCTACGAGCCCACAATAAGGAAACGAAAAGCGAGCACCGATAATATTCGAAGGATAATTGTATTCGCAAGACGTTAGCGTGCAGATCACCTATACTGTAAACACTTGGAAGCAGCGCAGCCAAGAAAAACACGACAAAAACCAAGACAATAGACTGTTGGGAATAAATGGAACAAATATTAAAATGGAAGTTGGAAATGTCTATCATAGAAATGTATATAATATATATATGTAATATAGGTCAGTGCTTCTGATGACGTTCGGGCCTTGCTGGCCCTGACCACGTCGCCGCTAATCGACTTATCTATTGAGGAGACCATTGAGCTGGAAACTGTTAGAAGCGAATCCTTTCCTTGGTTTACAATAGGCAAGAACACTTATAGAGATTAGTAATGAATTTGTTTTGTGCTAAACTGCGGGCGGTCTTATGTGGAGTAAAGTGACGGGAGTGCTCGAGGAAGGAGGGGAAATCCTTGAGTGAGGCGTGCCAGCGGGTTGACGTACTAAGCTAATTAGAGCTGCTCAAGCGCGGCAGGGTGTGTTTGAGGTGAACTCGCTCGGGACCCTGAGAGCCACTGTGTCAGTGTGACACTAGGTCAACGACCAGAACACCACCGGCAGTTATCCAGCCATCCGTCCGTCCGTCCGTCCATTTTCTACCGCTTATCCGAGGTCGGGTCGCGGGGGGCGGCAGTAGCTTTAGCAGGGACGCCCAGACTTCCCTCTCCCCAGCCACTTCATCCAGCTCTCACACACAAACCCCTCCAACACGATAAGGTGACGGGGCCAGAGTTATTATGTTGGAAAATTGTTTTTATTAGTTTTTATAGCTAGGCATGTAAGCAAAAAAAAATGGCTATTAGGTTGTTGTTGGGTTTTGTTTTTTTGTTTTTTTTTTATCTTGGAGGAAAAGGTTAAGTCCCCAAAATCTTTCCATCCTTTTTCCATTTCATTTCATTGTCAAAATCAAATATAAATTGCCTTTGAATGAATGTATGAGCCAAGTCTACACAATTCCACTTTGTACTGATTATATGACAGTAGTGACGTTCGCAGCCCCTCAGTGTGTGTGTGTGTGTGTGTTTGTGAATGTGTGAGTGCACGCGTGTGTGTGTGTGTGTGTGTGTGTGTGTGTTGCAGAAGAGCACAGCTGGGCTTTGGATTTATCTAGCAAAGCTTCCTTAAAGCCTTCATCTATCATGCAGCCGTGCTATATCGGTCCAGCCACAAATGGCCTAGAGTGTCGGTCTTTGACCCAGTGTGCATGCCAGTCTGTGTGATAAGTACAAATAATGAGCATAGTGTTGATGAAGTTGGGGATTCTTGGATTTGGGGATCAAAATAGTACATTAGCTCGCTTTGCATTGTCTTGGACACAAAACAGACGGCTGGAGGAACGCTCCTACTTGCGTACGAATTGCACTTGACTTGTGCCGCAGTGTTTTCGGTGACTCATCAATGGTGCATTCTTTCAAAACCTTCTGCAAGATCTTTGATGACTTGGGAAAATGAGCTCCTCCCTCCCCCCACGTCAATCTATCCACAAGGTCAGGTGCCCCCACTCTTGGAGTGTCGCTGCAGCTGGCCTTGGCAGAGAGAGCACTCCGTGTGCTGGGATAAAGCGACATGAGTGGTTCTTTGTTGGGATACGAGTCCTACAGTCTGCTTTTAGCGAGCAGTGTTGTGTTGCAGGATAAAAATGCATAACAAATACAATACAATTTGTGCTGACAATCATTTCAATGAGCACCGTTTGTTGAAGAAAGTGTTTGTCATTATTGCTCTTACAAGGTTCATTTCACGTTACATTGCACTATTGTCACTATTGTATTGTATACCCTTTTCGTTGAAGGATTTTAACACATTTGTTTAACCTTTCTTCTGTAGAAACATGTTTCCAGCAAACTTGGTTCAGGCTACATTTCAACAGGTAAGCTAGAATGTTACATTTTCTACAATTGTGATTTGTGATGTGAACGCTGAAGAACATGCAGCATTTTATTCTGTGCCAACACAACATGCGTTTTCGGCTCTTCTACTCCTTACACATTTCAGTTTGAAAAATGCAATTAGCTAAAAACTCCACAAATATTTTCCCATTTGAAGTGAATGGGGAAAGCGTTCACGTTGGCTTTATACCAGACACGTGTTTCTGGCATTCCGTAAACAGCCAGTGCGGTTGCAACCCTGCTGTTTGCATATTTCGGAATTTCATTGCCACTTTGAATATATTTTGGTCTGGAACATGTTGCAGAAGCTGGGCACATACAGTAAATGCTAGAATCAGCAAAAAATAAACTCACTCTTACTGGTCACTGCTTGGTGAACGTGTCGACGTGATGTCTTCAAATGACACAACCGACACTATTGACCACTCGAAGCGAACGGATGCGCTCAAACGTCCACTTTGACTCCAATGTTACATTTTGTATCGTTTCTTTCAGAGGAATCAAAAGTCAGTATTTCACCGAGGTTGACAATATCAGCATAAAACTCAAAATCTCCCAGCCGACAAAGCCATTTAATATCTCCAGCAGTTTGGCCATAAGATGTTTGAGGAAAACTTTCTCACTGAGTTATTGTCAGTGACCTGCTGCCATTCAACTTTCAACTTTCAGCTTTCAGCCTCTTCTCCCCTTGCAGCATTCTTATCCAGTCTCATTAGGCTTTTGAAGTTAGCACCACACCATTGGGGAACAATGTATAATATGTGACTACTTTTTGGCTATTTTGCCATATTTTAGCCCATCAACTATTAGCATTTGAGCAATTATTTGAAATTGTCCTGCACTTGGACAGAGAGCGCAATCGCCCCCCCCCCCCCCCCCCCCCGAGCATTTACACGATCAAGACGCACTGATGAGTACGATCAACAAATGTCATTTGATGTCAGAAAATAGACTGCTCTGAACATCTCACCATTTTGTTGTCGGTATTAAGCACTGAGCGCCTCTTAACCCCTTTTGCTTTTCAAGTATCGAACCCAGAGATTGGCCGAATATATCCCGAAACCGACAGTGGCTCAGCTCTTGGATGAGACCACCACTCGGAAGGTCTACATCTACGGCATCCAGGATGACAACGGAACAGACGTCCAGAACTTTTCCCTGGACCTCACGCCGCCGCCGGACGTCATAATGAAGACGTCGGCGGGTACTAGCGAGGGCATGAACGTGCTGGGCATTGTCATTTTCTCTGCCACCATGGGTAAGGGGTCAGCACGCTTCAGGCGCGTACGCAGTTCACGCTATGCACATGCATTGAATTCCGTACTGTACGTATGCGACTGATGCAGGGATCATGTTGGGGAGAATGGGGCCCAATGGAAGCGCTTTGGTCAACTTCTGTCAGAGTTTGAATGAAGCGGTTCTCAAGATCGTTGCCATTGTTATCTGGTAAGAACTAGTGTCTTCAAATGTGTTTGAAAGCAGGCCAAATTGGACACATTATGTAACTCAGCGAAAAAAGAAGAATAAATCAACAGGATTGTTGTTACATAACTCATTATGCAGTCATCTCCATTGTTTTAAATGGGTTTTTTTGGGGGCCCCATGGACGTTTCATCTTACAATATAGCACTCATTTTTTTGTGTCCCTTCGTTTTTAGGTATTTCCCCTTTGGTATTGTTTTCCTGGTTGCCGGGAAGATCTTGGAGATGGACGATCCGTCGGCAATGGGGAAGAAGCTGGGCTTCTATGCCATCACAGTGGTAATGGGCTTGGTGCTCCACGGGCTTTTCATCCTGCCGGCCATGTATTTCTTCATCACCAAGAAGAGCCCCATTGTTTACATCAGAGGAATTTTGCAGGCCCTACTTATTTCCCTGGCCACCTCTTCCAGGTAATTTTATTTTGAGGAATCCTATTTCCGGCCTTGAACCTCTGACGAAGTGGCCGTTTGAATCCCGGGCACGTTGAGCTTTGTGGTTGATTTAGAGAGCAAATATCAAGCTTGAAATAGATCCCACATTGTGCGGCTTAGGTTTGACACTATTAAACGTAGCGTTCACAGTACAGTGGCCAGGGATGGGAATTGATCAGGATTTAGCAATTGAGATGCCACTGTCGATACTGCTTATCAGTATCGATAGTGGCAGTCAGTTCTCTCATCAATTCTCATTTTGTGAAGCCGTTGACTGACATTTAATTTTATTTTTGAAAAATAATTTCAGAAATGAAACGCATTGTTCCAAATGAGGACGCACAAGAGCGTTTTAAGACACTTGGCAGGTTTTAAAGAACTGAATCGAACAGCTGCTCAACTTGTTTAATGACGCCCTTATTACAGTATTGCATCACCCGGATGACGTTTGTGGATATTTGGATGTTGTCTTTTTTGCAGCTCTGCCACGCTGCCTATCACCTTCAAGTGCCTCCTAGAAAACAACCACATTGACAGACGCATCATCCGCTTCGTGCTGCCTGTGGGGGCCACCATCAACATGGACGGCACCGCCCTCTACGAGGCTGTGGCGGCCATCTTTATAGCCCAAGTGAATAACTACGAACTCGACTTCGGACAAATCATCACGATTAGGTCAGCGAAACATTTTGCAAAAGATGAGTGCGGCGGCAACTGGACCGCAGCACCATGAATCAAATACAGGGTGATTGAAATTGAAGTCCCGATTTTCGAAATCCCTCGTTTATCGCCGGACCGCCCCCGCAATAGCTGAAATCTCCCAAGTAGCGACCACATACTTTGGATTATTTATACCTATTTTAAAGCTGTATGAACCTCCTCAGAGTCTTATTAATCCTCTCCACACTCCTATTAACCTCTACCATGATCTTTAAACACCTTTTAACTCTTAAGCATAGAATAATGCACAGTAGTACCGTACACTACGTACATTTTATTCCTTGTTTCCTTTTTTTTTTTTTTTTTATGTTTTAGGTTTAGGCTGTTTAGTTTACCACCAAAAAAAGGTTACAGCATACACAGGTTCCTTGCGATGATGCAAAATGAAATCTGGCCAGTTATCAGTGCTTGACATGCAAGATGGGGCCCCTCCACATTTGTGCATGGCTGAATGCCCACTTGGATGGGAGATGGATGGATTGAAGAGATCCATCCGTATGAGTGTCCAGCCAGGACCCCCAAGGTAACCTGGGGACTCTGTTTTTCCTTCGGGGTTGGTTCAAGGGGCAAGTCTATCTTAACAACGCAAAGGCTTTGGAAGAACATCAAGTGCGAATACCAGAAACGATGTGTGAAATCAGTGAATTCTGGTGCCCATTGAATTTTAAATAAAACATTAAATTCTTCCCACTCATTCATTTCCAATAGAAAATGTAGAAAAGTCTTATGCAAGGTGCAAGGTACTTTTATTGCCAATTCTTCAATATGTGCAAAACGTGATTGAAATTACAGTACTCAAGGGTACCACAAAAGGCAGTACAAATAATAACATCCATCCATTTTCTGAGCCGCTTCTCCTCACGCGGGTCGCGGGCGTGCCGGAGCCCATCCCAGCTATCATCGGGCAGGAGGCGGGGCACACCCTCAACTGGTTGCCAGCCAATCGCAGGGCACATACAAACAGACAACCATTCGCACTCACATGCATACCTACGGGCAATTTAGAGTCTCCAATTCATGCATGTTTTTGGGATGTGGGAGGAAACCGGAGTGCCCGGAGAAAACCCTCGCGGGCACGGGGAGGACACGCAAACTCCACACAGGCGGGTCCGGGGATTGAACCCGGCTCCTCAGAACTGTGAGGCTGACGCTCTAACCAGTCGCCCACCGTGCCGCCCAAATAATAACAAATAATATAAAAGCTAAATCAACTATAGCTTGTACAGTATAAAAAGTATGAATTGTATATGTGGATAATATATATGTCAACTCGATTTTCTTGGAAAACTGAAAAAATTGGACCAATGGCAATGGACGAGATCCACCGTACAGGTCCGTGGATCGGGCACGTGCACTGGCCGCCGATACGGTGCCGCGGCAGGGACGGACGGACATGCCCTGCTGTTCATTTTACTCGTTTGACATTTGTTCTTGTTTTCAATTGAGCAAAAGAGTATTGCATAAACGTTTCCCACGCATCGTGAATTAATCACATCACGTCACATATTGCGTTTTCTACATGATTAAAAATATGACAGGATTTACTCAATACGCATATACTGTATGTAAAAGTCACACAGATTATGCCTCATGTGAGCTTCTTAGTCTGATCTGATTTGTGCCAAATCAGTCTGGAGGCCGCCGTGACACAGAAGCGTTCCACAAAAAAAGTCGTCGTGTACTCGCTCTCCCAGCGCCCCGTTGCTCTTTACACTTGCAACAGGTAAACAAGTCCACGCAGGCCCAGAACAAAAAAAACAAGGCTGGCCCTCTGATTTAATGGCATGTCCTCGGGTAATAACATTAAGCAGACTTCTGCCCGTAGCTTCAGGCTGTGCCCGTTCCCTCGTAATCCCTTGGCAGTAAAACCCAATGACCTGTATGACTCATCTCTCTTGTCACGCCAGAATTAACATCATTTCCCCCCCCCCCCCCTCTTCCCGTGCGCTTTGGCAGCTGACAACACAGCTTAATGTTGTGCCGTGGTTCACGCAAAGAGTGCTGGGCATCTTTCGGTGCTCCTTATGCACCCCAAATTGCTCCCGGAATGGCTGCATATTATTGTTTGCATGAGTAATTCTATGTTGTGCTTTTGAATGGACATTGTATAAAGGTACTGTACTGGCGCTATTGACCTTTTCGCCATGTCGTCAAAGGTACTTCCGGGTCGCACCACGACTAAACAAAAGCTCGCATCTCGCGTCATTGGACCGAGGCAGCGCGATTGAGAAAACAGGGGAAAGCGGCTTCAACGAAGAGTTCAATTCTCCTTTTTCGGCGTCATAGTTTGAACGTGCGACGCGCAAGTCGAGGTGAATTGCATCGAAGCAATTCACCTCGACTTAAAATTCCTGCTTTAAAAGTAGACGTGGTGGAAACTCAGACGTACAGCAGTTAAGCGCGATGGGTGAGCCACCAGCTCATTGGCTTTTCTGTTGCTCAGATTAATGGCACTGACGTCCTCTTCTGATAGTGAAATGGAAAGCGCACGACAGAGCTAAAGTTAGCGAGCAGGTTGCCCATTATGTTTTGCTAAATTACTCAAAGACAACCCAATCAAACGTCTTATACACAGCTGCGAGGAAATGTCTTCCGCAAACCCCGATGATGGAAGATTGGTTCCTAGTCTGCCCCTTTGCAATTGGCCACTTTGCAAAGGTAGCCAAAGCAAATCGTAAGCGTCGAGGTCATGTGTTCCGCTCAAATACAAAGATTGCAAATTGTCCTCACTTTTAATAATGTTGAGATATTGCAGGCATATTTGCTTAATAAGGCTCCTTTGAAAATTAATGGAATTTAACAAAGAAAACATTTATGGCATCGGATTTCAAAACTAGTTATCCATCAGTTTGTTGTGCATATGTAATAATATGAGGCGATTACATATTTAGATAGCTTCAGCAAAACCAGAACTAAGATGTGGCCCGCAACAAATATAAGTTTGACACCCGCGATTTAGCACATGCACCCGCAGGTTCTGCTCGATTAATTCTTTTTTTTTTTTTTAAGTAACTTGGCGGTGGGCAGGAGGGGTGGGAGCCTTTTAGGATATATCTAGCGGGGCAGCCCCAAACAAGTTTTTCTTATTGTTCTCGAGTACCAGCGTCGAGATTTGACAAACATTACGAAATGATCTACTCCTGTATATCTGGCGGCACAACCCCGACAAAAGCTTTTATCGTGCGCAGTTCATTCAAGTCAGCTTCGAATCGTAATATTGACATCATGACGATAGCAATAAGAACTGCACCCTGCTTTTTCAGCATTACTGCCACAGCAGCCAGTATTGGTGCAGCTGGAATCCCACAAGCTGGACTGGTTACCATGGTGATCGTGCTGACCTCTGTGGGTCTGCCTACCGATGACATCACTCTCATCATTGCTGTTGATTGGGCTTTGTAAGTACGCTGCAGCCAAAGAGAAAACACACCTTTCACCTTTACTTTTGTCTTTACAGCTTAGATTTTGAAACCGTCGATACAGCCTCAGATGAACAACAACGCAGGATATTTCGTGTCATTTACTTCAGGAAAAACAAATAATGTGCGTGTGTGGAAAAACAACACGAATTATTTCCATAGAAATAATTCAGCTAAGAATCAGACACTTTGCTAGTTTGGAGCATTTTGATGTGTTTTACCGTCATGTCAAAGAGGAAAGACATGATGAGTGATCTTAGATCTTAGTTGTTGCAGATAGGGAAGCACTCATGCCACTGAGTACCGATACTTAATTAATTTCATTTCGTCTTGAAATTGTGATGAAAATGTGTTTTATTCTCATCAAGCGTCGTTCCAAAAACAACTTTTTCTTGAACACGCCATATGTTTCACTCAAATGCAACACTTTTCAACTTGTCATTACAACATGACGATTTGAACCCCATAAATCCCATTTTACAAATCAAAACAAATCAGCACAACTGCGATGGTAGAGTGTGCGATTCTCAGACAAATGTTAATCCCCTTAGTAATCCGTTTTATAATACTGTACAGAAAGAAACACTGCACTGAATAGCAAGGCAGCAATAAAGTTGAAAAAAAATAATGTGGAGGGTCGGGGGGGAAGAAAAAAAAAAAAAGAATACAACATCAGTGACACAGAGATGCTTGGAGTTATCTGCAACAGTTTCACATGCAACACACTAAGACTGCCAACTAGTTGAATGAGGAAAAAGTGCTTTTCCGTCTGCAAAATGTGACACGGATTACAGTTTTGGCCCACAACAAGTCGCAAAAGCTGTTATGAGCACATTACACTGTAAAATACAAAAAGAGAATGGTGCATCGAGGCGTCCCGGCGACACAGTCCAAGACGTGATGACTTCGAAACATCTGTGCGGAAACAAATGAGTTAAAGCCAGGTGGTAAAGTAAAGAAGAGTGGGTCAAGATCCCTCCGCAACGATACACGACACTGACATCATCGTCGTGACAACAATGAGGTCATGATTGCTTCATCAGTGACTGTGCTAACTTTGTGACACACTGCCTTTGTATTTTCACTCATTTGCGGGGGGACTAAATAATGGCATACGTTGTTACGTTTTGTTTTGTTTTGTTTTTGAATGGATGCGCAGACACTCCAGAGAATGAATTATTTGTAAACAAGCAACTCAAAATGCAATTTTGCATTCTTCTTTAACATATCCTTCGGCCTAAAGCCTCTTCATGATGGTTTGTAAATGTTGTGGCGCAGGGATCGATTCAGGACCATGGTCAATGTGATGGGCGACGCCCTGGCCACAGGCATCATGGCTCACATCTGCAGAAAAGATTTCATCAAAGAGGGCGAACAGGTGAGAACTTGAAACCTTGTGTGTCGCACAGACAATCCATGAATACTCCTACAATGTGTTGTGTAGTTACATTTCCTAGGACGTCAGTTAAGGTTGTGTAAGTAGTTATACCACTGGCTGTTCCAGGGGCTAATGTGTTGTTCATTTACAGTACTGCGTAGCGATGCTCTGTGTCTTTGAAACCATCGTCAATGATCAGTGTCAATCATTCAGCGCAACCTCCCCTTTCGGTAGATTCGCATTTTTCACATACATAGTTCCCGTTCATTAAATCCCTTCTTCAGTCCATTAAAGTTATCTTAAAGTGCAATCAAGGCCCAAAACAAGGAAACGATCATTTGCACAGCAATGGGAAGTTTCAGGAAGCTATAATTGAAAGGGAACCCAAATAACGTGATTGCCGGAAAAGAAAAAGAAGGTCGCTTGGTTGGTAAGTAGGTCAATAAAGATAAATATGAGATAAGCATTCTATAGTCAATCTTTTACAACTAGTCCAAAGTGGAAAGCATAATGTTGTTGACGGGGATATCGCATAACACATTGCTAAGTTAGAACACGCCCAATTCAAAAAAATGCAATCAAATTCTTTATCAAGAGAGAATGCAAGTTTGATACTTCATTGCGAAGAAGTAATGACATATAATGAATAGTAATGAATAATCGTCTGACGGCCTCCGCCAGGTGCCTCTGATCTGCGAGACGAAGCCCATGATCAGCATCCAGCAGATGATGACCTACCAGAACCAGAAGAACGGCTGCTACCAACCGCCTCCGCCGGGCGGCAAGCGCGAGCGCCCGTCCCCGGACGTGGCCCGCCTGATCCAGCTGGAGGAGGGCATTCGACCACTAGACAAGAAGAAACGCGCTCCCTCCTCTCACCACAAGAGAGGCCACAGAGACAAGGACCACTGTTCCATTGACATGAACGGTCTGGAGACTAACGTATAGACCGAGCACTGGAGTGCTGGCCCGGCGGGGAAAGGACCAGCAACGCTCCTTTGGCGACGCCGCCGAGGTCACGCTGCTCCGAGCTCTCGGAAAAGAGATTCCTGGAAAGTGAATGAATGCGGAGGAAATCGAAAACAAACACTGCTTTCTCTTTTTCAGAACAGTATTTGAATAATGACCTGCGTATTTGTGAGTGTCCATATCCAACATGTATCATTTGGTAGCAGTTGTGCATGATGTTGGGCTTGGGCGGACTCACTTCAAGGTTCCACTTCTATTAAAAGGAGAAGGAAGGGAGGACATAAAAGCTTCTAATTATCAAAAGCAACTCTATCCTTCTGCGGACTGGGGAAAAATCCACTCGAATCATATTGTATTAACCTGTTTTGGTATCCAAAAGTATATTTTTAAATGGACTTTTTGTATATTTCAATCATGCATTCACAAACGCTGAAGCGCACATCAACAAAAATAATATATACGCAATACAGTACGGTGCCAAGCTCTTCGCCCACCATACGATTTGATGTCTTAGCAGCGCTGTCATGACAAAGCCCATGTTTGAAATCATTCACTCTATAGCGCACCGCAGATAGTTTCCGATCGCATGACAAGTTTGTCCGCCATCTTGGAGGGCTGGAAAATAAGCCAGGCTTGAAACGGAAAGACTAGTAGATGGAACTGCGTTCGGTTTTGCTCCTGTGTTTATTTTTCTGTAATCGGTTCATATCAGCTATGTCGTAAATGTTCCGACCTCCTGAGATGTGCTAAAAACAAAGTTGACAGAGGAAGGAGAAACTCCGGACGCAGTGGCAAAGATGACGCGACACGACGACAAAGTGGCTGTCGTAAACAACTACCATGCCTACGCAATTCTCAGCGCCTAACAGTGCGCGCAGACAAGCGGAAATAAAACTAAACTCTTTCGCCTCACGGCAGCGTTGACTTTGCCGAGCGGAGCTTACCTTCAACGAAGTGTTCAGAACAGACGCAGATGCATGGGCAGCGCACCCGGGCGGATCCGGGAAAGCCACAATCTCGGTCTTTTCCTTGACAATTAAACGTTCAGTCTTCTCGCCCTGATTCCAAATCGGTGCTACGAAACGGCGAAATGAGACTTTGTCCCTCCCGCCTGTATCGTTGCAGCCAAACATTGCGTCGTTTTTCACCATTTTTGGGACATTGGCTGCCAGAATGATCTCGTTTAACGCTCAATGTGCAGCGGGAAAACAACGCGTGGGACCTCCAACACGGCGGCCGGGGGCCTAGCCCAGATGTGCGCCATGTCACGGAAAAACTAAAACACTCTCTTAGAAGTGCAACACATCAAAACTACCTTGTCGCCACATCCGGTATTATGCAGCGCGGACTCGGTGCGTGAGACTTACTTGTTGAGATAAACCCGTATTTTAAGTAGGACTCCTGATATTCTCTATTAAAAGATGCTTTCTTTTTCTTTGAGTCGTACGGACTTATTTGTAGTAACGCATCACATGACCGACGTGCGGTCTCGTGTTGTTTCGTTCGCGAACATTTCGTTCAAAAGAACAAATCTTTTACAGTGAACGTAATCAACCGGATCACTTTATGAAATGATTGGTTCTTCGAGCTCGGCTGGGGTGCGGAAACCGAAGCGTTCTGCGCCGTCTCGACGTGTCAATTGAGACGTACAGCTGTTGCGGCGGAGAAGATATGGTCAATTTTCAAAACGACACACATTTGAGACACGAACCGCTTTCCAACGGAAATGATATCAATTGGTCATTGTTTCTGTGGGGCCCGGTAACAAATGCCTCACGGACCGGTACCGGTTCGTGGACCGGGGGTTGGGGACCACTGACCTAACGTACGATTTTTCTGTCGGTTTGTTTTGTTCCGAGCCATCGGTTGCTATCGGTTACCTTGGCTTCGGTCACCTTGCAGTGAGGAAACACATGTATGTTGTACGGTTATCATTTATAAATCAAAATATGAATGACCTCATGTATACACGTCTACTATGCAGGTATAATTGCCAATGTATTTACTAAAATGAATATTACACTAGTCATAACTTTATTGTCATAACTTAGAAATGGTCATTAGCAGATGCAAAAAAAGCAGCAAACTTCAGTTGAATATTGCATAATATGGAATGCTAAGTTATGGAGTATTCATAATAATAATAATAACAATAAATGTGCACTTTAACACTTATGTAAAGTTTTTAAAAAATGACTGGCACATGCTCTAGAAATTTTTAACTAACACAACAACAAAAAAATGTTTTAAAAAAACTACTACTACTACTACACTATTATTTATTGCGCAACGCTTGACATTTGAATCTCCGTTAGCTCAACTAGTTTTCAAATCATCATATGAAAGGTGAATATTTTCCCCGAGTATGTGGCAACCCACGGCGTGCCCGGTGCACTTCGCATTTGCCTGTATCGCCTAACCACCTCTGTATCCAACCATAGCGATTGAAATGACTTTTTTTTTTTTTCCCAGGTCGTGTACAGAAACACACAACTGGGACTAGGAGGCATTCAGGAAGGAAAGAGAGCGAGAGAGAAAAAAAAAAAAAAGAAGATTTGACAGTGAAGTTGCGCTTTAATATTACGGACTTCAAATAAAAACTCACACACGGAAAAGCTGCTGGTGTTTATTAAAGATTTGGTGCCGCAGAATGTTGCCAATGTTCCAGAGCGATTGACATTAACCGTTTTCACAATTAGCACGATGTTTCGCTTATTCTTGAGGACAAACGAGAAATAACAACAGAAGTGTGTAATTGCGTAAATTCATCATAAGGCATTCATTGAGTGAGCAGTTACATGTTGTGATGGTGAAAATCAATGATTTGAAGTCATTCTATTTTTCCTTCCAAAATTCTCCTCAAAATGCCGCTGCTGCGTGCGGCTCGCCGTGTATGTCCTCGTCACCCGCAATCCCGTCGGTGTATTCCGCAGAACAATGTTTTTTCTCTATTGTGCACACAAAAAATCTGAATTATCGAACACAGTTTTATATGCCACTGGCCGACGCCCGCAGGATAGGGCTTCATTTTGTGACCGCCTCCGCTCTTCTTTCATTCTGCCGTCCTGAGCTTATTTCCTATTCAATTATTCAAACGTATGAAACAATTCAGAAGGAGTTTATCATCTATAAAGCCTTTCTCGCCGAAATATATATTCAAATGGACATGCAGAGCCAGTGACTTTGGCGCTTGTCAGTACTGAAGAACCTGTTCAATTCCGTCCCAGAAAAATCACAGCTTGGCTTTTCCTGGTGAGACCTGAAGGTCCTGCAGCTTCATGGCCAGGCCCATATTCCCAGCAATCTTCAGCTTTCCCTTGAAAAACGCCTAAAGAGGTTCAATGAGGAAACACCCAGATGACTTGTTAATCTTCCGAGGCTGGATTTACAGTACACGGTTGCGCAATTAGTTTACGCGGCATGTAAAGGTACCGGGGAAAAAAAAAATATATATAAAAAAAATGCACGGAATCGGCTATATTCGGATCGGGATCAAGTGTCCCATGTCGGACAGCTGCCAATGTGACTGCAGCGGGAATGGCCAAGATGATACAAAGTTTATTGAACTTTTACGTGCAACACATTTTAATTGAGTCATTCTTGAAGCGCAGCGTTTCACATTCGTTTTCGTTCGAATGTTTTCAAAAATAAAAAAGTAAGAAATCTCACGTATGCACCGCAATGAAAGCTCGAAACGTTAAGCTCGAGAGTATTTTGGCACGTACCATTTGCGCGTTCAACTTTCCTGTCATTAGCTCCAGCAGATCTTGATCGCTCATGGTCAAGGTGCAGTCGGCCTTTGTCCCTGAAAGCAACGTCAATTGCGACAACTGAGCAAACCATTTTTCAATTGCATTGGGATTCCAAAACCTCGCACACTCTCGCAGGGGTCGCCAAGCTTTTGGGAAGCGAGAGCTACCGGTACTTCTCGGGTACTGATTCATGCAAAGGGAAAACAAATTTGCTCTAGTCAGCTTCAATTCTATGTGATTATTAATAATCAATGATAAGTGTACGGCGCGACGACACGTTCCCAAGCCCAATTGGACAGATGGTCCATTTTTACTAAACCAAAGTGCGCTGCGAGATCACAAACACAAATGTCATTCTCGTGTTCAACTAATGTTTCTTTCCTTTCTCAACAGTAAAACGATTAACCTTCATAACACCATCGCTAGCGGTTTTCAGTTTCTTTGGAGCAAAAAAACTAAAGCTCTCTGCTCTCCGAGGTAACAAGTTCTTAATTCTTCATAAATCGGGGTTCCACTGTAACTTCAAGTTAGGCTATATGAATCGTGTACGATGTGTTTCAAAGACAAAAAAGGCGAATAGCTCGAAATGGTTTGGAAAGAAATACCTGCTTCACTGGTGACACGACCGTTGCCATTTTTCACATCCACAAACCAAGTCGCCTCCTTCCCATCAGGTCCGTCTTTCACTTGAAACGCAAACACACCGCCGACCTTCTTGACAAGCTGCGCTCCTTCCTGCAGGAGGACAAAAAGGCTTTGAGCTTCCTAAAACAATTCTTGAATATGCACATAATGCTTTTAGAGAGGTTTGTATTGTCAAGGATCAAACCGATAGTGATGATTAGAAAAATGCAACAAGACCAAATGGTTTCGACTAAGCTCAGAAAACCTGACAAAAGCACACATGCATTAGAATGAAAGCGGGAACAACATCGCCATTTGGCCGTTGTCAGCATGTCAACACGTGGGAGAGACTTCAAAGAGCCAATCAAAAAAAAAAAAAAAAAAATAATGGAAAAAAACGGTCAACGACAACTAACTGCACACGGCAGGTTTTTTTGGAACGAGGACATCATGCGGCAAGGATAACAACAGCACTCACAAATGCGTTTACTAGTTGCACCTTGCGCGTGCTGGGTTGCACCACGTTTTGATTGGAGTTTTGGGACAAGCATGACCACGCTGGAAGAAGTCGAGGGTTCACTGGAGTCATTAAGGGACGCGCACGGTGAGAGTACTGAAGTGCCGTAAGCTGAAAGTCTTTCGTTGACGGCCATTAACGGGGAGAGCAAATCAAAACGTCCCTGCGGTTCGTGCAGTTTGCTGTCAGTCAGGACTCAAGTGCATCTGCTGAAATTCACGCAGGTTGTTAGTAGTCCATTTGAGTCCGCCGTCCGTGCTTTGAAAAAAAAAAAACGCTTTATTTCCCTCATTTGCATTTACACTCATAGTATCTTAACGACTGAATTACAGTGAACCACCGCATATTTGCGGTTTGGTTTTCACACATTTGCATGTCGGCAGATTCTTTTCCGGTTGGACCTCTGCCGCATTATTCATCTGGATTTGAGAGTTCCTGTTTTGTTAGAGGTCCTGGAATGCACCTTGTCCACCGTCAAAAGTTATGTTTCTGCTTCTCTTCCGATGCAGCCACTCGTTGTCTTTCCAATTTGCCAGTATTTCCGAACATTTATTATTGCGCGTAAATGACAAAAGGAGTTTGTGTCAAGTGCTAGTGCACAATTGCGTGATGTGACGTCATCTGCGCGAGCGTGTTATTTAGGCTCGTACGCTAGCTCACACGATTGATGAGCCTCAAGTGAAAGTGGTTTGTTAGTCCATCAATTCATCCATTTTCTACAAAGCTTCTCCTGACTTGGGTCGCAAGTGAGCAGTATTCAGACTAGACTCTAGAATATGTGCCAAAAATAGAAAATATGGACATCCTTGTTTCTTATTTGTGTTTGATGTGAACGACCGTTAAGCATATGGTCATATTTGTTTGTTTCATGGTCGTCTTTTTATTATCATCTCTCTGTGGCCGCCTATGTGAGGCTTTGTTACTTTGAATTCTTGGATCGATTTTTTTTAATGTATGCTTTTATCAGAAATGTGCCGTCCAGGGAACGCAGGGAAGATTGCAAACCCCAATTCCAATGAAGTCGGGACGTTGCGTAAAATGTAAATAAACGGAATACAATGATGCGCGCGGTGGCGGAAATTAGCATGCGCAAATGAAATGTTATTTAAAGTTGCCGGCAGTAGCGGCACTCGACGTTGACCGATGTTGGTCAGCATCCCCCGTCCGGATCGTTATCACCGCAAACCTTCCAACGTCATTGGAATTGGGGTTGGTATAAGGCTTGCGATGTCACCGTACCTCCTGCAGATGTTTTTCAATCTCCTTGAAGACAGCGTACGCTTTAAAGCCCTCCAAGCTGTTGCCTGCACTTGTGGCGACTGCACCGACGGGTAACCTGAGGAGGCAAAAAGCAGCCGTCGTCACAAACGCAATCTTAGGTCAAACGGTGACCAAAGTATACGATAAGCGCAGTGATATACAGTATACGATAGATTATAAGCAATGTGGAATCCAGAGTAGATAATGCACTTACGAGTATAGAGTTACGAGCGGTATTTGGAAATCTCCGAAGACCCAAGATTGTCTGGGCTTCGACGTCCTCGGTCAGGACAAAATCGGGACGCAAACAGCCCGATCGTCTTTATGTGCGTACCGGGCCGAACACGATTACGGAGCAACCACAACACGCGAGAGCTGAGCGAAAGTGAAATCCTCTGCCGTCATAAAGTCCAAATGTTTGGCCAAACGGTCTCTTTTTTCTGTCACTCAAATGAAGCAACAATATCATCATGGAAAATCTAAAGGCAATATCTTTTTTTTCTTCTTTATTTTTTTTTTTTTAATATTTTTTTTAACAACGCTCTCGCGTTGGATCTGATTAGATTGTAGCGTGGCTGGGCAATGCATTTACAAATGAAGTCATATTTATATCGGTGATTAAATCTATTCATCGCAAAGGTGAATATTTTTACAAAGAAAATGGCCTCGTTCAGAGAGGCTCGCCCCTTTCGCGGCGATTTGACACGAAGAGCAACTAAATATAGGATACCTGGCCTCCTGCTCGAATCCCATTTTGTAAAGAGTGACAACCGCAGCTCCTCCTAAGCCGATGTTGTGCTGCAAGGCTACTTTAGCCCCGGGGACTTGCCTCCTGCCGGCCTGACCTCTCAGCTGCCAGCAGAGCTCAGCACACTGGGCCAGACCTGAGTCAAAAGAGGAAACGTTGCGAGCACACGCACATTCGAGTGTTTGGAAGAACGGGGGGGGGGGGGGGCTTTTTCAAACGTGGGCTTCGCGACCAAGGTTAAACGCATCACTGTTGATCGGTGAGGCGGGCAAGACCCCTGGCAATCTATCCAAGCGTGATCAAAGAGTGCGAGGTAGAATTAATCAAATGAGATTTGATGCAGGGGAGGGAACATCTCACCAATAAGAGAAAGATGAGTCAAAGAAGAAATGTTGAATTCAGTCATTTTGGTCCATTGCATACATCCATAGAAGTAGGAAGAAACAGGCCAGCAACAATACAAGTATTATTGTTGCGTCAAGCATCCGCCATACACTTCATTCTTCAATTTGAGTTCTTTTGTTTAACCACCTACGGCAATTGAGAACGGTTTCTCATTTACAGTGGCGACCCGGGCGCACTTTAGGGTTTAAGATCTTGCCCGAAGGCACACTTCTCATCTAATGGCTACAAATGTGGAGCGCCACTCACGACTCCAGATTCAGCAGAATCCCGAACCCCAACAACAAAACAACAAGCTGAACCCTCCAGTCACATGGGACACAGCGCCTCCTACTGGCCATTGGAATATGTGAATACGTTGATATTGAAAGGATCCTAAATGATTTCTAAATATCTACGCTAGAAAATAGGAGATAGAAAGCATGTGCCTGTAGCTCCTAAAGGATGTCCTTTGGAAATGAGACCGCCGCTGGGGTTGATGACGTATTTGCCGCCATACGTGTTGTCCCCTCTGTCAATCAGCTCCGCACCTTTACCTGTTGGGACAAAAAGCCGCCGGTCACATCACCGTTTACTCATCGTATACTGTCAACATTCTAAAAGCAGGTGGCTCGGTTTTCCGTTCAATTGTATTTCCGACAAGGAACGTTTTAGCTTTCTTCGCACGTTTGAAACATCTGTCAACCAGCTTGTGTTTGTGTGTTAAGTGCGCAAATCAAGTTGAATTTATGGCACTTAAAGGGTTGGTGGATCATTTTAAAGGCCCATCATTTTATATCGCTTTCAAAATATTGGACATATATGGATTTTTGATATACGGCTCATACTCGCGGAACACATTCACCACAATGATTCGATTATAATATTTTGTGATTCGAGGGCGCAGAAAAAGAGAGCGGAAAGCTTGAATCTGCTTTACATTTTCGGTATATCGAAAAGTACCTTCAGGGCACAGTCCCAGTGCCTCGTAGGTGATTAGCTCGTTAGCAGAGAAGCAGTCGTGCAGCTCCACAACATCAACATCGGCAGGCTGCAGACCCGATGCTTCGAAACATTTTCGGGCCGCCGAGCGAGACATGTCGTAACCCACCTGAACGTCGGTGACAGAGGAGTGCGCTCATTTATGGCGAAAGGATCCCGAAAGCGGCTTACTTTGTTTAAAGCTGTGAACAGTGATGGGATTTGCAGTCAAAATAAATGCGCCTTTACAAAATCAAAGATTGATTTACCTACAGCGGATGAATTGCTTTTTTTGGACACAATTTCAAGATTGGGAGACGGAGGAAGCAAAACGTGTATAGATTTAAAGGCTGTAGTTTAATACTGTATGAGTTGAACTCTTCTGTGTCTGTAAACAATATGAAAATACATCAATATGGCTTTTTTGGAGGTGACGTGAAGTGCTGGGTGGGTTTAAAGCTTAAGTATTTATCCTGCTCTTAAAGAAAAATGCAGTGAAATGAATGAGAATATACACAGGCAAAACCAGAAGTCTTTTGAGAGGGACTTGCCTCAATTTCTTGTGGAATAATATTGAATAAAAGCAAGAGATGGGTGTTTATGAAGGTCGGAACCTAATTGGGATTATTTGTCTCGACTGAGTGCTATTCCAGTTTGTATCATTGTCATGACATGAGCATGAAACCCTGTGGGGACAAGAAAATGATAGCGGAAAGGCACCATGGTGATTTCTCACCATCTTAATGCAGCTGTTTTCCTCGAATGTCGTGGTCAGGTCAGTCACCATCTCTTGGGCCAGGATTTCCACTGCTTGCTTCTCCAGACGGTGACGCCTGACAAAGGCCTCACTCGCCAAAACTGCAGCGCCGGCACCGTCTGATGTGGGGCTGATGACAGAATAATGTTGGACAATTTGCTTTTTGGGTGCGCGCGTGTAACTTGTCCTCCTGGGAAAAGGTAATGAATACATGGGCGTATCTCACCAGCACTGCAGAAGAGTCAAGAACTCAAACACCTTCCTCGAGTTCATGACCTGCTCCAAAGTGTACTCGTCTTGGAACTGAGAATAACTCCAAACGCAACATACCCAACGTTAGCTGAACACCGAAGCAAAATGGAACTCTTAAACACATTGTCGATCGTTTGTAACTTACGGGTTGTTGGCGGAATGTTTGTGGTTTTTCCAGGCGATTTTGGCAAAGTGCTCAGGTTGAGTGCCTGCAAACGACCCTCGTTAGACACGACCGACCGACCGACCGACCGTTACTTTCAAAGGCATTCCCTGTATAAAAGCCGCAGGCACCGTATTTCTCCATGTGCTCCCTGCCGGCGTTGCCGAACATCTGCGCAGCCGGCGGAGCGGCCGCCATCCCGTAACGCTTGATCATCACCTCCATGTGTTTGTCCATGGGACTGGTCCTATCCATGTACTACAACAAGAAACATTTCGGCTGTTTCGAGTCACAGAAGCAAAATTAGGTAGTCCTACACAATGTCATGAGATTAGATTCATCATCTGAATCTACTTAGAAGGATAATGCTCCGTTTTGATTGACACTGTCAAAGATGGGTTTATTTAGCAATATGTCCTCCTGTACATTGTTAAAAAAGAATTGCTGAGAAAAGTGCTTTTTAGTCTCTCTTTTAAACTCTTTTTAGTACAAAATATATATGTTGTTGGATGTGGGTTCATTTTCATTTTTACCTTCGAGGACAAAGCGCCCCGCTCCATCTTTTCAAATCCAAGTGCGAGCACACAGTCTGAAAGACCTGAAGGCAAATGAAAAATGGATTCTTTTTTTTACAATTTGCATATAGCTCTTTTAAGTTTCCGCCCCCCCACACACAAAACACCAAGTGACGGCCTATAATCCGAAAACTCAATAAATTGGGGCCCTCGTAAATCAAGATGTCATTGTACTCCTTACACGACGTTCAGATTGCTAAATCCACTAGAGATTCTACCACAAATCCACCTGTGAGGAAACAAACAAAAAAAAGCATTCCATTTTAAACCAACGCTGATGAACTCACCTCCCTGAATCAGCTGCCGCGCCATGAAGAGGGCAGTGGAGCCGGTGGAGCAGTTATTATTGACGTTGATGATGGGGATGCCGGTTAAGCCCAGGCTGTGGTAAATGGCCCTCTGCCCACATGTGGAGTCCCCTGAGACGGTAACATGGAGAAGAGCAAAGACGCATCTGATGAAAATGATTGGTACGAGGTCCTGACGGGCTTAGTGGAATCACCACTGATGGCTCGGGTTACTGCGAACAGGGATCTCGTACGGGGGGGGGGGGGGGGGGGGTGATGACGACTCTGGTACGTTTTTTTTCCCCCCTCGCACAGGGCGGTGCCCTTGACTGTTGATTACTGGAAATGAAATGCGTTACCGTAGACGTATCCCACGCAGGCTTGTTCAATTGCCGAGTACGGGATTCCAGCATCTGCGAGAGCCTTTTGACCTACAACGGAATGAAGATGTACTGTTACGAATAGTCATACAAATCTTAGGTGTATTCAGATATTCTCGTGAATGGCTGAGAAACGTCCAAATTCTGTTCAGATAAGCACCCGCTTCCTCGGCCATGTCTGGGTAGTCGTAGTCTCCTCGGGCTCCGGGCTTGTCAAACTGTAGCAAAAAAAAATAACATACATGAAAAACAAACAAAAAAAGTTATTTAAGTACAATTTTAAATTCAGGTGAGCTGCGTCAGCATTAAATCCTGGAAATGATTCTTGCATTCACAGAGAAATAAATCCATTGAAAAATAGCTTAGTTTTCACAATAGCGAAGCACATGAGTGTTTTACTATTTTAAACGGATTTAGTTCACGACCGGAGAAAGCATACGCGACTAAAATACGAATGTTCTTCATCGATAAAGCATTAAAACTACATATGACAGAGGGCTGGGAGGTTTGGGGTCAATGACCCTTTGCACACATTTTTTTTTTTGCCCTGGACATGAACTCTGGACTGAGAATGATGAACACGTTGCATAACTATCGAATCGCAACATGTATTCGCCACGACCACCAAATAACGAAAGGCATTTGCATTCATTTGGGCTAGTTTATTCAGATAATCTTGTAAATGCGGGAAATTGTTTGGATTTGTAGACAATCGTCTAAAAATCACTAGACGACGTCGAACTTCTGGAATGCCAACACAACAGTCTTGTTGCACACGCGCTAACCTTGTTATGATGATAAGGTTAGACATTGTGCCATGCATCTTTTTCTTCTTTTTTTTACCTTTGTCATGCCTACGCCGATGACAAACACTGGATTTTTGCTTGAAGGAGCCATGGTCGGGATGTCTGTTTAGTGGAGTCCACACAACTTTATGTCAGCGGTGCAAAGACTTCCGGTCACCACTATTGGGAAAAGATCGTCTATGAAAGCACGGGGCGTCACTCTTTGAGTTTGCGAATAACAAGTCAATTTTTTTTAAATCATTTCCATTCCAGAATCGTTCACATCAATAGCATGTATTCATGTGTGTTTTTATAAATGGGGAGGCCAAAGGCAAATTGTTTTACAAGTGGTTCAAGTTTCTCTAAATAATTTGCAGAGTGAGCACTCTTCTTTTGCTACGTTGAGAATTGTGCATTTAACCTTTGAGTTGCCAAAGTGACGTACAATTCACAAACACATTAATTAGAAAATGTAATTAGTAAGAATATGAATACTATATCGTGAAATATGTGAATTTAGCAGGTAACTAAAAACCGGGTGATAAAAGTGAGCCTTTACGACACATACAAAAATAATAATAATAAAATAGAAAGACAAGATGTCAAACTCAAGGATTGGGGGCATCATCCAGCCCACCATATTTTATGTGGCCCGCAAAAGCAAATCATATGATAGATCTTATGTAAAAAAAAAATCTCTACCAAAATAGCAAATTGTCTTCACGTTTAATATTGCAGTGTTATTGCAAGCTTTTTTTTTTTGTCTCAAACCCCCATTTTACAATAAATAGATCAATAGTTGAACAAACGCTTTATTTTTTTTTTACCAAACCCCCTTTTAAAATAGTTGAATATGCTATTTTCCTTAACTTCTGATTTTAGAAATAGTTATCCGTCGATTTGTTGTGTACAATAGACATGTACGTAGTAATATGATAAAATTATACATTTCAATGTGGGATGCCAAACTCATTTACATCACAAATCGTCAACACATAGTTAAGGTTTCCCTCAGAGTGGCATTATGAAAATGTAAAAACCATGCAAATGTGAAATCCCATCATAGTACTACACACACACACACACACACACACACACACACACAAATTGCCCCTGCATTTGATATATATATTTTTTTAACTACAAAATAAAATTGAAATGTGAAATTTATGGGCAAATGTACTGCACTTACGTATTTTATATATTAAGATGCAGTATAAGTAGTACTCGATTGGTCAAATAATGCTATAACGCTTGTAAGATCTTAAATGTAAAGAGAATTTGCAATTTTCGGTAAAGATTTTCTCAAGAACTTTCTTCAAAGTGAAAAGGACGAATCAATTTAGTAAGAAAACAAGTAAGCATACTTATTTGCTTTAGTGGGCCACCTAAAATGATGTAGTGGGTCAGATCTAGCCCTCGGGCCTTTAAGTTTAACACTCCTTCAATTTAAATAGTTTTAGTCACAACGGTCCTCTGAGGGAACTCATAATTGTAATGCGGACAGTGACAAAATGGGTTTGATATCCCGACTGTCGTCTGTCAAAAGAATGCAAAGCAGGGAGTTCCGTAGCCCCGAACTTTTTGTAACCTTTAGCATAGGCACATATTTTACATTAGAACAATCATCTCAATTAGCCTTTAATTAGTTTTAGTTTAGTTTTAGTTCAATTAGTTTTGTAGAACACAAAGCTATTCTGTTGAATGAATGGTATTGTACAGTAATGACTCTATTACCATGTGAAATACTCCATCTGAAAAACATTGGTGTGCAATGAAAATCCTCAACCCAAGATTTGTACCTTCATTTTATTGAGACAATTGTAAACAGCTGTGAATTGAGCAATGCTTATATTTATTTATATGTTCATGTAAGTCGATGTTTTCCAAACCGATTAAGGCTACGTTGTGCCCCCTGAAATCTTCAGAATCCATCAATCCATCTGGAAACAGGACAATCTGTCCATAGTGTTCCTTAACCCACGTCACATCACATCACATCAGCACTTGATGAACTGGTGCGTGACCTCATATATTCCCACTGATTCCTTGACTTTCTCATCGTAGTCTGTCCAATCCTGGAATGAGGACAACAAACATGTATTAGTACGAACACACAGAAACTAATATGGTTGCTGAAATTATTGGGGCAAGAAGCGACGTACACCCGGACTCCATTCAGTCTCACAGCATTACTGTTGTTGTGCTCATGAGTTTATATACCTTGGCAGAATTTGTACAATTCCATTTTTTAAGAAAACTTTCTTTTTTTTTTTTTTTTTTTTTTTTATAAATCGGGTTCAAATTAAAGTAGAACTCATTTCAGAGAAGCACATTTATTAAACATACCAGTGAAGAAAATAATGAGATGGTCCTCGTTCAGTCATTTTCCCAAAAATTGCAAATATTTCACAAATTCTGCCTCGATATGTCCACTGTATCGCGAAATTAGCTCAAGAAATCTTTCTTACTTTTTCGAGTAGGTTTACTTCAGGAAACACTGTTCCAGACTCCGTTCCCTGTGCAGCAAAGCCAGCCTGAGGTGAGGTTGAAAAGCGAAAAATAATGTCCACATTAGTCGGTAGGAAATACAAGATGATGGACTAATATCATTTAGTGCAGTGGTTCTTAACTTGGAGGTAATGAACCCCGCAGGTTTTACACATGCATTCATGGAACTGTTAATAATTGGAAAAATGTTATGTTTTATTTTAAATTCAAAACAGGTATGTATTTTATTGACCGTGTAGATTCTCAGTTATCCAGGTCGTG